>NC_045781.1:39148411-39755911 GCF_008692025.1 Phocoena sinus
CAAAGAACTTCTCAAACCTCAATCATAAAAAGACAACCCAATTTCTGAAATGAGTAAAAAGTCTAGAACAGGCAGTTCACCAAAGAATACACATGAGGGACTTCCCTGGTGGTCTAGTAGTTAAGACACTGTGCTCCCAATGCAGGGGGCACGGGTTTGATCCCACACACCACGTGGCCAAAAAAAAAAAAAATCTATGTTATAAAAATACACATGAGAGCTTCCCTGGTGGCGCAGTGGTTGGGGGTCCGCCTGCCGATGCAGGGAACACGGGTTCGTGTCCCGGTCTGGGAAGATCCCACATGCCGCGGAGCGGCTGGGCCCGTGAGCCGTGGCCGCTGAGCCTGCGCGTCCGGAGCCTGTGCTCCGCAACGGGAGAGGCCACAGCAGTGAAAGGCCCGCGTACGGCAAACAAACAAACAAATAAATAAATAAAAATACACATGAGTGTACGATAAGCACATGGAGAAAAGGCTCATCAGCATTAGTCATCAAGGAAATGCAAATTAAAACAAAGATGATATACAATTATGCACACACCATAATGGCTGACATTTCAAAACTGGCAACATCAAATTCCGAGAAGGATGTGGAGCTACAGGACTCTGGTACAGTAACATCAGGAAGGCAAAATGGCCACTTCGGAAATCCGTCTAGCAGTTCCCCATAACGTTAAGCATTCACCTGCCCTAGGACCCAGAAATTCCACTTCTACCCACAGGCGTACCTCAGAGATATTGCAGGGCGAGTTCCAGACCACCACAATAAAGCCCGTATCTCAGTAAAGCGAGTCATACAAATTTTTGGTTTCCCGGCGCAGGTAAGGCAGTGCACTCAGTGGTCCACGGATCCGTCTCTTGCTTCAGCATGTTTGGACAGAAGAGGCCCAGGGACACCCCCCTCCTCCAACTTCCGACCACCCTCCAACCTTTCTTCCAGTAGTCACCTTCAGAACCAACCTCTACAGCTATCCTCAGCCTCCGGGACCAGCCAACACCATTTTTTGAGCTTAGCTCCTAATTGCCCGTCAACCATGAGCTCCCAGATTCATCAGAATTATTTCACCCAGGTGGAGGCTGCCATCCACTACCTGGTCTATGTGCGTCTGCGGGCCTCCTGCACCTACCTCTCTCTGGGCTTCTATTTCGAACGCGACAATGTGGCTCTGGAGGCGTGGGCCACTTTCGTCCGCGAACAGGCCGAGGAGAAGCTGGAGTGCTCTGAGCGTCTCTTGAAGATCAAACCCAGCGCAGCAGTCGTGCCCTCTTCCAGGGCTGCAAAAGCCGTCCCAAGATGAGTGGGGCAAAACCCAGGATGCTATGGAAGCCGCCGTGGTCCTGGAGAACCTGAACCAGGCCCTTTTGGATCTGCGTGCCCTGGGTTCTGCCCGGGCAGATCCCCAGCTCCGTGACTTCCGGGAGAGCCGCTTCCTGGATGAGCAGGTGAAACTCATCAAGAAGATGGGCGACCACATGACCGACCTCCGCAGGCTGCCTGGTCCCTAGGCTGGGCTGCGCCAGTATCTCTTCCCAAAGGCTCACCCTCAAGCACCAGCAGGAGCCTCCAGAGCCCAGCAGCCTTTGAGGGGCCCCTCTGGCGTCCCCCTGGTGAAGGCTTCTGCCTGAAGTCTTTCTCCGCAGCCACTGGGCAGCTTTTCGACCACCCTGGAGCCCTCTCCCAAGCGGTAGACCAAACGTAAACAATGAAGTTTTTTGCAGTAGCCAAAAAAAAGTTACGTTTATACTATACTGTAGTCTATTAAGTATGCGATACCACTATGTCTAAAATTACAATGTACATACCTTAGTTTTAAAATACTTTATTGCTAAAAAATGCTAATCATCTTCTGAGCCTTCAGTGAGTCATAATCTTTTTGCAACAGTAACATCAGAGATCACTGATCACAGAGCGCAATAGCAAGTATAATAATGAAAAGGCTTAAAATGTTTCAATAATTTTGAAAATGTGACACAGAGACATGAAGAGAGGAGATGCTGTTGGGAAAATGGCGCCAGTAGACTTGCTTGCTGCAGGGCCGCCACAGACCTACTATTTGTAGAAAACCCAGTGCCTGCGAAGCACAATAGAGCTGAGTGCAACAAGATGAAGTCTGCCTGTATTTACTCAAGAGAAATGAAAATGTGCACAATAAGAGCTGAATGAGAATATCCATATCAGCTTTGTTCGTAATAGCCCAAAACTAGAAATGACCCAAACGTCCTTCGACAAGTGAGGGGATAAAAAATGGAGTTATAATCATACAACAGAAGTTACCCAGCAATAAAGAGGAAGGAATTACTGATACATGCAACGACACAAATGAGCCTCGAAGACACGATGCTGAAAAAAGCCAGCTACAAAAGAATACATCCTGCACAATTTGATTTATATGGAGTTCTAGAACAGGCAAAATTAATCTCTGTTGAAAGAAATCAGAGCAATGTTTTCCTGAGAGCCAGGAGGAAGTGGGTGGGGGAAGGATGGACCGGGAGCAGGTAGAATGTTTTGGGGGTGATGGAAATGTTCTGTGTCTTGACAGAGATGTGGGTTACGTGGCAACACTCATTTGCAAAAACTCATTAAACTGTAATCTTAAGATCTGTGCATTTCACTGCCTATTAATTACATGTCAATTAAACAAATAAGGGACTGACATTTTTTTAAAGAAGAAGATATGGGGGGAAAAAGCACATACAAGAGCCTGAGAAAATATCAGGGTGCAGGTAAGCAGTGATTAATAATGGGTGGGCATCAATGAAAGGTACCAAATCATGGTGAAATATTTGTTTTCTGTAAAAATGTGGGTTTTGCTAATGATTCATTTTTCAATGTTATCTATGATTGCTTTAAGTAATTTCTCCTTCCCTTTTTTAGGCATGCTTACTTTGAAAAATATGTTAATTTTCTAGTAAGCTTGCAACACTTTCTTAAACATGTACAGTTGGTCAGTCAAGTCATAAGGCCACACAGTCTGTCTTTACCACCTACCAAGTAGGCACAGTCACCCACCTGAGGCCCAGGTGGCCAAGGATAGACAGGAGAGCCCCTGAATGCTGAGCTGGCAGCTGTAATAGGACGCAATAAACACGACCACAGCACAGATCGTTATCTGATTCACCCTGAGTTCTTTAGCTCAACAAATTGGGCCTTTTCTGTGCTTTGGGCTCTAGTTTTCCTGAAACCGTTTTCAGATGCTTTAAATATGGCAGTGTATCAAGAGGCAATGAAATAAACTTACATCAACTTAATTGGTGGATGGCAAATTTAAGCTAACTGTAGAACACGCATTCAAAAAACAACCAGAATGTTAATTTGATTGTAGGGGGTGAACCATTTTTCTCAGTGCTGTGAGGGGTGGTCTCATCTCTCCCCCATGTCTCTTCCATGGGCCTGGAAATTATCAAAGCAGGATCACAAAACGAGCAGCTGCTAAGGTGGCTGAAATCAGAGCTGAGACAGACCATTTTTGCATAGTAACTCCCAAGAAACTTACCATGGAGAGGCCCATATTCACAAGGGGAGACATCGGCTGGTTTCTAAGATACTCCATTAGTGGGATTTGACTCTCCACCCCTCACCATTCTCTCATTCAAAGTGAAGCCAGATGACTGAATGTCACAGGTAATTAAAAGTGGTCGGGTCCTAGAGTAACAAGCGTGAGCATTAAAGGGCTTAACCTCTTGTAGCAACTGCAAGAGGTTGACTCCAAGAGTTCACCTTCAACCACCCACAGCTGTTGGGGAGCAAGTTAAATAGAGTGGGTAACTCACACCTGAATCCCTCCCTCCCCCATCAAGCTGAAGCACGTAGACACCCCCCCACCCCCCCCACCCCGCACTACCCAAAGTATGGCCAGGAGCCAGGAGCATCAGCGTTACCCGGAAGCTTGTTAGAAATACAGGATCTCGGGCCACACCCCCGACCTACAGAGTCTGCATTACTACAAAATCCCCATGTGATTCGTGTGCACATTGAAATTTGAGAAATGCTGCTGGGAGTTCATCTGTTTATATTTAACAAACACATATATAGCATTGATTATGTGCCAGGCACTGTTCTACATGAGTTAGAAAAATTAACAGATTTAACCCTCACAGCAACCTTCTGATTGTTGGTACTACTGTCATCTCCATTTCAAGGAAGAGGAATATGGGGCACAGAGAAGTTAAGCGACTTGCCCAAGGTCACACAGGTAGTAAGTGGCAGAGCTGGGATTTAAACCCTAGAAGCCTAGCTTCGGTGTCTGTGCTCTTAATCATTACATTGTGTAGTTGAAATGATTCCAAGGAGAAATACAGGATTTTTTTTTTTACATTTTTCTGGGATCCATTTGTATCTCTACTTTTGTATTTGTATGTCTATAGTTAATTGTACTGTGATTTGATCGTGGACTTTAACACACCAGTTCTTCCACCCTAAAGGGTGCAAGACTGGGGTACACTTATTTGAGGTGCTCTCCCCAAAAGAATATATTTCTCCTATATTCTGTGAAATGGCACTGCTTGCCTAGTTTTCCCATTGAGGGTTAGAGAACTTGGACACATATTCAGCTAAGCTTACTAGTCAAATATCCATCTTTACAAACCTGGAGGGATTCCTTTACTAATAACATAATGACAGGAAATGACTGAATCCACAATATGGAAAGCGTTAAAAGAGTTTAGTATCTGATTTATATTAACAACTATGCATCAGACAAACTACAACTAGTAGCCAACATCACTGCTGTACATTTCTAGTACCAATTCCCCCCACCGAAGAATTAGTGGAACCCTTAGGTTCATGTAGCTCACGGAAATTAATCTGAAACAATATCAAAATTGTCCGTGTCTCACATACAAAGGAACAGACTATAGACCAATTACTTCCTGTAAGTAGATCTGTCTGTTCATCTCAATGAAGGAAATTGCTAAACTTTTTAGTGTGGGATCTTCAAAATGCACACAATATCTTCCTGGATTGAACTGTGATCCTCTGCAGTGGTGGATCTTAAGTGCAGATCTTAAGGTTGTGGTACCTTGAACACAACTCTTAGGCTGTGTGCTACATGAAAACTCTCCCTCCTTATATGGGAAAGCTATTCATGCTAGACTTCCTTCCTGTGTTACTTTGTGAAATGTCCCCTGGGTATTACCATTGTTAGCACTCCAGGTTCCCTTATGTTTGGGCAAAAGGCTCAAAGAGTATTTTTGATTGACTAGATTATTCCCTGAAGAACCTACTTGCTCTTGCCTGAGAAAAAAGTTATGACCACAACCAATGGCCTCACTCCAAGTACACTTTCATCCTCGTCATCATTTATATCGATGGCTCCTAAAAGTCTCCGAAAGACACTTTCTGACAGGCAGCCTGGTGTAAGGCAGTAATTTAAAACTTTGCCTGCATATTAGGATGGCCTGGAGCACTTTTCAAAAATACCAATGTCTAGACCCCACCCTGAGTTTCTGATTTAACTGGTCAGGGTGAAGCCTGAACTTTGAATTCCCACAACCACGGCCACTGTAAGGATTAAATGGGACACAGAAAATGAGACACAAAACGCAGTGATTGGCACAGCTATCTACTTGAAAATGCCAGCTGTCCTCTGCCACCCGTGCCCTCCCAGTTTCTGCAGAAACAAAGGGAATCCCTAAAATATGGTTCTACTTCAGGGGTAGCAGAGCACATTGGAACAACTCATTATGGGAGAAAATGAGAGTGGGGGGCGGTGTGGGGGGGGGGGGGGAGTAGCCAGCCACTGACAGGGGATCGAGACACAGAAAGATTTTTTTTTAATAAATTTATTTATTTATTTATCTTTGGCTGCATTGGGTCCTTGCTGCTGCGCGCGGGCTTTCTCTAGTTGCGGTGAGAGGGGGCCCCTCTTCGTTGCAGTGCACGAGCTTCTCATTGCGGTGGCTTCTCTTGTTGCAGAGCACGGGCTCTAGGCACACGAGCTTCAGTAGTTGTGGCTCACGGGCTCAGTAGTTGTGGCGCATGGGCTTAGTTGCTCCGTGGCATGTGGGATCTTCCTGGACCCGTGTCCCCTGCATTGGCAGGCGGATTCTTAACCACTGAGCCACCAGGGAAGCCCCAAAGATTTTGTCTAATGCAGGGCAAGGAGTCAGGAGAATGAAGCAAGAAAAAGTCAGATTTAGTAAAATCTGATCACCTGGAAATTTTTAAAGGGGTCATTGCCAACACCTGCGCGGCTGCATGGAGTACATTTTACTCAGAAAAATTTAGGGGTGGAGGAGGTTCCATTTAGCTTATAATCTATATTTAAATAGAAAGTTCAAAGCTGAAGTTGGGGGCGAGAAAGAGGAGCTAATGGAAGTTAGGGAATCTTCTTGGGAGGAAACAGCTCCTCTCAAGCATTAGACAATGTCCTGTCCTCTCTCTATATCCCTCAGGGAAGAAAAACAGAGAGAGAAACAACTAACACATGACAAGCAACTTCATCACTTTAAACACCTTCAACAATAAAAACTGCTAGGGAAATATTCATGCATTTGTTCAACATACATTTATTGAGCACCTACTATGTGTCAATCTCTGTGCTAAGAATAGTCTGATTTCATAAATGAGGAACTAAAACTAAGTAACTCGTCTAAGAAGAGGAAATCACAAAACTGGGGCTCAATTTGAGGTCTGACCCCAACTAACATGTAGAGATAATTAGGTCCCCGGCCTTCACTGGGAAATTTAGATGTGATATCCCTGGTTTGCAGCTCTTACGTCTGATACTCCCTTCCTCCCCACCAACCCCAGCAAGTTTCCTGCTGTCTTACTCCGGATTTTACTTCAAGGATCAGCTAGTACATCCGCTTTTTCTACAGGCCTTTCCTGACTCCACACGAGGTGACTCTCCATTTGTAGACCTCTGGCAGCTTGTGAGTGCCTGTGTCATGGCAAAATTATTCTGCATTATGCTTAATCACTTGTCTGTCTTCTCCACTGGACCATGAGATCCTCGAAGACAGGGGTTACTCATGATCCCTATTTCTTTTCATAGGGCCTAGCACAATGCCTGATGAAGAATCGGAAAGGAAGGAGGGTGGAAGGAAGGAAGGGATTCAGTGAAGTCTTTCTAGAAGAGGTGAGCAACTGAGCTGGATATAGATTCGAATCAACATGGGAGGGACTGAATGTTGGCTTCCACTTGCTGGAGGACTTGTTCAAGGAAAATCACAAGGAAAGGAACGTGGTGCTGTGTGGAGAGCACATCGGGACCTACTACCCTCCACGGAGGCAGGGTTTCAGGCCGAGCGGCGAAGCTAAGAATGTAAGGTCCGACAAACACTCAGCCGTCAGCCACGGGACAGGTATGAACTGAGCACCTACTATGAGCCAGGGGTTCTGCCCAGCAGAGTGAGAGAGACCAGCACAGGCCCTGCTGTCACGGAGCTCAGGGTCCCACAGGCCAAACCTGTTCTGAGAGAAGAAAAAGGAATCAATCAAGGTCCTCACCCAGGCAGTGATGTAACTTAAGTGGAGTCTGAGGGCGATTTATCTTGTTCAGAGTGAAGCATGGTCTGAGAGGAGGAAGGGGAGGAGGAGAGAGAGAAGCGGGAGAGAAGATGGGAAGAAAATGATGAGAAGCTCCAAATTAGACTCTTAACTCTGTGGGGGCAAAGTTGGATTCTGTATGGCCCGGTCTCATGTGTTTTGTGTATTCCGGCACCCAGGACGGTACCTGGCCATGACAGGTGCTCAAGAAATATTCGTGGAATTTTACTGAATTGAAGCGAATTAAGGGAGAGCAGTAGAGAAGCCCTTAACTGGGTGTCGTGGTCCCTGGTGTCCAGTCCTTCCTGGCTCTGCCACTGACCAGCCAAGTGACCAGGCACTTTGATAGCTTCCCTGTTGTTTGTTGCCTCATCTGTTGGAGGTACAGGGGATTTCAATTTGTACCCTAGTTTTCCATAGAATTTGACTATTTCATACAGTCAAATTAAAGCCTACAGAGCCAGCTACTTTGGGACAATGCTAAGTTAAATAAATATAAACAAGTCTCTTGACCATGGGACATCTCAGAGCCTTGAACATGCCTGGGTGAATTGGAAGCCCCGAGAGGAAGATAACATATGCCGTGGTTCCCAATTCCTTTGACTACAGAACCCCAAACTTCATTTTTTGTTTTTCATTTTCAATCTTACAGAACCTCTCCAGCCCTAATGGCATCGTCCAACGATATCATCTAATGATGTCATCCAACTTCACCAAGACAGGGATGGCCATGTGGATTTGGGGATGAGTGAACAACCAGATTTAGCTGATGCAGTGAGTCTAAGTAGGAGGAGAGGAATCTCTTGTCTGTGGGATGGGGAAAGGGTGGCTGCAGGAGACCTGAAGGTCCAGTGAAGAAGTCCTTGATTTCCACGCGGGCTGAGACTTGGAATCTCACTGAAGAAAAGCAAGCCATCCTCTGTGTGAAGCATTGATATTCTGGCGTGGTTTTTAATTTCCCGTCCCCGGGATTAGCTGTGTCAGGGAGGAATCCTTTGGCCGCCTTCTCTCAATACATCCCGGAGCTTTTATTTTATTACCAATTTCCCTACATTGTATGCTTTCTTTGAGAATCATAACCGTGCGAATATTTGACAACTGAATGGTACGAACATCTTGAAATATACAGTTTTCCCCAGAGTTGCATTTCGTACTATAATCCGAGGTGATCTCGGTTGCCAGAAACACTCACGCCGTTAATGGATTTGGAGGGAAGATGCTAGTAATGAGATTTTCAAATGCGAATTGTTTTGCTTTCAAACATGGGGTGAAATCCAATGAAATATTACCTTCGACACGCTGGTGCAGTAAGTCCAGCTGATCAAATGAATGCTCGGTGTGTGCTTCGTGTAGGCCTTTTCTGTTCCAAACAAGAGCTAGAAGGGGATCCATCTTATTTTTTCCTGGTAAAATGGATCCTTGATCCCCAAAGTTGTCTTCTGTATTTGAGGGCACACACTTGGCCTCTTCCCATCTACAGTCTTGAGAGGTTTATTTATTTCACTCACTCATTCAATAAAAACTGACGGGGAACCTACTACGTGCCAGGCAGCTTCGTACACTGAGTGGGACAGCAGTGAACAGTATTTTACAATATTTACAGGTGTTTCTGTCATCACAGGGCCTACACCCCGGTGAGACACATACACACGATAGACAAGTAAACACAAACATTTAAATGTCAGGTGGCAGTAACAGCCTTGGAGAAGAATAAGCAAGGTGAGGGTTAGAGTATGATGGGACGGCTCCTGTGTTAGCTAGGATGCCAGGGGCTAACACCTTCCGCCGAGGTGACTACGGAGCAGAGACCCTGGATAGAAGAGGAAACTGGAGGCCCACGGCTGCTCCAGACTCCAGAACTCTGGAGCGATAGCGCGGAGCTTTGGGTGCAGCTTTGCCTGCTTCCAGACTGGATGCTCCTTCCACAGTGTCCTCCAGCCTCACTGGGAACCAGATAGAGAATCACCAGGGTGAGGCTAGAAGTTGGAGATGATGCCAGGATCTGAAGGAGGTGATGCCATGATACGAAGAAAGGAAATGCAGGCAGGGCTAGCAGGCAGGGCACAAGGAAGATGGGCAGCTGTGCTGGACCCCATCCAACCGGCCTGCCTCTCCCTGACACCCGACACTCAGCAGGTCAAAGCTGGGTTCCTCATCCTTGCCCCAGAGCCAGCCCCTCTCCCTGACTTCTCCAGCTCCATGAAAGGTACCCGGCATCTGCCTGGTCATCCAAGTGTGGCTGGTCATCAAACTCCCCTGCCACCCCCGTTCCCTCCATGCTCCTCTTGTCACACCCTCCAGGCCTCCACAAATGACATTTGGGACACCTCCCCCAGCCCTCGACCCTGGAAGTCTAGAGGCTATGTCAGAACACTTACGGAACCATTCTGAGAGCACAGTCTTCCTGAATTTATAGTACAATCTCCTTTAAAGGGGCCAGCAGAAGGGAACCCAGAAAGGTGCCATTTCCAAATGGGGCCATTTGAGAAATGATAGTGATTGCTCCAGAAATACTTCTCCACCCCGCTGCTGTGCCGCCAGCTCACCCGGGATTCTCTGAAGCAATGAGATGCAGAGATCTGGGAGATGGAGCCGTCCTTTCAACAGAAAGGAAAGCTGGCCGAGGAATCCTTTCATTGTGGTTTCTGCGAGACTCTGCCTTTCATCTGGGTGAGTGGTGAGTCCGAAGGAAGAGAAGTGGCTCTATTGAAGTGACGCCTCTGAAATGGATGCTGGGTATTAACGGAGCAAATGCCTCTTGGAAAGGAGGTGAAAGCTCAACGAGAGAGGGCACTTTGCATTTGGGTGGGCGAGGGCAGAACATGCTGGAGCCCACAGAAGGGGAGGTCTGGAGAGGAAAGGGCTTGGTGCAACGGGCCCTGCGGGTGCTGCTCCAGGGCCCCTCGGCCCACCCTAGGGGTCACTGCCAACATTCCTACACACAGCAACATCTCCCTGCATCTCTCTGCCTGAGGGTTTCTGCTGGCTGCAGGACCATGCTTGGCCCGCGTACAAAATAAGTCCGAGCGCAGGGGAGTTACAAATGAGACCCTCAGCCAATGAGGGGTAAGAGCTGGTGGATAAACGCCTCAGTTCCCTTGCCCCTTGGTGAGACAATCCTAGGTGTGTTCCACACACTCTCCAGAGGGGCCCCAGTGAGAATGAACCCAATTATTAGCTTTGCTCTCTTCCCTGTCTGGCCTCCCCACTCGCTCACAGTGCATTTTGGGATCACATCACAGATAAACCTCATGTACCCATCTCTGTCTTAGGATCTGCTTTTAGGAAGAACCAAGAACCAAGCTAAGACACTGGGGAAACCGGCCCAGTAGTAAGAAAGCCCCCAGCAGTCTGAGGTGTCCAAATGGGCTTCCTTCCAGCAGGTATCAGCATCAAAGGACAGCCAATTCCAAGGCTGTGGGGAGAAAGGTAATGAGCCTCTATGAGAAAGAATTAAATAGCCTCTAGAGAAGGTGCCTTGCCGATGTAACCCTGTCAATAAAGTTTGGGTGCCCCAAAGCTTCCCAGGAGACAAATGCACTCAAGAACCCTGTATTAGTAAGCTAGGGCTGCCTCTGGAGGCTAGAAATCTGAAAGTAAAGTATTGGTAGAGTCGAATTCTTCTGAGACCTCTCTCTTTCGCTTGAAGATGGCCATCTTCTCCCAGTGTCTTCATATGGTCTTTCCTCTGTGTGTGTCTGTGGCCTAATCTCCCCTTCTGATAAAGAAACCAGTCCTATTGGATTAGGGCCCACCCATATGTTTTACCTTAATCCCCTCTCTAAAGGCCTTATCTGTTGGGCTGGCCAAAAGATTCTTTCGGTTTCTTCCATAAGATGCTTCTAGTGACACTTAATTGTCTTTAACTTCATTCAAAACAATTTTGTTAGATTGTATGTGACAGCTGTCACATCAGCGTGCATTTTTTAAAAGACTTATCAAAATTGTTGAAATTTGTGTAGCCATTTTTTAAAAGCTTTTTTTAAATTTTATTTATTTATTTTTGGCTGCATTGGGTCTCTGTTGCTGCACGAGGGCTTTCTCTAGTTGCGGCGCATGGGCTTCTCATTGCGGTGGCTTCTCTTGTTGCAGAGCACAGGCTCTAGGTGCACGGGCTTCAGTAGTTGTGGCACACGGGCTCAGTAGTTGTGGCTTACAGGCTCTAGAGCTCAGGCTCAGTAGTTGTGGCACACGGGCTTAGTTGCTCCATGGCATGTGGGATCTTCCTGGACCAGGGCTTGAAACCGTGTCTCCTGCGTTGGCAGGTGGATTCTTAATCACTGTGTCACCAGGGAAGTCCCCTGTGTAGCCATTTTAATATTGAAGACGGAAGAAAAAAAGCAACTTTTTCGGCATATTATGCTTTATTATTTCAAGAAAGGTAAAAAAACACCTGAAACACACAAAAAAAGATTTGTGCAGTGTATGGAGAAGGTGCTGTGACTGACTGAACGTGTCAGAAGTGGTTTGTGAAGTTTCATGCTGGAGATTTCTCGCTGGGCGACGCTCCACGGTCAGGTAGACCAGTTGAAGTTGATACCGATCAAATCGAGACATTCACTGAGAACAATCAACGTTATACCACGCGGGATAATAGCCGACATACTCAGAATATCCAAATCAAGAGCTGAAAATCATTTGCAACAGCTTGGTTATGTGAATTGCTTTGATGTTTGGGTTCCACATAAGTTAAGCAAAAAAAACTTTCTTGACCATATTTCCGCATGTGATTCTCTACTTACACATAATGAAAATGTTCCGTTTTTAAAACAAATTGTGACGGGTGATGAAAAGTGGACACTGCACAACAATGTGGAACGGAAGAGACCATGGGGCAAGCGAAATGAACCACCACCAACCACACCAGAAGCCGGTCTTCACCCAAAGAAGGTGATGTTGTGTATATGGTGGGATTGAAGGGAGTCCTCTATTATAAGCTCCTTCTGGAAAACCAAACGATTAATTCCAAGTACTGCTCCCAGTTAGACCGACTGAAAGCAGCACTCAAAGAAAAGCGTCCAGAATTAGTCAACAGAGAACGCATCATCTTCCATCAGGATAAGGCAAGACTGCATGTTTCTTTTATGACCAGGCAAAAACGGTTACAGCTTGGCTGGGAAGTTCTGATTCATCTGTCATATTCACCAGACATTGCACCTTTGGATTTCCATTTATTTTAGTCTTTACAAAATTCTCTTAATGGAAAAAAATTCAATTCCGTGGAAGACTGTAAAAGGCACCTAGAACAGTTCTTTGCTCAAAAAGATTAAAAGTTTGGGGAAGATGGAATCATGAAGTTGCCTGAAAAATGGCAGAAGGTAGTGGAACAAAAGGGTGAATACGCTGTTCAATAAAGTTCTTGGTGAAAATGAAAAATGTGTCTTTTATTTTTACTTTAAAACCGAAGGCACTTTTTGGCCAACCCATACAAACACTGTCGCATTCTGACGTACTAGGGTTAGGACTTCAGCTCATGGACTGTGTATGAGAGGCGACACAATTCAGCTCATAACAGACTCGAGAGATGCCCACTTCCCAGCCGAACAAAGAAGGACTCTGAATCCACCATCTGTGAGGTTCCTGGACGTGACAGCTCTTGGTTAGAGCGCAAAGCGACAAAGCATAATGAGGCCTGAAATGAGCCTGTCAGAAATGAGGAGGGGGCAGGAAGGGAGGCTGTGAAGTCTAAGCCACAGCAACTATTTGACCCACCAGTGGGTTGGGTCCTATTTCTAGGGAAATGAGCTCATTATGGTTAAATCTTTTTGCAGCTCCTGGTTGATTCATGAAGTGGTTTTGAATGTTGATAATCGCTTCATGAATCACTGACAAACACGAGAGCCAAATACCTGGCACTTGGATTGCTATCTCTCCTGATGAGCATTTCTGTCATGACGTGGGGTGTCCCCCCTCCCCGCAACCAGGTGTGCAGATGAGAAGAGTCCTCGTTCGTGTGCCGAAGTCTCCTGCTTCAGTCATTCCGCCCCAGCCATTCTGTCAGGCACTGACTCACCCCTAATATTTAATGATCGTTAATGAGTTAATTCTGCAAGGTTCACTTTGAAACCCTCATGACATTGGGCATGAAGGGATCAGGCATCAAGTCCTGCAGCAACGTTTCCGGGGGAAGTAAAATGCTGTCTCTCAGAGCGTGTCACGGTGTCCAAAGGAGAATCTGCTTCAGCCCAGACTGCGAACGAGACACGGCCACTGCCTCAGGCAAAGTGAGAATACCTATCTCTCAGGCAGGCCACAGTCCTCAAAGAAACAGAAACTGAGGGATCAGACTGGAGAGAGATACAAGAGAGCCACCAGGTTGCATTTGGCTATTAGAGAGGATATTGGAGAGACACAAAAGATGCAGCCTCCAAACCTGAAATCTTCTTGAACACTTGAGACATAAAGACCAGCAGCTCAGAAGCAGAGGCAGACAGATGTTCCTCCCAGATAGCTGCCCGGTTCACTCTCTCACTTCATTCTCCTCACCTCAGCTGCCTGGCCACCCCTCAGAAGAGCTTCTGCAGGCACCTCTGCTGCCCCTTCCTGATAGACTGTCCTCCACAGCACTTATCACCACCCGCCACCTTCTAGATCCGTCCATTGGCTTATCTTCTGTCTCCCCCAGCAGTAAGTAAGCTCCACAGGGCAGGGATCTCGGTCTGTTCTGTTCTCTGCTGCAGTCCCACAACCTAAAAGAGTGCTCGGGATATAGAGTAGGTGCTTAATAAATATTTGCGGAAAAAGTGAGTGTGACAAGAGCCGTGTTGGGCGTAAAGAAGAGAATCTGTAGAACTTGAAAGAAGAGGAATGTTGTCTGAGTGATCGCTTCTCTCTCTACCCCCGCTGCATATTTATGGTCTTTTGAAGTCCTTGGTGAGGAGGAAGGGGTTCTTTGTATCCAAGTTGGTGTCCAGTTCTCACGCCCATGTGGACTCAGGCACCCTCAACGTATCATGTCAAAGCCTTCGCTAAGGCTGAGGAGAAGATCTCCCTCAGATGCTGTGACAGAACCATGTTCGGGTAGATCCCAAATGACTTCTGGAGTCCAGACCCCCCTGGGTCCCTCTTCTTTATTTGTGTTTGGCTGTGCTGTGCAAGAATCTCTACATGCCATTCAAAACCCAATAATGGTTTTGCTGAAAAAGCCCATCTAGACTATCTACTTCCTCTTCACTGGAAAAGGAACTACGAAGGCTCAGAGAGGGCAAGTAGTTAACCCATGTTCACACAGATTGCAGTAGAATCAGGACAGAAACCAAAGCCTTCTAATCCCCATGGTAGAGTGTATGCTTCCACCCTAAGCTATCCGCCTACCTTCCAGAGTTGAAGAATTTAACTGTGAGGAAGGAAATAACTGAGCATCCCAACTCAGCTTGTATGCAGACTAGAAGAAACCAGGTGGGTTAGATCACAGATTTCTGGGGCCTCTGGTTTGCCTTAAAGCACCATATATTTGACATAGAAGGTGCCCTGGAGGACATCTCACCCAAGTGCCCTGTTGTAAGATGGGCAAACAGGAGTTCAGAAAGTCACACAGGAAGGGAGTTAAAAGAGTTAGGGCCAGACCTCCAGCCCCTGCCCTCAGTTTAGGCCATTTTTAATCTCATCTTACCAACCTGATCAGCAACTACAGATGTGGGAAGAAAAAACCTAAAGTGTCCTTTTGCCCAAATGCCCATTTTCCAGATGAGGAGACTGAGGCTGGAAGGACCAGGTGAGTGTCAAAGTCTGGAGCCTAGGTCTACACTTCTTTTCCCCACTGCCATCCTCACTGGGGGAATAAGCAGGGCCTCCAGACCATACTTTCAGGGCTGCTGAGGACACTACCTAATGTCCACGGGCCTTGGAGTCTGGAAGATGTGGATTCCAGTCCCAGCTCTGCTCCATGCCAGCTGGGTGACCTCAAGGGAATCACTTTACCACCTGGGCCCACAGTTTCCTCAAGTTCTTAAGTGTCTTAGAAATGTCAAAATATGACCAGCTCTGTGAATTGCCAAGCACAGAACAGTCACTCTGTGTCCGTGTCCTTTTTTCCTATGCCTTTTGCTCTCCACCTTTTATCCCATTGGGTAGTGAGATCTTCATTCCTTTAACGTAACTATTTCTGTTCGTGTTAAAATGGGAACAAAGAAGTGTCTGTAAGTCAGGGGGCGTTTGAACCAGGCCTTGAAGGATGAGTGGGAATTTTCTACGTAGACAAGCGGGGGAGAGAATTCCAGGATGATAGAATCACTTATACAAAAGCATATAGGTCCGAGAAAAGGAAACCCTCACAGGAGCCTGAAGGGGAGGAAACCTGGGGTGGGGTGACTTGGCTGAGATGAGAAAAAGAAAGGTCCCTGTGGACTAGCTGTGGGAGGCCTGGAATGCCACACCCAAGAGACTTCGTGGTGGGGAAGGATGGGGAAGGATGTGATATGTTTCAGTGGAAAAATGATGAATTTCTTTGAAAGGTCACTCACTCGGGGCAGCAGCTAGAAAGATGAAGGGTTGGAAAGAGAGAAGGAGGTGACGCAACCACAGAAGAGAGTTTTGGCAAAAGCCCAGCTGGTATACAAAGAGTCCAGGGCTTAGAAGGCTAGGGTGGAGGGTGAATGGCTGAGGCAGATGGATAGGGCCTCCCGCAGGCTGCCTGTCCCCTCTGCACAGCCCTCAGTGTGACCTCAGAGGTGATGTCTCAAGCAGAGGGCTGTGCCCCACTCCCCAAGCCAGCAGAAGATACTCCACAAGTGCCCTCCTTCCCTCATCACCCTCTCCCCTCGCGCTTCCTGGTACCTGGCAGCCAGCCTTCCCTAGCTTTATTTTTTTTTTCTTTTCCTGCAAAATACCTAGCATCTCTTCTTTGTTATTTCAAAGTACCGTCCGTCCAACAGAGCTCAGACTGGCATCCCTCATCCTCCCACCAGTCTCCCGAGCTCCTCCGTCGTCCCTCCAGAAACCACGGCACAAGCATTCTTTACACACAGCCTCCTCATCAACGGAGCCCGTATCTCCATCTGGTTTTCAGCTTAAAATAAGTTTCTAAAAACCCTCATCTACAGACAGCCCCCCTCTTTGCAATAACATCCAGGTTGTATTTTCAGCCATTGTCTCTTTAGACCAGGGACTGCATTTGATTAAATCACGTGGTACGTGTAGTGCCGACCCCCTCCCAGCCTGCATCAGCCTTTGATGGGAACTATCTTATCTGTAATCAGTTTACTGGGTTATGGACCCAAATTTCCTCTGCAAAACATCAGGCTGGGAGGCTTCGCCCACCCCTCCTCCTAGGAATGCAGCTCGGCTTTGATAAACCTGAGATTCCATTCCCTAGAACTTCAGAGTCCAACAGAGCCTTGGTTCCAATCCAACACTCACCATCCCAGGGCAAAGCTAATTTTAAGTTTTATTTCAACACACTGTAAGGTGACCACGGTGTTCAGCGACGAAAGAGATGATCTCAACAAACAATGATTGTAAACCTACAATGTTCCAGCTGTTTAAGATAAGCATAGGCTGACTTCCTGGGGCTCACATCTGGGTGGGGGCCAGGAGAAAGATTGAACACTAAATCGTTTACCATTCGATGTGATAAGTGCAATATTATGAGTATGGGAAAGGTATTCAGCTGCCTTGGTGATACCTGCTCTGTGTTTTTTGTTAAAATGCTGGGCTTCCCTGGTGGCTCAGTGGTTGAGAGTCCGCCTGCCGACGCAGGGGACACGGGTTCGTGCCCCAGTCTGGAAAGATCCCACATGCCGCGGAGCGGCTGGGCCCGTGAGCCATGGCCGCTAAGCCTGCGCGTCCGGAACCTGTGCTCCGCAACGGGAGAGGCCACAACAGTGAGAGGCCCGCGTACCGCAAAAAAAAAGAAAACAATGCTAGTGAAGTTATGGTAAGATTTATAAGAGAGCAATGAGAAAACACACTCGAAGAATCGGAATAGCGAGCATAACATCCCCCCACCCCCCCCCCCCATAATCACGCTCCTAGGAATTTATCCTAAGTCACAACTAAAAAAAAAAAAAAAGATACTTAAGGATGTTCAATATATTGTTTTCTAATAGAAATGGTCATTGAGATACATCAGCTCAAGGATATAGTATGTAGTTATTTAAATTAATTATGGAGACTAGTCATTAGAACTCTGGGATCTAATTTCAAGCAAAAGAAGGAACACACAAAGCTACCTTCAATAACTGCCTGTGGGGACTTCCCTGGTGGTTAAGACTCCACACTTCCAGTGCAGGGGGCACAGGTTCGATCCCTGGTCAGGGCACTAAGATTCCACATGCCGCGGGGTGTGGCCAAAAAGTGTGCCCAAAAAACCCCAAACCTGCCTGTGGATTCTGCACTCAATGTCCTCACCTTCTACTGGGTTTCGCTTTGAACACCGGTAGCCTGAAGGGTCCTTCTCTCCATGCTCCCGTTCAACTCTCAGAACAGCCCTGTGACGTTGATGTTGTGCTCCCCATCTTACAGATAAGGTAATGAGGCTCAGAGAGGCTTAAATGACAGGCACGCAACATCTAAACCAAGGAGCTCTAACCTAGGTCTCCTAACTCCACATCCAGGGCTCTTTCCTGATTTCCATCATCTAGCCAGGTCTGAGGACCAGGAAGAACCACTAACGCTATGGGTGGGCAGTGAGATACTGGGACCATCTGTCTGCTGCTGGAAAACGCCATGAAGAAGGCCACAACTCCTCACAAGAACACCTGGATGTGTCTTTGTCCCAAGACGTCTGAGCGGGCCAGTGGGGATGGAGAGGGTGCCTTTTCCAGCCAAACCGCAGCTGCCAGAGACGAGCTTGCTGAGAGGAAAAGCATGTAACCAACATGCACCAATTTATGCAACTATATCAGGGCTAGGCAATGGGAGGCAGGGACAGAGGGACAGAAATAACCATCTTTGCTGCCCCGTTGCTGAGTGACCACCAAAAGCAGGCATTTAAGAGTGTGTTCATCCATTCATCCGTTGATGGACACTTAGATTGTTGCTACATCTTGGCTATTGTGAATAATGCTGTAATGAACACTTAGGAGCACAGATATATCTTTGAGATCCTGATTTCCATTCTTCGGGACAAATACCCAGGAGTGGACTTGCTGGATCATATGTAGTTCTATTTTTAATTTTTTGAAGAACCTCCATACTATTTTTCATAGCAGCTGCACCATTTTACACTCCCAACCACAAGGGTTCCAATTTCTAAATGCATACAGAGGAATATTATTCGGCCTTGAAAAATAAGGAAATCCTGCCATGTGAGACAAAATGAACACAATAAGCGAGCCACAGAAAGACAAATACTGTATAATTCCACTTATACAAGGCATCCAAAATAGTCAAACTCAGAGAAGCAGAGAGCAGAATGGTGGTTCCCAGAGGCTGGAGGAGAGGGAAATGGGGAGTTGCCATTCAACAGGTATAAGGCTTCAGTTAAGCAAGACAAATAACTTCTAGAGCTCTGCCATACGACACTGTGCCCATAGTTAACAATAACATATTATACACTTCAAACTCTAAGAGAGCAGATCTCATGTTGTGTTCTTATCATACACACATAAAAACCAGAGTACGTACATCCGAGTTAGGTAGACACCTAGACACCTGTGCTTACCTCTGTTTTCCCCTTCACTTGCTGTGGTGACCTTGGGCAAGTCCATCAATCGCTCTGTGTCTCTGTCTCCTCATCTGTAAAATAAGGAGAATAACAGTACTTACCTCATAG
Organism: Phocoena sinus; assembly: GCF_008692025.1. Classification (NCBI taxonomy): domain Eukaryota; kingdom Metazoa; phylum Chordata; class Mammalia; order Artiodactyla; family Phocoenidae; genus Phocoena; species Phocoena sinus. The sequence goes on from NC_045781.1 coordinate 39,167,613, forward strand.
AATTATCATGAAGTTCAATGGTTTTCTGATATTAATAAGCTTAGAACAGTTCCTAGAATACACTAGGACAGACATCATCTTAAGTGCTGGATATCCACTTCTCAACTTATCCTCAAGACTCCCTGTAAGGAAGAAATTGTGATTTCCATCTTACAGGTGAGGAGACTGAGGCTGTGGGAGCTTAAGGTTATATGCAGCAGCACAAGCATGAGGGACCAGCGAACGGCATCAACGGTAGGCCCTGCCAAAGTATGGAGAAGGAAGAGATCCTGCTGGTTATGTAACCCTGGAAGGCTTCCTGAAGGAGGTGACATGGCATCTGAGCTTTAAAGAACACGGAAGATGTGAACCAATGTTTTGAGTTGCTGATGGTGGGGACAAAGCACAGTGTTGAGAGGACGGATGGAAGTTCAAGAATAAAGAGACCGGTAGAATAGGCCTATTCTGTCCTGGGCCTCGAATGCCTGGCCAGGGTGTCTGAAGATGCTTCCTTGGCAGTGGTGAGTCAGAAAGGCTGTGGGGCAGGAGTGGGAACAGTGTGTAAGGACGATCATCCATTCACCTAGTCAACATGGGCCCATCAGGAACCCACTTCAAGTGCCAGTTTATACCCCTGACCTCTCTCTCCACCATTCCCTCCTCTGAAGAGGCTCTGAGTGAGGCTGAAGGCAGAAGCCAATGAGACACAGTCCCAGGAGTCAAGGATGTCCTGCTCTAGCCCAGCACTTCTTAGACTTTTAATGTACATCTGAACCCCCCCCCACCGAGTTTATTACAAACAGATTCTGATTCATTAATTCTGGGGCGGGGCCTGAGAATCTGAATTTCTAACAAGCTCCCAGGTGATGCTGATCACTGGACCATGCTTGGAGTAATAAGAGTCTAACGTGTTTGCTCCCTTTCTAGTTTCATAGTTGTAATCCCAACAAGTAGCACAATGCCTGGTCCAAAGCGGGTGCTTCATAAAACATGTTAAATTGAAAAATCTTAATCACTTTTACTCCTGTTACCACTGAGTTTGATTAAGGAGACCACTCCCTCCCAACACACACACACACACACACACACACACACACACACACACCAGTGGCCATTTCGTCTTCTTTGGCACATCATCCCACAACCTAACTAGTAGAATTCAACATCCCTTTTCCAATCTATCACACTGTCTTTTTTTTTTTTTTTTTTTTTTTTTTTGCGGTATGCGGGCCTCTCACTGTTGTGGCCTCTCCCGTTGCGGAGCATAGGCTCTGGACGCGCAGGCTCAGCGGCCATGGCTCACGGGCCCAGCCGCTCCGCGGCACGTGGGATCTTCCCGAACCGGGGCACAAACCCATGTCCCCTGCACCGGCAAGCGGACTCTCAACCACTGCACCACCAGGGAAGCCCCTATCACACTGTCTTTATGAATGACTTTAAACCCTTGGGCTCTTTTCTTTCTGTTACAAAAATGATGCATGTTTATTGAAAAAAACAGGAAAAATGAGCAAAAAGAAGAAGAAACTGCGACCTGATACACACCCTTTCTGACTCTGTGTGTGTTACAGAATGGAACATTCATTCCATTGGGATTTTAATTATCTTAAACTATGAAGGATAATTTCCCATGTCAAAAATATCATTTTAATGGTTACATAACATTTCATTATTTTAAATTTTCATAAAGCACACGTTTCACTGATGTAAAATATCGTGATGTTAAAAAATAGGAAACAAGCTCCATACTGAATGACCAAATGAAGAATGTACAGACAAAATGTTACAATGCCTATGCTTTGCTTTAAAATCATCCGGTGAGTGGGAAAGCAGGAGACAACGGAGCCACATCAGGATGAGCCATACGTAGGTCATTGTTAAACTGGCCTGCATTAATACAACCCTCTCACTTTTGCATGTGTTGGTAACTTCCCATAATAAAAGTTTTAAAATAAAAGCAAGGTCCAAATGAGGTCTAAGAACATGTACACGCTGTTATATTTAAAAAGGATAACCAACAAGGACCTGCTGTATAGCACAGGGAACTCTGCTCAATGTTATGTGGCAGCCTGGATGGGAGGGGAGTCTGGGGGAGAACGGATACAGGCATGTGTATGGCTGAGTCACTGTGCCGCGCGCCTGAAGCTATCACAACATTGTTAACTGGCTATACGCCAATAAAAAAGTTTTTTAAAAAAGTACGTAACTTCCATGATTTTTTTTAGTCACTAAGATTTAAAACTCAAATTTATCTAGATTATCTGTATTCATTTTTTTAATACATCTTTATTGGAGTATAATTGCTTCCCAACACCGTGTTAGTTTCCGTTGCACAACAAAGCGAATCAGCCACATGCAGACACATGTCCCCATATCCCCTCCCTCTTGAGCCTCCCTCCCATCCTCCCTATCCCACCCCTCTAGGTCATCGCAAAGCACCGAGCCGATCTCCCTGTGCTATGCCGCTGCTTCCCACCAGCCAACTATTTTACATTCGGTAGTGTATATACGTCAGTGCTACTCTCACTTCGCCCCAGCTTCAGCCTCCCACCCCATGTAATCAAGTCCTTTCTCTATATCTACCTCCTTATTCCTGCCCTGCAACTAGGTTCATCAGTACCATTTTGGTTTTTTTTTTTTAGATTCCATATATATGTGTTAGCATACGGTACTTTTCTCTTTCTGACTTACTTCACTCTGTATGACAGACTCTACGTCCAGCCACCTCACTACAAATAACTCATTTCGTTTCTTTTTATGGCTGAGTAATATTCCATTGTATATATGTGCCACATCTTCTTTATCCATTCATCTGTCGATGGACACTTAGGTTGCTTCCATGTCCTGGCTATTGTAAATAGAGCTGCAATGAACATTGTGGTACATGACTCTTTTTGAATTATGGTTTTCTCAGGGTATATGCCCAGTAGTGGGATTGCTGGGTCATATGGTAGTTCTATTTTTAGTTTTTTAAGGAAACTCCATACTGTCTTCCATAGTGGTTATATCAATTTACATTCCCACCAACAGTTTAGGAGGGTTCCCTTTTTACCACACCCTTTCCAGCATTTATTGTTTCTAGCTCTTTTGATAATGGCCATTCTGACCGGCATGAGGTGACACCTCTTTGTAGTTTTCATTTGCATTTCTCTAATAATTAGTGACGGTGGAGCAACTTTTCATGTGCCTCTTGGCCATCTGTTTGTCTTCCTTGGTAGGTTAACTCACTGTTTGTTTTTTTGATATTGAGCTCCATGAGCTGTTTGTATATTTTGGAGATTAATCCTTTGTCTGCTGTTTCATTTGCAAATATTTTCTCCCATTCTGAGGGTTGTCTTTTTGTCTTGTTTATGGTTTCTTTTGCTGTGCAAAAGCTTTTAAGTCCCATTTGTTTATTTTAGTTTTTATTTCTGTTACTCTAGGAGGTGGGTCAAAAAAGATCTTGCTGTGGTTTATGTCAAAGAGTGTTTTTCCTATGTTTCCCTCTAAAAGTTTTACAGTGTCTGGTCTTACAGTTAAGTCTTTAATCCATTTGGAGTTTATTTTTGTGTATGTTGTTAGGGAGTGTTGTAATTTCATTCTTTTACATGTAGCTGTCCAGTTTCCAAAGCACCACTCATTGAAGAGGCTGTCTTTTCTCCATTGTATGTTCTTGCCTCCTTTGTCATAAATTAGGTGCCCATATGTGTGTAGGTTTATCTCTGGTCATTCTATCCTGTACCATTGATCTATATATCTGTTTTTGTGCCAGTACCATACTGTCTTGATTACTGTAGCTTTGTGGTATAGTTTGAAGTCAGGGACCCTGATTCCTCCAACTCCATTTTTCTTTCTCAAGATCGCTTTGGCTATTCAGGGTCTTTTGTGTTTTCATACGAATTGTAAGATTTTTTTGTTCTAATTCTGTGAAGAATTCCATTGGTAGTTTGATAGGGATTGCACTGAATCTGTAGATTGCCTTGGGTGGTATAGTCATTTTCACAATATTGATTCTTCCAATCCAAGAACATGGTATATTTCTCCATCTGTTTATGTCATCTTTGATTTCTTTCATCAGTGTTTTATAGTTTTCTGAGCACAAGTCTTTTGCCTCCGTAGGGAGGTTTATTCTGAAGTATTTTCTTCTTTTTGTTTCAATGGTAAATGGGAGTGTTTCCTTAATTTCTCTTTCTGATTTTTCGTTGTTGGTGTATAGGAATGTCAGAGATTTCTGTGCATTAATTTTGTATCCTGCAACCTTACCAAATTCATTGATTAGTTCTAGTAGTCTTCTGGTGGCATCTTTAGGATTTTCTATATATAGTATCATGTCATTGGCAAATAGTGACAGTTTTACTTCTTCTTTTCCAATTTGTATTCCTTTTATTTCTTTTTCTTCTCTGATTGTCATGGCTAGGACTTCCAAAACTATGTTGAATAAGAGTGGCAAGAGTGGAGATCCTTGTCTTTTTCCTGATCCTAGTGGAAATGCTTTCAGTTTTTCACCATTGAATATGATGCTTGCTGTGGGTTTGTCATATATGGTCTTTATTATGTTGAGGGAGGTTCCCTCTCTGCCAATTTTCTGGTGAGTTTTTATCATAAATAGGTGTTGAATTTTGTCAAAAGCTTTTTCTGCATCTATTGCGGTGATCATATGGTTTTTATTCCTTAGTTAATGTGGTGTATCACATTGATTGATTTGCATATACTGAAGAATCCTTGCATCCCTGGGATAAATCCCACTTGATCATGGTGTATGATCCTTTTAATGTGCTGTTGGATTCTGTTTGCTAGTATTTTGTTCAGGATTTTTGCATCTATGTTCATCAGTGATATTGGTCTATAATTTTCTTTTTTTGTGATATCTTTTTCTGGTTTCAGTATCAGGGTGATGGTGGCTTCGTAGAATGAATTTGGGAGTGTTTCTCCCTCTGCAGTTTTTTGGAAGAGTTTGAGAAGGATCGGTGTTAGCTCTTCTCTAAATATTTAAGAAAATTCACCTGTGAAGCCATCTGGTCCTGGACTTTTGTTTGTTGGAAGATTTTTAATTATGGTTTCAATTTCATTACTTGTGATAGGTCTGTTTATATTTTCTAATTCTTCCTGGTTCAGTCTTGGAAAATTGTACCTTTCCAAGAATTTGTTCATTTCTTCGTGGTTGTCCATTTTATTGGCATAGAGCTGGTTTTAGTAGTCTCTTATAATCCTTTGTATTTCTGCAGTGTCAGTTGTGATTTCTCCTTTTTTATTTCCAATTTTATTGATTTGCGTCCTCTCCCTTTTTTTCTTGATGAGTCTGGCTAAGGGTTTATCAATTTTGATTATCTTCCCAAAGAACCAGCTTTTAGTTTTATTGATCTTTGCTACTGTGTCTTTGTTTCTATTTCATTTATTTCTGCTCTGATCTTTATGATTTCTTTCCTTCTGCTGACTTTGGTTTTCTTTGTTCTTCTTTCTCTAGTTGTTTTAAGTGTACGGTTAGACTGTTTATTTGAGATTTTTCTTGTTTCTTGAGGTGAGATTGAATTGCTATGAACTTCCCTCTTAGAACTGCTTTTTGCTATGTCCCATAGGTTTGAGGTTATCATGTTTTCATTGTCATTTGTTTCTATGTATTTTTTATTTCTTCTTGATTTCTTCAGTGAGCTCTTGGTTATTTAGTAGCACACTGTTTAGCCTCCATGTATTTGTGTTTTTTACAGTTTTTTTCCTGTAATTGATTTCCAATCTCATAGCGTTGTGGTTAGAAAAGATGCTTGATATGATTTCAATTTTCTTAAATTTTTCCAAGGCTTGATTGTGACCCAGATGTGATCTATCCTGGAGAATGTTCCATGTGCACTTGAGAAGAAAGTGTATTCTGCCACTTTTGGGTGGAATGTTCTATAAATATCAATTAGATCTATCTAGTCTATTGTGTCATTTAAAGCTTGTGTTTCCTTACTTATTTTCTCTTTGGATGATCTGTCCATTGTTGTGAGTGGGGTGTTAAAAGTCCCCTAGTATTACTGTGTTACTGTCAATTTCTCCTTTCATGTTTGTTAGCATGTGCCTTATGTATTGAGGTGCTCCTATGTTGGGTGCATAAACATTTATAATTGTTATATATTCTTCTTGGTTTGATCATTATGTAGTGTCTCTCCTTATCTCTTGTAACAGTCTTTATTTTAAACTCTATTTTAGCTGATACGAGTATTGCTACTCCAGCTTTCTTTTGATTTCTATTTGCATGGAATATCTTTTCCCATCCCTTCACTTTCAGTCTGTATGTGTCCCTAGGTTTGAAGTGGGTCTCTTGTAGACAGCATATATATGGGTCTTGTATTTGTATCCATTCAGCCAGTCTGTGTCTTTTGGTTGGGGCATTTAATCCCTTTACATTCAATGTTATTATCAATATGTATGTTCCTATTACCATTTTCTTAACTGTTCTGGGTTTGTTTTTATGGGTCTTTCTCTTCTCCTGTGTTTCCTGCTCAGAGAAGTTTCTTTAGCATTTGTTGTAAAGCTGGTTTGGTGGTGTTGAATTCTCTTAGCTTTTGCTTGTCTGAAAAAGCTTTTGACTTCTCTATTGAATCTGAATGAGATCCTTGCTGGGTAGAGTAATCTTGCTTGTAGGTTTTTCTCTTTCATCACTTTAAGTATATCCTGCCACTCCCTTCTGGCCTGCAGAGTTTCCACTGAAAAATCAGCTGATAACCTTACGAGGATTCCTTTGTATGTTATTTTTTGTTTTCCCCTGCTGCTTTTAATGTTTTTTTCTTTGAATTTAATTTTTGTTAGTTTGATTAATATGTGTCTCGGTGTGTATTTCCTAGGGTTTATCCTGTATGGGACTCTCTGTGCTTCCTGGTGACTATTTCCTTTCCCATGTTAGGGAATTTTTCCCTATAATATCTTCAAATATTTCTCAGACTCTTTCTTTTTCTCTTCTTCTTCTGGGACCCCTATAATTCGAATGTTGGTGCATATAGTGTTGTCCCAGAGGTCTCTGAGATTGTCTTCAATTCTTTTCATTTTTTTTTTCTTTATTCTGCTCTTCAGCAGTTATTTCCACCATTTTGTCTTCCAGCTCACTTATTCGTTCTTCTGCCTCAGTTATTCTGTTATTGATTCCTTCTAGTATATTTTTCATTTCAGTTATTGTGTTGTTCATCTCTGTTTGTTCTTTAGTTCTTCTAGATCTTTGTTAAAGATTTTTGTATTTTCTCAATCTGTGCTTCCATTCTATTTCCAAGATTCTGGATCATCTTTAGTATCATTACTCTGAATTCTTTTTCAGGTAAATTGCCTTTTTCCTCTTCATTTATTTGATCTTGTAGGCTTTTTAACCTTGCTCCTTCATCTGTGACATCTTTTTTTGCCTTTTATTTTTTTTAATGAGTGGGATTGTGTTCCTGTTGTACTGGTTGTTTGGCCTGAGGGCTTCCAACACTGGAGTTTGTAGGCTATTGGGTAGAGCTGGGTCTTAGTGCTGAGATGAGGAACTCTGTGAGACCTCACTCTGATGAATAGTCCCTGGGGTCTGAGGTTCTCTGTTAGCCCAGTGGTTTGGACTTGGAGCTCCCACTGCAGGAGCTTCCACCCGACCCTGGGCTTGTGAATGAAGATCCTACAAGCTGCGTGGGGCAACAAAAAAAAAAAAGAGAGAGAACAATAACAAAATAAAAAATAAAATTAGACTAGGAAACTAACAGATATGTTAGAAAGAAGGTAAAAATAAAAATATAGATGAATCAACAACTGGAAGATACATCAGTACCACAATATTAAAAAAGTGGAGGAGGAAAGAAGGGTGGGGCAGGGGGCGGGCCCTTGGCTGTGGAGGGCGGGGCCAATGCTCAGGACCCACAGGGCTGGAAAAGGCCCTGGGGGCTGTGAGGGGTGGTGCTTAGGCTCAGAGGAACAGAAGGGGCCCAGGCATGCCCACCACCCCTGGTCTCAGCGGGCAGGGGACATCACCTGGGAGCCCAGCAGGCTTCCTGGGCTCCAGTTGGTGGGGTAAACGCCCTCCTCTCCTCTCCTGCTCTTCCGGTCTGGGGTCTGGGAGAGCCCCTCTCACCTGCCTCTCCTGATCTCCTGGGCCTCCCTCCTATGTCCCCAGGACCAATGTGCATGGCGGGTGGGGGGGGAAGGGGGGCCCTTGGAGGGCAGGGGAACGGCCTGGGAGCTCAGCAGACTCCCCGTGTCCGCGTGGTAGGGGAAATCGCCCTCCGCTCCTCTCCCGGTCTTCCCAGAGGCCCCCTCCCGCCTGCTTCTCCTGATCTCCCCAGCCTCCCTCCTATGCGTCCAGCACCCACGTGACCTGGATGGGGCTTTGGAGCAGGGGAACCGGGGGGAGCACAGCAGGCTCCCCGGCCCCAGTGAGCCAGGCGATCGCCCACCGCTCCTCTCCCGCTCTTCCCGGAGAGCCCCTCCCACCTGCCTCTCCTGATCTCCCCGGCCTCAGGGGCACCGGTCTGCCCTCCACTTTCTCCTCCTCCCTCCATCCCCCTACGTCCTACTGGTTCACTCTGGGGTTCCTCCCCTCTCCTTGGGGATTAGAGTTCCCCAGCAGCAGCTGGCAGGCACCCTAGTTGTGGGGAGACGTTAACTCCACGTCTTCCCACACCGCCATCTTGACTCCTTCCCTTTCTTCCATCTTCTGTATTAATTTTAAATTATTTTCTCTTCAAAATTTCTTAGGAGCTAATTACTGTCTTTGTTACAAAACAAAAAAAGAAGAGGTCTAGGAAGAGGATTCTGAGACAGGGATAGAGATGCAAAGTGTTAGAAGTTAGTTCTTCACCCTCCAAGAAAGAACAATGTTTCATTTAGGACCATTTAGCCTGTGGCTTCAAAATTCCAAGATCCTAGAGCTATTGAATTGCACGAGAATAATCCGCCTTTATTATTTCTGCTCCCGTCAGGATGGATTTGCATTTTAAGTGCATGCTTGATGTCATGTCTCAATTGGAACTAATTGAGACGTGCAGGAATGTGGACGCGTGCTCCGGCCTCGATGGGGACAACACGGGGTTTGCCCATTTAGAGCCCTGCAGACAGATGGGGGTTCTGGGAAGCAGGGGGCACAGCCTGCCCTATCTCTAGCTTGGATGAACCTTAGCCAGATCAGTTCACCTCTCGGAGCCTCAGTTTCCTAATCTGTAAGAGGAAAGGATTTGAACCACCTTTAACTTACAACCTCTCTCTGCTCAAAAGTGATGAGGTTCCACTATGGGAACACCTTCACCACTCTGCTGTGCAATATGCAAATTAGCTAAATTTGGTAACCGGACAAAGCTGATGACAACAATTTAATAAACTTTGATAACGTTGCACAAAGTAATTGTTCAATTTTCTCAAAGGGAAACTCCAGGGGGGTGGGGAGCAGGGGAGCCTTAGCAATCACCTGTTTGTTAATCACCTCATCCAGGAGAAGCCAAATAAGAATGAAGACTGTGTATGTGGGGGGAGGGGGGCTGTTTGTTTTAATTCTGCTTAACTGTACTTTCATCTGAACATTTTTCAGCGTTGCTTTTGTCTTCCTCATCTGGATGTTGACTGAGTCCTGTTATCAGGATTTGAATTAACACCAGGTAGAGAAGGGGAAGCAGGATGATACACTATTACTTCTGTTTGATTTAACATCAATGCTGGAGACTCTTCTTCGAGGAGCTGTTGAAAGTGTCTTATCTCATGCATTCCAAGGATGGCTGTTTCATGTAAATGTCATTTCTGCTGTCCAAAATGTTACAACACACGCAAGCGCAACAGAACTACCGTCTTGTTCTAAGAGACACTAGGGAGCTAGCAAGCTTTTGATCAAAGGCACGATTCGAACATCAAAGTAACACCTCTTCTGTTAAATTCAGGAATCAAGACTCAGAATAAAGGGATGAAGACTCTGGCTTTAGTGATAGCCTAGCCTCCTATGCTGGAAAATGCTTAAATTTCCAAGGTTTAATCCATTTGCAGACAACTGGCCGGGAAGGGGCACTTGGCGGTACGAGTACATTTACTGCGTCCTGTAGTCTACGTGCTTGTATTCAGTCTGTATATGTTCACCTGCTCCTGTGTAGGCTTCTCTCCTGGGACTAGAAAACTGGAGCTGCCATGACCCTCCCCACACAGAGGCAGTGGCTAAAAGCCCTTGGAGCAGGATGGAGCTCGGCTCAAAACCACGCCGTACCACTTGCCAGCTGTGTGACCTTACATAACTTACCTTGACTTCCAGACCACCATGTCTATATACAGATGGCCCCCAACTTAGATGGTTCCACTTAAGGTTCTTCAACTTTACAATGATGCAAAAGCAACATGCAATCAGTGGAAACCGGACTTGGAATTGTGAATTTTGCTCTTTTCTCGGGCTAGATATATGTGGTACGATACTCTCTCAAGATGCTGGGCAGCGGCAGAGAGCTCACAGCACTCCCCCCCACCAGCCACGCGATCACAAGGGTAAATAACCCATACACGTATAAACATTCTGTACCCAGGCAGCCATTCTGTTTTCCACTTTAAGTACCACGTTCAATAAATTACATGAGATATTCAAAACTTTATTATAAAATAGGCTTTGTGTTAGATGATGTTGCCCAACTGTAGGCTTATATAAGTGTTCTGAGTACATTTAAGGTGGGCTGGGCTAGGCTATGATGTTTGTAGGTCAGGTGTATTCAATGCCTTTTCAACGTACAATATTTTCAACTTACAATGGGTTTGTCACGATGTAACTCCATATATGTATATATAAACACACACACACATATATATATAAATAATATGAATGTCAAAAACATTATGTTGCGAGAAAGAAGCTATAGTCTTAGAACAATGATCATTTCGACGGGGGACATGGGGCATGGGAGAACTTGCTGTGGGATGGGAATGCTCTATCTTAATCAGGGTGGTGGTAACATGAGTGTACACATGTGAAAAAGTCACCAAAATATACTCTGTGAAATGCATACCTCAATTAAAAAGGTTACATCAAAATACCATCATATCTGATGCACAGAATTGCTGTGAAGATAAAATGAAGATGGTCCATGGAAAGTACCTATCCTGTTGGCCGGACTGAGTAAGTACAGTGAAGAATGGTTATGATGACTGTTTTATGTTGTACTCATTAGTGTGGAGTCACATCTGACACAGAAATTGGCGTCTACAGTTCAGCACATAAGTCTTTTCTGTTAAAATCGTCCCCTGAGAAACCCTTAAATTGTCCATAAACTACAGTTTGCCTCATTTGGTACGTACAGCCCTGCCCAGTAAAAGATGCTTCTATGTATAATGGATTCAGTAATGGGCAGCAGGTAATAAAGACGGTTGGATATAAGAACCACAACCAGGGGCTCAACCTGGAAGAGGCTCACGGGTACCGAGAGCAAGGGCAGACTAGCCTCATGGTCACGTCCCACTCCTGCCTGGAAATGGGCTCATTGAGAATGGCAGGTATAACCACAAGACCGGGCAAATTGCTAACTGCTCGCTCGCTCTCTTCCCCTCTCTGCCTCTCTCCCTCTCCCTCCCTCTCCCTCTCTCTGTCTCTATCTCTATCTGGATCTTTCTATTTTCCTTTCTCTCTCTCATTGAATTTGCATTAGTTAACGAAGCATAAGATACAACTTCACTGTACCGTATTTCCAGGCCTCCATCCCCAGTGCTGAAACACTGAAAGCTTTGTCTGGTCTGACTCAGGGGATTCTTCCCAGTTCCCAGAAGGAAAGAGATAAGAGGTTAACATTACACCAAACTGCATATTACTTTGCTTGAAAATAGAACAGCCGTTGCAGTACTGTTGGGTAAATCCACCATACTTCATACTTTGGGCTGTCTTTCTCGGTGAAGCATTTTGCAAGCTTTACACAATCTCGGGTACCCTTGCACAACAGATGCCTAGACCTGGGAGACCATGTAGACAACTGCACCTCGGATCCAGTGCTCACTGTGGACAGACCCAGGAAGCAGCTGCCCACTGCCATGCCCTCGAGCGCTGCCCTACACCATGGAGCCCACAGGGAACCACAGAGAAGGTGTGTTGTTACCAGAGGAATCTGGCTTCGGAGTGCAGACCAGCCAGGGCTGCCCTGTGAATAGAAACCAAGGAGGGGGCAGGGCCCGTTGCTGGAGGGGCTTGGACTCTAATACTGGTGGGCTCCAGCCCCTCTCTTAGCGCGGTGCCTGACATCCCATTAGCCCACTTGGAGAGCCTCTATGGAGGCCCGGACAGGTGTTAAATTACCTTTCGTCACCCCACGGTGTGTGAGATACGCTGCAGAAGCAAATGTCACATCTCCTGAAGCAGGAGGCCCTGCCGGGGATTTTCTCTGAGCACAGGGATCCGGAGACTCTTTCACTTTTGACTTAGAAATGACCTGGATCAAGCACCCAGCTTTCTAAACATGACAGGATGATAAAAATATTCTCTGACAGCGTCTCCGTGTGAGACAGAAGACTCCGAGCTGAGCTCCAAAGCTAGAAGAGTGAATGTCATCCCTTCTCTTAGCCAATGGCCACTTATCATGCACAAGAACCTGCCCAGGCTGGCAAAGGGGCCATGGGAGATCAATAATGATTAGAAACAGAATCTAATGTCTGCCTATAGAGTATTAGCCTTATTTTTATTATTTATTCATGTATTTACCTCCCCTCACCCCACCCCTATCAAGCACACTCTGAGCAACTTGAGGGCAGGAGACCATGTCTTTTTATCCTTGTAACTCTACAGCCAGCAAAGCGTCTTTAATAAAACAGTTTCTTGCTTAAAAAAAAAAAAAAAAAAAAGAATCTGAAATAAATCACACCTACTCTCTAGGTGTTTAAGGCTTATGTGAAAAGATGGAACATGTGAACATGAAAAAGTAAAGTTCAAGGACATCCAATTATTTTTCACAAACCTACACTAGGTGTCCGTCATGGGCCAGGCACTGCGCCCCCTTTGGAGAATCAGAATGAGTCTGACGTGGTGACCCCTGCAGCGAGTCACATCCCAACAGTGGAGCTGGGCAATTAAATCATTATGTAGAGCGGCAGGGAGTAAGAGAGGTGTATCAACAGCCTGTCCAAGCAAAAAGAAGTGAGTTAATCATTTACACCCGGGTGTGTCCGAAAAACATTTGAAATTTGGCGTGCTGAGTAAGTAGGACTTAGCCGAGGAGGCAACGTGAGGAAGGGCATTCCAGGCACAGAGAATAGCATGAACAGTGGCAGGGCGGCTGGACAGACACAAAGTGCCATGGCGGGAAGGCTGGAAAAGGTCACGAAGGGCCTTGCGCCCAGGTTTAGAGCTTGAACTTGGCCCAGGCGGCAGGAGGAATGGGGAGAGGAGAGGGCAGCCCGGCATCAGTGTCAGGTGTGGCTGGGAGGGTAGGAGGCAGGAGGTGGGGAAGCCCGGGTGAGCGCAGTGCGGCTGGAGGGGATGAACAGGGCTCACGGGCAGCTTCCCGGTGGCATTTGGAGGAGAAGAATTCTCAGTCCGATTCCATGACGGAATCAGCACTGATTTCCTACAGAAGCTCCCTCAGCACTCACTCCCCCGGAACCTCAAGAAAAGTGTTAAACCCTTTCCCTGCGTCACGGAAGCTTTCTGCTTCCCTTCCTCCCAAAGCCACAAACTGAAGACAAGAGATTCTTAATCACACACCTTCTGATTTCCCAGTGTACTTTTCCAACCAGTGAGAAAATGTTCCTCACTGAAGGGTTTGCTTTGTTCTTAAAAGAATCAGGCCATTTTTCTCTCCAGAATCTTAAGAACAATTACAAACGTGAAAAGACGTGGTTTTCCAATAAGGGGATAAAAAAGAAGCAGAAGATACAGTTCTTGCCCTTGAAAGATGAACAAGGCAGGTTCTCTTTACCCCACTGAGGAGAAGCAAAATCTCTGGATTGCACCAAACAAGGGACGGAGCAAATCCAGAGTCTGCCCCATCTTCCTCAGGCCCCTCGGGCTTAGGACTCATATTCAAAGCCATCCATCTTTAAGCCAACAGCAAGGGAAGTAGTTCCCCTTTCTTACTACCTCATCTGATGATGTTTGTCACTCATCATGGAAAATGAAAAGTCATTCACATGGCTCCCCAGTGCCTCCCTCCATTCATCAGAGGAGGCCAAGTTGGCCAGAGTGTGTCTTGTCCTCTTCCCAAAGGACCTTAGTTTGAGTCCAAGTGAAGCAGAAGCAGACCCTGAGGCAAAGAATCAGGCTCAAGAGTGTCATCGGTATCATACAATAAACACAGGAATGGAAACTGAGAGCAGGTAAGTGACTCCACCAAGGTCTTACCCAACATGATGGTCAATATGCACGTTTTTTAACTAGGAAACTTCAATTGGATGGGATACTATCAAATATATGTTTTTCTGAGTTGGTTGCAACCACAGGAGGGTTCTTTCCGTTTCACACACACACACACACACACACACACACACACTGAATTGCAGGTGGAAAAGAAAGAAACTCTCTGTTACAAGTTCCACAACCTGAAGTAATGACAAATGTCACAATATCAAGCTTTTTGATGTCCAGGGGGTTGGAGGCAGAGTCTAGTCTTCCCGGGGTGGCTCAAGATCCATCTGACATCAAGCCCATGACTCACCTGGCTCCTCCCAACCTCCTCCTCCAATCACTACACACCCATCATGTGCCGGATGCTTCAAGCATTGTCACAAGCCCTCACGATAGCCCTGGAGAGAAGAAAATGCTGTCTGCGTTTTACTAACTGTGACTCATCGGCTACTGGTGGAGCCGTGATACAAACCCAGACCTGTGTGAGTCAAAGCCACCCTCCTGACAACACAACACATTCCTCATGAAGAAGGAATTGTTCTAACGTTAGCGCTGCCTGCCTTCTTCATTCATTCATTCAGGAATCTCTACGGAGCATCTCTTTTGGGCAGGTCCCCCCTTGGAGGAGGTCAGCAGTGGGGAAACCATAAAGAAATTATAAAACTCCCAGCGTTCCTACGGGACAGGAATTGAACTTAGCTCCATACGGGCATCGAGCATTAGAGCAGAAATCACGCAGGGCTACCGTTACTGTTCGTGTGTCTGCCTTTGCATTTGGGATGGTGGCCACAGTACTGATCAGTGTTGATCAATCCTCATGCCTGATAGATGAGGAAACTGCAAGGCCCTGAGTGGACGTGACTTGCCTGTGCTTCACACTGAGTCAATGACAGAGTCAAAAAGGAAACTCAGGCCTGCTGACTCCCAGTCCAGTGCTCTTTCTGGGACCAGGGGATGAACCGCCTTGGGGAGATCTTGCCAGCTGCCTCGTCATGTCTACTTCCAGCTGTGCCGCTCTGACTCATCCCTCAGATTCACCTCCCCTCTCTCCGTCTGACCCACAGACGCCCTCCCTTCTCCAGGCCTCCCAGGCAGCCCCACTCCCCTCCACAGCCTGTCCCTTGATTCGGCTCATGGGTGGGTCTCATCCTGTTCAGTGATGATCAGGATAACTAATGCCCAACAAGCACATACAGACCCTCTGAGCAGCCTGGCCAACAGTCTCACTTTAGGGAGCAAATAAATCCCACACTTATGAGAGACTGATGGAGGGTAACGCATCCCCAAGAAGCCACTCGGGAGACATGCCGTGTTCTAGGACTTTGCTGTGACAACTTTGCAATGTAACTTGGGCCATTTGAACAAAGGCAGGTCCGTAACAGGCAGGTTGCCCTGCCCTCTGGAACGAGAAACCACCCAAGCTCAATAGAGGTTCTCTCTTTTTTTTTTTTTTTACATCTTTATTGGAGTATAATTGCTTTACAATGGTGTGCTAGTTTCTGCTTTATATCAAAGTGAATCAGTTATACGTATACATATGTTCCCATATCTCCTCCCTCTTGCGTCTCCCTCCCTCCCACCCTCCCTATCCCACCCCTCTAGGTGGTCACAAAGCACCGAGCTGATCTCCCTGTGCTCTGTGGCTGCTTCCCACTAGCTATCTATTTTACATTTGGTAGTGTATATATATATGTCCACGCCACTCTCTCGCTTTCTTAAAATAAGAACAAACTTGAACACCCGGTTGATGGGGGCGGGTTAATGGGAAAGGAAGGGCATGGCGAGGCAGGGAGGGAAAGGAAGAGAAAGGAAGGGAGTTTTGCTCAAGATCTATTGATTTTTTTTAACTCATAATGATAAAAAGATTTTTAAGGATATTTTTGGAATTTAAATGCTATGCACCAATTATAGCTTTCTCCCTTTGATGCTAACCAGGGGATTGGAAACTTTGAACACTTCGGGGGTTATTTTGCCCCAGACTTGATGCCTTGTGGTGTGTAGGAGGTAGAAGACAGTGGGCTTCAGTGACTCTCTGCAGTGGGTGGTAAGGGATGGTGAGCTGTACATCCTATAGAGGAGAGGTAGGACCCAGCCTCAAGGATTCAATTACTGTTGGTTAATTCGATGTCGGTTTTCTCAGGGAAAAGGACCGGGAGAGAGGGTGGAAGGGCTCTGCCAGCCAGGACTAAGAGCTTGAACTTCACCCTGTAAGCAAAGGTGGTACATGACCATTTAACCAAGGGAATACCACGAACAAACCTGTGTTTTGGAAAGCTTGCAACGTGGAGCCTGATAGGGGGTAACATACCCTAATGGTTACCTAGCCTCAAAGAACACTGGCTCTGAGGCCACACCCAGCGTGCATCCGACTGTCAGTGGCGTCACTCTGGGCAAGTTATTTAACCTCTCCGGACCTTTGTTTCTCGTAAGTAAAACGAGCATATCAACTATACCTATCTCAGTGGCTTGACCTAAGTGGGATAATCTATCTAAAGACCTGTCACATATATACATCTCCATAAATGGTCCCTAGAGTTTTCTGTATTCTCGTCCTAAGTCATAAATGTACAGAGAGAAATTAGAGCGGCTGCTTCTCAGTGACTGCCCCCAAGGCCAAGCCTGTGTCATCCACACTTCCAGGAGCCACTCTCCTCCCTACAGCCCTGTCTTCTGTTCTGAGTAGGAGCTGTTATCTTCCCAGCCCTACCTCTCAGCCACAGTGATTGGCCCAGGGCTTGGACATGGGACCCCTAGTCTGACCAAGCAGACTCTTTTCCTCAAAGAGCATTAACTGATACTGGAGAGAAGATCCCTTTTCCTCTCACTGGCGAACTTTTGAGATGTGAGTCTGGAAGCTGCAGGTGACCCTGCAGGTATGGAGGGAATTTACAAGGAGAGAGTAAAGCTGAAGACAGCGATGAGACATAGAGGGACAGTCTTTGTGGCATCTGAAGACCTATTTCTCTGCATGGACTTGCCCTGGTTTTCCGTGACCTGATTTCTCATTTTGTCCTTTAATTCTATGAGCTGTTCTAAAAGCCTTCTAATAAATACTATTTTTTGCTTAAACTAGTTCAAGTTTGGTGCCCACGATTTGTTACCAAACCCTCTGATTTGATGCGACCATTGACTGATCTTAGCTTCAGCACATCCCATTAGACCTCTGTAATTACCCATATTTCCCCAAACCACCTCTAACAAATATATTGTCTCCTTATGATTTGACGTACATTAATCTCTAAAGACAAAACACATAAAAATGAAATCAAATTTCATTGTAGTACACTTAATGAACCAGCTCTATTAAAGACTAAAGCGACAAAAGTAGTTCTGTCCCAGGATATCCGGGTTATTTGTCAGAACCTCCACCATCCCGGTTGCCCAGCCCACTTGAGTGTAGTAAATCTCCAAAGGTTGATAATCATCGAATATTCTTCACTTATATTTATTGTCCATTCCAAAACTGACATTCCCCATTGAACGTTTAATCGTGGATTGCTTAGTTAAGCATTTTCTCTGTTCAGAGGAGCACATCAGAAATTGATTCCCTGATAGAATGAAGAAGGAGATGAAGCACAGATTCAACGACAAGCATTTAGACTTCTCCTCTCCTTTCGCCTTTGTGGTTTGGACACTTCATTCACCAAAGTAAAAGGTAAGGACTTTAAGACAGAAAACCAATTTGGATGCTGGAATCCAACCAACAACCGTGTCCCAGGGCCAAAGGCCAGTCCAAAGGGGCCCAAAATCCATCTCTCGGCACCTTCCAAACACTACAGCCCACCCAGGTCAGAGTCAAAGAAGCTGGTTCTTTGTTCTCAAGGGCCATGAGGCTGACAGGTGAAAAAGTTTCACTGGGGCAGAGGAAATGAAATTGAATTCAAGTTGGAGGTTATTTGTCTTCCCCATGACCTACGGTGGTCTCAAGTGTCAGCAGAAGTGCCAGTGGTCAAACTCACGTCTGTGAGTCAATTACTGGGTACCTGAGTTCAAAAACAGTTCTGACGCATTAGATTTAAAATGGTTTAAACGTATTGAACAGAAAGGGGAAAGAAGAGGGAACCAAACCCCTTCAGGGATTTTGTGTGAATCTACAAAAAGGCTGGATTGAAACCTGCAGAGTATTTATAAAGAAGCTGTAAAATCTTTTATTCGTTTGAAAGGAGTTGGGAGAGAGACACAGGAAGTGAGGCAGGAGAGACACTGCTGCAGCAGCAGGGGGAGGGGGAAACAACATTGTAACGTGGGCCAAAATGATCATTTTCTCCAGTTGGGAGGACATTCACCCTTGCCATCACTGGTTCATGGACAGATCTGAGTAAGAGTCCCACCTCCACCACTCACTAGTTCTGTAAAATGTCACTTCCACTCTAGGAACCTCAGTGTCCTTCCCTGTAAGTTGGAAATAAACTCCACACACAGGGTTTTGTGAAGATCCAAATGAAATAATAAATGTGAAAGTCCTTTATAAGCTATTGAGAGCCACGCAGATTCTAGTTATACTTATGATTGGTTTAATTTAAGTCACAGGATATACCACCCATGGAATGGAAATCCTGACAAAGAGCCCAGGGCAAAATTCAGATGAGAACAGCCAAGACTGGAAAAGATAAGGTCCAGGCAAAAAGCAATTTCCATTAGAGTCATTTGTTAAAGTCTCAAGCCGTTAATCTTGTGCCAAGTTCTGAGGCCCACAGGTCCGCAGGCTTGCCTCAGCTGAGTAAGACAGGTGGCTGATATTAGATGATCACCTATGAGTGATTTCTCAGTTTTACTGCAAGTTCTAATTATATTAGATCTTAGTGGCCAGAGCCAGTTGGAGATATCCAGATAGCCGTTCCTAATAGTTCTGCCTCTTGTGCATACCCTAACTAGTGCCACTGCCTCCTAGTGGTGTGTTTTTAAATTGCAGGCATAATATGAATCAGAACCATGGCAGCCTCTCTAGCACTGCTTCTTAATCTCGGTTGCACGTCAGAATCACCTGAGGATTTAAAAAATACTGATGACTGAAGCCAACCTCCAGAGATTATGATTTAATTGGTTTTGGTGCATCCTGGGCATTGAGATGTTTAAAGCTTCCCCAGGTATTTCTACTGTATGGCCAAGTTCAAGAACCATTACTCTAGTGCAGAGGTAAGCAAACTTTTCTGTAAAGGGCCAGATAGTGATTTTTTCAGGCTGTTCAGGTCATATGGTCTCTGTCACAAGTACACAACTCTGCCCTCATAGTGTAAATGTGCCATAGACAATATATAAACAGATGGGCATGGCTGTGCTCCAAGAAAATTTTACTCACAAAAGTAAGTAGCAGGCCATAGTTTGCCAACACCTTCTCTAGAGATTTGTTAAAGTGAGGTCTGAGGACCCGCACCATGGACAGTACCTGGGAGCTTGTTAGAAATGCAAAACCTCAGGCCTCAGCAAGATCCCCAGATGATATGTATGCACAGTCAAGCTTGCGAGGCACCGCTCCAGAGGGTACACTTTGTGAATCCAGCCCTGCCAGCATCACAGCACTGAAGTGGAGAGTTCCCATCTCTGTCAGCATCTCCCATGCCTGTCACCTCTATCAGCCTGGCTGTCTCCTAGCTGCCACATTTCTGCAGCATCCTTTCCTTGGTGACTCAGACAATCTGAGTAGCTGTCTATATTTGATTATGGTGTTTCCAAAGGGTCAACACACTCAGCTTCTATTTTTCATAATAATACATGGAGAGGACGTGGCTGTGGAGCCATGCCAGGTGATATGCCCCTTCTCTCAGGAACTATCCATTTAAACTTGTCAAATGTCATACAGCTCCCCAAACACCCCCTGCTGCTTCAAGCCTCTGTGCCTTATATATGGCATTGTGCTTTGGGGGAAAGTCGTGTGAGTCATCTTGGCACCACACAAATTTACCCAACCTTAAAACAAACAGACATGGGTGACACCTTCTGACCACTCCCATCCAGACTGAATCACTTCTTCCCCGTGCTAGCCCCATGCCCTGTACGCACCTTTGCTCTAACCCTTAGCACATTTATGGTACTAATGAGCTCACCAGTCTGTCTCTCCAGATGATGCTGAGCCCCTTCTGGCCAGGCTCACGTATCATTCCCTTCTGCATCCATGTGCCTCAAGCTGGGCTTTGATATGATAAATGCTTAATAAATTGATGTTGGTTTTAATTCAACTGACCTAAAAGTGAGTTAACATTTCTTTTGTAACTGGCGTGCTAACCTAATCACCACAGAAGCCTTTGAGTGAGGAAAATACGGTTCACAAAAATGTCGCTCTCTAGCACAAACTTTGGGAAATGTTGCCTCTTAGACAATAGCCCTGGTGCAGATCACACACTCGATAGCTTGTAATATCCCCTAGAACTTGAATTATGGCTCCGGCCCTTGCCCAGCAATACGGAAGAGGTGGGAGAGGGGCTGACAGGATGAATTTGGTTCCTACCAGCCTGAGCCATCTTTCCTGAAAGATAGTTGCAGGACTGTCTCGGGGACACATTAGAATTCCCACCTGACAGAGGAGGAAACTGGCTTAACATGTTAGGGCTTTGCCACTGAGTTAGTGACACAGCCAGGGCCAAAATCCAAATCCAGAATTGTGTCCGGCACAGCAAGGCAGCCTCCCGTACAAGGAGTTTCTCAGGAGGTCACCATCTGTCATCATGTCAGATTATTTTCCCACCTGGCCCACCTAAACCAGACCTGGATAGGAGGGCACAGAGAGAAGTCTGTATCTTCAGGAGAACGTCACGTCTACATCAGAGCCACAGAGTGGTCAGCAATGAGATGTTTTTCCATTATAGGCGCCAGTCCAACTTTTGGCTGAATGAGAAGTCGCTCCAAAATGCTCACCTGTCTTATCCCTCGGTCTGTTTGGAGCTGACATTTTGGCAAGCCTTCCGCCCAAGAATCCTGCCGTTTGGACAAAGCAGCACAGCCAGGGTAGAGTCTTGGCAGCAAATACGACATTGGGGACCTTACTCCTGACTCCCTGCCCTGTCCTCTCTCTGGTCTACTCTGGGAAGCCCCACCCTCCCATGTACCAATGCCCCTGTTGGACAGTCAAGATTTGTGCACAAGCACACGCGCACCTGGATGAATCCCTGCACGTGTGAACAAAGGGGAGGCCTGACTAGTGACCCCATCACATCTTATCGTGCAACAGCTTGAGGAAAGCGAGGAGGGAGCGAGCCGGTGGTCTGTCTGCCTTTGGCATCACCTACCCTGGGCTCAGCCAAAAGTGAGGAACCCACGCTAACCCATGAAGTGGCACTGAAAAAGCTGCCTCTCCTTGCCAGGCTTCAGTTACCAAGCCTCTCAAAGGAACACGTTAGACGTGGAAGGAGTAACAGCCGCTACTGATTCACACTTGCTGTGTGCTCTGTGCTTCACGTGCATTATCTCATTTGATCTCAACGACGAAGCCATCCTCCAAAAGCGAAGCCCTGAGTCGGCTGGGTTGGTGTTGCCCAGAAGCAGACCCTGAGACAAAACTGAAAAGCGCATAGCTGATTTGAGAGGTGATCAGTAGGGAAGTGGGGAAGTAACACAAGAAAGGTACCCAGGCAATAGACGGTGCGCTATTAAGCCAGCTACACGGTGGTGACTGGATCAATCCAATGGGGAAGCTCTGTGGAGTAACAAGCCTGCTGCTTCTACCAACAATCCCACCCAAGGGACAAGGGAGCTGCAGTACTTATACTAGACTGAACCAACAAAACTGCCACTACCCGATCACGTGTGACCTACAGAAACGGCCATTTCATGTGCTTCAACAGAATGTTAATTCCAAGTGCTGTTGGTTGAGAACTGCTGGGCAGGGGAAGGGAAGTGTTGATTACATGGCACTTCCCCCCTACCCTCCACCACAGAGGAGCTTCCGAAGTTCTAGGGGAAATCCCTTAGGCGCGGAGACGCAGATACTGCCAGTGGGATGGGAACGCACTGAACAGTCTTGGTGGGCCATGACGGGGACCCTGACAGCGCATACTGCCCTGACCAGGAGAACTGGGATCCAGTCGGGATTCAAACCCAGGGTGTCTGTCTCTGTAGCTCACGTATGTAGCCCACATACTGCCTCCACTCAATTTCTAAGACTCTATCATTTCCCTGAATTACAGAGTCCTATGCTAAGATTCTAGAAGTCTTCAACTACAAAATCTACAACTCAAAGACACAAAGTCGTAAACAGCAGGAGAAGCCAAGCCAATTAGCCAAGGTTGGGTATTCATTGATCTGTTACACAGGCACTTCGCAAGTATACACGATGTTCCAGATTCTGCGCTGGGCTCAAAGGCTCATGCCTACATGGCGAGGAATACTGCCCTGAGAAGATGGATTAACACCAACATATATAAAGAGATGGAGTCAGAGCAGTGCTAGAGCTGGCGCTGGAGGCCAGAGGAGGGCGTGGCTTTTGGAGGGAAAGAAGTGGCCTCCTGCATGAAAAGTACACGGTCTGAGCTGGAAAGAGAGCAAGCCAGGCCAGTGTATGCACATCTCCCCCGAACAGTCATTCCAAGGGGATGACAAATGCGCTTTGTATAATCGGATTTACAGAGTTGCTCAGGACCCCAGTTCTTTCAGTGTTGCCTATTAACTTGTGTTTCAAACTTTTAGGAATGAGTTATGACATAACACCTTGAAAATTCAATTACCTCGGCAAGACATTCAGCATATAAATCAAAGGTATCTACAGGGGCTTCCCTGGTGGCGCAGTGGTTGGGAGTCCGCCTGCCGATGCAGGGGACACGGGTTCGTGCCCCGGTCCGGGAAGATCCCACAAGCCGCGGAGCGGCTGGGCCCGTGAGCCATGGCCGCTGAGCCTGCGCGTCCGGAGCCTGTCCTCCGCAACGGGAGAGGCCACAACAGTGAGAGGCCCGCGTAACGCATAAAAAAAAAAAAAAAAAAAAAAGGTATCTACAGAGTGGAGATGCATTAGAGATCGTGCACAGAGGGGAAGCGACTCACCCAAGGTCACAATGCAAAATGTAGGATTGGCTGAGATAGATTCCTAACCCATAACGTTGCCCAAATTGGCATGTGTTGGGAAACAGAGCACTTGCCTTTTCAACAGATGCTCTCCATCACTATCATCAGAGTACGAGAGAGAAAAGCCCTGCACAGGGAATCAGAGACCCTGACGTGGACTCGGAGCTCCCCAACAGCCTCAATGTCTGATCAGTAACATGGGAATCACTGTGACTGTCCCGGAGAACTAAATGAGGTCATGTCAGAAGACATTAGATTAAATGGTACCTAGTCCTGCAAATGCAAGGGGTTGGTCATAATCTTTACTATTCCTGATTAGGGGTTATTATTGTTTGTTGTACCTGGAATGATGACAGCTAACTTGATTCCTGTTTTTAAGGTATTTCTGTTCAACTTAAGAACGTTTAACAAATTTTTGTTATACTTCATAAAGTATATTTGAAAAATTCAAACACCACAGAGAGTTTAAAATGAAAAGTAAAAGTCCCCCCCCCATAGCAACCCCTGTTGATATAACAGTTTCTGATAGACCCTTCCAGAAAATGATTTCTGCATATAACACTATGCATGTGTGTGTGTGCCTTCCATTGTTCCGCACATGGCCTTTTTTTTTTTTCATGTAACAATACACCTTGGACAGGTGTTCATGTAACAATACACCTTGGGCTGCTTTTTTTAAGCGTGCCATTAATGGATAAACCAGAAATCATTTAACCAGACCCCTGTTGATAGTCATTTGTGGTATAGTCGGGGGGTTTTTTCTTATTATAATAGAAGTGCCATGAGCACCCCATACACGCATTAAGAGCATGGCCAGCATCAGAGCATATACCTGAGCACATGTTCTTAGACCTGAAATTGCTGGCCAGACACCATGTCCATTTAAAGTCTTGAAAGATGTAGTTAAACCGTAGTTCAGACAGGTCACACTAGCAACCCCCCACACACCCTTCTCCCATTTTAACTGTATGTGGAAGTGTCCCTTTTCTGAATCTCTAGTCAACCCTGGAAAAGAAAAAACTTCCTAATATTTGTCAGTCTGAGAAGTGAAAAATGGCATCTTTTTACTATTTTGATCTGTATTCTCTTTTATCACGACTAACAGTGAATGTCTTTTCATATGTTGATTGGCAATTATTGTGCAGTGTTGTTTTCTCTAGAAGAAGTGTGTGTGTGTGTCAGAGAGAGAGAGGAGGTGGGAGTTCCCGTATTAACTGCCTGTTTATAGAGCCCTTGCCCTTCTTAAACTTTTATTTTTCATATCACTTTATATAACCCTCTTATAATTCAGAAGAGCAGCCTTGGGTGAAAAGGCAGAAACTGTTTCTTTCCTGATACACTGTTACTTTTATCTCTTTTTCATGTTCTTGCCGTGGATATTTTTTAATGTATAAAATAGCCTTCTAACTGATCCTCCCACTTCCACACTTGCCACAACTGTGATCATTTTAAAACTGAAGACAGATCACGTTGCTTCTTTGCTTACAACCTTCCTGTTCTTTTCCATCATTCTTAGAATAAATTCCACAGTTCAGGAGGCCCCTCCTGGTGTAGACGCTGCCTGTGTCTCCGGCTTCACTACGCTGTCCTCCTCATTCCAAGCATACCTGTGCTCTTTCCCATATCAGTTCTTTATACCTTGCTTTCTCTCCTTCCAGAATGTTCTTTCCTCCTCTCATTCTTCAAGGCCACAGCTTAAATGTCCCCTCTCACGCAGACTTACGTGATCCCCCCAATTAAAGGCACGTCTTCCTCTGCTATTTTCTACCTCAGCTCCTTGTTTGCCTCTCTGGTTGCATTTATCACAACATATAGATACCTATTTGTTTGCTTCCTTCTGCTTTCCTCTCCAGAATATAAGCTCCATGAGGGCAGGGCCTTGTGGGTCTTGCTCACCATTGCATCCCCAGCGCCTCCATCAGTGCCTGAAACAATGTGGGTTCTCGCCACCTATTTATTTAATACATTAATTAATGTCTAGTCAGATTTATCATTCCCTTCCTTTACAGCTTTTCACTTTTTCTGGGCAGCTTGGAAAGGTATTTATCTCTCCTTTCGTTTTCAGGCTTAAAATCATTCATTGAGACTCAGGTTTATTCTGTTACAGGTATTGTTTATACGCACTGGGTTACTGGGGTGAACAAGACGAGGTAACACAGCTGCCCTCCAAGGGCTCGAATCCCAGTACGGGGATGACAGACCAGCCACAAATTGCGACTGGAGGAAGAAATAATTTTAGAGGATGACAAGAGCTATGGAGAAAATAATGCAGGAGAATATGAAAGAGGATGGAGGTGGCCGGGTCTCGTGAGAAGGAGGAAGCCGTGGAAAGAGCTGAGGAGGAGCTGAGGAGGAGCAAATGGGATAACAGCAGGTGCAGCTTCGGTGCACGAAGGAGCTTGCTGAGTCCGGAGAACAGAGAGGAGAGAGCCGCGCATCCTCAGAGCAGAGAGCAGGACAAGGGAGGTGGGGCATCGCTCACAGAGGTGGGAGGGGCCTCCGCCGTACATCACGGGGGCGCTCTTCTAAAGGCAACGGGCAGCCACTGTGGGGCTCCAAACCAGGGAGTGGCATCCGACTTCGGTGTTTAGAAAAAATCACCCTCTGATCCATCTAGTGAAAGAAACAAGGAACCGGAAACTTAGCTTTATAAATTTTTTTTTCTCCAAATGACTGGTCAGTTGTCCCATTTATTAAATAATCCATACTTCCCTCCCCTGGATTTAAGTGGAAGTGCTTTTTAACATATACTAAAATTCCCTTGGGTATTTAGTATATATGGGGATGGGGGAGAGGGTGGTCCCTTCTGTTCATTTGTTTCCTGAAACCAAACATATTGATTATTGTACAACAGCTTCAGGATACATTTTGAGATCTGTTGGTACCATCCCTCCCTTCATTACTATTTTTTACAGAATTGCCCTATTTTTGCACATTTTTCCCCAGGTGACTTTTGAATCCTTTTGACAAATTTTGAAAGTGAAATCCTCTTAGTGTCTTAATTGGGATTCACTGGGTTTATAGATTAACTTATTAATAAATAGATTAAAGAGAAGTTACACCTTTACAATATTATGATTTTCTACTAATAAGCACGACCTATATCTACTTGTTCCCACAGTGTTTTCAGCTTTTTCATGCACCAACTTAACAGGTATTGATTTATTAAAATAACATATAGGGCTTCCCTGGTGGCGCAGTGGTTGAGAGTCCGCCTGCCGATGCAGGGGACGTGGGTTCGTGCCCCGGTCGGGGAGGATCCCACATGCCGCGGAGCGGCTGGGCCCGTGAGCCATGGCCGCTGAGCCTGTGCGTCCGGAGCCTGTGCTCCACAACGGGAGAGGCCACAACAGTGAGAGGCCCGCGTACCGCAAAAAAAATAAAAATAAAAAAAATAACATAACTTGCTTGCATAAGCTCATTATAGAAATTTAGAAAACAGAAACATAAAATATAAAAGAAAATACAGAAGCAAATAAAAATCCCATATAATTGCATCACACACAGAGCTCCACTGTTAACGGGCTCTTGTGTGTGCAGCAGGCACGTGGGGACGGGAGCATTCTCATACGCATACTGAGTTTTCCATTGTTTAAAAATGAAACTTCACATTTGGTCCCCTGAGAGTAGATATTCTCTCAAGCACAATTATAATGACTGCCCAAAATTACATCACATAAATATGCTATCATTTATTCAACCACTCTTCAATTGTTAAACATTTCAGGGATTTTTTTTGCAATGTTTTGTTCTAAGCGGTACTGCAGTGAACACACCTGTAAATAGGTATTTGTTCTCCTGATTATTTCTTAAAGATGGCTTCTTTGACTTCACCAGTGGGTTCATGTCCCTTGCTAGTTTTTCCCCTGTTGTGCAAGATCTCTTTGTCTAGTAAAGATTTTGACCCTTTTGTCTGCCGAACATTTGCTGAAGTTTAGCTAGCTTGTTGTCAGCTTTTTTTATTTTTCAATCAAACACTAACCTAGGTATAAGACTTCTGTGAGGGACTCTGAAGATGCAATTAAAGCCCCATGTCAACTGACCTTAAAAAGTAGAGATTATCCAGGTGGGCCTGGCCCAAACAGCTGAGCATTTAAAAGCAGAGAGTTTTCTCTGGCTGGCATCAGCAGAGGAAGTCAGAGAGTGTCAAAGCATGAGGGGGATTTGACGTGCCTTTGCTGGTTTGATGTTGGAGGCGACCACATGAGAAGGAACGCCTACAGCCCTCAATTGCTCAGAGAAACCCCAAGTGATGACCAGCAAGGAAACGGGACCCCAGTCCTCCACCCACAAGGAACCGAATTCTGCCAATACCCTGAATGTGCTTCGAAGCAGATCCCTCCCCAGAGCTCCCAGAATATGGCTCAGCCAAGCCGTCCCCTTGGAATCAGCCTTGTAACATGCTAAGCAGAGAACTCGCCACACCGTGCCAGACTTCTAAGCTACAGAGCCATGAGCTAATAAATGGGTGTTGTTTTAAGTCGCTACAAAGCCATAGAAAATGAATACACCATCCAATGGCAACAAAATGCCCCTCTTGCTACAGGCCTCACTGTGCTAAGCAGGGCAGCCAGGATTAGAGCCTCCACTCTGTCTGCATCTTTGCAGGAAACTCCCCGTCAAAGATCAAAAGTTAGCACAGCGTGGTTCATGACAGGAAAACCAACTGCTCCCCGCCTGGCCCTACGCCACCTGATCTGAGGGGAAAGGGAGAACTATCTGCCCATATAATAGCGTCCCCGGGAGCAGGGAAGGCAGTGCAACGAGTGTGACCCATTAACACATCAAGAGGACGCCAGGGGAATGGCATCGCAAAGGCCCCACTTTGATTTTTGCAGGCATCTCGGGGAGGAAGGAGGCAACAGAGGCTGTGTTCTGAATCCAAAGCCATCTATTTCTATGCCTTCAAAAGGGAAAATCGTCTAAGCCCTCACAAGGGGAAGAAAAGAGAATGCAAGTTCCCGAATCCAGGCAGCCGCAAAGAGGGAGTATGGGACCAGGGAGCCAGGCAGCGGGTACCACCATCCGCTCCCTGAATGTTAAAATGCTCTCCCCACAGACCTGACAACCACCGGCGCTCCATACCCGACCATGTGAGATTTAGACATATTCAAGTTTTCTGAGCCTCAGATTAGCCCTTGTAAGAGCGCCTCTCCTTCAGAAGCTGGGAAATATTTTAAGTTAATCAGGCCCTACATTCAGGCATCTGGGGGACGCCGCCAGCACCGGTGGCTCCTCCTGTTTGCCACACTTGTCCCGTCTCCTGCTGTCCTCTCTCTTCCCCTCACGGTGCTGGTGAAATGCTTGGCAAACTTGTCCCACAAGTGAAAGGGAGACTGAGAGAGAATGGAACAGTTAACATGACACAACACAGCAAAATTACAAAACACTTTTCCCGACAGTGGCAGGCAAATACTCCATCTACCCAACCACAGCCTTTAAAAAATCCCCTAACCTCCCCTCCAAAAATTTTAGCAAGTGCTTAGAATATGTTGAACACTTGGCTTGGCTCCTGCCCTACAAGAACTCCCAGCACTAGGGAGAACTAGTTCTGAACCCCAACTAGGATGACAGAGGCTTGAATTCCAATAATAATTACTAACACGTGATGAGCGCTCAGGACGGCCTCCACGCCAAGTGTTTTCCATATGCAAACTCATTCATGCCTCATGAGTCCTTTACTGTCAACACCATTAATTACTCCCACTTTACAGATGAGGAATCCGTGCATTAGCGAGGCTAAGGAATTTCACCCCAAGGAGATCCTTCTGGCTCATCTTCTATGTTACTGGGAATTGGGTCTACGCAGAAATTCCAAGCTGGATGTTTCCCACACTCACAGTCCAGTTAGGGAGATATGCTGACCACATGGAACAAGGGACAAGGCTGCAGGGCCTCCAGGGAGGGCAGGCAGGGGTCAAATATACATCTGTGACTTAGGTCAGGTGGCCCAGAAGCAGACCTGAAGAGGAGAATTTGTGTGTAAGAGATTTATTAAGGAAGAAGGAAAGGAAACAGGGGAGTGAGAGGAGGACTTGATGAGAAAGGGAAGAAGCCAAGCAAGGGTGTGATTCAAGGCCAGCTCCCAGCTTCCGCCTGATCCCATGGGGGACTCCGGAGCATAAATTACACCTGGGGTCTGTCCTGCTTCCCGGCAGGGACCTGGCCTTTTATACTCCAGCAATGGATTCTCATTGGCTGCAGGATGCCCAGAAGGCAGTGGGACTGCCAGTAGCTCAAGGGAAGATCTCCTGGGAGAGTCAGAAACAGGAACGTGCAGAGCCCTGACAGTGTCCACTACAACCTATTGGGTTGGCCAAAAGGTTCGTTCAGGTTTTTCCATAACATCTCACAGAAAAACACGAACAAACATTTTGGCCAACCCAATATTTGAATCCTGATCCTTCTCTCTAGCTGTGTTGCCTCAGACAAGTTGCCTAACCTCTCTGAGTCTTACGATCTGCATCTGCAATAAGAATAGATTCCTACCCCTCCCTCGCAGAGTTATCACAAGGATTTGATTCAATAAAATGAGGGTGCACGGCCTAAAATCAGCACCAATCCCCCATGATGTGGCACTGGGCAAATGGCAATAAAAATACTCATGTAGACCCAGGAAAAGACAAAAGTCCACTGAACAGCTATGAGTAACTCACAAAGACTTGCACATACTCTCCTCAGCACCAGCCCCCATCCTTCTCCACCAGTGAGAAGGCTGTTTGGTAAAACTGCCTTAGCTGTGACCACACAAGCCGAATTGTCTTCTCATCAAACCCACACACTTCTCCCCTGAAAAACAAGCTCCCTCCTAAGAGTTTAGAGCTGCCCCATGCAAAGCCAACTACCCTACCGCCCACCAAGTGTCTGTGACCTGCATCTTTGTTACCACCCAGAGGACAGTACCGGTAAAGTTTACAAAAAGGGCCCCATTTATAAGGGGGAGTGCAGAGAAATCTGTCCAGGGTTGGCAACTGCTGGGGCTCCCTAATCTAGCTCCATTGTTTTAGTTCTCTAATTAAGTGGCTCTGCTCACACCGCCAGCTCCCCTTCCCAAGAATCCCAGCTATATCAAGCAGACACATAGAAGCCAACAATTAAATTGTCTTATCAAATTTTCACAGCTTAAGTTGTTCAATTGCATGGGAAATAATTAGTGTCTGTAAATAGAGAAAGAGAGTGGCAGGCCCAGAGGCTGCAGGCTGGAGCTGGGGGGAGCTGAGGGCAGCCCCCTAGAAGGCGTGGGGTGCGCAGACCACGCCAAACTCTGAGCAGGGCCTCCTGTGAGTCCTCAAAGGGCCCAACAGGCCTTGTCTTGAGCACCCAGGAAGTGAGGAGCAGCAGAGATGACCTCTCTGAGGTCCCCAAGACAGCCCTGGACTTGGAGACAGCAGGCAGTGTCCGAGTTCAAGGCCCCACGGCCAACCAGCTGGAGGTAACAGGCGGAGCCCCTTACACGACCGAGCCTCAATTTACTTACTCCGTCTAGACTAGGGCAGAGACCTGATTCCTGGTCACACCTGGTGCTTCCTCAGTGCTCCACTGAGGGTGGCCTGGTCCTCAGAGAGAGTTCTCCGTGTAGCTGTGTCTAACACACCTTCTGCTTTGGACTGGTAAGCGGTCTGCTATACAGATCAGACCCAAAACGGGCCCCATTCCTTCCTGCCCAGGATGGTAGGCGCCCCCCTGCTATTACCCGAGTTTGATTCTAATCCTCTGACTCGGTACCTGACCATTGGGGGCTGTGGCCCTATTGGCAATAAGACATTCTTGTGGTGGCTGGAAGAATTGTTTTTTCTGTTTGAGATATTAAAGGAGAAGGCCTAACGTGTCTCATTTTCCTGGAATGTCTCATTTAGATTCGCTATTTGGATGGTGATGGTCCAGCCTGCCCGCCCCAACACACACAAAAATCTACAAATTACACAGTCATATGAACAAAACATTCAGCCCCATTTTGACCTTTGGCTTGGATTCTGACAACCATCACTCCTTTTGTATGAGATTTCGTCCCTCTGGTTATTAAAAAAAAAAAAATCCATTATTTGTTTTAGCTCAGTCTCCTGAAAGCACGGATGAGCTACAGAACTCTTACAGGAACCCAGGAGTGGGGTTGGGGGTAGGAAACTGGGAGAAAGGCCTTTGAGGGTGGGAATCTCCTCTCTATCAGATCAAGATGTTCGATAAAACCTGAGGAAACAGAGTTTAGAAGCAGCCTTGCCCAGGTCCAGCCGGGCAAAGACAGCCAGTGGCCAAGACACATGATCACTGGACGCATTATCTGAGGCCAAAAGCAGGAGAAAGCAGAACTCCCAGGACAGATGCGCCCTGGATGGTGGGAATGGGCGGAGGCTTAGAGTCAGTCTCTGTCCAGCCCAAGTCCACGTCCCTTGAAGCAGCACCTATCCCATCACTCTTCAGCCAGCTGGACGGATCACAGTGCATCGTCCACAAGAACCACAAGCACCTAGAATTTTACACAGATTTCTTCATCACCTCAGGGCACTGTCGCAGTCACCATACCTGTGACCCTCATGGTGCCCCTGACAGGTAGGTAGGGCGGCTTCTCACCAATCCTCCTTGGTCTCACAGGAAACATCCAAGTTCAGAAATTCTACCTCTGCATAATCCATCCTTCAGATACAGAATTCAAGTCTTAATAGGCTTCACCGAGGTGATGAAAAAGCTCTAGATACTCCAGGAGTAGAATTCAGGGTTTCTAACTCTGAATACACTCTTTTGCTCCATTTCAAAACACTTTGGGGAAAGACCCACGTAAAGCTCACAGGCCACCAAAAATCCGTTACACCCAAGTTGGAAACTTAGGAACAGACTCTGGGCACATGTACCCTGGAGAAGAGTGAAAAGCATGCTTTCCTTTCTTCCTGTGTATTATTTATTGAGTTATTTATTGAGTTCCTCCTATGTGTAAAGACTCTCCTTTTCTCATCTTTAACGAAGTGAGGCATTGATGTCTATATTTTGGTAAAGTGTCTGAAAGCTCTGCTCACATGTCCCTCCCTCCTTTTCCACTCATTTCCCTTTTATGTAGGTGCTGCCCTAACGCAGGATGACGGAAACATGGCAGTGATGGCACCAGGGGGAGAAAGAGAAAGAAAATGTAATTTTCTTCTAAACACACACAAATTTACAATGTGAGGATCTTCTACTTTTTGATGGATTAATCATGTGTATTCCACAAAATGAGTCAGCTAAGTTAGAAAGATCAATGTGTTTGACTGACGGTGCAACGTCTTTGATTACTGACCCCGCGCTGCTGTGGACGGGTCACCAGAGAAGCACCATCTGCACCGACTGGGACTCAGAGATGAACGAGAGCACAGAACACGACCTTGGGCAGATCTGTTTAGCTGTGGAACAGCCAGACACAGAAGGGAGAAAACCCACCGGACAAAGCACGTGCACAAGTGTCAAGCTCAAAGCTAATGGAAACCCCAGCATCTTATCAAGCAGACATCTTCCTCCCACCCCCACCCCGCCCCGGCCATTCAAAGATAACAAGCTGAGAATCTCCTGGGGGTCATGGGTGAATGAGAAAGAAAAATGAGCAGAGAAAGAGGCTAGAAACAAAAGATGGAGAGTTGAGGGAGGAAGACTCAAGTGGGAGGTGTGATATGGAAGAACCCTTCCCAAAGTAACATGGTGCAGTGCGCCTTTATCAACTAAAGAAAAAGCCAACCCAGGCATAAGGTCAGGGAGGGCACACAAGGCTGCCCAGTGACACGTGTCCCAGGGAGTAGGAACTTCCCAAACTTGATCCCAGATCCCCCACTTACTGTCGTAGGACACTGGCTGAGCACCAGAGACTTTATCCACGTCCCAGAGTTTCTGTGCGTATCGGCGGGCTGACACAGGAAAGCACCTATCATGGGTCCTGGGACAGAGTGGGCATCCTTGGTCCTCACCACAGCCCTGGCACTGCTGAGTTGCTGATAAAGAGCCTGACCCGGCCATTGCAGGGCTCATCCACTCTGCCATCAGTTGCTGGGATACTTTAGAGCAGCAAGTGCTTCTGTCAAATTCAATACGCTATGGATCGCCAACACAGGAAACCCATGTGAGTGGAGCTTCCCTAGTCGAAATCAGAAGACAGAGTTCAGCCTCGTATTGAAGCCCTGCCCACCCCACACCCCCAACCCTGGCCCTGGCAGTCCCTCGGACCCAGGGCTCTCCACACTCAGCTGAGAAACCTTGAATTTATGATATACAGGCAGACCTCGGAGATATTGCAGGTTCAGTCCCAGACCAGCTCATTAAAGCAAATACTGCAATAAAGCAAGTCACAGGAATCTTTTGGTTTCCGAATGCGTACAAAAGGTATGTTTACACTATACTGTAGTCTATTAAGTGTAAAATAGAATTATGTCTTTAAAAAACAGTGTACATACCTTAATTTAAAAATACTTTATTGGGACTTCCCTGGTGGCACAGTGGTTAAGAAGCTGCCTGCCAATGCAGGAGACACGGGTTCGTTCGAGCCCTGGTCCGGGAAGATTCCCACATGCTACCGAGCAACGAAGCCCGTGCGCCACAACTACTGAGGCTGCATTCTAGAGCCGGCGAGGCACTACTACTGAGCTCGCGTGCCACAACTACTGAAGCCCACGCGCCTAGAGCCCGTGCTCCACAAGAGAAACTACCGCCACGAGAAGCCCGCGCACAGCAATGAAGAGTAGCCCCCGCTCGCCACAACCAGAGAAAGCCCGCGTGCAGCAGTGAAGACCCAACACAGCCAAAAATAAATTAATTAATTAATTTTTAAAAACACTTCATTGCTAAAAAATGCTAACCATCATCTGAGCCTTCATGGGGTCGTACTCTTTCTGCCGGTGGAGGGTCTTACCTCATCGCTGATGGCTGCTGATGGATAACGGTGGAGGATGCTGAAGGTCGGGTGGCTGCAACAATTTCTTAAAAGAAGACAACAGTGAAATCTGCCACACTGATTGACTCTTCCTTTCACGAACAATTTCTCTGTAACACGCAATGCTATTTGATAGCATTTTACCCACGATAGAACGTCTTTCAAAATTGGAGACAATCCTCTTAAACCCTGCCACTGCTTTATCAACCAAGTTTATGTAATATATAAATCCTTCGTTGTCAGTTCGACAATAGATTAAGTTCTCCGTCTTCTATGGGTGCAGTGTGAGGTGTCCCCAGACAATCACAATAGTAACATCAAAGATCACTGATCACAGATCACCATAACAAATATAATAATAATGTAGAAGTTTGAAATATTGGGAGAATTACCAAAATGTAACACAGACACACAAAGACAGCAAATGCTGTTGGAAAAATGGCACCAAGACACTTGCTTGATGCAGGGTTGCCACAAACCTTCACCTGTGGAAAACACAGTATCTGCAAAGTGCAAAAAAGCAAAACGCAATAAAACAAGGTATGCCTGTAACTCTTCACAAGGCAATGTGCTCATTCAAAAATGACAGAATAACTTAAACAATATTTGTGCAGCTACTATTCAGACACAACTTTGTCAGGTCCATCTCACAGACGGTAAAACTGAGCCTCAAAGAGGCTCATCAGCTTGTCCAAGGACACATGTACGATGGGTGACAGAAGTGGGATTCAACCTCAGGTGCCCACACTGTGAATGCATTATTCTCTCTGATGCCAAAATTCCTTATCAGCCCTTCTCAGCCTCCTGAAGAGGAAATGGGGCTGAATTGACAAAGAGTAGCTCATTTCCCCAGCTCCCCCAACCCTTCGCCTCCACCTGACACCACCATCTGGTTTCCTTCAGCACCAGAGACTGGAGCTCACAGACGGCCTGAAGTATCGTTCACACAGAACGTCACTGTGGGCCCTCAGCCTTGACCCCGGCAGAAGCACGCGGGCTAGAACTGTTAGTCCCTTCCTGGGGCCTCACCTCATCCACCAGCAGCTCTCTGGGCACCCGTCCCTCCACCCTCCACGCAAGGCAGAGCCAAGAGGGAGAGGAATGCCCTCAGCAGGCCATCCAACACACTCAGCTGTTCCCAAGCTGCCACACCTTTGCAGAAAGATCTCCCCGACCTTATCTGCAAACATGTCTTTTCCAATGCAGGGCTTGGCCCAGGATTCAAGGATCCTGAGAAATGCTGTGAAATTCAGTTCTCAGTGGGTCAGAGCTATAACGGATGTTGGGGAAGAGGCAGATGTGTTCACACACGTAAGAAGACCCGCTGTGTGGTATTCACCATGCTATACTAGGTTCCGGGGACACAAAATGAAAGGACACATCTCCCACAGAACATGAGGACCCAGTGAATCTTCAGACATCATCTAGTCCCACCTATCTATTCAAGATATGAGAAAACGGAGACCCAAGGATGAGGGATTGACCCGAGATGTTCATGTGATCCAAGCCAATAGGGTCCCAGGCGGAGACTGTTGAAGTTGGAGCTAGAGGAGAAGGCTGTGCAGATGTGGCTTCTGGCCAAGGTGAGGACTAGAGTGAAAGAGTCGGGGGCCTCGTGTAAAATGCAAGGAGGCGTCCCTCTCAGGGCCTTTCTATACAAGTGTATCTATGGGAGGAGAGATGTATGAGGAGAAACTCTTCAAATCTGTGGCTACTCCAGTGCTTTCCAGTAAATCCCCTCAATCCCTTAAACCAGATGGAGTTGGGTCTCTGTCACTTGCCACCAGCGTGTTCTGCCTAATTATGAGACCTTGCTGTACCCATCCCCCCCCTTCTGCTTCTGCTCTGTGACTCAGCTCAACCTTTCTGCCCCTCACCTCTGGCCGCTGGCACTAGGCTCTCTCCCATGCTGTGGGGCTGGGGTCCCCTCCTCCAGTTCCCATCTCTCCCAGGATCTCCAGAGCTGCTGAGTGGAGCCTCCTCGAAGCTTGGTGCCCAGGCCCCACCATCAAGGGTTTGATGACCTATGGTGAGTTGAGTGGGAAAGAGGGAGAACACAGAAATATGCATGAGTCTCAGCTCAGGGGGCAGGTGGACCGTGCTGGAATGCTGGAATAGCCAAACGTTGTCTGAGCAGAGGGACAGTGTCCTTCACGCTGAGTGATCAAGGAAGGCCATGGAAAGGATGAAGAGCTAAAGGGCACTCAGAATGAGCTGACAAGAGTCTAGAGTTCACCCTGACATGACCAGTAAACCAAAGTGCGTTCAGGGGCTCTGCCTGCAGAGCCCACATTCTGTTCCACCATGGTCTCTTCTGCCTGCCTGCCCAGATGCACAGGGCTGCTGTGACGTCCTCGACTAAGCTAAAGATTCTGCCAGGATGCCCACTGCCTCATCTCCAGACCTGGAGGCACCTGGCCCCAGGGCACCGACATTGAGCCCATCACTGAGCCTAACCAAGCATGGGGCCCCGCCCACCTTCTCCACGTTGGGAGGAAGGGATGTGAGAGCCCGTTTCCTGCCATCGGGCTTCCCCTCTTCCATCTGACGGGATGAGATAAGGTGGAGATGGGAGGCCTGTGATGGCAGCCGTGGGGGAAGCAGCCTTGGAGGCCAAGCAGATTATCTGGGGGGGGTTTGGACAAACAATTTGCCAATATGGCTTCCACCTTGAGCTGATGCTGGCAGAAGCCCAGTGTCTCAGACTGCAAGAAACTGGAAAGGAGCATTTGTCAACTCCGTTCTCCTTAAAAGGATGGCTCTTCCTCAATCAGGCACATGTGACACAGCCGTGGGGGCAGAGAACTAGCCAGCAGCGACCAGAGGCGGGACAGAGCTTGGAGCCCAGGAGGAGTTTAGTGTTTCACATCACACATCACAAATTATGTTCCCTGCACATTCCTTGGAAGTTTGGAGGCGTAAACTTTCCCCCTTCCCTTTCCTCAAGTGGATTCCAGGAGCTGGCCCTAGTGATGTCTACATTTAAGCAACAGTGAGACTAGGTGTCAGCAGCCCCTGGGGTCCTGATGAGATGAAGAAATGGAGTGGGCTGTCTCCAGGCAAGGAGAGAAATGGAGAACTGGGATGGCATGGGGTGAGCAGCAAGGAATCGCAGCAGAAAAGGGAAACGGGATCTGGTACAGCTGGATCAAGTTAGGGTTTGCAAAGCTAACCCCAGGCAGTGGTGCTTATGAGTGTGGGCTCCGGAGTCTCGTCACCAGGGTACAAACCCCAGTGTGCCCTTCAGTTACTATGTGACCGTGTGTGAGTTCCTCAGCCTCTCTGAACTATTTTTCTTCAACACATTGGTATCAGGAGTCTTCGTGTGTGTGTGTGTGTTTGTGTGAAAACTATAAAAACAAAAACTAACTTTTTTTTAAAGGGAATTTACTGGAGGGTTACAAGATCACTCACAGAATCAAAGGCAAAACCAAAAAATGTATCATGCCTTGGGAAGGACAGGAGCTAGGTGGCTCCTGAGTGCCAGCTGGTGGCTTATCTTTCAACTTTTTAAAATTTATTTCTTTTTGGCTGCATTGGGTCTTCACTGTTGGGTCTTCGTTGCTGTGCACGGGCTTTCTCTAGTTGTGGTGAGCGGGGGCTACTCTTCGTTGCAGTGCGCGACCTTCTCTTTGCGGTGGCTTCTCTTGTTGCAGAGCACGGGCTCTAGGCACGTGGGCTTCAGTAGTTGTGGTGCGTGGGCTCAGTAGTTGTGCCTCATGGGCTCTAGAGCGCAGCCTCAGTAGTTGTGGCTCACGGGCTCAGTAGTTGTGGTGCACGGGCTCTAGAGCGCAGCCTCAGTAGTTGTGGCTCATGGGCTTAGTTGCTCCACGGCATGTGGGATCTTCCCGGACCAGGGCTCAAACCCGTGTCCCCTGCCTGGGCAGGCGGATTCTTAACCACTATGCCACCAGGGAAGTCCCTGGCTTATCTTTCTAGAATGTTGGAAGATACTGTTGGTTTTACTCCCCTCCCCCTCCCCCAACCTTGGGCAGAGTGATTGACAGTTCCCCACAAACGTATCAAATGAAGTGGAGGTAATTCAATGCCTCCAATGGGAAAAATCACACTTATGTTTTGACAATTTACATTTATGGGTCTTTTTTCATGTAAGAAAAGTATTCAAACAAAGCTTTTAGTCAAACTCCCAAACTGTGGGGAACAGCGGGCATTCTACCGAAACAACAGTGGAGGGGGTTGGCAGAGGGTTTTTTTCTTTTTTTTTAAATCTCATTCCATCTTAATACAGACTCTGGATTAGATGCTGATGAATTGGGCACTAAGGGCTCCTGTTGATCAGTTGTCTGTCAGCAATCGTTTCTGGCCACCTTTCAATTACAAAGCATGGTGGGATTAACTGTACTTTTGCAAATTACCTCTTTACAAAAGTGTAAGTAAACTCAAGGTGTACTCCGGGAGTGACATCACCCCTGTTTATACTCACTGTGATTCTGGGGTTATGACAAGGCTGGGCTCAAGCTGATGAACTTGGATGGAATTCATCCTTGTTTAACAAGGATGGAATCTACCTTGTTTAACAAGGCATTTTGAGACCTGGGATTTCCTGAGCCAGTTTCCAGAGGGACAACAAAGCACTTCGTAGGGTCACACCAGGCAGGAACCTTGGCTGAACCTGGGGATGGGCTTGGCCTTCTGCCCCATTGGAGAGTGATCAGGTGAGCGGGGCCCACAGCTGCCCCTCCTGCAGGACGCGCAGCCCAGGACAGCACAGCCCGGGCCTCCACTGTCTGGGAGGTCTCGGCTCATCTATCTGCCCATTCACTGGGGATAACAAGAAGGTGCGGGTGATGACAGGAAGGGGAACTGACCGCCATCGGGTTCCTAACAGGCGCCAGAAATTGTTTGGAGCTTTTCTGGGGCTTCCCTCTTGATTATAGAAACATTAATAGAAAAAATATACATATATTGGAAAATTTTGAAGAAAATAGAGTAGAAAAACAAAATTACCTACAACTCTCAGGGACAGTCATGAGCATTTTTTTTTTTTTTTTTTTTTGCAGTAGACGGGCCTCTCACTGTCGCGGCCTCTCATGTAGCGGAGCACAGGCTCCGGACGCGCAGGCTCAGCGGCCATGGCTCACGGGCCCAGCCGCTCCACAGCATGTGGGATCTTCCTGGGCCGGGACACGAACCCATGTCCCCTGCATTGGCAGGCGGACTCTCAACCATTACGCCACCAGGGAAGCCCAATCATGAGCATTTTAAAATATCTGCTTCAAGGTTCCCCAGGTGGGGATGGGGAGGGTGTACAGGTGTGTTTATCCATATTGTTTCCAATACCTTCCATGAAATAAACAGGGAATAAATAACTAAATTTATGTGCATAATTAGGGTCATAATATATGCATATTTTTGCATTCTGCATTTTTCACTTAACGTGATACTGTATTTCCCCGTCATTCTAGTCTTCAAAAACAACATTTTAATAGCGTGTGCTTTGAGTATAAAAGGGATATAGACCCCTGGTGAAAAACTTTGCGGCATACGGATCGGGATTTTGCCCTACCTATCCCACCAACAGACCATTATCACTGTTTACCATTTTCTTACAGTCCATCCACCCTTTCCTATTCATAGATCAATTTACATGTGCCTGTACACAGATGCATATATTCATGTACTTTTACATATATGTATTTATACAACTTCGCATCCTCCTTTGTCACTTACATCACGTGGTGAGTTGTTCTTGTGACTTATATGCTGTTTTTAAAACCTTATCTTGATGACAAATTAATATTACATTATGTAGCGGTACCGCAATGTGCCTCGCTAATATCCAATTTGGGGACATTTGGGTTGTTTCTAATGTTTAATATGATAAATAGTTCTGGGAAGAACATCTTTCCACATGAAACTTTATGTCTGTCTCTAATGTTTCCTGGAAATTTGGGAAATTAATTAAAACTTTGGCTTAGTTTTATGTTAGGCTTAAAAGGCTGTCTTTCCTGCCCACCCCCAGTGCACTTAGTGAATACTGAAATTCTCATTAAATAAGGCAAGTGGTTTCTGTTTTGATAGCATGCCTCCAGGGACGGGGCACTCACTACCATATGAGTCAGGTCCTCCCACATCTGGGCTTCACAATCATATAAAGGTCCTTCCTTATACCAAACAGACGTCGGCAGTATGGAACAGCTACACATTGGGGACATGGGGCACTAGCTAATTCCTTCTGAGTTCTTCAAAGAGTTTCAGATATTTCTCTACCCTCTCCCTCCTCTAGGCTAGTAAGCTCAAGTCATTTGAGTTTCCTTCTAAACCCTGGTAGTCTGCGGCCCCTCCCCACCATGGGTCTTTCCTCTGGTACCCCCTGG
This sequence comes from Phocoena sinus, assembly GCF_008692025.1. NCBI lineage: Eukaryota > Metazoa > Chordata > Mammalia > Artiodactyla > Phocoenidae > Phocoena > Phocoena sinus. The sequence goes on from NC_045781.1 coordinate 39,208,051, forward strand.
TGCCCTCATCCCTCCTCCAGAGAGGCCCAGCCTTTACAGGGTGTCCCCCTCACTCTTTCTCCAGCTCACAGGTATTTCGAGAAATGACTCTTAATACCCCTATAACTGATAAGGTGTAGACATGTCACAGCCACAGCCTGGGGACAGTAATTGCACCAGGGTTAAGCTCACCAACCTCCTTTGCAGCCGGACTGTCCCGTTTCTTGGTCCTGCTCCACCAGCTGTGTGACTTTGAGCGTGTTCCTGAACCTCTCTGGGTCACCAAGGTTGTGGGAAGGATGAAGTGAGATGACGATACATATGCAGAGCTCACATGAGCTCTGGGACAGCGTTTGTGCTCAGTGCTGTGCGGTCTACCCTGTTTGGTGACAGATTCTCCACCTGGGCAAGCTCAGAGCAACATTCAGGGAGCATGCCATTCAATGGCCCCCTTAGATTTTACAGCGGCAAACTCTCTGGTCCCAGGGAGTCTGTGAGCCCAGGAGTCTGGGTGAAGTACCCTGTGGTTTCCAATGTGCCCACAGGCTGCTGTACACAGTGGGGAAGACTGGGATGGGGAGCTGACCAGGCAGGACTGATGTGCTCAGGCCTGTTTATCTAGAGCATCCCTACTGGGGACACAGGGCCTGTAAGTCAGACATGCCCAATAAGTGGGGAGGCTTCAGGCATGGCTGGTTCCAGGTCACCCACTCAGCTCTGCTTCTCAGGAGCTGAGCAGTCTGTGCGGAGTCATGTGTGTATATATGCACACACACACACGCGAGTGTGCGTGAGTGCACATACACACACATACACAAAACACTCTTCGGAAGGAAGCTCCCAGACTCGGGATCTCAAGATGTACAATCAGCTCCAGAAATGGAACAAATGAAAATCCAAATACAAAAATGGAAGAAAATGGGCTTTGGTTTAGCATTCCAAAATAAATGGCACTTTTGTGCTTTGGCGATTGGGTCAGAAACCAACATATTTGTAAAGTTTGATTAAAATGTACTTTTAGGAGAGGAATGAAAGCGTGGCTGGAACTGCTCTGGCAGCTGTGATGATGCGCCCTGCTGCTGCCCACCCACCTCCAGTTCTGATCCAGGTCGGATAACAGCCATAAAAGAGGCAGCTCAGAGGGAGATCAGAGGGCCTGAGATGCCCCTGCTCTCTGGGAAGTCATCAGACCCACAGCTCGGGTGACATCGGGGACGAGCCATGTCAGGAGGGAGGCTAACTGCTTAAATTTCATTAACTTGGAGCCTCTGGATGGAGCTCACGAGACATCAGTCAACAAAGACACTAGAATGTCCTTCAAACACTGTTTAAAGCATTGGTTTTCATTTTCTCCCTGCTGTTTTCATGGTTGTCATTGCTGCTAAGATGCCTGTTTCATTATTCTCTGTGCTGTACTGGGGCAACCGAAGTCCAACAGAAGATGCCTATCACACGGCCGTTCATTCTGTGCAGAGGGCTATCCCTCCCCTACCCACTGGGTAAACTCCTATTCATCCTTTGAAACCCATTTGAAGAAACCTGGGAGTCATTCATCTCTGAGAGCTCCCCCTCTCACAGCCTACCGCCAGGTCTAATTTCTTTCACATCTTGAATCCTTCCCATCTCCCTCCATCCCCACTGCCCCACGGATAGCCCTCATCATGTCTCCCCAAGATACAGCCACCTCTCTGTACCAGATAAATACTGAACGATGGATGTCACAAATGTAACCCCATTTCATCCTCTCAGCCATCCTGTGGTTGTCACTGGAGACGTGGGTAAGCCATGGGTGTGCAGATCCACCACTAACTGTCCAGTGACCTTGGGCCTCAGTTTTCTCATGTACAAAGTTGGGTTACATTGTCTCTAAGATCCCTTGTAGTTCTAAAACTCCACACCTCACAGTTTCTTGCTTTAAAAAAAAAAAAAAAATGTTCCCAGTGGGATCATGTTTTCAGTTTTATATTTGGAACGGGGAACATTTTCAGACGAATATGGATCAAACGGATGACATGATAGGAGAGTGAAAAGCCCAGCGGGAAACAGATGAAGGAGTAGGTGTCAGCCAGTTTTGAGAGGGGGAACCGTGGGAGTGGAAGGGGGCAAACAGCACAATGGCCTGCACCCCTTTGAAAGAACGTCATGTGCAAGAGGCCGCACATGCCTCCTCTCCCTTCAGAAAGCAGATTTGAACTAATCGCAGGAACTTTTCAAGAGGCACGTTTCAGCTGAATTTACAAAATGACTTTCTAGGTCTGCACTCCTGAGAAAGGAAAGGGCACGAGGCTGAGAAATAAAAAGACCAGGTGAAAAAAAACGGCTCTGCCACCTCCAAGACCCATCTCCTTGAAATTCCTGAGCCTCAGTTTCCTCAGCTGTAAAATGGGGCTAAAGGTAAACCTACTGCAGGGGATTGTGGTGAGAATTAGAACACACAATATCTGTGATGTGCTTAGCACAGAGCTGGCAATTATAATTAGCTGCAGTTATTATTATTACTACTATCATTATAATTATTATTTTTAGCAAAACAACAAGAAAACCCGTTTTTTCCTTTTTTTAGACCGTTGTTTGTTCTCATGGTCCCTCAAATGTCCACACTGAGGTGAGTCCTTCCTTCACGAGCAGGTGGAGGTTGCCCCTTCCCACGTGAAGCCCCTTTGGTAATACCAGACACGACCTCTCAACAGAGCCCAGAGGAGCATTCAGCGGCACGGCCAGCACTCATTGCCAAGCCAGACCTGCTTCGAGTCTCAACTCACGGAACGCACCCAAGCAGTTCAGCCACGTTTTGAAACCACAAGCCTCCACACCTGGTCCTGGATGCAGCCTGTGCTCCCCACTTCCTTGAAGGCGTCAATACCAAGAGCACACGGCTTCTCTGAGAAGCAGGGACAAGTCTGTTCACGCGCTGCAGGATGTGTCATGGAGACAGACAAGCCGGGAGAGCTTGGGAACGCAGGTCAAGCGGGTCATCTATTAACTGGCGTGGCACGTAGGCCTCACAGAGGGCGGACACCATGCCGAGACCGGTGCCCAGCTCAACTCGGAAGAGCACCGGCCTCAAGATACAGAAGCAAGCAGCCCGGCGGATTTCCACATTACAAATTATCTTCCACACTCATCCCCTTAATTCTGAAGTACCGAAAGTCAAATTTCCCTTCCCGGCATCTCCAAGAGGCCTGGGAGAGCGGTTCTTTTCTCAGAGTGGAAGAATGAAGACGAAAAGTTGTTTTGTGCTCTCCTGTTAAAGCCCACACTTCCCACCATTCAGGAACCCCCCAATTCATATTCTTTTCAAGATCCTTAGAAAATAAAGTTCGTTGTGTTAGCAGGGCATGACAGGTGAGTAAAAGCGATTTTTGCCCTGGGCACTTCTATTAATGTACCAATATATCTAAATTTTTGAAAAACCTCTTCCCCGTGCACTTTTTTTTTAACAATAGTAGTAGTAGTATGATTCAAACTTTATTTTATTTGAAGCCAGTCTGTTTATCGAACAAAGATCTAGGTTTGGGAAACCATGAACACCCTGAATGGAGAAGTCCATGGCTTTTTTAAATTTTAAAATCTTGGTTAAGAATATGAGCTTGAGCTTCGGGACTTCCCTGGTGGCACAGTGGTTAAGAATCCACCTGCCGACGCAGGGGACACGGGTTCGAGCCCTGGTCCGGGAAGATCCCACATGCCGCGGAGCCACAAAGCCCGTGCGCCACAACTACTGAGCCTGCGCTCTAGAGCCCATGAGCCACAACTACTGAGCCCACGTGCCGCAACTACTGAAGCCTGCACTCCTAGAGCCCATGCTCTGCAACGAGAAGCCAGCACAATGAGAAGCCCTCTCACAGCAATGAAGAGTAGCCCCCGCTCGCCGCAACTAGAGAAAGCCCATGCACAGAAACAAAGACCCAAGGCAGCCATAAATCAATCAATCAATCGCTCCCAATCTTTAAAAAAAAAAAAGAATATGAGCTTTGCCACCAGGCCAGCAGGGTCTCAGCCCCAGCTACGCATCAAAATCACCCAGGTAGCTTTTTCAAATGCCAATATCCGACTCCACCCCAGACAATAAAATCAAAATCTTTGGGCATGTGACACAGTGCAGATAAATCAACCAAACCCTGGCTCTCCCGACATCAGCTGTCATAGGAACAGGCACTGGCTTCACCAGCCACAGAATGCAAGGAGGAATACGCTAATCTCGTAGGACTGTTGCAAAGTTTAAAGAGGTAAGCTCACGTGAAGTGCTTACTTATAGCATGTGCCCAGCTTCTTACAAGACTACATGGATAGTGAACACTGATTCTGGACCGTGTGTGACACTGTGACATCATTGCATAGATGCAAAGCTCTCATGCTGGGCAGTGCAAAGCAGGGGCCCATGCCTGAGCCCCAGTGTCCTCATCTGTTAAATGGGATAATAACAGCAGCTACCCCGGAAAGTCACTTTGAAGATTCGGCAATGCAAGTTATATAAAGCTTAGCACAACGCATGATATAACACACACCAATACAGGTTGGCCCTCATTACAGGCAGACCTCAGAGACATTGTAAATTCAGTTCCAGACCACTGCAGTAAAGTGAATAAATATCACAATAAAGTGAGTTACATGAACTTTTTGGTTTCCCAGTGCATAGAGAAGTTGTGTTTACACTATACTACCGTCTATTAAGTGTGCAATGGCATTGTGTCTATAAAAACAATGTACATACCTTAATTTAAAAATACTTTATCACTGGATCATATGGTGACTCTATTTTTAGTTTCTTAGGGAACCGCCATACTGTTTTCGATAGTGGCTGCACCAATTTACATTCCCATCAACAGTGCAGGAGGGTTCCCTTTTCTCCACACCCTCTCCAGCATTTATTATTTGTAGTCTTTTTGATGATGGCCATTCTGACCAGTGTGAGGCGATACTTCAGTGTAGTTTTGATTTGCATTTCTCTAATAATTAGCAATGTTGAGCATCTTTTCACGTGCCTGCTGGCCATCTGCATGTTTTCTTTGGAGACATGTCTATTTAGGTCTCCTGCCCATTTTTTGACTGTCTTGTTTTTTTTTAATATTGAGCTATATGAGCTGTTTGTACATTTTGGAGATTTAAGTCCTTGTCTGTCACATCGTTTGCAAGTATTTTCTCCCAGTCCACAGGTTGTCTTTTTGTTTTGTTTATGGTTTCCTTTGCTGTGCAAAAGCTTATAAGTTTGATTAGGTCCCATTTGCTTATTTTTGCTTTTACTTCTTTTGCCTTGGGACACTGATCTAAGAAAACATTGCTACGACTTATGTCAGAGAATGTTTTGCCCATATTCTCTTCTAAGAGTTTTATGGTGTCATGTCTTATATTAAGTCTTTAAGCCATTTTGATTTTATTTTTGTGTATAGTGTGAGGAAGTGTTCTGACATCACTGATTTACATGAGGCTGTTCAGCTTTCCCAACACCACTTGTCCAAGAGACTGTCTTTTCCCCATTGTATATTCTCGCCTCCTTTGTTGAAGACTGATTGACCACAGGTGTGTGGGTTTGTTTCTGGGCTCTCTATTCTGTTCCATTGATCCATGTGTCTGTTTTCGTGCCAATACTATGCTGTTTTTATTACTTTGTAGTATAGTCTGAAGTCTGGAAGGGTTACGCCTCCAGCTTTGCTTGTTTTCCTCAGGATTGCTTTGGCAATTCTGGGTCTTTTGTGATTCCATATAAATTTTATGATTATTCTAGTTCTGTGAGAAATGGCATGGGTAATTTGGTAGGGATCACATTAAATCTGTAGATTGCTTTGGGTAGCATGGCCACTTCTTTTTTTTAAAATTTATTTATGGCTGCGTTGGGTCTTTGTTGCTGCACACGGGCTTTCTCTAGTTGCAGAGAGCGGTGGCTACTCTTCGTTGTGGTGCGCGGGCTTCTCATTTTGGTGGCTTCTCTTGTTGCGGAGCACAGGCTCTAGGCGCACGGGCTTCAGCAGTTGCGGCACATGGGCTCAGTAGTTGTGGCACATTAACTCAGTTGTTGTGCCTCACGGGCTCTAGAGCACAGGCTCAGTAGCTGTGGCACATGGGCTTAGTTGCTCCGCAGCATGTGCGATCTTCCCGGACCAGGGCTTGAACCCATGTCCCTTGCATTGGCAGGTGGATTCTTTTTTTCTTTTTTTTTTTGGCTGTAGGTGGGCCTCTCACTGTCATGGCCTCTCCCACTGCGGAGCACAGGCTCTGGTCACGCAGGCTCAGTGGCCATGGCTCAGGGGCCTAGCCGCTCCGCGGCATGTGGGATCTTCCCGGACTGGGGCATGAACCCGTGTCCCCTGCATCGGCAGGCGGACTCTCAACCACTGCGCCACCAGGGAAGCCCCTGGCAGGTGGATTCTTAACCACTGCACCACCAGGAAAGCCCAACCATTTTAACCATGCTAATTCTTCTGGTCCGAGAGCATGGGATATCTTTTCATTTCTTTGAATCACCTTCAGTTTCCTTTATCAGTGTTTTATAGCTCTCAGTGTAGGTCTTTCACCTCCTTGGTTAATTCCTACATTTGTTTGTTTTGACGCGATTTTAAGCAGGATTTTTTTTTTTTTTTTTACTTTCTCTTTCTGATATGATCCCACAATCTCACTCCTGGGCATATATCCTGAAAAGATGAAACTCTAATTCAAAAAGACACATGTACCCCAATGTTCGTAGCAGCACTATTTGCAATAGCCAAGACATGGAAGCAACATAAGTGTTCATCCACAGATGAATGGGTAAAGAAGATGTGGTATATATACATATAACGGAATATTACTCAGCCATAAAAAGGAATGAAATACTGCCATTTGCAGCAAAGTGGATGGCCCTAGAGATTATCATATGGAGTGAAGTAAGTCAGACAGAAAAAGACAGACATAATATGATATCACTTATATGTGGAATCTAAAAACTAATACAAATGAACTTATTTATAAAACAGAAACAAACTCACAAACATAGAAAACAAACTTATGGTTACCAACGGGGAAGGGCGGGAGGGGGTGTAAATTAGGAGTATGGGATTAACAGAGACACATCACTATTTATAAAAGAGAAAAACAACAAGGATTTACTGTATAGCACAGGGAACTATATTCAGTATCTTGCAACAACCTATAATGAAAAAGAATCTGAAAAAGAATATATATAGATATATTATATATATGAGAATCACTTTGCTGTACACCTGAAACTAATACAATATTGGAAATCAACTATAGTTCAATAAAAAATATAAATAAATATCAGAAGACTAAGGAAATCCATTATCCAACAAAATGCTGTATTGCTAAAAAACGCTAACCATCATCTGACAACACAGGGTTGCCACAAGCCTTCAATCTGCAGAAATACGGCATCTGCAAAGCACAGTGAGGTGGCACACTATGAAACGAGGCATGCCTGCACTGTGAACAGTGATGCGCAACCTAGGACTCTCCTGCAAGCAGACGTCAGCGCCCCACTAGAGAGATGGCGTTAAGTGACTCGCCGAGGCTTACCATCTGGTAAGCAGAACCCTCAAAATTTGCCTGTCTTTTCTCCAAAATCCATGTTTCTCCCTCTTCATCGATCGCCGTTGTTACAGGGGCTGGGCTGCTTCCTCAGTGAGGGCTGAAGGCCTTAGCCTGCCATTCGAGCCCTTTACAGATGGGCTCCAAGCAGGCTTTTCAATTGTTATCTCCACTTCTATCCACCACTCCTCAAACGTGCGCCATGTACTCTCTCACCTCTGAGCCTCAAGGCAAACTTCTGCACGTGCTCCAATCCTTCCCCGCCTCCAGAGCCTGGTCCAGATGCCTCCCCGCCATGATCTGCCTGCCAGAAGTGCACCGCCCTCTGCTGAGGCCCCGTAGCACTTCGTCAATTATCTTAGTCGTTCTGATAGCCCATCCTGCTTACGAGGCATATCTGTCCTAATGGACTGTGGGCTCTTAGGAGGTGGGATTTGTCCTAATCGTGTCTCTTCCGGCCTGCTGCCTTCAGTAATTCAATCTAACACCTTCTGTTTTTAAGTGGGGGTTAGGGGAACACATGTTTGCCATAAATCAACCCGTTTGACTCCTATGAGATGTCACAGACACACTTAACGTTATTAATTTTCCGTGAGGCTCAGCTGTGAAGTGTTTGGCAAACCGTCCGTGATGAGGTTTTGACAGTCACTCATGTTGGAAATTCAGAGCAGCAGACGGGTGTGGTAACCCGCATTTGGATAAAGTGTAGTTCAGTGTTTGTGCGTTTTCACAAACTGCAACTTTAGATTCATGCATAAAGGAGAAAAAGAATTCAAAATCAAGTTGTGCATTTCAAGGAGCTGTGTTAATGCTTTTAAATGAGAAGCAAACTGAGGGTCATAGAGAGAGCCCTGCAGAGGGGGGCCGGAGCCATGGGATTAAGTCTCCATCTCTGCACCACCTGGGCTGTGACCTGAAGCAGTAAGTCCTCTTCCAGGGCCTCTATCTTCTCAACTGTCAAGTGGGAAAGTTGGACCAGAAGACGTCTGGCTCTTGTTCTAGGTCCAACATTCCAGGACTCGTGGGATACCAGCTCAATGGAATTTGTTGACTCTGGGATTTGTTTTGTGGGACCAGCAGGGATTGAGAAAGCTTTGAGGGTTCTTGGCCCTAGAATGACCTCTGTTGCTGACCAGAGGCCTGAACCTGAAGTCCCTTTGTTTCCTGGATTCATTTGCTGACAGATTCTAAACTGTCTCTGCAATAAGGAAAATGCTGCCCCATAGGAGCAGGGCTTTAGGGAAATAGATCAGGTTCTATTTGTTTTGCAGAAATACATCCAGGCCTTAACGATCTCTTAACTCCCAGCGGGATTACTAAACCTTCGGGGCAGCCCATCCAACTGCCTTATTTTATAAATGGGGAAAGTGAAGCCCAGGGAGAAGTGACTTGCCCAAGGCCGTAAAGGGCGATGGGGCAGAGCTGAGGCAAGGATCCTGTTCTCCTGGTTCAGGGACTTCCTTTCCTACTGGCCCTGTGCTGTGGAACTTAATGCAGGCGTGGCTGGGCTGGGGAGCCCTCCTGAGCCCTCCTGGAAGGAGGGGCTGGATACGTGGAGCCACGTGAACCCCTTATCTCATCTCTCCTGGGGTCGAGCAGGTCAGAGCTAGAGGGGCCCCTGGAGAATGTGTAGTCCTGTGGTCTCCATCCCGGGAGGAGCAGGCAGCAATCCTGGGGTAGGAAAATCTCCATCCCCAACGTGATGGTAGGGTTACGTGAGGTCAAGAGGGTGGGACCTTTGCGACGGGATTATAATGCCCTTATAAAAAGGATCTCACCTCTCCACCATAGGAGGACGCAGTAAGAAAATGGACATCTACAAACCAGGAAGGACGCCCTCCCCAGATACCGAATGTGCCAGCAGCCTTGATCTTGGGCTTCCCACATGCAGAACTGTGAGAAATCAATATTTGTTACTTAAACCCCCAAGTAATTTGTTACAGCAGCCCAAGCTGAGACACTAATCTTATACAACCTCTTCATTTTATAAATGAATAGACTGGATCCTAAAGAGGGCAAGTGATTTGTTTAAGGCCACACGAGACCCAGGACATTCTGCTAAACCATGATCCGTTTGTCCTTTCTGTCTCACGTCCCTTTCTAAAGGGTCAGAAAAATTGTCCACCCTTATGGGCACATCGGAGAAGGCTCCAGCCACTCCAGTCCTCTGCCGAGCCGCTGGAATGCTCAGTCAGGAGGACCTGAAAGATTTCGTGTTTTCAAAAAGCTGAAATCGAAAAGTGCTGTCATTTCTTGAAATACATTCTTTGAATAAAATATCTATTCTGGATGCCAGCAGCAAGCTTCGAAACATGTTCAAGATGACATGATTGATAACAAGGGCTTTTCCAAGATGTTTCTAATTTCATCTTCCTGGTTAAAGAATGTGAACTTTCTAACATGATGTACGGCCTAATAAGAAGTGTGCTCCGACCAAGTTATTTATTTATGCTTCCATCTTTGACAGAAGAATATTAACTACTGAGAAAATCATAAAGCCAATTAGCAAAAGCTGAATAATGTCCATGTGAGAACATGAGCGTAGAAAACACAAGATACTTCTTATCCGAATGGCAGATCACAGACATTTTCTGCCCTCCTCCGGGAAGCCATGGCCAGGGCACAGCGGCTCCTCTCCCTCCAAGGTGCCCTCAGGTTGGCCTTGATGAAGTCCAGTCTGGGAGCTGATTCTGGGATGCTCAAGGAGAGAGTCACCCTGGCTGTTGAATTCCCTCCCTGTGGGACCTGCAGAAAAATGCATTTCTGGGCTTCCCTGGTGGCGCAGTGGTTGAGAATCCGCCTGCCAATGCAGGGGATGCGGGTTCGAGCCCTGGTCCGGGAGGATCCCACATGCCGCAGAGCAACTAAGCCCGTGCGCCACAACTACTGAAGCCCGCGCGCCTAGAGCCCGGTGCTCCGCCACAAGAGAAGCCACCGCAATGAGAAGCCTGCGCACCGCAACAAAGAGTAGCCCCCGCTCGCCGCAACTAGAGAAAAGCCCGCGCGCAGCAACGAAGACCCAACGCAGCCGAAAATAAATTAATTAATAAATTTACCAAAAAAAAACACGCATTTCTGCCCATCCTGCTACTCAGCCAGCTGCCCTCCAGCACTGAGCGCAGATGAGGAGAACAACAGGGAGAGGCGGAGCTCCAAAGATGGGCGCTCCTCTCCTCTGCTTCCAGAAGGGAGTCTGCTGCGGCCAGGGAAATGGGGGTAACAGCCCCCGCCCCCTGCCCCACGCCCCCTCATCTCCTCCTACTTGTCTGCTCTTCCTGACAATGTTGCTCCCAGGAGCTGCAGAGTGAACAAATCTTCAGTGAGCACCTACCATGTGCCAGACACCAGCAAAAACTGACACAGTCCCGGCTCTCCTGGGGCTCCCAGGCCAGAAGGCATCACCGCAGGAACCCCCTGGGGACTCGGGAGTGAGCTCATAGGCTGAGATGATGCTGTTCCCCGCTCCTCCAGTTTGCCTTGTCTCTGAAGCTGAGGAAAGGAAGTGGGGATGGGGCCTGACAACAGCTTCCAAAATTAACAAGAGGTTAATTTCCCCAACACAGGCTGCAAATCTAGTGTTATGCTTCCAGAAACGAACAACAAACAACCTGAGATTTCACTTGGAGGCTGTAAATTAGTCTTTCCCCCAGCACCCTGGGCACCAATCTGTCATCTTGCATTCTGTAGCCCAGTGCTAATTTTTAATAATTTCTTGACAACTACTCACTCCACATTAAATACATGACACTACCTCGGTGCAGTTCGAGAAAGCAATGGTCTTCCGGGCAGAGAAAGACGTCCCTCGTCACCCTACTCCCCACCTACATAATTAGCCAATGGTCAGATCTTCCTGGAAACTGACCTGTATGTTTTTTCCATCACAAACACTGGTCTTTCAAGCAAACGGCCCCTCTCCAACCTGAACCACCAACGGTAACGAAAAACCCAAGTAGGGCTCTCATTGCCTCTGTCCCCTGACCCCCTCACCTTGTCTACGGGCCTCACTAAAGCGGGGAATAGGTTTTTCATCAAGACTCCCCTGCCCGGAATTCTGAAGATTCCCAGTTGATAAAGCTGGTTGCAAGAAACGAACAGAGGTCAGACCTAGGGTTGTAGAATCCTAGCCTGTCTGAGCTGGAAGGAACCTTGGAGACAGTCCCACACCAGCCCTTGATTTCTCCTTTTCCAGAGAAAGAAACTGCCTCTGCCCACACAGCAATCAATAACAGGGCTGGGGCGGGACCCCCCCCCCCCCCCCCCCCCCCCGCCACCACTGCTCTGGGCCACTAGATCCTTTCCACCAAACCACAGCACACTCCACATTCAAGTTTGCTCATTTCCTCGCCCCAATTCTTCATCCTGGGATTTAACACCCTAAACAAACTGTGCAGAATTCCCAGGAACTCTTTAAGAGTCCAGTCCCACGTGTGGGATGAAACCGCCAGAAACTGCAGACAAGAGGCTCACACGTGTGACTGTGGATGGCACATCTCGAAGCCCCTCCCCTCCAGACTGAAATCTTTGATGTCATTGGGAATCTCTTCTTCCAGGAGAGAGTACACAGAATTTCCATTTCTCCCCAATGACAAGTCGGAGTTTGCAAAGTTATAAACTGCTTTTCACGACCAAAAGGATTAGTCTCTCTCTATCCCTACCTCATGAAACGCAAGAGGTCCAAGAGATCATTTTCAGCCCAAGGAATCCACCACGAAGTTGAATGCAAACATCGTCATTCATTACTCAGCTGGATCTTCTTCGAGAGGGATTTCATCATAACACGATTTGGACAAACTCGCAGAATAATATTAAAACCATAAACTATGTAGAAGTACACATGGTGGCAGGCACAGGATCTAAGTTGGGAACGCTGAAAGTTATTATCACGTTCCAAATTTAGTGTCACAATGTCTAACCACAGCTCATAATGTTACCTATCAGACTGTTCAGGCATCTTTATTTCTTGTCGGGGAAAAACAAGTTGTCTCTTGTCTTGTTGGACAGTCTGAGTATCTATCTTATATCAAAGACAACAAAATATGTAATTTTACGTATTCCTGTACCCATAAGTTTAATACAAAAGGACTTTGAACTCAAACTGAATACTCTTTTTTTTTTTTTCGATACGCGGGCCTCTCACCGTTGTGGCCTCTCTCGTTGCGGAGCACAGGCTCCGGACGCACAGGGTCAGCGACCATGGCTCACAGGCCCAGCCTCTCTGCGGCATGTGGGATCCTCCCGGACCGGGGCACGAACCCGCGTCCCCCGCATCGGCAGGCGGACTCTCAACCACTGCGCCACCAGGGAAGCCCTCAAACTGAATACTCTTGTTCAGAACTCCATTTGTGAGAGTCACAGCAGAGCAGCAAATGAAGAACATTATATGTTACATGCAACTTATCTTGCCTTTTTTTTTTTCCAGTGAGACTGAAGAAGAGAAAAAAAGAGTCAGTGTTTATAAGTCACTTCCTGAAGTCTGAAGAATTACCCCTTTCGTCATTGTAATTTGGTGATCAGCTCCTTCAGTGTGTAATAAACTGTCCGTGGGAAATGGGACTCTTTGTCACGGAATTTGCAGAGAATACATCAGCCCACTGGAGCTCTTGGCACCATGTGTGTTTTCTGGGTTTGAGCTTTGATGGTGCACCAGGACCAAAGAAATGGGGCAACGGTACAATAAGCCACACAGAGAAAGACAAATACTCTATGATCTCACTATATGAGACATCAAACTCCTAGAAACAGAGAGGAGAATGGTGGTTGCCAGGGGCTGGGGGAACTGCGGAGATGTTGGCCAAAGGGTACAAACTCCCAGTTTTAAAATGAATGAATAAGCCCTGGGGACCTATGTACAGCAGGATGATGACAGTTAACAATACTGTATCATAAATTGAAAGGAGCTCAAATGGTAGATCTTAAATATTCTCATCACACACAAAAAAAAGAAATGGCAATTATGTGAGGTGACGGACATATTAACTAACCTTACTGTGGTCCTCATTTTACGACATATACATGTATCAAATCATCACACTGTATACCTTAAAATTACACAGTTATATGTCAATTTTATCTCAACAGAGCTGGGAAAAAAGATAACTAGATGGAGATGAGTATTAGATGAGAGGGCTAAGATATGTGGGTACCACCTAAGCACTAGAACTAGGAGAACATCTTCTCCTGGTCCTGCCACTTATTGGGTCTATAACTTGTAGCAAGTTACTTAATAACCCAGATTGCTTCCATTTTCTCGTTTCTAAAACCAGGATAACAATAATAATACCTCCTTCACAGAACTGTGGAAGTACTGGGTTGGCCAAAAAGTTCATATTACAGAAAAACCCAAACGAACTTTTTGGCCAACGCAATAAATGACTAAAAGATCTTAGCTGGGCTTCCCTGGTGGCGCAGTGGTTGAGAGTCCGCCTGCCGACGCAGGGGACACGGGTTCGTGCCCCGGTCCGGGAAGATCCCACATGCCGCGGAGCGGCTGGGCCCGTAAGCCATGGCCGCTGAGCCTGCGCGTCCACAACGGTGAGAGGCCCGCGTACCGCAAAAAAAAAAAAAAAAGATCTTAGCCAACGGGTCCTGGATCATAGTAAACCCTCAAAAATGTTAGCTGTTTCTCTCCTCCTAACACCCAAGGAATCCTTTTCTCCGGGTTCCTAATTTGCCTTTGATATCTTCTCCTTTGGCTTTTCAAACATGAAAGTGTCAAATTTCAGGAAATTGTTGGGTCAAAATCTACAGCGCTGTTAGGACTGCTAATGACTCCAAATTGCCCTTCAAAAATACTAGTACATTTTACACTACATGTGCACACAGCTGACAGGCGAAACCAATAAGTAATTTCAAAGACCATGAGAAACTTACTAAGTGCACGGAACCATCTGCTGTGTTATGTATTTTCAATGAAAGAAACTGCAATTATTTTGATAGCTATGAGAAGTGTTTCTATATAAAAAGACATAAACAATCGTGCTTACTCCACTCCAAAAAAAGAAGAGGAATGGGGCGACGATATCATGCCCCTCCCACCCCTCTTCCTTCATCCATTTGTCTTGACCTCACCGTATTTCCGTGAAAGAACAGAAGGCATTAATCGAGTCCCTTCATGGTTCCTTACCAAACCCAGCTTCAGCTGGTCCCATTTCTCCCTTCTTGCCTCTGCTCACAGGTCAGAAGAGGCTCTGTCCTTCCCACAGACCAGTCACTGCACGTGTGTCAGGACCTAGCTCCCTCTAGCCTCTGATCTGCCTTCAAATCTTCAATGTCCAGACGTTCCTCCCTGGATTCCACATCCTGCGTCACCCACCACTCCCTCACCCCCACTCCCAGGATCCCCACCAGTACAAAAGCACACACCTGAGCCTCCCATCTTGAGCCAAGAACACACTCTCTTTTTTTGGGGGGGCATGCCCTGTGGCTTGTGGGGTCTCAGTTCCCTGACCAGGGACTGAACCCAGGCCACAGCAGTGAAAGCACCGAGTCCTAACCACTAGGCCCCCAGGGAACTCCTGAGAACACTCTCCCTTGACCCCACGCCCCCATCTTCACTCAGGAGGCAGCCTCACACCAGCCCTGCTCCTTCACCACCTGTTCATGAACAACCCACTCCCCTGGGGCTTCTGCACCCACAACTCCATGGAAACTGCCCCTCCTAAAGTTACCACGGTACCTCCTTCTTTGCTCGGATTTGAATGACGGCACCCCCCAGCATTCAGCCCTCAGACCCACTGGCAGACTTCCACAGCCCCGTGCCCACGTTCCCTCAGCACTGACCATACCTGAGCGTGCAGTCCCAACGGCTTCAACCACAGGCAACCGCACCCTGCCCGAGGGCCTTTCCTGGTCACTGGAGTGTGCTCAGCTCACACGGGCAGACCAGAAGGGCCGGGGGTCAGTACCTCCTGGAAGCAGCTCTCAACCCATGGCTGACGGGATCGGTGGATGAATACCCCAGCCCCCTCACTGTTTTGGAGGGATAACCTTGAGGCATGTACTACAATACCTACCAGAGTTCCCACACTGGGTTGAGCCCCACTGTGAATATTTAATGCTCTCTTGTCTGGAGTTGCTATGGACCCGAGTCGTGCCCCACCCCCCACCCCCCCGCCGCAAATTCATATGTTGAAGTCCTAACCCCAATGTGATGTTATTTAGAGATGGGGGCCTTTGGGAGGTAATGAGGTTTAGATGAGGTCATGAGGGTGGGGCCCTCATGATGGGATTAGTGTCCTTATAAGAAGAGACACCAGAGATATCGCTCTCCCCCACACTCCCCCCCTTTCCCTCCCTCCCCACCTTGTAAGGACACAGTGAGGAAGTGACAATCTGCAAACCAGGAAGAGAACCTTCAACAGAACCCAATCATGCTGGCACCCTGATCTCAGACTTTCCACCTCCAGAACTGTGAGAAATAAATTACTGTGGTTTAAGCCACCCATTCTACAGTATTTTGTTATGGCAGCCTGCACTAAGACAGGGTTAGAAGAAACAGACTGAAGCCAGCTGGTTCAAGTGGCGACAACCAGGCTAGAGATACGAACCCAGGAGGCCTCGGCAGATAGACAAGTTGATGAAACAATAAAAGGGGGATAAGGTACTTTCCATCTCACAGGGTGGTTCTGAGGATTGAAGCAGATGCCTCACACCCTCCGTTCAGCTCGTGTGAGGGCACATATCAAAGGCTTGGTAAGTGGGACAGTTCTTACTGTTCTTATTTGCAGGTCACACAAGGAAACGTTCTTAGAATCATAAAATCTCGGAGAGATCATCCAGCTCCTTTGCAGGTAGGGAAACTAAGGCCAAGGCAGGAAAACTGACTTGCCTGGCATTTTTCCACCATTAAAGTTTGTTTTTATAAGATTTACAGACCCAGCAGTAAAGAAGGAAGGCGAGATTTAACTGTACCTTGACAGTCAATTAGACAGAAGCGCACCAATAAACCTTCTCAATGCCAAGGCTGATGAGCTTTGGTCCTGATTCTGTGACCGCTTCCCTCGTCTGATGCTGCTGGCCTCTCCTCCTATTGAAACTCTTCTGACTTGGTTTCCATAAAACGACGCTCTCCTGATTTCCTAGGAAAGAAGAGCGACAAGAAAAAAATTAAAAGGCAGCAGGGAAAGTGACTTAGGGTGGGTTCCCTAGAAGCAGAGCCCATGGCAGGATTGGGGTAGCCCTGAGTCCGTGAGGAGGGCTCTCAGGTTGCGGGGAGTGAGGGAAGCGGGACAGAGGAGGGGCTAAGAAGGATGCAACCTTGAGCAGAGGCTAGCCCGATCCCGTGGGGAGCCCTGGAGCAGGAACTGCACCAAAAGTTGGCCGTACGTGGCAAAGGAAACCAGCATTGTGTGCCTCAGTTAGTCAGTGCCCTGAACGGGCGGCCACAGCAGGAACAGGGGGCGTTCCAGGGCAGCTGCTCATCCGGCAGCCCCCTTTTGGCTGAGGGCAAGTCTGCAAAGAAGGGGGCAGCTGGGAGTCATCAGCACCCAACCTCACAGCCGCTGGTCGAGCCCCAGTTGCATCAAAAGGAAGGGAGGGAGGCATGAGGGAAGGAAGGAAGGATGCATTAAGTGATCACCAGAGAAGTGCTCTAGAGGCAGTAACAATTCTCATTATTGCAATCTTCCTGGAAACCCAACCAAGTCAGGAGGTAGGTGTTACCAGCTTCAGTTTACTGATGTGGAAAACTTGGGGGTGGGGGGGTGTCCGAGATTTCGAAGGAACAATGAAGTGACCCCCAGCCCCAGAAAACGACCAACCAATGTGAGAAAGTGTCAGAATATTCACTTTTAAAGAGCAGCCCACAGAGCCCAAAAGGACCTCAACAAGCCCTAGTCCTAGAATTAAGGAGCAGGTATCCAAGACCTGAATTCCCTGTACTCCTTAACCTTTCCAGGCCTCAGGTTCCAAGTCTGTGAAATGGGCAGGACATGAACTGACTGCGGCAGCCTGAGGGTGGTCTCCAACAACCTCGACACCGTAATCTCTGGGCCCTGTGAATGTTCCCTCGCGTGGCAAAAGGGACTTTGCAGATGTGATGAAATGAAGGACCTTGAGATGGGGAGATGATCTTGGATTATCCAAGCTCTAGATGAGCTCTAGATGTCATCACAAATACCCGTATAGAGAGAAGCAGAGGGAGATTTGACACAGAAGAGAAGGCTGAGTGAGGACAGACGATTCAGAGAAGGAAGGTGCTAAGCGACTGACTGAAGGAAAAGGCCGCAAGCCAAAAACTACAGGAGCCTCCAGAAGCTAGAAAGGCGCGGAAGTGGATTCTCTCTGGAGCCCCCCAGAAGGAAGCGGCCCCGCCAACGTGTTGATTCTCAGCCCCAAAGACTCTCTTGGAGCTCCTGACTTCCAGACCTCAGGATAACTTTGTATTCTTTTAAGCCACTGCGTTTGTGGTCATTTGTTACAGCAGCGACAAGAAAATGAATACTGAACATCATTTCACTCTCAGGAAAACTGTGAAACAAGCTAATGTTCCCAAGGCCCGGGGTGAGGCCAGGTTGTCGGTGGAGACCTCGGCGGGGGGAGTGGGGATGGGGATTACAGCTCGAGTTGCCCAAATCACAGCTGCTGGAATCCACCGCCTGCCCTGGAGGCTTCCTGAGCGGTGCCACAGCACAACTTCCCGCTCAGTCAGGACCAGGGCAGGAGGAGGATGGAGTTCAGGAAATGTCGGATTGGCTTTGAGTTTGGGGGTTTGCAAATCAGGCATCCGGAGCGTGAATAAGGTTGAGTCTCAAGCTGGGCACGGATGGGGGTGGTGACCTACAGAAAGACCTGCAGCCTGGAAGACGTGTGCAGCCCCGATGAACAAACGCCTGGAACACTCAGGCTACTTCATGGGGCTCCAGGGCCCCAGCTGAGAGCAGGACGTGCAGTCAAGGAGGAGAGCTGTCCCCCCACCTCTGCCACCAGTTTGCCCTGTGACTTTAGACAGGTCCCCCGACCCTGCTCTCTGGGCCTCCGTCTCCAGTCTGAGACGGCAGGGGGGTGACACGGGTGAGCCCCGGGGAGCCTGCCTTCTCTGATGCTGGGTCATTTCACATTCCTGGTCAGGCCCGCAGCCAGGAAGGTTGACCCCACTGGACGCTCAAGATTTAGAGGATCACAGAGCCAAAGGCTCAGGAAAAGCAAATCCCAGGGCCTCCCAAAGACAGTTAGAGAGGCAAGATGGAGGACGGACTGTCAAAATATTTTGTCTAAAAACAGGCCGAGGCAGCCTGCAAAACGCATATTGCACACGCATCCCAAACAGACAGAAACGGAGAGGAGGGCGCAGCCCTAAAACAGGTACATTTACAGAAGCAGGAGAAAGTCTTCCTCCGGTGGCCTGCTTTAGCCAAAAAAACACATAAATCGATTCCCAGGGGAGTAAGGCGATTGAAAAGGGATCAGGGGCTCTGGAAGCGTCTCGATGACAGCACTGCCCAACGAGCTTCCAAAACTCCATCTCCAGGGTGTGGGAAGAGGGAAGCCTCTTAACCAGAGTGGAGGGAGCTGGGGGTGTTGTTTGCACCCTATAACTCCCGTGACAGGAGGAGGAAGCTGCACTTGAAGAGGAAAGTCACATGCTCAAAGTCAGAAAGCTACAAAGCAGCTGAGATGGGATTCAAAATCAGGGCTGTTGAATCCCAAGTCCCCCAAGTTCTGAGCCGCCAGGAAAACTGTGGAGATGAATTCAGATGAATTCCTTATAGTAGGGCCAACCTCAGTCATTAACGGAAAGTTCTGGAGGTTCTGAGCACACGCCTAAACTTTGTGATGCTTGTGGTAAAAGGAAGTTATCATGCTGGTCTACAAGCCAAGCGTCCATCACTCTAACAAGGACAAAAACAAGGATGGAAGGATCAAGCACGGCCTAGGTTGGTCCTCCAGGCCCCTCCAAGGCCAACAGGCACTGGCTTGCTCTCAGGAAGGACTTTTTATAAGTCAGAGCTGACGGTGGAATGGGTTACCCTAGAGGTAGTGAGCTTCCCGTCACAAGGGGTATTCCAACAGAAGATCTTTCCAAACCACAGACTTGACAATATCAACCTCAAGGTTTCAGGCCTTTCCCATCTGCCCTGCCCCAACCCCGGTCTCATGCACACCCCTTTTCCACCAGCATCTTCTCTACACACCTGAACTTCTCACTTCTCAGTCTTCACCCACACCGCCCCCTCTGCTGAAATGTCCATGAGCCTTTTCTACACCTGGGGATTCTACAACGCTTTTACAGATCTGCTCAAATGCCTCTCTTTGGCCAGCCACACCCTCAAGCCATTTTGGGGACCTTTCCACTGCATTCCCCTGCAATTGACTTTATTTACCTCCTTCCCCATCTCTTTGGGGATCAGCTAACAGCCATGCCTTTGTTCCCCTCATTACCCAGCACCATGCCTAACTCTAAGTAGGCCCCCGTGCATGGGTTTTGCATGAGAGTACCCAGCTTGTGTGGTTTGCGCTCTCCAGCCAAGCTTGCTGCCTTTCCACCTTCCCAGAGGGAAAACCCAGGCCCTGGCACACCCACAGCCCTGCCCTGGCTGACCGGAAAGCTCTAGGCCCACGGGGGGAAGCGGGGAAGCTTGTGGTCAACCTTGAAGCTAAGACCATAACAATTGTATTTTAAAAAATTTTAAAACTCAGGGAAGAAACAATCGGGAAGCTCAGTTAGGGGCCTCTGGGCTCAGAAATCATAAAAGTCAGTGGTATTTTAAAAATAAGAATACCTTCCTGATGCTCAAGGGGCTCATGGGGGTTCGCCGGTCCCCAGCCATTTGCACTGCCTCCCTCTCACACATTATAACGGGTCTCCCCAGCCTCGCTCTGAATTTCTGCTGTTCCAACACTGAAGACAATTCTCTGGCACACAGCCGTGCAGAGCAGACAGTGAGTACGGTCCCTCCCCTTCCTCAGAACAGGAATGCAGGGGGCTGGCTCTCGGTAAAGAACCCACGGACGGACGGAAGTCACAGCCCTCCTCTTCACAGAAATTGAACGTGGGGAGCTGCCCAGGGCCCCTAAAGGCAAACCAAGTCCAGTGGAATGTCTCCGATCAAGTCATCCCGCGGAAAACCCCAGCAAGCTCTCACGGGGCCTCAAGGACACGATCAGGGGTGACCTCCAAGTGGACACCAGTGGATTTGATAAGAATGAAAACACCCTACACTGTGTAGCACTTAGTTATTGCAAACTAGTCCTTCCAGGACGTGTCAGAGGAGATACCATTGGTCTCTCCCTGTGTGACACATGGAGCCTGAGTCCCAGAGAAGGAGAAACAACTCTCCCAGACCAGTTTTACTGATTTCTAACCCCGAGCTCTCCCTTTGATGTCTTGAGAGTTACCACCAGCAGCATCCTTTTCTCGACTCTCCCTCCACAATACCCAGCCCAGGGTCTGCACATAGTAAGAACTCAGTGCAGTTAACCCTTGAACGACACGGGTTTGAACTGCGTGGGGCCACTTACACGCGGATCTGCTGCAGTAGTAAATACCGCAGGACTACACCATCCACCATCGGTTGAATCCGTGGATACCAAGAAACTGTGGACAAGCATGGCCGTTATAAATTATAAGTGGATTTTCAACCGCACAGAGGGCCAGCATCCTTAAACCCCTCCTTGTTCAAGGGTCAACTGAAAAATTTAACTGAGCTCATTTAATTGTATCCCTGTAGTGAAACAAAGAAAAGATGGCACTTGGCTTTGGCACCAATACATTTTAAGGCGCACAGGATAAGGCATTCAGATTGGGGGGTGGGGGGTGACACTGAGTGCTCCACTTACAACCCAGCACAGGCATTCGCGGAGCTCATGAACAGAGCCAACTGTACTCTCCTGACCTCAGAACGATCCACCATTTCCCTGGAAGGTCACACACTGGCCAAGTGGCAGGAGCAGGTTTTGAATCCAGGCCACCTGACCTCAAAGTCCCTGCATCAGCTCCCAGAGGGAGTCTTACTGGCTGCCCATCCCAGCCCCCACTCTTCTCTTTCAATACCACTGTTCACCCCTTTCATCTCCATCTCTTGACTTTTAGGTATTTGTATCTTGTTGCTCACCTCCACTGAAATGGTCTGGGTTGAATAGCTTTATATCCATCATTTATACCTTAAAAGAAATGAGAGTGAGTCGAAACATTAGCCCTTCAGGAGGACCTGGGTTTTCAACCATCTCTTCCTACGATCCCTGGCACAGAGATTCAGAGGGTCCCCGGGGGGTGGTATTTCAGACAGGCCCTGCTCTGGTGGCCCTGCCCAGGAAGGCTGCTCATGGATTTGGCAGGGAGCAAGTGCAGGAGAGTTTTGCAAGGGCTGCCTCAAGGGACTGCAGTTTTTAAATCCTCATGAGTGGTGATCCTTGGAAATCGCTTGGAAGTTAACACAGCAAGAAGCACAAACAGCCCGCTCTTTGCAGAGAAATAGGTGGGGCAAGTTCAGTCAGAGGACCGAAGAGGAAATGCGGAGCTGCAATCTGGTCCTCCACCTGATCAGTCTCCCACATGCATCGCAATTCTCCCAGTCAGAGGGACGAGGATGCCAGGCCTGCTAGCTTGAAGCACTCCATTGGAAAAAAAAACTTTCCGTGTGAGGGACTGCACAAACTCCTCTGCCTCTCTCTTCTACCTCTTCACGTGACAAGGCAGAAGGCCATTTATCACCCACGGTCTCGCCATGCTGGGGTCGGCCCACGTGTATCAGTCAGGAGAGACCAAGGTTAGCTGCTGTAACAACTGCCCCACGCTCAGTGGCTCACCCCCACAAAGGGTTTGTCGTTTCTACACTCAGGGCAGGAGAAGGGAAGGTAGCGAATCACACACTAGCTCTTAAAACTGCCCAGAGTGACACCATAAGCATTGCATTGGTCCCAAGCAAGTCAGAGGCCCTGCCTAACTTTAACCGGTCAGAGAAGTACAATCCTACCGCTTGCCCAGAGGTAAACAAAATATTTGGTGAGGGGTTTCCCTGGTGGCGCGGTGGTTGAGAGTTTGCCTGCCAATGCGGGGGACGCGGGTTTGTGCCCCGGTCCGGGAGGATCCCACATGCCGCGGAGCCATGGCCGCTGAGCCTGTGCGTCCGGAGCCTGTGCTCCGCAGCGGGAGAGGCCACAACAGTGAGAGGCCCGCGTACTGCAAAAATAATAATAATGATAATAATATTTGGCGAATAGCGTGAAGGACTATAGCACTGTAACAGTAATGATAACTATGATAAAATATTCAAAGAGGCTGACGCTTACTGATATTTGCCACACACCAGGCACCGGGTAAAGTGCTTTCTATCCTTTATTCCACTTAATACTGGAATGGATGCTGGTGAAGCGAAGGGAGAATACAAACAAGGTAGATGCTAATATTAGCCTGAATTTATGGATGAGGAAATGTAGGCTCATGAATTCAAGGGACTTGCTTGAGGTCAGATAATTGGAAAATGGTGGATCTGGGACTCGAACCCAGGACTCCTGAGACCATGCCTGCTAATTACTACCCTGCTCCCAAACACATATTTAGGGCCCTCCAGAATGGTGGAAAGGCAACTACACCAACTTTGAGACAGAAACACTGCTTTCTTATCCTAGCCCCCATCAAATGTAGCAGGTGGTCTCCAGGTCCAGGAACAAAGTGCCTTCCTTTAATCAAACAGATTCAGGTCTGTCTCTCATCCACCCAGCTGCCCGTGGTGTGCCAGACCCCACACCAGGCAGGTGTAACGTTTATCTGCCTTGATTCTCAACATGCACCTGGCAGGTAGGTCCCTCTGTCCCCATTTTGCAGCTAAGTAACTTGAGGCACACAACGAATTAGAGCAGTTTTGAACCCAGCTCTAGCTGGCTCTGAGGCTTGTGATGACCAAGGAAGACCTCTCCACGGGGAGGTCAGCCCAGGCGGGTGTGTGATTGTAGTGGACCAGCCGGGCATGGGGGTGGGGGTGAGAGCAGGGGGGGTCCCTGAGTTCATATAAATGTGGGTGTACTTCTTCAGCCCAGTCCCTCCCTTCCTCACTCCAAAGGGAGTGAACCCTAGACAGGGTGGCCTCTGCCAGATTGTTAAAAGCCCCCACTGGTGACTCCTTTCTCTTGGGGTAAGGCATCTCTGCATCTAGAAGTCTTCTCAGGAAGACAAAACATTAAGTCCCTGTCAGGCAGTGCAGTACAAGGAAAGCACGTGGCTTTGGAGCTCAGTGCAAATAACATCTATTCCACTTGGAAGCTGTGTGACTTTGGGCAAGTCACTTAACCTCTCTGGGCCCTGGTTGCCACAAAATGACAGAGTTGGGCTGCATCTTCTTGAGGATTTCATCCCTGATCATGTTTTAGGAACTAATGATACTCTGATGAACTCAAGCAAAGGCCAGGGGGTGAAAAGAGTTCATGGGCGAGTCAGTGGATGAAACTCCATGCGACGGTGGAAAGCAGCTAACGGTTACAAGCCACTCCTCTGTTAGGGGTGGCTGCATTGAGCGCATGACCCTCATTACTGCATGTGGTTCTCTCTACCGCCCCGTGAGAAAAGAGCTCTTATTATCCACAGTTTACCAGGCAGAAATCAATAGAGCAGGACTAGTCCCCAGGCCTGCAAAGACCCAAGTATGTACTCAGCAGCAGATAGCTAAGTGCGTTTGTAGGGGAAAGGCTGTGAAGGGATCTCTTCCCCACTTCTTTTGGTTGTTAGTCCAGTAATTGCAAAAATAATACAAGCTCATCCTAAATTCTAACAATATTTATATTTTAAGTGAGCATCTTATCCCCTGCCAGCTAATTCTACTCCAAACAGGGGTAAGCTCTATTAATGTTTTCGCGAGGTTCCTTCCAAGTTTTCTCGATGCCTCTACATAGGATTATACAAAGTAGGATTTGTTCATCATTTACTTATGGCCTGCTGACAGTAGTAATAAGTCACATTTACAGAGCCCTTCCTGAGGCCAGGTTCTATACCACGTGCTGAGGACAGCTGTGAACAAGAGACACGACCCCCACTCTGGGGGGCCGTCAGAAATACTCTGCAGCTTACCCTGTCCCCCACTTACCAAATTACGAATCACCCCACTTATCCCACTTACATCCTGGGCTGTCAGGCAAATCACGAGATCTACCACACTTTTTTAAACGGAAAATCTCCTCGTGTTTTGTTTTGGTTTTTTTGCGGTACGTGGGCCTCTCACTGTCGTGGCCTCTCCCGTTGCGGAGCACAGGCTCCGGACGTGCAGGCTCAGTGGCCATGGCTCACGGGCCCAGCCGCTCCGCGGCATGTGGGATCTTCCCGGACCGGGGCACGAACCCGTGTCCCCTGCATCGGCAGGCGGACTCTCAACCACTGCGCCACCAGGGAAGCCCTCTCCTTGTGTATTATAAGTGTATTGTCCTTGATTCAACCAACCCTGTACTGATGAATATTTCGGTTATTTCCAATTTTTTGCTTTCACCAAAAAAAAAAAAAAAATCCACATTTTTAATGCACTCATGCTAGCACTTACATAAAGTTGATAGATTCCTTGAACGTAAATGTTTATTTTATCTAGACGATAGTCTTTTCATGGTGGGAAGCTTTGGAGTGGACAGCAGGTTCCAAGCAGGACTAGGGGGGCACCATCTACCCCTTAGGGGATTGGGCAGGAAAAGCTGCCACCGAGCTTCTCTCCTTCATTACAGAACTGAACTCTTAATAGAAAGGGCACATCCTGACCTTGAAAATCCCCCTTCAGCCCTTGCTGATTTCCCATTCATGGGCACATCACCAGCTCATCACGATAAATGGCCTCCATCTACTGCGGGGATAGGGAAAGCATAACCAGAAGAAGGATCAGGTTCAGGCGGAGGATAAACAGCCGTTGCTCGTCACCACAAAGCGCTGGAGCTGCTGACCCGTGGCTCCCATCCCCTGACACTCACTAAACCCAAAGCCAGCTTTCTGGTCCCAGAGGGCAGGGCTCAAGGCGGGCACTTCTCTTCCCCCCACCAGCCATTACACCAAGAGCCTGAGTACATTGTTAGTGCTGTATCAATACTCCCTTGGAATGGCCTGATTACTGACAAGTGTTAATTACACCTGGAATGCACACGTGGTGGCTGGGCCTCTGAAAGAGACCATCCTCCCGGGACCCTACTAGGTAGGAAGAGAGGGCAAATGCGGTGTTATGGGAGTCCTTCCAACTATTCCAGCAATGGGGGTGGGTCTGGGAAGGCATCCTGGAGTGAGAGAGGCTGGAAGTGGGACGGAGGAGTGGGGAGAATTTGGATAAACACAGATAGGAGGAGAGGGCGTGCCAGGCAGGGGAAGGACCCAGACAAAGATAAAAAGCCTTAAGCAGTGCCCTGCGTCTCATCGGCGCTATGCAGGGATGTGCTAGGGCCAACACCAGCCACCAGAGGAAAGCTCTCGTGTTGCCAGCCCAAACATTACTGCTTGAAAGAGCGGGAGTCCGTACACCAAGGCAATCAGCAAACACTGTAAATCAGGACTTTCCTTTTTCAGCCGGTTTACCAGCACGCGACTCTACATATGCGTACTCTGTTATTACAGAAAGCCACAAAAGCATTTAAACAGGAGGATGACACGGTCAGGTGTGCATTTGTAAAAGGGTCACTCTGGGGCCAGTGTGGGAGGGACAGTTTGGGACAGGAATGGAAGTAAGGAGACAGCCGGGAGGTCCTTCCAGTTGTCCAGGAGAGTGATGTGGAAAGGAGGCAAGGGACAGTCTATTTAAGAGGGAGGATTGATGCCTTGGTGACTGGTGGGATGTGCAATGTGGGGGAGGGGGAAGGGAGGTACCAAGGCCATCTGAGCTTTAAATGATGAAAAACCTTTCTCCACTTGGCAAATGCCTGGCCTTCTCCACCTGATCTCCCACCTCCCCAAAGGAGAAAGAAGATATGTGAGGTTGTTTCTAGAAAACTGCGAGGGGCTGGTCTGGTGCAGCCTGGCAGGAGAAGGGAGACTTCTTACTCTTAGCCTAAGGGAAGCAGTTTCCTCCTTCATCACCTCTTCCCCTTCCCTACCTCCTCCTCACTCTGCAACAAAGCCCTCCTAAATCTGAGGCACAGATATGCTTCAGCACTGCTGGTCCAGCCCACCATTTGCATCTCTGCTTGGAACTCTGAGCCCCGCAGACACAAACACCCAAAGTTATGAGCAGTACCGGCCATTAAATCTTCGCCAGACATGTTTCTGATATAATCCTCTCCCTGCACTGTCTGCCTTGGGGTATAAAATCCAGGAAAGTTGAGGAAAAAGGAAAGGGCTGGCTGTAGAGAAAGCACACTGGCTGCAGAGATGGACCCGGGGTGAAGCTTGGCTCTGTCTCTGGAACCTCTCAGAACCTCAGTCTCCTCTTCTGAAAAATGAAGCTGCGGGACCTCCCTGATGGCGTGCAGGGGACACGGGTTCGATCTCTGGTCTGGGAAGATCCCACCTGCCACGGAGCAACTAAGCCCGTGCACCACAACTACTGAGCCTGCGATCTAGAGCCCGCGAGCCAAAACTACTGAGCCCGTGTGCCACAAATACTGAAGCCCGGGCACCTAGAGCCCACGCTCCGCAACGAGAAGCCCGTGCACCACAATGAAGGGCGGCCCCCACTCACCGCAACTAGAGAAAGCCCGCATGCAGCAACAAAGACCCAACGCAGCCAAAAATAATTAATTAATAAATAAATTTATTTTTTAAAAAAACAAATGGAGCTGCACTCTCCAGCTCAGAGGATTGTTGTGAGAAGGAAATGAGGAGTGGTAGGGTGGGCCCCGCACAGGGAGCCTGACAACAGCAGGTACCCACTCTGTGTAGCTGGTCAGGGGAGAGAATGTGGATTCTGGAGACAGACAAGCCTGGGGTCTGGCCAGCTCTCCAGCTGGCTCTGTGCTGTGTGCTGCTGGGCCATTTACCTAACCTCTCTGGACTGCAATCTCCACCTTTATGGTTATTGTCTTGGGCCAGCCAATCAGCATCCACGCCTCAAGTAGCCTTATCTGTAAAATGGGGCAATGCTGTCTGCTCATCACAGAGTTTAGGTGAGACCCAGCCTCACATAAAAGTGCTTTAAGAAACCCTCACACTACACAGATGCAAGATCTCATTCCAAAAAAATCTTTGACATATTTTGGCCGAGGGAGGAAGAATCTGTAAAGCACAGAAGACACTATCTGCTGCTGCTCCCCAGCCCAGACGCCAACACTCGCAAGTGGCCATCACGTCGGCACCCTGAACACACACTGCTGAACCCCTACTCTCCAGTCACTGGCTACACAGACGTGAATGCACAGCCCCCGATACTGAGGGCCCCATGCCCTGGGCCACACAGACAAGTGGACAGGTTATGTCAGCAAGCAAGTTCGCCAGAGGACAGAGCCAGATGCCTTGAGAGCACAGAGCAGGGCAGCTAACTTTCGGGAAGCACAAAGAGAGGATGAAACACGCCCCCCACTGCTCACCCTCCACACCTGAATGGCGGCCTGGTGCAGACAGGTGAGGCGAGACGCTCAGATGGTCACGAGTGTAGACAAGGTTCTAACTCAGCCCGAGGGACCTCCAGCACCCCAAACCTGAAGTGAGGGAAGCCCCCACTCCTGGGAATGCTTAAAGGTAAAACGTCCCTGCTGCATGGAACATGTGTTATTTTTGTCACCAGTATAAGGGACCAAGCCCTTTCCAGGTGCCAGGTGCTGTGCTACCTTGGAAAGCCCCGGCTCCTGCTTCAGTGCCCTTTCCCATGGCGTCACGAAGCATCTGTCCTGTGAGGCCAGCCTAGGCTGCAGTGGGGGAAGACTGGCCTGGCAGGGGGCTGACCTGACCTGACCTGCGCGGCCACACCAGCTGGGAAGCCCCTCCTGCCCGGCCTCTCCGGTCCCGACCTTGTCTGTCAGGTCAGGACCCCCTGCACATGCCCAAGGGCCTCCACCGCCTCATCCTCTCCCAGCACCTCCTGCAGAGAGGCAAGACCCCACCTTCCTCACAGGTGTCCGCAGAACCCCTCACTCTGCCGGGGAAGCCACGTTTCTCTCTTACCATCAGAGTCCTGCCTTGCTTTTTATCCTTTAATAAGGTTACAGTAGGGCTGGGGGGAGACGGAGTTTGGCCTCAGGCTACATCTGCCCTTCATTTAAAACCACCCTGACTCCCGCCAGGATGGAAAACAAGTCTCCGAGCCTCTCTTTTATAGTCTTTGTTAGATCCAAATCCAGAGTTATTTTTGCCCGTAGATCGTATCAGCCTGGAGCCCATTTGCCTCCAGAAACTGACCCTCTTGCTTAAAAAGCAAAACTTCACCCGCGACACGTCAACCAGCCCAACTCTCGCCCATCCCACCCAGGCTCCTGGGAGCAGCCTCAAACTTACAAATGCCATTTAAGAAAATCTTTTCTCTCCTCCAGGAAGCTTCAGGCTCCCTCCACTGCCCCTAAAACCTGCAGCATCCATTCTCTTCATTCTCAGGCGGGCATGCAGTTTCGGATTAGAAAATGTGTTTCTATTTTCCACTAAAAATAGACGGAGGGGGAGCTTGTTGTCTTTAGTTACACCGGGTCGCCTGACAAAGAGCATCTGGACAGAGGCAAGGCACTGTTGAAAGGGGAAACCGTCGTTTCCAACAGAATAAAAGAGTAAGAAAGCACCTCCAACCCAGCAGCGCTCAGAGGGAGCTTTCCTCCCCTCTCCCGGCGCTATCCGGGCCCTGACAGTCTTGTGCTATTAATTTACCAGGCTGGGCCCAGACCCCAAGGCCAGGCCCGCCTGCTGAGAGGCAGAGCTAAAAACAGCTCCAGCCTCTGAAAGGGGCCGGCTGGTCTAATCGCTCAGCTTTCTCCTTGCCCTCCCTGCAGACTCCACTCGGGAGACAGGCCGCCTGGAGAGCAAAGGCGTGCTTTGATTTGGAGAGGAAGAAAAAACGAAGGTTGTGAGGTGTGGAGACAAAATCGTCCAGGCAACCGACGGGAAAATGCCTCTTGGCTGCCACCGGTGCAGGTGTGGCTCCTTTTACCATGGCGCGGGGGGGGGGGGGGGGGGGGGGGGGGGGGTGCGCAGTGAGGGGTGCCGCTTGCATTGGGAGCCTGGGAGCAGCGGAGTGGGACGTTATCACCCATCCCCGTGTCCTGGTCACAGAGGAGCCCTGGCCACGGCTGTGAGAGGTTTCCTGTGACGAAAGAAAGTTAGCAGGTGGCTGATGGAGTTCCTTAGATCCTTTGTATATTTCATTTGGGCCAGGATGGGGAGGGAATAAGCATTAGTCATGTGCATTTGGCAGAAAGTTGCCAGACCTTCATTCATCTATGCATTCCCTTAGCCTACATTTATTATTAACAATCGTGGCACCATTAGCGGGTTTCCATTGTGGACCAGGTGCTGTGCTAAGCACTTTCCCTTGGGTATCTGATTCAGGCCTCACAGCTTCCCTGTAACGCGGACATTATTACCCCCATTTTACTGATAATGAAGCAGGCTCAGGGAAAAGACTGTGGCTTGCCCCAGTCTGTAAAAGCAGAGATCCAAAGCCAGACCTGACCAGCTCCGAAGTCCAGGCTCTTTACCATGAGGATCTCCTGCGTCCCCGTGTGGTCTCTCTGCCTGGCCTTGTGGTAGTGCTTGAATAAATGTCTGATGCAAGAAAGATTTCTGGAATGACATATTACAGGTTCAGCCTGGACATATGGGTACTAAAAACTGGATTCTGTTCTCACCTCTCACTGCAAGACTCTCCTGGGCAGAGGGTAGCAGAGAATTCAGGCTGAGTGAACTTCCACCCAGGCCAAGAAGAGGGCTGGCCAAGGGGACTCTGTCAGCAAAAATGGCCCAGTTCTCTACCCCTCTTGTGACCGCATCCTTTGCAAAGTGATTCAGCAGTTCATCTGATCTTGAGACAGTGTCTCTTTTCCCATCCTTGAATCTGGGCTGGTCTTGTGACTTGCTCTGGTTAACGGAATGCAGAGAAAGTGATGCGCAGAGCCTGGGCCTCAAGAGGCTTGTGGCTTCTGCTCTCTCTTCCTCTGAGTCTTGCCGTTATCATGTGACAGCCCTGCTGGCCTGGTGCAGGATGAGAGGCGTGGGTCCCAGTCACCCCCATGACCCTAAGCCACAGCCTTCCAGCCACCACATAATGAGGCCACTGTAGACCAGTCTAACCTCCAGCCAACCTGGCACCTGACCACAGACAGATGAGTGAGTCCTGCCAAGACCAGAACTGCCCGATGGACGCCGAAGTGCCGACCTGCGGAGTCATGAGCTAAATAAATGTTGGTTGTTTAAGGCACCAGCTGTGGGGGTGGCTTGTCGCCTAGTGAAAGCTAACTGGCACATTGCTCATCTGTTTTCTAAAGCCACAGGACATGTGAGCAGAGGCGAGAATAGCCCTGATGCCCCAGGACCCACCAGAGTCGGGCTGTTAAACCAAGGATGTTTCTGGACCCCTGGGTCTCACCTGTAACCTCTTGTTTATCTCTTTGCTACCTCTTCCCCTATTGGATCTAATTCTGAAAGAAAGAAAAGATCGCAGATGGAAGGCAGAGAAGGGAGGCCAAGATCTATCAGGGGGTCAGTGTGGAGGGAAGGAACGTGACACCACGAGTTGGGCGTCCCTACCGCTCTAACACCCACACGGCACGGTCTGTGCCCCAGTTTTTTTCACCCGTGTGACATCAGACTTTTGTAGTGTACGTATATCAGAGAAGACAGTGTGTGGGGAAGCTCTGGACCATGGGGAGGGGAGAAGCAAAGCCAGAGACCCCAAAACTCGACCCTGTACTAGTTTCCTAGGGCTGCCGTAATGAATTAGCACAGACTTGGCGGCTTCAAACAACGTAACTTTTCTCTCATAGGTCTAGAGGCCAGAAGTGCACAGTCAGGTGTCAGCAGGACTGGATTCTGCTGGAGACTCTGAGGAAGGACCCCTTCCATGTCTCTTCCTAGCTTCCGGGGGTTCTTGGCATCCTTGGCCTGTAACTGTATCACTCTGCCTCCACCTTCTCATGGCCTTCTTCCTGTGTCTCTGTGGGTCCTCTCCTATTCTTATAAGAACACTAGGAATTGGGGTTAGTGCCCACCCTAGATCCAGGATGACTTCACCTTGAGATTCTTACCTAATTATACTTGCAAAGATCCTATTTCCAAATAAGGTCACGTCCCGAGGTTCTGGGTGGACATGGATTTCAGGGAAACGCCATAGCGCCACTGCCTGCCCCTCATTGCTCCTGGAGGAGCACGGCCTGCAGGGACATTGTCCAAGGAGCCACCCCCACTCCAACCAGCCCACATCCATTCTTGGGGTGGTGCTTATTTATGCTCCAGGGTTTGTCCTTATCCAGCACAAGCCTGAGATACTGGGGACGCAGTCCCATCCCAAGTGCTCCCTTGTGGCCATCCTATTGCAGAAGGGCAGCGCTCACACCCTGAGCTTCCCTCCCAGACACGCCACTGGCAGAAATGAGGGCTTGCCTAACAGTTCTCTTATTTCTAAGGAAAATGCAAACAAAGATGAA
Organism: Phocoena sinus; assembly: GCF_008692025.1. Classification (NCBI taxonomy): domain Eukaryota; kingdom Metazoa; phylum Chordata; class Mammalia; order Artiodactyla; family Phocoenidae; genus Phocoena; species Phocoena sinus. Next base: position 39,239,998 of record NC_045781.1, read on the forward strand.
AGCTGAAAACAGAGCTTTTGTTCCTCAAATCCAAGAATGGCCTAGTAGACCACCTGGAGGAGCCACAGGAAAAGCCCTGCCGGCTCTCCCTGGGAGGAACGGCCCCAAACCCTGCATGGTGAGGACAGGCCCACAGCCTGGCCTGCAGCCAAGCCGACATTTAGCCATCCTCCCACTTATTCTCCATCATGTATGCACAGGGCTGGGCGCTGGGACATTGTTCCTGCCTTTCTGGAGCCCAAGTTCCAGCAGTAGGAACAGACAGGACCACTCAGGATAGGGTAGGTAGGGGCTAGCCCAGGAGGGAAAGGCTTCTCATGGAGCTCGTGCCTGCGGGACCCTGAGAGCACACAGCAGGTGGCGAGGGGACAGGGCAGTCACAGCAGGAGGCCTAGCTGGTGCGCACGCGCGGTAGGGCCAATGAGGACCGCGCACCCCAGAATGGCGCGTTCCTGTAGCAGAGGGTGCGAGCGTCGATGGGCAGAAGCAGGAGGCCACGGTGGGAAGGAAGTTTAGTGCAAGCGTTATCCTAGACTGGGCACCCTGGGACCTGGCAGTGGACAGTGACAGTAGCCAGGACCCACACCCTGTTCAGCCCTGCCCCTGGGGCCCTGGGAAGATGCGGATTCAGAGAGAGGCTTAAATTACGAGACGACACCAAGGGGTGTGATTCACCCTGCAGGAGCCAGGTCACTAATTCCCTGGTTCAAACCTGACCCCAGGAAAGATGCATTCAGAAAACATCAGAAGCAGCAACATTACAACTTCCCAAGTGCTTCCCTCGAGGCCCATCTGCCTCCCAACTCAACTCCCGCTTCGGGGAGGGAAGGTGGACAGCAGGGGGAGAGAAGTCTTAGGAAACCTCACCAGGGGAAGCAGTCTGGCCCTTGATTCTGCCCGTTCTTATCGCATCCCTTGACATTCCAAATAGGCCATAACCAGACTTCTTGGAGCCTGAAACAAACCTCAGAAATCCCAAATTCTGGACTCGACCCACACACAGAGGCCATCAGGCTTGCTCTGCCTATCTTCCCATCTTGACCTCTGCCGCTGGGACTTAACATCTCCAAAGCCTGAGGCCTGCTTTCTTAGGAGGCCTCTAAGGTTAGCCAGGAAGATCCCACCCACCTTAAGTGCTATCAGCTCCTGGAGAGGTAAACAGAACTTGGAGAAAAATCCGGAAGGCGTCTGCCTCCCCACCCTCAAGTTCTTTTTCACATTATACTTGCTTGAGACTGATAATGTCACACCCCAGCTATGGGATCTTTGTTTAAGAAGCTTTGCTACTACTTGGCATCATTCCCTACAAGCTCCAAGACTCTCTCGGCCTCGGCTCTAGACCTTGAACACAAGCCTTGAACTAGTAATGAGGGAGTGGGAGTTGGTAATTGGCCGGGCCAGAAATGCAAGGCTTGGGGACCTCCTGGATGGAGGGGGACCCACAGTGGAAGGCAGGTTCCTACAGGCAGGTTAGAGCTGCACCATAAGAGGGCAACACCTCAGAGAAGGAAAAGGAGGATGACAGGGATGCCCCAGTCTTGCCATCACGGCCAGCCTTGGTGACCAACATAGAAAATGATCAGATTTGTCCAGTATGTCCTCTGCCTTTGCACATGCTAGACCCTCTGCCAGGCACATCACCCCCTCTTCTCTGCTTAGAAATCTCTTCTTCCAAGATGTAGCTCAAAGGTCACTTCCGTGAGAAGCTCTCATGACTCCCCCAGACCCAGTTATCTGTCCCCTCCTCTGCACTCACACACCACATGGAGCCTCCGCTACAGAATTCATCCTCGATTTAGATGTCTGACCTTTACCTCCTCCAAACTGGGCTGTACACTCCTCCCTACAGGGTCCCAGGCTTACTCACTGTTGCATCAAGACTTCTCATGGAGCCTTGCCTTTAGCTGGTGCTCAGCAAGTTCGGGGGGAGGGAAGGAGAGAGGGAGAGAGGGAGCGAGGGAGGGAGGGAGGGAGGGAGGGAGGGAGGGAGGGAGGGAGGAAGAGGGAGAGCTTCATTCAAATGATGAATATTTGTAATTTAAAAGAAAAAGCATAGGAGCTGCATCTTTCACCTCACTGTCAACACTCCAGTAGGAAATAATACCTTTATCACTGCTGACCTCGATCTCCAGCATCTAGGAGATGCTCAAGGGCTCCCCTGACACCTGCCTCCCCAGAGGAAGGGCACTGGTGAAAGCCAGGGTCTCCGCAGTGTTGACAAGGAGGTCGTCTGTGTATAAGGAGAGAAGTTAACACCTTGGGGGAGGCCCCTCCTGCCCCTTCGAAGGCAAAGAGGAGGCAGAGGGAGGCGCATGGAAGAGAGCGCAGCTCACAACCAGCTGCCTTTGTGCTTAGCAAAATCACCCTTCCACACTCACTGGGCCCCACCTCCAAGGTATTGAGACCAGGGCCCGATATTACCATGACAGGGACTCCCCTTCCAGCATCTGTGGCCCCTGAGATCACTAGGGTAATGGAATGAAACAAAGGTAAGTCTGGCTCTCAGCAGCTGGGAAGTATTCTTGGTCCCACCTGCCCACCTGTCAAGCAGGGAAAGGCAACCACTGCCTGAAGTCCAGCTCTGGGGGAAATTGGGACAAAGGTTGCATTATGTCAAATTTCTCTCTCTAGTAATTTCACCCCTCCCCAGGTTTTCTCCCAGCTTAGCTCCCCTCCCGTCACCATAGCAACTCACATCCCCTGACAAGGGTCAAGGGCATCGGCAGAAACTATGGGAGAGGGGAACACGTACACACAGTCTCCACAACCAGCACCCATGTTCACCCTCAGAGGGCCCAAGCTGGCGATCTGACCTTTTCAGTAGGTTCTTGGCACCTTGGATCACATAGCACCTGCCCATGAACTGGGAAGATGTCCCCAGTCCTTGATGTCCCCAGAAATCTGTTGAGGGTGACATTTACAGGACCAGGGAAAGCTGTTCAGGACTTCTGCATAGATAAGTGCTAGAAGCTGGAGGTCAAGTTGCTCTAATTAACACTTCTTCTCCATCTGTCCTCTCCCACCAGATGAGGCCTCCCCCCCTCTGTCAAAATGCACGTCCTGATTTCTTAAGCAGCATGACCCAATGAGAACTGCACTCCCTCGGTGTCTCAGAGCACAGTCCTGCTTGGCACGTAGGTCTCCATAGTTCAGAAATATTTCTGACTTACTGATCCTGGTTATGGGGACATTCCCAAGAAATAATCCTTTGCTAAGATTTTAGGTAAAGCTGGATGCTTTTAAGGGGCCCCTCGAATGACAAAATTCACACCAGGCGGAAAATCCTGAGGCCCAGCATGAGAAAACGATGGGTCAGTGACAGTTATAAACCGACTCCACCCTGGCAAGCACCCTGGGTTGCCCTGGTGATAAGAAGGACAGAAACAAGATGAGGGTATGAACTGTTGCAGTGGGTGAAAAGGTTTCTTAGATAAACTTTAGTGAGACATCCACAACTGATCTTTCATGCCACTGCCAACATCCCGGAATAGCAGTTGTCCTGAAGCTGTGAGATCACCCCCTCCCCAGGCCTCTTTCTTCTGCATTTAACTCAAGGACCACGGAAGACACCGTCTCACTATAATAGGGCCCTGGAACACATGTGAGGTCCACAGTGGCTCTCTTTGATGGGTATCAATAGATAAGGCAAATCCCAAAATTCCCGGAGGTGTCCTTGTAGATCTGGGGGAGATTGCAGGAGCCCTGTTCTGTGGCTGCCAAGTTCCTGAGACCGGTTGGACTGCAGGGTATTACTGCAGAAAGCGGTGGCTCTCCACAGCAAGAAGGCAGGTCTGGGCTGACCTGGAGAACACAGGGAGGGGGTACGGGACAGTGGGTCATAGGCCTGCCCAGATGTCAGACCCCACTCTCGAGCAGCTGCTCCGCGGAGCCGCCGCATTTCTGCTGAGTGAGGATCTGCAGGCCATGGCTCCCCCAGGCACCCAGGTCCGCAGCACAGAGGACCACTCAGGAATGCCGTCCGGGCCTCCATTTCTCTTTCCATCAGAGACAAGGCTAAGAGTCACTTCTCCATCAACTGCTGTGATACTGAAAAGCTGCCGGGTTCAGGGCCCAGGATCTTGCTGGAGGTGGACCCCCTGGAGAAAAGTGGGCTGGCATTGTTCTCTGAGGTCAATGGTTTTCGAACTGCTCTAAAGTGCCCCCCACTCCAGACAGGCTGAAGGGGCAGAGCTGACAGCCCCATCCCCCCTTCCACTGCTCACCTCACTTCTCTGCATTTTACACATTGAGTGTGTCTGCAGGGGATTTTTGTTTCAAAACGAGATTCCACTACCTTAAAAAAGTTCGGAAACCCCAGTTTTGGATTTCCAAGGCAAAACAATGAGCCATTTCTGGCTTTTACTGTCCCTTGAGCGTTAGGGTTTTGTAATTGCATTGCCTTTTTCTGTATTACTTTTTAAAAATTATGAAAACTGGGCCATCGGACCAGGCTCTGCTGACAGTCGTAAACTCGGTCCTGGGCTCTGCAGGCTGATTTATGGTCACACGGTTATTTGTACGCAGAACACCTGCCCTCAGCAATTGTGGCTTAGCTCTCCTGAGGTGCAAGGGATGTGCAAACCGGGAGATATTCCTAACCCGTGTGTGTGTGTGCGCGTGCCCGTGTGTATGTAGGCATGTGTGTACAGTGGTGGCAGGGAGTGCATACTTTACGAGTATCTGTTTGGACCTTCTCCCCTGCGTTTCCCTAAGCTGTTCCCTGAATTCCAACTCTCTGCATTCCAGGAATCAGCCCACCTAATTCATGGAGCCAGTCCTGGTTTGGGAAAGAATGAGGAGGGTCCCCTGCCCATTGACCCTGAGGGCCCACAAGGCAGAACTAGGGCCACCTAGAAAGTTAGAGAGAGGTCCACCGAGTCCCGTGGAAGGAAGACCCCATGGCAATGAGGCTGTCGGGGAAACAAAGGCAGGAGGCTTGCCTACTCCCGGCTCCTGACCCAGGGCCCCATCTCCCCCCCACCACGCCTGGCCAGAAGCAGGGAAGGGCTTGGCATCCGCTGACAGTGTAGTGAGCGAGGCAAGGATGGGTTTTGAGGGGATCCATGCCTTCTTCAAAGGGGCAGGGGGTTCTGCCTCTGCAGCTCAGGCTCCTGTCGACAGGAGAGACGCCAGACTCCCCCAAGAGACAGAAGAGGCACTGAGAGGGGGGCTCAGCCCGGGAGGACGCAGGAGCCAGATGACACTTCCTACCACGCTGTCGCGAACCCACTGCTGCCGGGACTGCTCAGCAAAGAGCTCTGCACCCTGGCTCCTGGCCAGCGCTCAGCCCCTTCCAGAGGCAGGTGCAGGCTCCCCAGGAGCGCCAGCCTTCGGAGGGGGGTCCTGTATGGGAGAGGAGGTGCGCATTTCGGCAGCACTGCTGTTGTGTGTGTATGCGTCTATGTCTCCCCAAACACACAGGCTAAACGCACCAGGATAAAAACAGATGGCGGCTCTGAAACGGGAGTGGCGCTGCCTCGCGACTGTACTGCCGGTTACCCCTCAGAAAACAGAGCAAATGCTTCCCCGCGAGGGACTGATCAGGGGGAGGGGCCAGCACTGCCACAGCCTGGCCTCTGACTCTGGGGAAGCTCCTCCAGGCAGGGGAGCGGGTGGGTGCCACATAGGCACCGTGCCCTTGGTCACCAACGAAACCTGTCCCCACCTGGGGCCCCGCATCAGGCAGCACCGCTGGGACCCTGCAATTTCCTATGCAGGCTGGAGTCTCCTGTTCCCCCAGGCACTGGTGAGGAGGACTCCACGGGCCTTTTCGATTCCTAACCTAGAGGCCCTTTGTCAAATCAGAGACTACAGAAACAAGTCATCGATGGAGGGTTCCTGCTTGGAACTATGGACTGTTCCCCACCCAGAAGTCCTGAGGGGCTGTTACCTGCATCAAGGTCAGTGTCAGCCTCAGTCCTGATGAAACCGTTAGGAAAGATGGACTCACAGCAAACATGCTCTCATTCATTAACTGAGCCAGCAAACCCTCATGGAAAAGAAAGTGAATGGAGTCAGCCAGTCAGCCATGAAATCCATTTACCAAAGGTCTGATATTCCGCAGGTTCCGTTCTAGGCCTGGGGGGTACAGTGGGGACCAAGACACCCAGTCCTGGCCCCTGTGGAGGAGAGGCGGGTTTCTACAGCATTGGGTGGATACTGGTGCCATTTTCTAGACTGGGACTCTAAAGCAGTAACCCTCTTAGGAGGGGAAAGGGTTGGGTTTTGTCCCGTACACACTGAGTTTGAAGAGCCCGTAAGATGCCCAAGTAGAATGACCAAGGAGCCTTGGGGTTTGGGGTCTGGAGCAGAGAGGACGGGGCCAGAGAGGCCTGTGGGAGTCCTGAGTGTAGGTGGTAGAGAGGCTCTGTGGTGGGTGAGCATCCCTGGGGGAGCACAGGTAACAAGTCTGAGAAACACCAGTGCTCCTGGGATAAAAGGGGGGGAAAAAAGAGTCTGAAATGGAATGTCCAAAAAGCCAGGAGGAAACCAGAGAGGATTCTCCAGAGGAGGGACAGGTCATCTGAGTCCACTGGTGCCAAGAGGTCTATAAAGACTCCCTGGAGATCCTAATGAGATGAATGTCAGTGTGATGCTGGGGACATGGCCCAGTCCTAGTGGACAGAGTGTGAGAGGCGAGGAGAGGCACGGGGCAGGAGCTGGGGGGAAGTGGGGTCAAGGAAGAAGTATGTTTGGGTTTTGTTAGGATGGAAGGACTTGGCATGGTTCAAGGTTGTTGAGAAGGAGAGCAAGTTAAGAAGAGAGAAGGGTCTAGAAAGAAAAAGATGGCCAAGCCCAGGCAGGGAGAAGATGCTGTTCAGCCCACGTTGGAAAGGAAGAAGGACGGGGTGTCTGCGAAAGCTTCTGGGTCTGCAGGTAGCTCTCATTTCCTGTCAGGAGGCGTTTCTCACCAAGACCTATAGGACAGAGGAGAAAATGGAGGAAACAGAGGCTTTCCGAGGACAGGTGACCTGCTCACAGTACAGATCTAGAGAGCAGCAGAGCCAGGATTCAAACCCAGATCCACATGGCACCAAAATTTCTGCTCTGAATTCCACATGCCCAGGAAAAAGGATAGAAGTAGCTTAGTTCCCCCTCTGGATCCTTTATGTGAGTTTCCTTTTGAAAGTTAACTCTTGTTGGAGGAGAAAAGGAAGAAAGAAAGCCAGGCCAGCTCTGTCATTCTGCTCTGGCTCTGAGGAGGGTAGGAGCCGGGAGAATTAGTACGGCTTCTAGCATTTCCTTAGAACAGGCCGGGAGTCTGCGGGGCCTTCCCCTGCAAATGATAAAGCAATTCATAAAACAAGACTTGCAGGGGAGAGCAGTGAATCTCGGGGGCCCTGCTAATTAAAAAGCCCATATTATATTACTTCCTCGAGTCATCTTCTAATTTTTAGGATTACGGTACATTGATTAATTTATACAAGTTTTTAATCCCTCTGTGCTTAATGAAGTCCAGGAACATGCGACCAGGAGCATAACTGAGCTTCATATTATTTTATTGGGGAGAGCGATGGCCCAACGTGTCATGGAGAAGTTTGTGAGGGTGGAGAGGTTAACCGGCTCGTGCTGTTAACCGATTGCTTTCCAAAGACCTTCAGGGACTCCCCTGGGGCAGACACGGCGCGAGTTAACCTTTCTAAGCCAGGCCGTTCTGTGGCTCCTGGTGGCCTGTAGAGAAAAGCACCTCATCTTTGGCATGGGGTGCAATGCCCACCATGGCATGACCACCTTCCATGTCTGCTCTGCACTCACCCCACACACGCACCACCCACTTGCTCCAAACTGCCCCACCTGTGCCCCTGCTGTACCCTCTCCCCTACATACCCTTCCCTGACACAGGCTCATCTCTTGATTCAGGTTCAAGTGCCACCTCCTCTGGGGACCCTTCCCTGAACCAGTCCTCAGCAATCTAATTCTGGCTCCAGGGACCCTCTCCTGCCAGAACATTCAAGAATTCTAGAACTCCTCACAAATCCACTGGCTTCTGGTCCAGCGCCTTGGAGTTTGGGTCCCACGCCCTCTAGGGGCCAGAACTGGAGTTGCAGATGTGAAACTAACAGAGACGACTACCCCCTTTTCCTGAGTCTAGAAGAGGCCAGGAGGACTCCTTCACCCCAGAGGGCTGACCCAGCTCTGGTTCCTGAGGAAGCGGAGCCCAGACTCTGAGTTGCGTTTTGATCCTTGCTTCCTCTATCAATTCATCCTGCTGAAAAGACGCAAATCTCTCTGTCTCTGCCTCTCTCCTCCCCATGGAGAGAAAAGAAGGTTCATAAAACACAGTGTCAGTCAAACCAGTGAGAAGGTAAAGGGGATTTCCTGGAGCTCTTGGTGTCCCTAAAATCACAGCGCAAAAGTAGCTCACCATTCATCAGGGAGAATGAGAGTAGGGTGGTAGCCTAGCCTCTCTCTGAGACTTTCTCCAAGCAACGTTTGTTGCCCCCATAAGAAGCCTCTCCACGGGGTTTTTTTCAAGGAAACTGATTGCTGCCTAAAATTATTTTGCCATGAGGTAGGAGGAAAATGAATTTTGTGCTTAAGAAAGAATTCAAATCCTGAACCAGGATCCAAGCTTAAATAATCCCATGCCTTTGTTTTGCAGGTGAGGAAACTGAGGCAGAGAGTGAGAAACAAAGTAGCTGCGGTAGAAGAGACCCAGGGTCTTTGACCCCAAATCCTGCTACTTCCCACTAATGAAAAGTTGCTGACTGAGGATCCTGAAATAAATCAGGCCTTCATCCATGGCATCCTGTGTCCAAAGGGAAGCAGAGTACCCAGCCAAGGACTGGAAGGAGCATTTGTCCAAATGACCATCTTCCAATAGGGGTTCAACCCGCACCCAGGGCTCACAAGTGCATTCCAGGATTTTCAGTCATTATAATAATAAAACTACCTGTTTCCATTTTATTCCTTAAAAAGCAACAATCAAAATTATCAGTCAGGGCTTCCCTGGTGGCGCAGTGGTTGAGAGACCGCCTGCTGATGCAGGGGACATGGGTTCGTGCCCCGGTCCGGGAAGATCCCACATGCCGTGGAGCGGCTGGGCCCGTGAGCCATGGCCACTGAGCCTGTGCGTCCGGAGCCTGTGCTCCGCAACGGGAGAGGCCACAACAGTGAGAGGCCCGCGTACCGCAAAATAAAAAAAAAAAATTATCAGTCAAATGTGGGTTTTTTTCTTTAAGAACCTTTAGGCTGGCCCAGGGAGCCTGTGCAGAGGTAGGTGGAGAACAGCTGGACGTGGGGCCCAAGCTCAAACATCAGGCCCTCTCGCCCTGGTATATGGAAACATGACAGCAGCATAAAGGGAGGATAATCCTGCAAATTCACCTTTAGATCATCTCAACCAGATCTGGAAATTGCATTCATCAGACCAAAATTCTAAAGGAACGTATCGGACTTCCCCGGTGGCGCAGTGGTTAAGAATCCACCTGCCACTGCTGGGAACACGGGTTTGAGCCCTGGTCCGGGAAGAACCCACATGCCGCGGAGCAAGTAAGCCTGTGCACCACAACTACTGAGCCTGCACTCTAGAGCCCACGAGCCACAACTACTGAAGCCCACGCGCCTAGAGCCCGTGCTCCGCAACAAGAGAAGCCACTGCAGTGAGAAGCCCGCGCACCGCAACGAAGAGTAGCCCCCTCTCGCCGCAACTAGAGAAAGCCCGCGCATAGCAACAAAGACCCAACACAGCCAAAAATAAAGAAATTAATTAATTAAAAAAATAAAAAAAGGAACGTATCAAGAAGTCTCCACAACTTCAAAAGTCATTTTCTAAAGAGGAAAGAGAGTAACTGTTCTGTCCAACTGCTCTGTTCTGACTTTGTATATTTATTAGAAATAAAAAACATCTACAGCCCAAGGTACCTTATTAGTGGAGACAGGCTTGCAAACCCTTGCTCTTATCACGTTTTGGGAACAGAACACTAAAATTACTTTTAAAAGAACAGCTTTAATTTTGAGAGAAACTTCCAGCATGCCAAATGTCAGGTCTTGAAAACAACATATGGCTGCTCTTATGCTCTAACGTATAGTTAACTTTTGGATCCCATTAAATATACAATTAGGTCCCAAATCCAAACATGATATCAAATGTCAATTTTTAATCTAGTTGCTAACAAATCAAGCTTTTTCATCATTTGTCACATATTAGAGAAAGATCAAAATTTGCCCGTTTTTATATTATGAATATTAGTTTCAATTTTATTTTAAATGGTTTTTAAATCCAATTTTAATAATTATATACTGATTTAAAATCATTTCTTACTGAAAATCACATTTTTAGCTTTTACCACATGAAAATATTGCCTTAAAAAAGTTATTTGAAATTTCATAAGGGGGTTTTCAAGATTATTTCTTACTGTGGAGAAAATCCTCAAGCCAACAAATGCTGGGAAGGGCAAGTCTCGATGAACTCACCTCCAAATGTCTCCTAGTGAAACCACAAGGCTGGATTCTCTAAACTGCCTCAAAATTCTCCACGCCCTGGGATGCTCCAGCCTGGATTGCAAACGGCAGATGGTGAAGTCACCTGTTCTCCATTGTGTGGGACCTGCCCAGGAGGCTCAAAACCCAGAGAAGAGGAAGGCGCTTCCTCCCGCAGAGCTAAAGGCAACACCTAAGAAGTCTGGGCTCAGCCATCCTGGCCAGAAGCTTCAACCTTTGAGCACCTGCGTCTGCGACCTCATTAAGTCTCATTAAGAACATTCACCTGCCTGGCCCAACTTGGTAGAGCCTTAAAAGCACCAAAATCTTGAACTCTTTCCTAGGGAAATGATCAGATGCAGACCAAAGTTTAAGCGCAAAGATATTCACTGCAGTGTTTTTATAATAATAACAAAATTCAAAAACAACCTAAATATCCCAAACCAAGGGACCATTTAAGTGCATCACTGGTGCAGGCATTCACTGGGAGGTGGCTGAGCTCACATAGTGCGTTAGCCATAGGCACACCAATTCAGCTTGTCTGCTGCAGAATCCCAGAGCCTGTTACACGTTACTTACCAATGTCTGTTTTATAAGGTAAAATGTACAGCGCATGGTGTTTTGGAAGGATAGGTTCAAAATTCCATATTAAATTTGACCTAGTGGTTAAGGGCACAAACTCTGCCACCTACTGTGTGACCTTGAGCAAGAATCCCCTTGTCTATAAAATGGCGCTAATGTAAGTAGGTCATTGTGAGAATTAAATGAGATTAAAATATATAAAATGTTTAGGGAGGAGGAGGGCTGTTGCTCAGTTTGTGACCCAGGCACTTCTATCCCTCAATTGAAATGATCCCATTTTTCAGATAAGAAAACTGAGGCACAGAAAAGTGACAATTTTGCCCAACATTGCTCTGCAAATTAGTGATGGAGCTGGTTCTAGAACACAAGTCTCCTGATTCCCCAGCTCTGTAAAAATTAATTCAAAGTCCTGCCTCCTCTATAGGTAGTGAGTTCCCCATCATCAGAAGCAATCAAAACCAATGCTCACTTCTCAGAACAGCTACAGGAAAGATTCCTTCAGCGTGCATGAAGTGTCTTCTAAAGATTTCTCTAATGCTGTGATTCTATAATTCTAAATCTACCAGACTTTAAAAAGCCAATCATAAGGACAACCCCTCCTGACAAAGTGTAAAAGTTCGGAAGAGAAGAAAAAGATCTCATTTACAGTGAAGAAAAAAGGAAAGAACTGTAATAGTAGCAGAAATAAACCTTCTCAAGGCAGAAAGCGCTGAAAGAAACATGATTAAATTTTGTGCTTCCTGCCCCACCCCCTTTCCTTCAATAGCTTTGCATGTGTGTGGAAAGAATACTTACTGTGAGATCTACCCTCTTAATAAAATTTTAACTCTACAATATATTGTTGACTATAGGTTCAGTGTTGTACAGCAGATCTCTAGAGCTTATTCATTTTGCTTGACTGAAACAGCACTATTCACAATAGCCAAGATGTAGAAACAGACTAAATGTCCATTGACAGATGAATGGGTAAAGAAAATGTGATATATATACATAGATGCACACACACATACATACGACCGAGAAGTCCCTCAACCTGCCATCTGCAAGCGGGAGGCCCTGATTCCGCTCACATGAAGTATCTGAAATAGTCAAATTCATAGAACCAATGGGTGGAATGTGGGGAGGAGGAAATAGGGAACCCAAAGAGGCAAATATTAAATATAACGTGGCTCCATATTGCAATTATCTAAAAGGGGAAGGAAGACTCAGTCCTCTCTGAGGACCGCTACTGGAGTGCATGCTTTTTCAGGAAATGTAAGTTGCACCCTCCTCTGTTTAGAACATCGAGTGGGAACGGCTGCCATCTTCTTTGCACGCAGCATCCCTCTTCATAGTCACAAAAAGCAACAGGGAGCAGAGATTTATCATTCCTCATTTTCAGCTGAGGAAACAACCTCAGAGAGGTCAGACCACTTGCCTAGAGTCCACAAGACTTGGATCTCCAGTGATCACACAGTGGACTCCACGGCGATGCTAAGGAGAGACCAGAGGGCTAGAGACAGCCTCCAAAGTGAGGCCCCTTCGTCTGAGAGAGGCCAAAGACCACTCACACCCGGACATCCTCCCATCTGCCTTGGCTTCCCAAACCATTCAACCCTGCTGGCACTGGTATGGGCAAACGGGAGTGTCTGGTGCCAGGAAATTACAACAGAAACCATCCACAGAAAGTTCTATCTCTGTTGCCTGCCTCCTGGTCTTCTGGGAACAAAAGAGACAAGGAAAGAGGGGCCAATTGATAAAGAGGCCCTCACTCCTGGAGGCCTTCAGCAGGGCTTCATGAATGTGGACGAGGAGGTGGTTTTAGGTGGACACAGGGACACATCACAAAATAACATGGAATCACACAATAAGGAAGCCATTTCCTCTTCAGAAGTCTCTTTTATCTTGTGCTGTTTTTAAATATATTATGAAATGTTTAAGATACACAAAAAGGTATAAGAAATACTACCCGGTCACTCAGGTACCTACTACCCTACTTAAGAAATCAAAACTTATTAATATAGCTGAAGTTCCCTGGTCCCCCTCCCCAGCTCATCACTCTAACCTTACCTCCACCCCCAAATGGAACTACTACCCTGAACTTGGTGTTTATCATTCCCACGCATTTCTTCATACTTCACTATATACACTTGTGCCCCAATGGGATACATACACATATACAAAGAGGGATTCATTTTGAAGGACTAGATCATGCAAATATAGAGACCGAGAAGTCCCTCAAGCTGCCATCTGCAAGCTGGAGGCCCTGGAAAGCTGGCGATGCTGTTCGGGTCCAGATCAGAAGGCCTGAGAAGCAGGAACACTGATGTCAAGGGCAGGAGAAGGTAGATGCCCCAGTTCAAGCACACAGAGCAAATTCTCCTTTCCTCCGCTTTTTGTTCTGTTCAGGCCCTCAACAGATTGGACGATGCCCACCCACTTTGGCGAGGATGCTTCTTTATTCAGTCCGCTAATTCAAATACTAGTCTCTTCTGGAAACACTCTCATAATAGCTTTTTACCAGCTATCTGAGCATTCCCAGGCAAGCTGATACATGAAATTAACCATCATGCGATATTTGGTAGCGTTGCACGTTTCTTAAAAACTTTATATAAGTGGTATCACACATACATGTTCTTCTTCAACTTATTTCTTCACTCAACCTCCTATTGGTGGGATGAATCCCTGTCAATAGATGTCACTCTAGTGGATTCATTCTCTTTTCCGTAGCGAAGGTGGCCCATGTGCCAAATCCAGCTGGCCACCTGTTTTTATAAATAAAGTTACTGGAACACATCACGCTTGTTCACGTAAGTCCTGTCTACAGCTGCTTCCCCACTACAACGGCAGAGCTGAGTAGCTGTGACAGAGATCGCACGGCCTTCGAAGCCTAAAATATTTTTCACCTGGCCCCCTACAGAACAGGTTTGCTGACGCCTCCTGCAGACTGTTCCGTTACGACGCTTATTCAGCTAATTTCTTCATTCTTCTATTGATGGAGACTCAGGTGGTTTCAATGTGATGCTGTTGTACACTGTGGTCATGAACGATCTTGCACACATCTGTTTGTGAACTCACGTGACAGTTTCTCTAGAGTTTCCATCGAAGGATGGAACAACTAGGCCTCAGGGCTTATGCATGTTAAACTTTTCTGAAACTTTACCATTTTTTCTCCTAACTGCTTTTACTAATTTATACTCCCAACAGCAATGTAAAACAGTTCTGTGGCACCAAATTCTCAACAACATTCGGTACCGGGGCACACTGTTGTTCCTCTGATGAGTATGAAACGGTACCTTATTACAGGTCTCATTTGCATTTTTTTCTGATGACCTGCGAAGCTGAGCTGCATTTGTCTATTAGCTGTATGTGTTCTTGCTTAGCTTGCCCATTCATAGACCTTTGGCCCACTTTTCCACGAAGGTGTTTGTCTTCTAGTTGATTTATGGCAGTTCTTTCTATATTCTGGATTCCAGTCCTTTACTGCTAATAGTATTGCAAGTATCTCCTCCCAAGCAGCTGACTCCTCACTTTCAGTGGTGTCTTTTGATAACAGAGGTTTAAAATAAATATTTATTACTAAAAACTATTGACCTTTTTTTATGGTTTGGGCTTTTGTGTCTTGTGGAATAAGCGTACACATACACGTATACCTTGGAGGTGTTCTAGGTTCGGTTCCAGACCACTGCAATGAAGTGCATATCACGATTAAGCAAGTCACATAAGTTTTTTTGGTGTCCCAGTGCACCAAAAAGGTATGTCTACACTATACTGTAGTCTATTAAGTGTGCAATAGCATTATGTCTAAAAAGACAATGTACATACCTTAATTTAAAATGCTTTACCCTACAACTACAGAGCCCACATGCCCTGGAGTCTGAGCGCCACTAGAGAGAGAAAACCCACACGCCACAACTAGAGAGGAGCCCGCGCACCGCAACTAGATAGAAGCCCATGCACCACAACAAAGACTCAACACAGCCAAAAAGAAAGAAAATAAAATATTTTTTAAAATGCTTTAGAGAAAAAATGCTAACCATTATCTGAGCCTTCACTGAGTCATAATCTTTTTGCAAGAATAACATCAAAGATCACAAATATAATGATATAATAATAATGAAACGATTATAATAACGTAACAAATATAATAATAATGAAAAATTTTGAAATATTGCGAGAATTATCAAAATGTGACACAGAGACACAAAATGAGCAAATGCTGTTGGAAAAATGGCGCCAACCGACTTGCCCAGTGCACGGTTGCCCCAAACCTTCAATTGTAAAAAATGCAGGAAGCCAATGCACGATAAAACGAGGTGTGCCTGGATGAATGCTTAACTGTAGGAAGTAAAGACAAAATGTTTTCCAAAGTTATTACCCTAATGGGGCAATGTCTCAGAGATCCTGAGACCCAAGATCCACCCTAATACTAGATATTTTCATACTTTTAATTTTTGCCAATTGAGTGGATAAAAATGATCTCATTGCAACATTAATTTGCATTTTCCAGATCACCAATGTGAAAGAAATGTGAGACATCTCTGCGTATATATTGGCCTTCTATATAGTGTTATATGCAAAATGCTGATTCGTGTCTTTTACCCATTTTGTTTTGGTTGTTTGTGGTTTCCCTTTTGATTTATAAGAGTTATTTTATATTCTTGATACTAATCCATTTTAGGTTGTGTACACTGCAAATACCTGCCTGCAGTTTATAACTTGTCTTGTCACTTGCTTTAAGGTGTCTGTTGAAAACCCAAAGTTCTCAGTTCTAATAAAGCCAAATTTACCAATCATTTTTTTATCTTGTTAAGAAATCTTTTCCTACCCCTAAGAATACCCATGGTAAACTCTTGCATATGTACAACAGAAGACTGTACAAAAATGTTTATAACAGCATCATTCGTAAAAGCAAACACCCTGAAAACCAGACGCCCATCCCTGGGAGAGCAGATACACAAAGTGTGATATATTCACACATGAAATATTATAAAGCAATCAAATGACTGTGCAACACACTTATATGGGAAAATGTTAGCAATATAATATAAAATGAACAAAATAATTCCCAGAAGATTGAAAATAGCATGATAGCCTTTTTGTACAGTTAAAAACAATTAAATTTAAAACATACACTTTTAGAAAAACTTAATGGGATAAAACTATATAAAGAGAAAATAAATAGAATACTGAGCATACGGTTCACAATGACGGTTTCCTTGTGCTGCAGAAACAAAGGAATGGGAGGTGGGGGGCCGTAGTTTAGATGTAGGTTATTATCTCAAGGCCCTAGGTTTTGTTTTAGGTAGCGGTTTCATAGGTGCTTATTGCATTATTAATAATAGCTGAATATAACAATAAAAGCAAGCCAGAACAAGGATTATAAATTGAGGATTATAATTAATCCAATTCTGTACACCTCAAATTCAAAAAGTATATATTTCCTACACTGAACTCATGAAGATATTCTTCTAAATCTTCATCTAAAGGTTTTTTAAGTTTTGCTTTTTAGGTGTTTGATTCACCTGGAATTGATTTTTGTGTATGAGTTGCCCATCTGATTATTTTCCACATGGATAATCAATCGTCCCCACGTCATTCGTTAGTCTGCTATGTCATCTCTGTCACTAGAAGGTCTGTTTAGGTGTGTGTCTGACTCCTCTATTCTGTTTTGTTCATCTATTTATCTAGCCTCACAAGAATATGACACCTTCTTAATTACCGTAGCTTTATAATAAGTTTTGGTGTCTGACAGAGTGAATATCCACCTTACTCTTCTCCAAAAGTGCCCTAGCTATTCTTAGCCCTTTGTTATTCTATATTCAATTTAGAATAAGCCCATGAAGTTCCACAAATATCTTATTAGGATTTTTAATGGAATTGTATTAAATGTATAAACTAATTTGGGAAGAACCAACATCTTTTAAATATAGAGCCCACATATCCTTGAACACGGTATAGCTCTCTGGTTATTTAGGTTTTCTTTCAGTGTTATCATTTTCTTTCCTAGATCTTATACAGCTTTCATTATATTTATTTGTAAGCCAGTTACTTTTGTCTTGCTATTGTAAATAGTGTTTTAATGGCTTGTTGCTGATATAAAGAATACAATTGATTTTTGGATGTTGATCTTATATGCAACAAACTTAATGAACTCTCCTATTAATTCTAATTATAATCTTTAAAGACTCTTGGGTTTTCTTCACAGATAATCATAATTGTCCATGAAAAGTGACAGTTTTGTTTCTTCTTTCCAATCCTTACACCTTCTGTCTCATATTCTTCTTTCATTATGCTGGCTTAGACTGCCAATATAACATTGAAAAGGTAAAAAAAAAAAAAAGACATCCTTGTCTTCTTAATTTTAAAAGAAATGTGTATTTCTTCATTAAGTATGAGGGGTTTTCTAAAACAGATTTTTGACATATATGCTTTGGCAGTTTAAAGAAGTTCCCCATCACAAGGGCCGTACAAGCACAGAAGGTAGCATGCCCATATGTCCCAATTTGCCAAATTTATACTTGTCATCCCAGGATGATTATTAATAGTGTTCCCTTTCATCCTCAAAAGGGTTTTAGTTTGGACAATAAATTATATGCTCCCTCTAATAGAAGGGTGATGTTATACGGTGATGCTAGCAAGGCAATTTGATCTATGATTATGAGATGAATAAGAGGACCTTGGAGGTCTGGGCAGCCTGCAGTTTCCAGGATGTTCTCTGCTTAACTGGGGAGTTTTCAACCTCAAGTAACAACGCAATTACTACCTTCTCCTTCCCTCTGCAAATTCATGAGGAGAAATGCTCCAGAGACAGGCCCAATATTGCCCAATTTGCCATACGAGAAGCAAGAAACACACACAAAATGGGGTAATTATCTTATCAAAAACCAGCACGATTGGCAATCTGAGAATGAAGCTGACAACAACCTGGTCTGTCACATGTTCTATTTTATCACTTACATCCCCAATATAAATGCAAAAATGTGAAAACCAGGGGTAAAATTAAATGGCAATGGATCCATTCTGATGCTGGACTTGAGCCACTTATTGAAGACATAAATTATAGTGCTGTCACCATCACCCTTCCTATTTGCAAATAAATGTTGTCATCTAATCATACAAGACTTGGAGATTGTTTAACAAATTTCTCTGAGGAAGGGCTCAGCAGCAGCTTGGATTCCCTGGACACCCAGATTCCATCTCTCTACTTTGGTCATCTCTCCAAAGATGTGGCTCTTTTTGTTTTGCACGACAGGCACTGTTTTCCCATTTTCTCAGCCTTTCTTGGAGATTAAACCACAAAGATCTGATGTATATCTTGACTAATTCCATTAAAGAATCATTAAGGATGAGAGATGGAGAGAGGCAAGCTCTGAAAAAAGTAGCGAAGGGAAGTTTCTCTCTCGATGCAAGAGGGGTCACCAAGCAGCAATGGCCAAGGATGGGGGCTCTACAGCAGAAAGCATCTTTTCCTCTTGATCGTGCCAGAAAGAAGAGTAACACAAAGACAAAGGGCAAAGTCTAGGAATAAAGCCTGGAGGTTCCTGGGACACTTGGGATGCGTGTTTCTGAGTCTTTGGATGCCCCATTTGCTACCCTATTTGGGACACTTGGAATGTGTATTTTTGAGTCTGTGGACACCCCATTTGCTACCTGTGTCCAGGAGACTTCAAGAACGACAAGTAATAAGGGCAAAGCTGCAGTGACACTAGCTGCATCCAGCTCACGCGTTTATTCATTATCCAATAAATACCTATTGGTTACCGGCTTAGTTTGAATTCTTCCAGAAGCAGCCCCTCAGAAAGAATTCAAGTACCAGCCGTCTGTTTGGGAGATGAAGACAATACCCAGAGAGGAGTACAAAAGTTAGTGAAGAAAAGGAAGGTGGACAGTAAAGGATGAGTTATCAAGTTCCCCCTGTGGTGACCTCTGATATTCACTGTAGAGCATGTGCCTTAGACTTCTCCCTCCAAAGAGGGGAGGGAGCTGGAGTATTTACACACTCAGTCATTGACGGACAGCTGGTTTTTTTCCAGTCCTGTTTATTTCCCCACTTCTGGTCTTCCATTCAGTGGGACAGCGCAGGCTTCAGGGACCTCAGAAAGTCTTCAGGAACCTCAGAAAGTCTTCAGGAATGAAGACTTGTAGAAACTGGCGGTTGGAAGGCAGGCCAAGTGACCTTCAGCTGATGCTCTGCAATAGGGCAGGGCATCAACGTCCACTACCTATGTGCCGAGCTCCTACTACGTGCTGAGAACTGTGCTACATGCCATGGCTACACCCACGAACAAGTGAGAAATGGTCCCTGACCATGTGGAGCTTGTTGGAGGCAAACAGCAGCTACCTGTCCCTGCACCTCTTCCCTTCTCTTCCCAGGACAGACGGGAGGCCTCCGCAAGCCTGTGCCTTGGGGTTCACCCAGGGGTCACCTCTACCTTCTCTGAGTCGCTGACTTCTGCCCTGTCCTATGTCTTCATCTCCATCCCTCCCTCTCTCGTCCCTCTCACCCAGCTCTGAAATGTCTCCCTTCCCTCATCCGCATTACCTGATAATAATAACAGTGACGAATAAGACCACTTGTTGAGCACATACTGTATGCTCACCCCTGGGTTAAGTGATTTACGATTATTATCTCATTCATCTGCAAAACAAGTGTGACCTCCTGCTCCCAACCGGGCTCCTGCCTCATTCCACCTGCGTGATGGGGGCTCCTCAGAAAGCACCGTGACCCAAATCCAGGGCCCACAACCCTCTGCTCACTGCATTTGGGCCAATGTGGTCAGTCCTCTACCTAGGTGCGTGGGGCTGCGTTTGCCCAGACCTGCCTCCATGATCTGCAGCTGAAGCCCCAGCACACCCTTCGCGCCGCAGAAGGCCCCTTCTGCTCCATTCCAGTGAGCAGCCCCGTCTCCCAAGGGTGAACTGCGTTCAGCATCCTCCCAGGTTAGGATTCCCAGAGGCAGGAGAAAGGGCAAAAGGGCTTCTGCAGTTATTCTTCGTTGCTTCGGACAAATATCAAATTTGCCTCCCTTGCCTCTATCCTTCTACCTTTGCAGCCTGAAAATAGGGAATTGGACTGAATCAGTCATTCTCAAACACTATTCCAATAAGTCATGAGTCTCCTTCTTGTGGATTAATCCATTACCTTGTCTCTGATGATGTATTTCCACGGCGCTTTCTAGACACACAGCCCTGATGATAAAGAAGCGGTTTTCGTGGTGGGGATTCAGGCAGAGTGGCGAGGCAAGAGGAGACGATTCGGGGACTGGGGGGATACATTTGGCTGCCCCCTTGTCTGTTGATGCAACAAAGGAACTCAGGCTCAGAGCCTGGGAAATTCTGGCCAAGAAGGGTCAATGGCAACAAAAAGAAAGATAATCACTCCCTATTGGGGAAAAAAAAAAGGCAGCAGCAAAGGAAGGCTGACCTGCTTATCTTGCGTTCTGGCAGAACAGCGGACCACCAACTCAGACACTTCAAAAGACCCCTGGCTCAGCTCCCCAGCCCCTCCCCTGAGGCTCCTGCAGAGAGAACATCATAATACATCTCCTCATTTTCCCCTGCACTTTTGAAGTCAAAATGTGGTCTCGTTAATTAGATGTTAGTGGGGGCCCGGGGGGCGCTGGAATCCAAACTCAATAAATTTCATTTCTGAAAGACAAAGGGGTCAAGTGCATATTAAACTTGAGCGCTCAAGGAGCTCTGCAGGGCCACTTATTCAGCCGGGCTCCTCATGGTTTCGGCAGAGAGCGCACCAGAGCGGCTTTGGGAGGCTGGCTGGGCGCGGAGGCAGGCCTGGACGTGTGCCTGTCTGACACTGTGGACGAAGAGGCGGAAAAGCTATTCAAATGTTTTCAACAGAAATAGCCGGGTCCCGCAGTCTGAATTTGAAATTTCTGCCAGTATCCAACTCCTTTCATGAGAGGGGCCCGGTAAACTGCCTGGTCCCTTCTTTAGCCTCCGGGCCCTGTGGACCGGATGCTGCCTCTCACCACACTCTGCTATTCCCCGAGTTATCGCAGAGCCACAGCCACAGCGCTGGACGTTCTTCTGTCTGTCCTTCTCTCCCCATTTCCTTGACCTGAGCAGCCAGGAAACATGCACGTAGTACCTGCCAGCTCTGTGGCTGCTGGCCTCCGTGGCTAGAGGAAAACCAACACCCACTAAAGGTGCCAGTGGCCAAAGCCCTTGCTACCGGCAGTAAGCCTGGGGCAGGGCAGGCCCAGGAGTCAAAGGCAGCCCACGGTCAGGTCCCTCCGCTTCTCCGCTTCGATGCTCCGGGCTTCTAGCTGGGACTCTCCCACCTCACTTCAAGCCTGGGGCAGGGCAGGCCCAGGAGTCAAAGGCAGCCCACGGTCAGGTTCCTCCGCTTCTCCGCTTCGATGCTCCGGGCTTCTAGCTGGGACCCTCCCACCTCACTTCATGGGGGACCCCGGCCTGTGCCAAGATTCCAACCAGCGTTCGGCCGCCTCTGTAAAATGAAACGGGCGACTTTCTCAGCAACGCCTAACTTGGCTACAAGTTTGTCACACACATGCAGGGTGGAGGCTAAATTTTTAGGGATGCGCTGTGAAATCTCTGTTTTGTTTTCTTCCTTCCTTTAGTGCGTTTTGATTGGGGTACGAAGGTGTTAGGCATGCATGAGGTGTCCACATTTAGAAAATTACTGAGTTGGCAGTTTAATTACATGTGGAGGCCACTAAATAGGATTGTTTCCCTTTATTTAGACAGCCTGAATCTTCTTAGTCCTGATTCGGGAATGTGATAATCCAAGTGTTGCTTTAACTTGAAAACTTACCAAACCACCACAGCAAGCTCTCCAAGCGACAAAATGTCATGGTGAGACACTCTAGTTTGGAAGTTCCTAAAAAGCCCTATTTAAGATGGCTTTGTCCGGCAAAATCCACCGTCGCCTGCGGCAGCGCAGGGCGGTGGGAACACCTCTAATTACCGTTCTCCTGTTCTGTTTCTAAAGCATGAAGTCGCTGGGCTGCCATCCTTCCTCATCTCTGCACCCTGGGCTCCCCACATGGAGCTGCTGTTTTTGAAAGAGGGGCCTTTTCTGTTCTGTTTTGTTTTTCTTTTCAACTTTACCAAGAGGCAGTCTACTGTGGTAGAAATTGTTTTGCTGAACCAACCTAGCAGCCTGGATTCACCAGCATTCAAATGCAGCTGCATTTACCAGCATTGTTTAAAATCTGATTTCCCAAGGTAGGAAATCTCTAAGAGCTGTTTCTAGTTTAATCGCCTGATATTCTTAATGAAGAAATCTGGAGAAGCCATTTCCCATGATCAACTTGGTAGACTCCATCTGCCTGTTTTTTGCTTCCTAAAAATAATTGGCAACTTCAGAGCTGTGTCTAAGAGGGAGGCAAGCTGGTCAGTTAGGAAGGAGGTTCTCAGTCAAGGAAAATTTCCTTCTGCCTAGCTAGGGGACGAGTGGGGCCCCAGAAACTTGGAAGGCAGGAGAGATGGCTCAAGCTCAGAGCCCCCTTCCCAGTGCAGTCCCTAGACTCCCACTGATGGCCCCGTGGGATGTGACTCAGAACCCAGATCAAGCCTTTCCTGACACTGGAAGGGCCCTTTTCCACCAGCCTGCCCACCGGGACAGAGACTTCTCTCAGGGTAAAGCTGGGCACTCAGTAGGGTGGGGTACTTGACCCAGGAGAGAAGCC
Source organism: Phocoena sinus (assembly GCF_008692025.1). Lineage (NCBI taxonomy): Eukaryota > Metazoa > Chordata > Mammalia > Artiodactyla > Phocoenidae > Phocoena > Phocoena sinus. The sequence goes on from NC_045781.1 coordinate 39,262,656, forward strand.
TCTGGTATTTCCACAGACTGTCCCAGGAAGCTTTGTCTTGAATAAATTTGATTTTCTATACCAGTTGGGAGAGTTCAATTTCAATGTGTATATTATCCTATCCCCAAGTAGAACTCCCAAGTAGAAAGTCTGCTGTATGTGCCTCCCTTGGGCCTGGGTTCCATGGCAGTGTTCAACCACTGCGACTAAGTGTCAGAGTTCCAGACCCTGGAAGTTCCAGCAGAGCCTTGGGCTCCCACCCACTGTCTCACACCTTTGCCCCTTACCTCTCCTGTTTCCTCATCTATCAGGCCCTGATCCTCTGGCTCTTTTATCCCTGTCTGTGGGCCAAAGGAGACTGTGTGTGATGGTTAGGTTCTAGGAACCTGACCTCTAAATCCTCTAGGTCACAACCACCAGCCACCTCACCACGGTCCCTTGATGCAGATGTGTGCTCAGTGGTCAGAGATAACAAAGATGCGTTCTTTATTTGTCCCACATTTCCTGCAGGCTCCTGATGGACCAGATTGGGCCATAAGGATGGGAACTTTTACTTAAGCTAGAGACAGCAAGGGTGGTTACCTTTCCCCTTTCCCTTCCCTCACTCAGATACCAGCCCTCTAAACGTCCATGGCTGGGGAAAAGGGAGAGTAGGAGAAAGAAGGCATTTCTCCCAAGTGTCCCACAAACCAAACAGTTCTAATATTTATCTCATCCCATTCAGTGACGCTAGATGCTTCTTGCTAGATAATACTTTGCGATTTATTTCTCTTTTATAAAAACATTAAGTGATTGCACTTCTCCTGCCGGCTGTAACAGACAAACTGGTATCAGACTAGCCCTCTTGCTGTCAACAGCTAGAAAACTGTACAAAATACATGAAACAACTGTTTTCAGATATTGGATAATAGGCAGCAGAGGGTTGTGATCCATGAAGGAGGGAAACAAAGGAGGGAAACGGGAGCCTTTGTTGACCTGGTTTTCGGTTTGAACTTGCTGTCCAGACCTCGCAGCAAGATGGAGGCCAAACAGACCACAGTGGTCTCTGGGAGCTGAGGAGACAAAGACTGGAGTAATGCTGAGGCACCTGGAATTTGCGGGGTAAAATACTGGAGAGGAGGGCATGGCATAAAAAAGGAGCTCCAGAAATATGCATAAAGGTCCTCTTAAATCTTTGGTCAGGGACTTCCCTGGTGGTGCAGTGGTTAAGAATCCGCCTGCCAATGCAGGCAACATGGGTTCGAGCCCTGGTCCGGGAAGATCCCACATGCCACAGAGCCCGTGCGCCACAACTACTGAGCCCATGTGCCGCAACTACTGAAGCCCGTGCTCTTAGAACCCACGCTCAGCAACAAGAGAAGCCACCACAATGAGAAGCCCGTGCACCGCAATGAAGAGTAGCCCCCGCTCGCCGCAACTAGAGAAAGCCCACACGCAGCAACGAAGACCCAACGCAGCCAATAAATTAATTAATTATTATTATTTTTTTTTAAAGATTAAAAAAAAAATCTTTGGTCAAATACTAAGCTGCACTTACACATGACAAGATGCCAAAAGACTTGGCTAAGAACAACTACTGAATAATTGTGACCTGACTGGAGATCCTACAGTGCTGGGAAACAAAGTACTTCCAACCAATCAGAGTTGAGATAAATCGCTGAACATCCTGGTCATTCAGAGACCTCAGGGAGAACACACCTTACCACTCTAACCAAGTGGACTATTCTAAAACAACCCTAAGAAAGCTTTTTTAAAACCCTGAAAGAGGGGCTTCCCCGGTGGCACGGTGGTTGAAAGTCCGCCTGCCAATGCAGGGCACATGGGTTCGTGCCCCAGTTTGGGAAGATCCCACATGCCGCGGAGTGGCTGGGCCCATGAGCCATGGCTGCTGGGCCTGCGCGTCTGGAGCCTGTGCTCCGCGACGGGAGAGGCCACAGCAGTGAGAGGCCCGCGTACCGCAAAAAAAAAAAAAAACCCTGAAAGAATTAAGTTGGGGTTTTTTAATGTAAATTAACTGTCTTCCAGAAAAAAATCTACACTCCTTAAAGGAAAATAACAAAATCCAATGTGCCATCCATAATTTCCAATATATGATCAAAAATTACTAGCCATGTAAAGAATCAGTAATGTGTGACCAATAATCAAGAGAAAAATAAGTCTAAAGAAACAGACCAAGAACAATAGAGAGGTTGAAATTAACAGACAAGTGTTTTGAAACAGCTATCAGAAATCTGTTCAAAGATTTAAAGTAATTAGGGAATAGATTCAGAATTTTAGTAGAGGTATGGAAACTATGGAAAAGAATCAAAGAGAAATTTGAGAACCCCAAATAAAATATCTGAACTGAAAAATTCAGCTGAAGGGCATAAAAGCAGATTGGACACTGTAGCAGAAATAGATCGGTGAACTTTTAAAGACAGGGTAATAGAAGCTATCTAAACTGAAGCACAGAGATTTAAAAAAAAAAAAAAAAGGGCAGACACAAATACAGCCAACTGATCTCTGACAAAGGAGCACAGACAATTCAATGGAGAAATGATAGTCTTTTCAACAAAAGTTGCTGATACAACTGGATATTCATGTGCAAAAACAAAAATCTAGAAACAGACCTACATCTTTCACAAAACTTAACTCAAAACTATGAAACACAAAACTATAAAACTCCTGGAAGATAAAAGGAGAAAATCTAGGTGACCTTGGCTTGGCAATGACTTTTTAGAGACAGCACCAACAGTATGATCAGCGAAAGAAAAAATTGCTAAATTGGGCTTCATTACAACTTAAAACTTCTACTCTGCAAAAAAAAAACAAAAAACAAAAACACTGATAAGAGAATGAAGCTGCAAGCCACAGACTGGGATAAAGTCCCTGAAAACACATGTCTAAGAAAAGACTGGCATCCAAAATATACAAAGAACCCTTAAAATTCCGCAATAAGAAAACAAACGACCCAACTTTAAAATGGCCAAAAGATCTGAACAGACAGTTCACAAGAGAAGATATAAAGAGGATGATAAACATATGAAAAGATGCTTAACATATGTCATTAGGGAATTGCAAATTAAAATGACAATGAGATACCACAAGATACCCATTAGAATGGCTAAAATCCAGAATATTGACACCACCAAATGCCAGTAAGGTTCTGGAGCAACAGGAATGCCCATTCACTGCTGGTGGAAATGCAAAATGATATGCTTTGGAAGACAGTTTGACAGTTTCTTATAAAACTAAACATACTCTTACCATACAATCCACCAATCATGCTCACTGGTATTTGCTCAAATGAGTGGAAAACATATCCACACAAAAACTTGCACTTGAATGTTTACAGCACCTTTATTCATAATTATCAAAACTTGGAAGCAATAAAGATGTCCTTCAATAAGTGAATGGATAAGCAAATCATGATACAGCCACACAACAGAATATGATTCGGTGCTAAAAAGAAATGAGCTATCAAGCCACAAAAAGACATGGAGGAACCTTATTATAAATCAACTATACTTCAATTTAAAAAAGAGAAAAGAGGGCTTCCCTGGTGGCGCAGTGGTTGAGAGTCCGCCTGCCGATGCAGGGGACACGGGTTCGTGCCCCGGTCCGGGAAGATCCCACGTGCCGCGGAGCGGCTGGGCCCGTGAGCCATGGCCGCTGAGCCTGCGCGTCCGGAGCCTGTGCTCCGCAGCGGGAGAGGCCACAACAGTGAGAGGCCTGTGTACCGCAAAAAAAAAATAAAAATAAATAAAAATAAAAAAGAGAAAAGAAATGGAGGAAACTTAAATGCATATTGCTAAGTAAAAGAAGCCACTCTGAAGAGTCTACATTCTGTATAATTTTAACTACATGACATTCTGGAAAAGGCAAAACTATGGAGACAATAAAAAGATCAGTGTTTGCCAGGAGTTTGGGGGATGGAAGGGAGAGATGTATAGGCGGAACACAAGGAAATCTTAGAATGATGAAACTATTCTCTATGATATGATAATGGTAGATACATGTATCATACATTTGTCAAAGCCCATAGAATGTACAACAAAAAGAGTAAACCCTAATGTAAACTACAGACTTTGGGTGATATTGACACATCAGTGTAGGTTTATCAATTGTAGCAAATGAAGCATTCAAATGCAAGATGTTAAGACCAGTAGTCAGAAAACTATAAGACACTGATGAAAGAAAACAAAGATGAAACAAACAGATGGAGAGATATACCACGTTCTTGGATTGTAAGAATAAATATTGTGAAAATGACTATATTATCCAAAGCAATCTACAGATTCAGTGCAATCCCTATCAAATTACCAATGGCATTTTTCACAGAATTAGAACAAAAAGTTTTACAATTTGTATGGAAACAAAAAAGACCCCAAGTAACCAAAGCAATCTTGAGAAAGAGAAATGGAGTTGGAAGAATCAGGCTCCCTGACTTCAGACTATACTACAAAACTACAGTAATTAAGACAGTATGGTACTGGCACAAAAACAGAAATATAGATCAATGGAACAGGATAGAAAGCCCAGAGTTAAACCCATGTACCTATGGTCACCTAATCTATGACAAAGGAGGCAAGAGTATACAATGGAGAAAAGACAGTCTCTTCAATAAGCAGTGCTGGGAAAACTGGACAGCTACATGTAAAAGAATGAAATTAGAACACTCCCTAATACCACACACAAAAATAAACTCAAAATGGATTAAAGACCTAAATGTAAGACCAGACACTATAAAACTCTTAGAGGAAAACATGGGAAGAACACTCTTTGACATAAACCACGTTAAGATCTTTTTTGACCCACCTCCTAGAGTAATGAAAATAAAAACAAAAATAAAAATGGGACCTAATTAAACTTAATAGCTTTTGCACAGCAAAGAAAACCATAAACAAGATGAAAAGACAATGCTCAGAATGGGAGAAAATATCTGCAAATGAAGCAACTGACGAAGGATTAATCTCCAAAACATACAAGCAGCTCATGCAGCTCAATATCACAAAAACAAACAACCCAGTCAAAAAATGGATGGAAGACCTAAACAGACATTTCTCCAAAGAAGACATACAGATGGCCAAGAGACACATGAAAAGCTGCTCAATATCACTAATCATTAGAGAAATGCAAATCAAAACCACAATGAAGTATCACCTCACATCAGTCAGAATGGCCATCATCAAAAAATCTACAAACAATAAATGCTGGAGAGGGTGTGGAGAAAAGGGAACCCTCATACACTGTTGGTGGGAATGCAAATTGATTCAGCCCCTATGGAGAACAGTACAGAGGTTCCTCAGAAAACTAAAAACCGAACTACCATATGACCAAGCAATCCCACTCCTGGGCATATACCCTGAGAAAACCATAATTCAAAAAGACACATGCACCCCAATGTTCATTGCAGCACTATTTACAATAGCCAGGACACAGAAGCAACCTAAATGTCCATCGACAGATGAATGGATAAAGATGTAGTACATATGTAGAATGGAATATTACTCAGCCATAAAAAGGAATGAAATTGGGTCATTTGTAGAGATGTGGATGGACCTAGAGTCTGTCATACAGAGTGAAGTAAGAAAGAGAAAAACAAATACCGTGTATTAACGGATATATGTGGAATCTAGAAAAATGGTACAGATGAACCTATTTGCAGGGCAGAAATAGAGACGCAGATGAAGAGACGGATATGTGGACACGGGGGTCGGGGGAAGAGGTGGTGGGATGAACTGGTACATTGGAATTGATGTATATACACTACCATGTGTAAAACAGATCGCCAGTGGAACCTGCTGTATAGCACAGGGAACTCAGCTCAGTGCTCTGTGATGACCTAGATGGATGGGATGTGGGGTGGTGGGAGGGAGGTCCAAGAAGGAAGGGATATATGTATACATACAACTGATTCACTTCATTGTACCACAGAAACTAACACAACATTGTAAAGCAACCCAATAAAAAGAAAATACCAGAACATTTAAGGTGTTAGTAAGGGGGTATATGAGAACTCTGTACTTTCCACTCAATTTATCTTTAAATCTAAAACTGTTCCCCCACAAAGGTCTATTAATTTGTTTAAATAAACAAAGCCTCAGTGCCCTCTTGGATAAATAGAGGGCCAAAAGAAGAGGAGAGAGAGATTTGGGTCCAAAAAACCAACCAAACAAACAAAAACCCCAAAAAACTAAAGAAATAGTAATACCGGCCTTTTTTGCCTTCTGAGATGGCCCACACTCTGTCTGTGGAGTGTGTTTCTCTCTAAATAAATCCACTTCTTCAAAAAAAAAAAAAGAAATAGTAATACTAAAGATTGTCCAAAATTGATTAAAAATATCAATCCCCAGGTTCAAGATGCTCAACAAAATCCAAGCAGGATACCCTTAATGAAAACCAAATCTAAGCACATCATAATAAAATAACTGAAAACCAAAGAGAAAGAGAAAATCTTTAAAGGAGCCAAAGGGGGGGCAGGACACATTACAGAGAAGGAAATGATATGACTTATCATTGACTCCTCATCGGCAATAATGCAAACCTGAAAATAATGGAACATCTTCAAAGTGGAAGAAAAAACTTAACTGTAAGTTAACTGTAATTCCAAATTCAGTGAAAATATCTTTTAAAATGAAAATACAAATAAATATTTTTAAATAAACAAAAACTTTAAAAGTTTATCACCAGTAGACTTGAATGCCAAAATTAATTTTTTTTCTTTAGGAAGTTATTCAGGCTGAAGGAAAATTTCTCTAAAATTCAATTGACTGTTTACAAAACCAACAACGTATTTCAGGGAATACAGCATATATAAAAGTAGAATATATGAAAACAGTAGCATAAAGAATAGGATGGGCATATGGACGTACACTACTGCAAGGCTCTTAAATCATTCAATATGTGATTATTTTGTAAGTGATATAATATTAACAAATAAGTATAGGTAAAACTCCAATACAAAAGATAAAATGTAGTATCAAAAAAAATGCTCAATTAATCCAAAAGAAGGCAGGAAAGAAGACAAACAGAAAACAAATGAAAGATTGTAAGTTTAAACACAGCCATACAAATAATCACGTTAAACATAAAGGCAGAGATTTTCAGGTTAGTTTTCTTTAGGCAAAATCCAAGTATAAATTTCTGTTTACAAGAGATTCACTTTAAATATGAAGAAAAAGATAAATGACAAATAAAAAGATGAAAAAATATATACCACGCAACAACACAAATTTACAGATATCAGAAATGAAATAGAAGACATCACTATCTACACTGCAACGGTAAAAAGATAAGAAGGAAACATTCTAAACAATTTATGTCACTAAATTATTTAATGATACTGACAAATTTCTTGTAAAACATAAATTACAAAACTGACACAAGAAGAAACACAAAATATAACTAGCCCTATGCCTACTAAAGAAATTAAATTTATTATCAAAAACCTTCCCACAAAGAAAACTCCAGATGCGTAATGCTTCACTGCTGAATCATATAAAAACACTTAAGAAAAAAGCATGCCAATTCTACATAAACTCTTCCAGAAAACAGGGGAAGAAAATACTGACAAACTCATTTATAAGACCAACATGGCTGTGATACTAAAACCATATCAAAGGGAAATTACAAGAAAAGAAAAACCACAAACCGACATCCCTCATGAACACAAATACAAAAATCCTTAATAAAATGTTAGCAAATTGAAATATATAGATATATAAAATAATACATCATGACGAAAATAGGTTTATCTCAAGATTACAAGATTGGCTTAACATTCAAATATCAATCTATATAATTTGGCATATTAACAGACTAAGGAGAAACTGCTTACGAGTAGCTCAAAAGATGCAAATAAGGTATTTGACAATATCCAACACTTATTCATGATAAAAATGCTCAGCAAACTTGGAATAAAAATGAACCTTCCTCAATCTGATAAAGGGTTTCCCATAGTAACCTTGCAGCTAATGTCACCCTTCATGGTGAAAGACTGAATACTTTCTCCCTAAGGTAGAGAACAAGGCAAGGATGCCTACTCTCACCACTTCAGCATTTTATTGGAAGTCCTAATCAGTGCATCAAAGCAGGGAAAAGAAAAAAAAAAAGGTGTACAGATTGGAAAAGAAGGAATAAAATTGTTTATTTGCAGGTAACATAGTCACGTATGTAGAAAATCCTAAGGGAGCTGAGAAAAAAAAAAAAAAACAGAACTAAAAAGTGAGCTTAGCAAAGCTGCAGGATACAGCCTCAACATACAATAATTAATTGTATTTCCATACTAGCAAGAAACAATTGGAAACTGTAATTTTAGCAGTACTATTTATAAGAGCATCAAAAAACATGAAATAGGGATAAATCTAACAAAATATATGTAAGAACTCTAACCAAAACTCTGATGAGAGCCAGAACAAAACACTTTTGCAACAGAAGAAAACATTGAAGGACTTACACCACCTGGTTTCAAAACCTACGATAAAGCTACATTAATCAAGAAAATGTGGTATTCATATAAGGTTAACCATATAGCTGGAACCAGGAAGTCTGCATTTAAGGACATGAAAAAGTGCTCAACATTACGAGTCGTTAGGAAAATGTAAATGAAAACTACAAGGAGATACTGCTATACACCCAATAGATTGACTAATACAAAACTAACAATATCAAACTGTCAGGTAAGGACGTGGGGCAATCTGACCTCTCACACCTTGCTGACGGGAGTGCAAAATTACAAGAAGTCTGGAAAACTTTGTCAGTTTCTTATAAAGTTAAGCGTATGCCTATATGCCTACCCTTCGACCCAGCAATTCTATTTCCAGGTATTTATCCAAGAGAAATGGAAACGTATGTCCACAGGAAAAAAAATACTTATACAAGAACATTCACAACGGCTTATTCATAACAGCCAACCCAAATGTCCATCAACAGGAGAATGGATAAACTGTGGTTTATCCATATAGTGGAATACTGTGGAGTACGTATAGTGGAATACCACCGAGCAACAAAAAGGAACAAACTACTGATTTATGCAGCAAAGTGGATGAATCTCAGAAACGCTGTGTTGAGCAGAAGAAGTCACACAAAGGGGTACACACTGTATGATTCTATTTACGTAAAGTTCTAGAACAGGGAAAGCTAACCTATGGTGAAAGAAATCGAACCAGTGGTTGCTTCCGGTAGAGGGGGTAGCAGGGAATGACAGGGCGGGGGGGGGGGGGCACACAAAGCAGCTCCCTGGGGCGATGGAGGTGTCCTGTATCTGGACAGGGGTGTGGGTTACAGGGCTGGAAGCATTTGTCAGACCTGACTGAGCTGTACAGTTAAGATATCGCTATGCGTGCCCGTACCCAACTAAGCATTCACTGTGTAAATTATACTTCCGTTTTTAAAAGTTTTTTTTAAACCTTCAAAAGTACAGGTTCAACACCTCCTATGAAACAACACAGAAAATTAAGAGCGCACCCTTGGACTTCCCTGGCGGCGCAGTGGTTAAGAATCCGCCTGCCAATGCAGGGGACACGGGTTCGAGCCCTGGTCCGGGAAGATACCACATGCCGTGGAGCAACTAAGCCCGTGCTCCATAACTACTGAAGCCCGCGCGCCTAGAGCCCGTGCTCCACAGCAAAAGAAGCCACCGCAATGAGAAGTCCGCGCACCACAATGAAGAGTAGCCCCCACTCGCCGCAACTAGAGAAAGCCCGCGCGCAGCAACGAAGACCCAACGCAGCCAAAAATAAACATAATTAATTAATTTTAAACATAATTATTTATTTTAAAAAACCTTCACACACACACAAAAAAGAGTGCACCCCAACTTCATTCTTCCCCTTGTATGGGCCACCTCCCATGTAATGAATGTTAACAGCAAGTGTGTCCTTCCACACCCCTCTCCATGCTTCTAAGACTCAAACACTCAAATGCACATGTATGTAGGAAGGTGTGTGACACTAGCTTGTTTTTTTAAATAACTGTTTCCTCTGTAGGTGTTTCTGCGACTTGTTTCTATCACCTAACCATACTCCAGGTCATAGCTACACAACATCCCATTCTATGGACAATGGGATTTATCCACTGTAGTGGATTTATCCACTCTAGTAGATTTATCCATCTACTCACAAGTCTCCACTCCCTCCACTCCAATGATGGGCTGTCAGGCTCGCCCAAGTTTTTATTACAAACAATGCTGCAAAAACTTCCTTCATCATACACTTAATCTCCCTGGTGCTTTCGTTTCTATAGAAGAATTTCCCAAAATGGGAATAGTGAATAAAAAAGATAAGTGTGTTATTTGTTTTAATGGATATTGCCGATTACTTTTCACAAAAAGGTTGTAGAAATCTCATTTAGTGTTCAGTCTGATATATTTTAAGTTTCTGCAGACTGGCTTCAGAAATGAAAATAAATTATGAACAAAGCATAATAATCATTTTAGGTAATTCATTATGCCTTGAAGGGGAAAATTCAACAACATATCTAAGCTCACAAATAACCAAGTTATTCTAGTTAAATATCTCCTGAGAGGTGGGATAGCATGATGGTTGAGAACTGAAGCAACCCTGGCCGAGGTATTGCCCAAGCCTGACTTACATCATCTCTGTGACCTTGAATAAGTCAGTTGACCTTGAATAAGTTCGTTGTTTGCACCTGAGCATCCTCATAAACAAAAATATAAATAATAATAGTACTTACATCATTGAAGATTTAATAAAGGTAACGTGAAGAACCCGGCACACGGAGAGTGGAGAGTCCGATACATGAAAAGAGCTCTGTAATGTTAGTTATTATTGGGCAAGTTGCTTATCCTCTCTGGATCTCCATTTCCTTATCTGTAAAATGGGGACAGTAACACCATTGTCTCATAGGGCACATAAAGTGATCAGAACAATGCTGGTCTCATCTTAAGCTTTCAATAAAATTAGCTAATGTCATTGTTAAAATGCAATGCTCACATAGAGGAACCAGGCTTGTCACCTGAGGGAATCTAAATGTGGGGTGGGTGGCACTCACAACCTCCCAAAACTCATAAGAAAGCTAAGTTCCTGCCAGGCTGACGATGATAATAAATTCTTGGAAGGCACGCAACTACACTGATTGTGCCCAAGGGCCCAGACTCTGGACTAAAAGAGGGGTCTAAAAGAAACATAGATTTCTAGAAAACAGAGGCCCTGCCCTGCACAATGCAGCCAAGAGTCACCTGCTGGGCCATGTCCATCAACGGTGGCCAATCAGTAGATGGTACCTGCAGTATCAGTCTGGAGGTTTTCAACTCTGTTTATTAACTCACCTGAGGATTTCAGCTAATTTTTTTAAAAGCTCTAGGTAAAGTCAATGATTGTACTGAGGAAAAACAAGCATAAACAAGCCCATGTTATCTCTTTACCAGGATCGAACAAACAAATAAATTTGGCATTGGTTTTACTAAAGACTCCTAGTGATGCTTTTAGCTGGAAGTTAAATATCCCTTCATTTGGGGACAGAGATATCAGCCCAGGCAGTTAATTAAACTGATGACTGTTGACACTAGCCTTTTGCCTAATGATGACAGGTACAGAGGCCACTGTACCTGGATTCAGGGAAACAGCTGCAGAGAAATCCGTGGCTGTGGATGGCTGGACACTCGAGTTTGTCCATGTGCCCGTGAAGCTCCTCACACATACCCTGAGCACACATCATGGATTCCCACAGTTGGATGGATCGTCCCCACCATTGGAACAGCCATACCTGTTCCCAGAGAGCTTTGGTCCCACTATCAAGGGACCAAGGAAATCCAATTTATGGTCGCAGGCTGCGTGTAGAATCTGAACAAAGGATGACGGCTACCCTTGGAAGCTCCTGGATCCTCTGTACATGAGCCTCATAAATACGCCCATGTTCACGCTTCTAGTGTGCAAATCTCCCCCGATGGCCAGGAGAGAGCCAGGGCCACTGATGGAGAGCCACATACTTCACTCAGAGGTGGATTTCTGCCTGCGCCTGGGGCCCCCTCACCGGACAATCCCCCTCCTCTAAGCAGCCCATCCTTTCCATGGAATGGAAGGGCCAGGAGGGCGACAGGTAGCAGCCACCTCAGAGACCTCCTGGCCACAAGGAACAGAGTTACGTTCTGATCGCAGGACTCAAATAAAACATGATATGATCCTGTTTTGTATTTGAAGCCCATAAAATCAAGTCAAGTGTTATAATGTATGTTTGATAGGGGGAGGGGCCCTAGAAAAAAATATCAATTATCCAGGTCCTTGACCGCACTATGAAGAAACTATGATAAAATAAAGTCCACCAGGTAGCATGAATAACTAAAATGAAATAAAACAGTAAAAAAAATAATAATAAGTAAAGTAAAATAAAATACACTCCATGTGTTTCACATGACATCAAAACTGGATCATGGCCCCAAATTATCTGATTAAAGGCTCATGAAACACCAGCAAATTGCTTATTGATTAGAGACTGAATGATCAAGAGCCTTTTAACCATTATCCCCATCTCCTCCCTCCCACTCTTGCCTACTTGTCCTCCACACCCACTCTCAGAGTGACCTTTTGAAGGTCACTTTAGGCTGAGCATTTTCCAGGGACCCTGTTTCATATGTTACATGTATTATCATGTGAGGACAACACCTCCACAAGGGAAGCATTAGTGTTAGCATCTCCCCACGTTATGGATGATGACACCAAGGCGCTGAGAGGTCAAGTAACTGAATCAAGGTCCACAGCTAGTTAGTAGTGGAGCTGGGATGCCAACCCATGCAGCCCGGGTCTATAGCTCACTCTTAAGCACTTCGCTAAGTAAGTCAAAGGGCAAGGATGCATTTTCTCTCGTGGGACTAAATACAGTTACTTTCATTTTCTACCTTTTAGAAATGCAACCCATAAATGTGTTTATTTTTCCTGCTGTGTCCCTGACACATTGCTCTGGGCAATCAAAAAAAGAGAGAAGGGAGCACTGGAAGACCTCAGCTGGGTGCTCAACAGTGCCCTCCCCCAGATCACCACACCACCACCCAACCTTAACCTGCTTTCAAAGTGAAGCGGTATCATTGCCCATCGTGTAAACACACTGCTATATATAAAGTAGATAACTAATAAGGACCTACTGTATAGCACAGGGAACTCTACTCAATACTCTGTAATGGCCTATATGGGAAAAGCATCTTAAAAAAGAGTGGATAAAAAAACAAACAAACAACAACAAAAAAACGGGGGTTTCCCTGGTGGCGCAGTGGTTGAGAGTCCGCCTGCCGATGCAGGAGACACAGGCTCGTGCCCCGGTCCGGGAAGATCCCACATGCTGTGGAGCAGCTGCGCCCGTGAGCCACGGCCACTGAGCCTGCGCGTCCGGAGCCTGTGCTCCGCAACGGGAGAAGCCACAACAGTGAGAGGCCCGCGTACCGCAAAAAAAAAAAAAAGAGTGGATAAATGTATATGTATAACTGATTCACTTTGCTGTACACCTGAAACTAACACAACATTGTAAATCAACTATACTCCAATAAAAATGTTTTAAAAAAGAAAGTCTCAAGATCAAAAAGTTAGAGTTACCACATGGTCCAGCAATTGCACTCCTCTGCATATACCCAAGAGAAATGAAAACATGTCCTTGAAAACAACCGCACCTGAATATTCACAGCAGCATTACTCAGAGCAGCCAAACTATGGAAACAACCCAAATGCCCACCAACTTACGAATGGATGAACAAAATGTGGTAGATCCATACGATGAAGTATTATGCAGCCATATAAAAAAATGAAGTAGAGACACACGCTACAACATGGATGGACCTTGGCAACATTACGCTAAGTGGAAGAAGTCGGACACAAAGGGCCACATACCCTATGACTCCATTTACAGGAAATGTTCAGAATAAACAAATCCATAGAGACAAAAAGTAGAATCGTGGCTGCTAGGGACTGGGGAGGACAAAAGAATGGGGAGTGACTGCCAGTGGGTACCCAGCTTCTTTTGGAGGTGATGGAAATGGTCTGGAATTAGATAGTGGTGATAATTGTACAACTTCGTCAATTATATTATTCAAAGGGATGAATTTCGTGGTATATGAGCTATATCTCAATAAAAAATATTTTTTAAAATTAGCAACTGCATTAAAAAAATCTACCCTGAAATTGTTAGAGATTCTATAGGTAAGAAACCTGATAGAATGCTTTCCCAAATTTGACAGAATTCCTATAAATATATATACTATTACCAATAAAGAGTAGTGAAACTGGGAAAAAACTGTTTTAAAGCAACAATAATAAATATATTTCCATCAGTCATGCTAGAGGAAAGACTGAATTATCCCTCTATCTATAGAAAACTAATATAAATGTGTGGCCATATGAAGACAATGATAGTATGTAGCCAAAGATTATGGGAGAAAAATATTAGAGATACGTCAAGAAAATAATAAAATTACCTTTTCTAAGTTTCTATCATGTTCACTCTATTTGTCAGTTTTTTCTTTAAATGAGTGATTGGTTATATCTCTTCTTGTTCTAAACTAAAAATTTACTTTCAAAACAATAAAAAAGGGATGGGGAGGTGGGGGAGAACGTCTTTCTGGGCTGGAAGTGGCATCAAATTCGTATGAACATGGCCTCTACTTTTCTATCTCTTCCTTCCACGCAGCCAGAGTGGCAAGACCTGCAGCAGGGACATGGTTTTCTGTCCCTTTTGCCTCTTCTCTGTTCTCTCTCAGGGGTCCAGACTCAGGGGCCACCCCAGACCATCAAGCCGGCTTTGACAGCCTGGGACAGCTCTGCTCCAGAAATGGGGCCTCAGTCCTGTTCTGACGCTCTAAAAACTTGTCTGCCAGGGTCTCTGAGTATAGTTTTTCCCTCAACAAGGTGACCCTGCTGAGGATGGGTCTGTTCTCTTTTTTTTTACGTGGGCTTTGTTGCTGCACACGGGCTTTCTCTAGTTGCAGCGAGCGGGGGCTACTCTCCGTTGCGGTGCGTGGGCTTCTCATTGCAGTGGCTTCTCCTTTTGCGGAGCACGGGTTCTAGGTGGGTGGGCTCAGTAGCTGTGGCACACGAGCTCAGGAGTTGTGGCACGTGGTCTCTAGAGCGCAGCCTCAGTAGTTGTGGCGCACCAGCTTAGTTGCTCCGTGGCGTGTGGGCTCTTCCCGGACCGGGGCTTGAATCCATGTCCCCTGCATTGGCAGGTGGATTCTTAACCACTGCGCCACCAGGGAAGCCCCTGGGTCTGGTTCTTAAGGCACATGGACAGACTGAGCTACTCTGATGTCTCTTGAGTCCACTTAGATTTTTGAAAGGGAGTTCTTCACAGTGTCTAGCCTGGTACACCAAAAATCCACCATAGTTCTTGGGGTTAAATCTCCCTTAAACAATGTAACAAACTTTCCTTCTCCCCCTCCCCCTTTGCTACCTTCCTCTTCCCTTTCCCCTTCCTCTCCCTCCTCCTCTCCTTCTCCTTCTCCTTCTCCTTACCCTGGGAATAGCTTTCCCTCCTGGACATCATAGAAGGAAGAACGGATAGACATGAGGATTCAGGAATTCCTGGGTCCCCTGGCTGTGATAAAATCTCAGACTTGCACAACTTCTCACTCCCTGAAAAAGGAAAAGTGTGATCCCAATATGGAGACGGGACTGGACTAGATGGGTCCCTGGCAGGATAAGGCTGTCCCTCAGTGTAGCGGAGAGCTAAGTCTAGAGGAGACAAAATGTGCTTGTAAAAGTGGAAAGCAGAGGGTGAGGGCCTGCCGGGCAGACTCTGGGAGGCCTTGAATACCAGTAATTCTCTCCTCATGTGACTTAGGGTTTCATATTCTAACAACACCCTTTACCGACCCACACAAATGCCCCCAGCCAGAAATGCTAAAACCAAGAGAGAAACTCACTGCAATTCTACTACGGGCCCACCCATCTCCACGTCCAGTCCCGGAGACTCTGACACAGACGACTGTGAAGAGGTGGATGTCGAAGGATAAATATCATTGGTCCCATTAATTCTCCAGGTCACTCTGCAGACTTCCTCTGTTCTGAGATGGATGGTTGGTACTATGTTCATAATAATGACCATCAAACCTTAGCATCTGTTTAACATTTTACAATGTATGTGAACTTATTTGATCTGCACAGCTCCATGAAGTAAGTATGAGAGCAGCATTCTAACAATGGTATAGGTAGGAAAACTGAAACCCAGGCAGGGGAAGTGATGGCCTGGCTAAAGGTTGCCAAGTTCGCAAGTACTGTTTTATCCAATAAGTTATCTCAGTCTCCCTAATATGAATAAAAATCTTTCAAGTTGAAGGAGTCAGATCAATCTAGCCTGAGGCTTTCTCTGGACGCCTTTTATACATGGGGGGGGGGGGGGGGTTGCCTGCAAATACAGTTCAGCCTCGGGGAAGAGACCACCCGCCCCCCTTGCCCTTCAGACAAAGGCACATATAGGTTTTGTGTAAAGTGGTCTTTAGGACCCCCAAATCGACAGAGCTCTCTCCTTTAAGAACCATGGATTTTATAAAAACCTGTTGCCGGTCAGCTCTCTTTCCAGACAATAGGCTCCTCTCCAGCTTCAATCACCACTCATCTTAGACAAAAGAAAGCAAGAACACATACAGAAGACCGCAAGCGGTGTCTGTCTGAAAGCTGCCACCGGCTTCGCAGCATCAGAGCGACACGTTCCAAACATCCCAGCTGCCGGGGCAGGCCGTCCCGCGCGGAGCCCCTTGTTCTTTCTCCAGCCCTTCATGAGTAGGGACTGCCCACTGGGCCCTCTGTTCCTCCGGTGCTGCCACACCCAAGCACCCATGGAGCTGGGAGGTCCAGCTGAGACCCATTCAGGTCGAATCAGAGAAGGTCAAATCCAGCCGGGAGGGCAAGGCAGGAAGGAGACAGGAGGCCACAGAGATGCGAGCAGTCCAGACCCAGAGCAGGAAGTGGGAGCAGGTGAGCAAACTTGGAACCTCTGATAGAAGCAGGACAAAGGGGCACTGCCCCCAAATGTGGTCCTCAAAAGTATTTCCCACACAGTCCACCAAGTCCATCTTCTTCGGAGTTAATACATTCTATTTATGAAATGCATCAGGAAAGGTTACGAACTCTCAGTTGCTCACGCCATAGTAGATCGATCAATCTCTCTCTCTCTCTCTCTCTCTCTCACTCTCTCTCTCTCTCTCATCTATCTATCCATCCATCCATCCATCCATCCATCCATCCATCATCTATCTATCTCATTCATGTTGGCTATGAGCAGACCTGTGTCTACATTAAAATATAACACAAACCTGTAGGTAAATTCCACCCCTACCTGAAGCAGGGTCAGAGATGCTGAAATTATCTCACACCTCCATCCATTCATCCATCTATCCATCCATCCATCTCTCCCTGCCTCTTTCCACCCATTTATCCACTCATTTGTGCATCAATTATTAATGATCCCAACTATATGCCTGGGCCTCTGAATTAGATCCATCCTCTTTCCCAAGAACCTCACAGTCTAGAGGGGGAGACGGATATGTGAACAATCCCATGTGACCAGCACCTCAGCAGGGATACAGAGCAGCACGGAAGGCTTCGGAGAGGGGGTTACAGGTGAGCAGGGCCCTGAAAGACAAGGAGGAGTTGAACAGGAGGTCAAGGTAATCAAAAGACACTCCAGGTAGAGGGAACGGCAGGTGAAAAGTCAGAGTCTGGGAATATCAGGGCCAAATCCAGAGTTAGCCTTAGGAGGAATTCTCTTTTATTGCTGGTCTGAGACAATAACTGAAATAAAGTTTCCCATATTCTCCAGTCATGGGTCCTGTTTGGCTTTGACTTCGTTAACGTGAAAATGGTAATACACAGAGAAAGAAAAGGCATAGGGAACAGCATCACAGGAGTGGGAATAAGTCAAGTTCTGGGAATAGCAAGTAAGCAAGCCAAGATGCCCTTGGTTAATTCAAACAATCTTCCTATCCTGTACAGAAGGTGGAAAGTGATGCCAAGCCAGTGGCCTGTCACGGGAGAGACCACAGTGGCAGCCTTTCACAAACAACGTGTTCCATCGCTGACACACTGTCTTTTTCTGGGGTTCATTTAGTAGAAAGGGATACCATCTTAGTTCACATGCGCTGCTATAACAAAATACCATAGAAGTGGTGGCTTGTAAACCGCAGAAATCATTTCTCACGGTTTTGGAGGCTGGGAGGTCCAAGATGAAGGTGCCGGCAGATTCAGTGTCTGGCGAGGGCCCACCTCCTAGTTCATAGAGGGCCATCTTTTCGCTGTGTCCTCACTTGGCAGAAGGGGCAAGGGAGCTCTCTGGGTCTCTATTATAAGGGCACCAATCCCATTCATGAGGGCTCTTAATCACCTCCCAAAGGCCCCACCTCCAAAAACCATTCGATTGGGGATTAGTTTTCAACAAATGAATTAGCGGGGGGGAGACACAAACTTTCAGCCTATAGCAGGTACTGTCCCCCAAATCCAGACCACAAACATATTTCCCACAACCACTCCATCAAACAGAACTTCTTTGAAGTTAACAAACTCTATTTTAAATGGTAAAACACCAAGGAGTAGTATGAACTATCATTTGTTCATACCTTTGTATAAGGTTTCTTAATCAGTGTAGGCATCCCTTTTAGATTAACCATCATGGGGACTTCCCTGGTGGTCCAGCGGTAAAGAATCCACCTTACAATGCAGGGGACGCGGGTTCAATCCCTCATCAAGGAACTAAGATCCAACGTGCTGTGGGGCAACTAAGCCCATGCACCGCGACTACTGAGCTCGCACGCCTCAACTAGAGAGCCTGCGTGCCGCAAACGACAGAGCCCACACGCTCTGGAGCCCGTGTGCCACAACTAGAGAAGAGAAAACCACATGCCACAACTAGAGAGGAGTCCACGTGCCGCAATGAAAGATCCTGCTTGCCTCAACGAGGATCCCACGTGCCGCAACTAAGACCTGACGCAGCCAAAAATAAATTAAATAAATAAATAAATAATAGATTAACCAACGTGAAGGACTGTGAGCTTCCACGGTAGAGAGGAGAAAGAGATTTAAAGAGATCCTGAGCACAGGAGGCAGCATTCAGAGTGGAGTTTAGGAGAAGCCTGAAGTCAGCAAAAAAACACCCAGGCCCTTGAGTCAGACGCCAGGGAGACGGGAGGCTGCAAAGGGCCAGCTGTGTCCATTCCCCATCCTCTAAGGTGTCAGTTATGGGCGTTAAGAGTTTGGTGTCACTGAACATCGTCTCCCACAGTCTGTGATCATCAAGCCAGTAAATGCCTGCAGCTGAAGAAAACAGCTGCTGGATAAGATCATATTAATCGTAACGCATCACAGTTTTGTAGCACTTCCTCGAGTTGGCCAGGGCTAAGCGCCTCACATGCATACTCCCAACGAATCTCCCCAGCAGCCCGGGAGAGTGGTGGGATAATCCTCCTTTCACAGACATGAAAACTGAGACTTGAGAAGGTTGCATGCCCTGGATCACACAGCTTGGGAGTAGCAGAGCAGACATTTGGTCCAGGTCAGCTTTTCTGTGAAGCATCTACTTTTACTCCCCACTGAGATGTTCTACTTGTCATGGTGCCTGGACAGAGGAGGCATGCATGCAGGTGGGCACAGTCGGGATATGATAAGTATTTGAATGAACTGGCACTGGCTCTGAGAAAATGACTGCCTCCCTCGTATCTGTGGCAAAAATATTATACCTCTGTCTTACTGGAGAAGTTTGAAAAGTTAAACGCTCCTCATGGAAAGCTCCTTGGATTCATTTCCCAGGGCTGCTGCAACAAAGTACCAAAACCTGGGTAGCTTAAAACAACAGAAATGTATTGTCTCATAGTTCTGGAGGCTGGAACTCCAAAATCACAGTGTTGCAGGGCCAGGCTCTCTCTGACAACTTTAAGGGAAAATCCTTCCTTGTTCCTTCTAGCTGCTGGTGTTGACCAGAAGTCCTTGGCATCCCTTGATATATCTCTTGAAGACATATCACTCCAGTTATATGGCCATCATTTCCCTGTGGGTCTTCACGCCATCTTCCCTCTGTGTGTGTGTCTGGCTCTGTGTCCAAATTTCCCCTTTTTATGGGGACATCAGTCATATTGGATTAGAACCCACCCTAACAACCTCATCTTAACTTGATTACCTCTGTAAAGACCCTATTTCCAAATAAGATCAGATTCTGAAGTACTCGGAGTTAGGACTTCAACATATCTTGTGGGGGGAGGGCGCAAGGTGGGGGGAGACATCATTCAACCCATCATGTACCTCAACCGTTAATCCTCAGAGTTAAACTTTGATTCATTTACTGCCTTCCCCTGGTTCCCACCTATTCCCGATCTGAGAATCATTACATCCTCAAGTCCCCACAGTGCTGGAGATGGTCTGGATCTATGGTTGAGACACCCCTATCCCCAGCCATGACCCTCACCCCATCCAAGTGCCACCCCTATTGTACTGCCCACCGGATTTCTAAGAAGTGCAGAGAGGCGTCGTCTCTCCCGGCAACTGGCCAATTTCCCTTTCATTCTCACTTGCTAATGACATCTGTCAGCTCAGTACTAACAGCCGGGTGCCCTTCTGTCATAATCAGCTCTTTGTCCGCTGCTTCCGGTTGGGTGTTTACAGGCAGCTGGGGACAGTCAGCTGCTTTCTACAATGCTATTGTGTGCTTAAGAAGAAAAACTTAAGTCTCTTAAATTAACCACAACCCTTCAACACGGAAGCCGAGATCATAGCCACTTTACCTCTCTTTACCCCACAGATGTATCCCTGAGGTAACAGAAGGCGAGACAGGGACTTCAGTTCATAACAATAGAGTTTGTACTGCTTCTAAGCACTTTCCCATCCACAATGTCTTGTCCATAAGCGGGGGGAGGGGGAGCAGGAAACCCCACTGGGGTAGATGGGGAAACTGCGGTCAGTGTCCATGGTTAAATAACTGGTAAGTGGTCTCTTGGGCCAGCTTTCTTTCTATTTTGTCACATCTCTCCTGTCCACAAGGCTGAGAGAGAACTCTGTATTTAAACAAACGCCAAGTAAGGAGGACAACTAACTTCCAAGATGGCCCATGTTCTTCTAGCCACACTAGCTTTCATTTGGAGGAATGCACCAAGTTCCACTGTGCCCCGGGGCCTTTGCACCTGGTGTTCCTGCTGCCTGGAATGCACCTCCCTCCAGGAGTCTCCCTTCGAGTATCAGCACCAAGTTCCACTGTGCCCCGGGGCCTTTGCACCTGGTGTTCCTGCTGCCTGGAATGCACCTCCCTCCAGGAGTCTCCCTTCCAGTATCAGCACCAAGTTCCATTGTGCCCCGGGGCCTTTGCACCTGGTGTTCCTGCTGCCTGGAATGCACCTCCCTCCAGGAGTCTCCCTTCCAGTATCAGCACATGCGTCATAGCCTCCGAGAAGCATTTCTCTTTTTTTTTTAACTTTACTCAGGACTAATTGACAGATACAATTGCGTATATTTAAAGTGTACAATGTGATGATTTGTTATACATATACATTACAGGATGACTAACAAGATCGAGATTATTAACATATCCATCACCTCCCTCAGTTAACATACTTAATTGTGTGTGTGTGTGGCTAATACCTATTCTCAGCAACTTTCAAGTACACGATACTGTATTATTAACTATAGTCACCGTGCTGTACATTAGATCCTGAGAACTTATTCTTCTTATAATTAAAAATTTGTACCTTTGACCTGTGGATGAATAAAGAAAATGTGCTATAAATATATATACACACATGCACGATGGAATATTATTCAGCCAATAAAAAGAAGGAAATCCTGCCATTGGCACCAACACGGATATACCTGGAGGGCATTATGCTAAGTGAAATAAGCCATCAGACAGAGAAAGACAAATACTGTATGATATCACTTATATGGGAATCTAAACACACACACACACACACACACACACACACACAAATTATTTCACAGAAATAGATAACTGAGTAGTGGTTGCCAGGGGCTGGGGGAGGAGGAAACGGGGTGATGTAAGTCAAAGACTATACGTTTCCAGTTATCAGAGAAGCATTTATTGATGCTTCAGGCTGGGTCACCTCTCTCATCACATACTCTCATAGAACTCTCCACCTCCCCCAAATGTTTGTCACAAGCAGAATTAGTTGATTTATCATCTGATTATATATTTAGCAGCATCTTCTCTGGGAGACAAAGGACAGGAACCAAGGATATCTTGTTCATTCCTAATCCCCAATCCCCCTTGGTCATTCAGATTTTTTAAACAAAAACCACCATAAAAATGTATTTACAGGGCTTCCCTGGTGGCGCAGTGGTTAAGAATCCACCTGCCAATGCAGGGGACACAGGTTCAAGCCCTGGTCCAGGAAGATCCCACATGCTGTGGAGCAACTAAGCCCATGCGCCACAACTACTGAACCTGTGCTCTAGAGCCTGCGAGCCACAACTACTGAGCCTGCGTGCTACAACTACTGAAGCCTGCGCGCCTAGAGCCCATGCTCTGCAACAAGATAAGCCACCGCAGTGAGAAGCCCTCACACCACAACGAAGAGTAGCCCCCGCTCGCCGCAACTAGAGAAAGCCCACGTGCAGCAATGAAGACCCAATGCAGCCAAAAATAAATAAAATAAATTTATTTTTAAAAAATGTATTTACAGACATTTACTCTGCCACAGGTTATACTTGATATTGCAAGAATCTGCCCAATCCCCCGATCCCCCCCTCCTATACCTGCCTCAGTAAACATCTATCAAATGAGTGAACGAAGGTTATCAACCCTATGAATTGTCCCCAGCCAACAAAGCTACCCCTTTCTCTGTACCACTCCCCTACTCCCAAGCACTTTGTTGGTAACTAGAATATAACTAAGGTGACAGTACACAAATTTGACAACTTTTTGAGACACTCACATATGTGGTCTACACATTAAACAAAATGCTTGAAATTGGGACCAGCAGAAAAGTCTCTGTCACAAAAGGGCTGTAATCTATCACGTATGACAATGGGTTGTAATTAGTGTTTTATCTGTCTCTTCCTCCAGATCATGAACTCCTTGAGGACAATGACCATGTACTACTCCTCTGTTTCCAGGACACAGCACAGGAAACAAAGGTTTGTGGAATGAATGAATCAATGAATAAGTAAGCACACTGAGTAGTTAAAGAAGAAAATATTTTGCAATGTCAGCAAACATTGCCCAATAAATCAGCTTGGTAAGATTGGGTTTCTTTTTATTTATTTTATTTTTATTCTTTTATTTGAATTTTTTTTTATACAGCAGGTTCTTATTAGTTATCGATTTTATACATATTAGTGTATATGTGTCAATCCCAATCTCCCAATTCACCCCATCACCACCGGCCACTTTCCCCCTTGGTGTCCATACATTTGTTCTCCACATCTGTGTCTCTATTTCTGCCCTGCAAGACAGTTCATCTGTACCATTTTTCTAGATTCCACATATATGTGCTAATATACAATATTTGTTTTTCTCTTTCTGACTTACTTCACTCTGGATGACAGTCTCTAGGTCCATTCACGTCTCTACAAATGACCCAATTTCGTTCCTTTTTATGGCTGAGTAATATTCCATTGTACATATGTACTACATCTTTATCCATTCATCTGTCGATGGACATTTAGGTCGCTTCCATGACCTGGCTATTGTAAATAGTGCTGCAGTGAACACTGGGGTGCATGTGTCTTTTTGAATTATGGTTTTCTCTGGGTATATGCCCAGTATGGGTTTCTTCTTAATATCAGAATTTTCTTTCATAAGAAACCATTTGAGGGACTTCCCTGACAGTCCAGTGGTTAAGACTTTGCCTTCCAATGCTGGGGGTATGGGTTCGATCCCTGGTCCGGGAGCTAAGATCTCATACGCCTTGCAGCCAAAAAACCAAAACGTAAAACAGAAGCAATATTGTAACAAATTCAATAAAGACTTTTAAAATGGTCCACATCAAAAAAAAAAAAGAAAAAAAAGCTTAAAAAGAAACCGCTTGGCTCCGCGTTAGAATGAAGCATTTTCTACTCTATTTTCCATGAAGACTTTTTCATAGCCTTACAAATTGGGGAGCCCCATGTGCTATTTTCCATTCTGATCAGTCACAAACCGTATCAGCACTTTAAACCCCAAACTCACACTATAGGTAGAAATATGCACCCTCTGACGCTGGATCCATTATTCCTGGCCAAAACTGTTCATGATATTTAGGAATAAACCTGGGCGGTAACCAAAAATAGAGCAACATGAGGTCTTAGAAAGAGGAGAAATTTTGAAGTCAGACTGACCTAGCTCTTTTCGGGGACCAACGCTCCTCATAGTTAATTCAGCATCGAATCACCTGGTGGCGGGGGGAGGAGGGGAAGGTCTCGTTAATATTCAGATTGATTCTCTAGTTCTAAGGTGGGGTCTGATAAAAAAGTGAACAGATAAGCAAGCCAAAAACCTCATAAACAGGCAATCAAACTTAATTCAAAGCTTCCTATTTCACGTGCATGGTATTCTCAAGCCTGAGACTTTGCATTGTGTTTTACATCACATAAACAATCAGAGCTGACATTTCTTTTTTTTTTTTTAAACAATCTTTATAGATAATTTATTTTAGTTTCCTTAATAGGGAAGAAATTAAAGGAACAGAGCTAGGGATTCTCAGAAATCACATTTCTAAACCTTGGTTATAGAAACATCATTGTTATTATTATTTTTTTAACATCTTTATTGGAGTATAATTGCTTTACAATGGTGTGTTAGTTTCTGCTTTATAACAAAGTGAGTCACTTATACATATACATATATGTTCCCATATCATGCGAGGAAGGAAGAACAAAGCTGGGACTTGACTGTGAATGAGGTTTGGGGAAAGCATTAGGCTCCCTGGCTGGGCGTTTAAGACCATTCATGATGTGACCTGCACTTGATCCTCTGGCCGCCCCTCTCACCACAGCTACCTCACACCATGCTCAGTCCATGCCACACTACTTCCTGGTCCTGAACCATCTGTCCTCTCTGCACCGCCCACCCCCGCAAAAAAGGGTCTTTGCACGTGCCACCCCCATCACTGAATTTTTTTCCTCACCCACCCAGGATATAAACACTTGCCCATCTTTCAAGACTTACCTCAAGCACCACTTCACCTATTAAGTCTTCCCTGATTCCCCGACATGAGATGACCTTTCCCTGCTCTGGCCTGCCCCACCATACCCGCTACAGATTGCCATAGCTTATATTTGTTTATAATCCATTTGTATGTCTGTTTCTTGCTCCTAAACTGAGCTCTCTGAAGTAGGCACTGTGTCCTGTGTCTGCAGAGGCCACACCTCTATCTTAGCAGGTCTTAGTCTTTGTGGAATGAAAAAATGAATGAATGAAGAATGAATGAATCTTTGCAGCAACACTACCTCGACGCCTATCACCGCCCTGATGACACTAAGTTGCAATTTTTTGCTTATATGTCTATTTCCCTGTGAAACTGTGAGCTTCTTGAAGACGGTCCCAGACCCTGCCAATACTAATCTTCATCACCTGTCAATGCTCAATAACTATTTGTTTAATGAATATAAGTTGCTTTGGATCAAAGTCAGATACAGCTCCTTCAGAACAGAAAAGATAAATGCACGATGATAAAGAGTTTAAAGGGCTGTCAAGTTCATGTGTTGATTTATGGAGCAAATTAATACGACAGCATCAACACTTCCAGCCCTCCCCAATCAGTTTCAGCAATTATGTGTACCCAGGGCAGGGCGCAGCTGTTTGTGAGATGTGACACAAGAGATGTCTCCCCTGGTTTGCTGAAAGGTCTTCAACATATTTTTAGTTGACAAACAACCATGTGTTACTCATCAGACATCCCATTAAACCAAATTGTACAACTTGTTAGACAGTTTCCAATATTAATTGTGAAGGCTCTGTACATGACTTCAGTCCTGCTGGGTACTGAGCCTACCCAAAAGCCAGAAAAGGGGTGTGTGTGTGTGTGTGTGTGTGTGTGTGTGTGTGTGTACACAAATATATATGTATACAGGCTTGAAAAATACAGACCCCAATGGCTTCTCTTACCACCTAACATTTTGTCCCGCCCACATCAGTGCAATTTTGTACCAATTTCCACAGGGAGTTAGCAACATGGGGTATAATAAGCTGGCATATTCCCTACCCCAGAACTCCTGAAAGTATCTAATGTTACAAGAAATATCTAAACTCTCTTGCCATAAAGTATACTTAGAAGTTTTATCAAGAAAGACTACATAGTACATATTAAATGTTGACTTGTGTGATGCAAATAGACACCATTCTGGGCCACCAGTAATGCCATGGATACCTCATCTCTGAGCACAGAATGGGAGGCTTGGGAAAGGGAGGAGTAGCATTTTGTTATAAATCTCACAGGTGCCTGGAGATTCTGGAAGGTCACTGAGCGAGCTGACGTACTGACTTAGTGGTATCCAAGGCTCAAGCAAGGGAAAAGTCCACCCTGGAATGAGGCTCAGCTTGTAACAGAGCCAGCCCTCGAATGTGGGAGAAGAGAAGAAAATCACATGTGATGCACCCACGAGAGGTGTCTCCGCAGCCCACCTGTCCCATCCCTCAAGGTCTCCACAAGAATGGACTCTGCCTCCTGCTTTCGGTGGGTAAATATTTTTAAATGTGATAACTTAACTTTATATAAGCAGAAATCAGTTGTAAAACATACTGAAAAAATATATATATACTGGAAAGCAGAACCACATTCAAAATACCACAGCAATTATATTGCATCTAAAAATACATTTAATGAGAAAAACACAAGCACTTTGTATGAAAATGTACTGAAAGGCATTTTCCAAAGACCTAGAGTAAGAGGTGATATTCTTGGATGTGAAGACACACACTGTGTATTTCTTTACTCTTGCCCAAATTTATTAATATAATGCAATTTCAATCAAAATTCTAATAGTTGTTTTAATATAACAAATTGATCATTAAGGTCATTTGGAAAGCGAATGTGCAAGAATAGTGAAGACATATGTGAAAGAATAATACTGCAGGGAACTTGAGAGCAAGTTCCAAATGTTGAAATGTATATTAATCTAAAATAATTCAAAGTTTGGTACAGATTCGGTCAGGGTATAGAAATACCTGAAATGGCCCCTGGAGGGATAAATAAGACCGAGAGGCTAAGGGGACCCAGGACGCCAAAAAGGGGACCCAAGAAGTCAGAGGGATGAGCTGGAATGGGAGCCTAGGATTTATAGAGCAGATTGCTGGTATAACAAGGTCTGTCTGTTGTCTTGGCCCATTTACATATGTGAACAGAAAAAAACCTTACAAACTCTTGTCCCTCGTCATTAAAAAAAAAAAAAAAAGGCTATGGTACCAGCAAAGATACAGGCATAGATCACTGTAACATAATGAAATGTAAAGAACACCCATTGCATACAATAATTTAGTGAGTAGAAAGTGGGTTTTCAAATCAAGGGGGAAAAGATAGACTATTTCCCAAAGGTTGTTGGAAAGTTGCCTATCTGTTGGGCAAACTGATGACAGACAGATAGATAGATAGATAGATAGATGATTCATAGATAGTATACCTACATGCATATATACCTATTTCACTCCACACATAATAAAGTTTCAGTGGATTAAAAATCCAAATGTAAAATAAAGAACTGTAAAACTACTAGAAGAAATATGAGAGAACTACTATGACTTGGAGGTAAAGTAGACCATTTTTTTAAATGTTACAAAAAATCCAGGAGTCATTAAAAGGGGAATGGGTTTGATGAGTCTGGCTACATAAAAATT
Source organism: Phocoena sinus (assembly GCF_008692025.1). Classification (NCBI taxonomy): domain Eukaryota; kingdom Metazoa; phylum Chordata; class Mammalia; order Artiodactyla; family Phocoenidae; genus Phocoena; species Phocoena sinus. The sequence goes on from NC_045781.1 coordinate 39,290,355, forward strand.
TTAAGTCTCATATTAAAATAAGTGCCTGATTAAGGAAAAATAGTTACAAAATGTACAACTGAAAAAGTATAAACACCCCTAATATATCGCAAGTGCCTACAAATAAACAATAAAAGCATCTGACTTTAAATGAGTCAAATTTTAAGTAGGCAATTCACAAAAGAAATACAAATGGCCTATAAACTTGAAAAAAGATTCTCTTTATGATCAAATAAATATATATCAAAGCAATATATTCCCCACTGGACTGAAAATAGATTAATGAGATTGTGGGAAGACAGTACTCTCAGCCATTCATAGTAGAAATGCAAATTGATACAACCTTCTTGGAAGGCAATTATATAATACACTTCAAAGATCATAGTCCTTGACCACGCATTCTATTCCTAGGAATTTCTCATTCAAAAATATTCTTTCAGGGCTTCCCTGGTGGCGCAGTGGTTGAGAGTCCGCCTGCCGATGCAGGGGACACGGGTTCGTGCCCCGGTCTGGGAGGATCCCACATGCCGCGGAGCGGCTGGGCCCGTGAGCCATGGCCGCTGAGCCTGCGCGTCCGGAGCCTGTCCTCCGCAACGGGAGAGGCCACAACAGTGAGAGGCCCGCGTAACGCATAAAAAAAAAAAAAAAAAAAAAAAATATTCTTTCATATACTCGGAAACACATTGCCGCATGATTTGTAATAGTAAAGTTTGGGGAGGAAATATATATATACTTGAATAAATTGTGGTAAAACCATATAACTGAATATTCTTCAGCCATCTAAAGGATCTAAAGGATGAGTTAGATCTCATCCTATCTAGTAAAAGTGATATGAACAGATGTCCATAACATGAATATATACTGACTGGCACTTCTGATTTGAATTCAAGACTATGGGGTTTGCACATAACCACTTTTATATTACATCTGTATATTCTTTCTTCCACACAAAGAAAGAATATTGATTCTCAAGACTCGGGAGATGACAGAATCTGAATATCTCATAATTATTTCTTTGTTTTATTGTACATTACACACATAATAATTTCAGAGTAATAATATTAATACTACCATCACCAATATGATTACTGAAAGTTAAAAAGAAATTTTTTTCGGTGCAGCCACTATGGAAAACAGTAATGGAGGCTCCTCAAAAAATTAAAATTAGGGTTGCCATATGATCCATCAATCCCACTCCTGGGTATATACCCAGACAAGACTATAATTCGAAAAGATACAGGTACCCCTCTGTTCACAGCAGCACTATTTACAACAGCCAAGACATGGAAACAACCTAAATGTCCACCAACAGATGAAAGGATAAATAAGATAAAATGGTATATGTATCCAGTGGAATATTAGCCATCAAAAAGAATGAAATAATGCCATTTGCAGCAACATGGATAGACCTAGAGATTATCATACTAAGCGAAGTAAGTCAGAAAGAGAAAGACAAATATCATATGATATCACTTACATGTGGAATCTAAAATACAATACAAATCAACATATCTATGAAACAGAAACAGACTCACACATATAGAGAACAGACCTGTGGTTGCCAAGGGGGACGGGCCATAGGGGAGGGAAGGAATGGGAGTTTGGGATTAGCAGAGGCAAACTATTATACATAAGATGGATAAACAACAAGGTCTTACTGTATAGCACAGGGAACTATATTCAATATTCTGTGACACACCATAATGGAAAAAAGAATATGAAAAAGAATATATATATATATATATATATATATATATATATACACACACACAGCTGAGTCATTTTGCTGTACATAAGAAATTAACACAACATTGTAAATCAACTATACTTCAATAAAATTTTTTAAAAAAGAATTTTTTTTCAATTTTATCTTCTTATTCTCCTCACACATTTATAGCTGCAATCTATTTACACTGTCAGAGAATTTAGCCAACTACAGACTATTCTCTCTCCCATTAATTGTTTGTTTTTTGTTAGTTCTGCAAGTAATTCTATACTTAAAGCTTACCACAGTTCCTTATATTAATGTCCTCTTAGTTAATTGGGCAGTTTGAAGGTCATTTGCTAGTACAGTCCTCAAAAGTATTAAATTTCCTGCATTCAGATAATAGTTTGTTCCGTTTTTTACTTGAACATCAGCATTGGTGGACACAAGCTCCTTGGCTCACACACTTTCCTCAAGTACGTTAAATGTTACTAGCCATTTTCTCCTGGGAAATTAAGTATCACTTTCCAAAACTCTGATAATGATCTAATTTCATTTCCTTTAAAGTCACTAGGTCTTTGGGCCTAGATACCCACAGGATTTTTCTTTTCTTTAGGGTCCAGTAATTATATTAGAATATGTCTTGGATTTGACAGTTCTGTGTCAATATTCTCAGGAATAGAAAATATGAAACATACTTTCAATCTTTACTCTTAAGTCCAATGTTTTCTTTTAGGAACGTTTTCTTTTTTTAATATTTATTTATTTATTTATGTCTTCATCAGGTCCTAGTTGCAGCACACTGGATCTTTTGTTGCAGCACGCAGGCTCTTCATTGTGGCACACGGGCTCCAGAGCACATGGGTTCTGTAGTTGCGGCACACGGGCTCTCTAGTTATGGTGTGTGGGGTCAGTAGTTGCCACACGGCATGTGGGATCTTAGTTCTGCACCAGGGATCAAATACGCATCCCCTGCATTGGAAGGTGGAATCTTAACCGCTGGACCACCAGGGAAGTCCCAGGAAAGTTTTCTTGAATTATGGTTTTTTCTGTTTGTTTGCTTTGGTTTCCTCTTCAGGGACTCCTATTGCTCCTGTGTTGGATTGTCTTTGCTTATCTTCAATATTTATCTCTCTTGAATACCTTTTCTCCCCTATTTTCCTTCCTTCCTTCCTTCCTTATTTATTTATTTATTTATTTATTTATGGCTGCGTTGGGTCTTTGTTGCTGCATGCGGGCTTTCTCTAGTTGTGGCGAGTGGGAGCTACTCTTCATTGTGATGCACGGGCTTCTCATTGCAGTGGCTTCTCTTGTTGCGGAGCATGGTCTCTAGGCGTGCGGACTTCAGTAGTTGTGGCATGCAGGCCTCAGTAGTTGTGGCTTGTGGGCTCTAGAGAGCAGGCTCAGTAGTTGTGGCGCACAGGCTTAGTTGCTCCGCGGCATGTGGGATCTTCCCGGCCCAGGGCTCAAACCCATGTCCCCTGCACTGGCAGGCAGATTCTTAACCACTGTGCCACCAGGGAAGCCCTATTTTCCTTTCTCTTTGATTTTTAATTTCTCTCTCCTGTCACCTTCTATTTCTATTAAGATATTTATATTATTTTCGGTTCCTTACAGTTTAGTCTTTATTATTTTTTTTAATTTCTAATTCTTTCCTGAGTTCTCTCACTTTGAGTTTTTCTAATTATGTTATATCTTGTATCATAATGTCTTTTATTCACTTGAAATAGAAAGTTACACTTTGTTCTGCTTTACGGCATGTCTCTTTGCCTGCGGAAATGTTATTCTGGTCCTTATTCTCTTGTTTTCTTATAACAGCTTTGTACTGGATTTCATCTTGATTCTTTTCTGTGGCCCTTTTTATGTGAAAATAATTTTCCTGAACTTTTAGGAGGCATTGTTCAGAAGCTAGAAATATTAACTTCCTAGGGATCTTTCTTCTACTCTTTTGTATGGCGTTCAAAAGTATGCGGCTTGCTCTCTGAGATTTCCTGGCCCTGTTCTCTCCTCCCACTTTTATCTGGACTTTATCTCCTCCATCTCTACTGTCCCTTTCTTGCTCAATTTTGATTCCACAGTCAGCAGTTTCTCGTGAGTACGGGCCCTATCCTGGAAGGGGTCTTAGATGGTTAGCTTTAAGAGTCCCTAGGGGTAGCAATCTGTTCCCTATTGCTTCCCTTGCACTGTCCCTCTGCTGAACAAAATCTCTCCCAGTTTCAATGAGGTTCTCAAATTGGCCTGTCATACTCTACAGTGAACACTGGGTGGGAGGTTGGATGAGGCCCAGAGTCTTCTGAGTTTGGGGCTATGTTTAGTTTTACTTCTCCCTCTTTAACTGTATCCTCTTGTACATATGGTCCCTGATATTGCTCCGAGTCCCCAGATCTGCCTGGCAACTGTAAGGGAAGGGTCAGGGGTGAGGCTATGAAGACAGCTGAGGTTTCCTCAGAACCACCAGCATCTTACCCACTCTGGGGCCCATTCCTTAAAGATATCTCTTGCTAAGGTGTGGACAGAATTTGATTTGAATACCCTAGAGATAGTTGCATTTTAATAGGAGACACCTTACCTTTAACCAAACAAGTGACTTTCTAATGGTGGGGTCTCATGGCAGATGGATAAAGAACGGTTGTCAATAACCTTCTGACAGTCATTAACTAGAGCCCAGGTTCCTAAGCAAGGGGCGGAAGTGGTGTGGCCTGGGCAGTAATCTCAGCAGAGAGAGAGTGGAGACTGCATGCTGGGAGCAATGGGGATGGATAACTTGGGTGGCAGTGAATAGTTACAGGATCCCAAAGTACCGAGACCAGCCAACACCACTGACCATACCAGAACAGGACAAAGATGCCCTGAAGATGGAAAAATGGTAAAAATGTCATCAAGAAAAACCAGAATCCGGTGCAGGTAACTACTTGCACACCCTTCCGTGGTTGCAAATACCAAAGAGGTAGGAGACTGCCAGCAGAGGTGAGACAAAGGTCTTGCTTCCAGGTGTGAATGACCCACAGGGAAATACCAGGCAGCCAGAATTACCTTACTGGTGGATAAGGGAGTGGGGTGAGAAGGTTGATATTAGAGACACCCTGGGGGTGAAGGGGCAGAATAACATCACAGCACTTTCCACATACCTAAAACTGTGTTCACAGCTACTGAATACATACCCAGCATCCCAATTAATGGTGCTAGTCTCACTTTCGAGATGAAGAAATTGAGACTCAAAGGGGCCAGGTGGCCTGCTGAGGATCACATGATGACAAACCAACTGGTGAAAGATTCAAATCTAAGACATCTTCCTGCTCCAAAGCCTTCACCCTTCAAGACTAGACTTGGGTCTAACTTGTAACTCTGCCACCAATTGGCTGTGTGACCTTTTTCTGACTGCTTAGCCTCTCTGAACCTAAGTTCCCTCAACTCAGAAATGGAGATAGTTCTCAGAATTAGCTCAGAAATGAGGTGACTCATCCAAGTCCTGTGTGTCTCGTGTTTAGTACGGCGCTGGTGCACAGAAAGCCCTTAGAATCCACGTGCCAACCTCCCATCCGTTATCAGCTGCCATCTGTGCATAATCTTTTAAGCAACCATTAATCTGCTGCCATCCTCCCTCCTACCTGCTTCATTTTCTTCATTAAATCTATAGAAACTGTCTGGTAGAAAGAGTTATATGACATCCGTGGGAAATACAGGGGGAAAGATTACAGTTTTATCAATGAATTCCAATGATTTTCCCCCCAGTGACATTTCAGAGCAGGCAAAAAAATTGCTTTTCCTAGAGAGTCGAATGAAATTAGGAGAAGTATGTTTTCTGTCTTATTGCAGGGAGATAATCCATATAATCCTTAAACATCTGACAGTCAGTAAAGCTCAGTCAGAGATGAGTTAAGAGGTTAAACCCTCCAGAACAGCCTCTAAGGCCTTGTCTAGGAGTCACATCTGAGACCTGTGTTGAGGAAGGTAAAGAATGAGCCAGAGGGGCTTTCAGAAATGTTCTAACCCTATTCTTATATTTCACAAATAGGGAAACTGAGGCCCAGAGAGGGGAAGTTACTTGTCCAAGTAACCGCCATGCCTGAAACTTGAACCCAGGGCTCCTGACTCCTAGGCCCAGGATTGGCCCAGCACAGTCAGCAACCTGTCCTTTGGAACTGGGACTTCCCCATCATCAGAAACAAATCCTGGCTCCACCACTTCATGGTGGGGTGCTGGGACCTCAGAAAATTGTTTAGCCTTAGTTTTCTCGTGTGTTAAAATGGGAATGAAAAATTTGGCCTCACAGGATCAACAGACATGAGGAGGTGAACGGCCTGGCACAATTCCTAGCCCGTGCCAGGCACTCAAATGGGGTTCCATTCCTCTTCCTGTCTTCACTGATGTTCCCCTAGAAGCAAAGCCTGGCACAGGATTTAAACGCAAGTCGTTTATCTGGGAAACGATCCCAAGAAATACCAGTAGGAGAGCGGGGAAATGAGCAGTAAGGGGATTAAGCAAGCCAATACAGGGTACGTGAATAAGTAGGTTACTCTGTGGGTTACTGGGGCTCCACCCCCCTAACGACCTCTCGGAGACAGTGTAGAGCGGCGGGCCCCAACCTTTCTGGCACCAGGGACCGGTTTCGTGGAAGACGATTTTTCTACAGACAGGTGGCAGGGGAGGAGGGGGAGGGTTCCGGCAGTAATGCGAGCGATGGGGAGCGACAGATGAAGCTTTGCTCGTCGATGCTCACCTGCTGCTGTGCGACGGTACCGGTCCGCAGCCTGGGGGTTGGGGACCCCCGGTGTAGGTCATACCTTAGAGTCCCGCACCTCCATCCACTCTGAGGATGAGGAAGCTAGTTTATCTATTCTCCAACTCCTTCATTAGCCCAGGGCCGACCCTGGGGGTATCACTCCCAGCACTTCCTGCCTGTCCCCGAGCACAAGCTGAGATGCCAGAGGAAGCCCTTGGGAGGGTATCACAGGTGCTTGCAGTGGGCAGCCGTCCATGTGCCTGAGAACACTGAGCGCCCGTGGAATATGGGCAGTGCTCTGAGAGCAGCTGCTGCAGTCCACGGCCCCCTGCGCCACGCAGATCCAATTCTGCTCCACACCAAGTTCATTCTTTTCTGTCCCTGAATTTTTCAAGGTGCTGACAAGGCAGGCTGGGACCTGGGACCCTTTCCTGGAGTGTCTGCACCTGGACAAAGGTCTCCTTGAGCAACAGAATACAAAGAAACGATAAGGGACTAAAAATAACCTCACGCATGCACAGTTGGGGCAAAGTATGAACAATAAGATACAAAAAGGCCAAAACCCAACTGCCATTGCTGAGGTGTCCGGGGCAAAAGCGGGATACGGGGCATGACCCCTGCACGCAGGACCCCCCACGGGGTGAGCCCACCACCTAAGCCACTCCTCCAGCCTGACCCACCCTCACCCCGTTTAAGGAGCCAGCTCTCCTCCCTTCCCTGGGGAGCAAGGAAGGGCAACTGTTTCTTGTCTTGGCTTCCTCATGCCGCAGCAGGAGTCCCGGCAAAGCCTCGCCTGAATTTCCCGTCTAGCCTCTTGCCAATTTCTATGGATTAAAAAGAGTCCAAGAATCTGGGTGGGTAACAGTGACTCGTCACAATTTCTTTTATAAATAAACAAACTTACAACAGATGGTTCGGTGGGATAGGCCACAGGTCCCACTGGGGCAGTTAGTTAGTTGGTCCTGAGGTTAACATAATTCATACTCATCATGAACCTCCTCGTCGTGGGACGGATTCTGTCCCCAAACAATTCATGTGATGAAATCCTTACCCCTAGTACCTCAGAATGTGACTGTTTCTGGAGACAGGACTTTTAAAAAGGTAATTAAGGTAAAATGAAGTCATGAGGGTGGACCCCAATCCAATCTGGTGTCCTTTCTGGTGGACACCTGAATCCATCCACAGATGGATACAGAAGAAAGACCATGTGAAGACAGAGAGAAGACAGCCATCCACAAGCCCTCAAAAGAAACTAACCCCGCTGATTCCTTCATCTTGAACTTTTAGCCTCCAGAACTGTGAGACAATAAATTCCTATTGTTTAAGCCACCTGTTTATGGTAATTTGTTACGGCATCCCTAGGAAGCTAATACACTCCTCTAGCCCTTTCTCTAGCGTGCCCTTGGCCAGCCCTTCCACTGGTCTAGGCTCTTGTCACTCCTTCCTTTCGAAGGGTCCGAGACCTGGGTACCATACTCTGGTACCACACCTGTTATTACTTGTTCATGATTACCTCCAGGTTTACAAGTACCAAGAGGTACCCCAGTGTATCTGCTGAATTCCAGACATATTCTTTCCTGCCCCCATTATGTAGCAACAACACAACCTCCCTGTTATTCTCCTACCAGTATTACAACTCCTTTCTTGGGCTGCTGGTGTACCAGGCAAAGGCTGTAACTTTACAGGATCCCTTCCTGTGCCCTTGGGAACTAGGACCTGAGGTCCAGCAGAGCCTAAAGTTACAGGGATGGAAAACCCAAATCCCCCAGCAGGGGTCACTGGAGTGATGCTAAGAGGACCCACCTCTGGTTCCCACTCTAAGGGACCAGATCATCCCATGCTGGGACCCAACCCTCTTCTGCTTATCAGCAGGTCTCACCAGCTTCGTGTCAGTAGCTGAGAGCAGTTCTAAGATCAATCCACCTCCACATTTTTCTGCTAGTGTGTCATGGATCGGGTTCAAGGAGGGGGTCAACAGCCTGAGCTGCCATCTGATCCAGAGCAGTGTTGGCTCCTTAAATAAAATATATACTAAAAATACAGATGGGGTGGACGGGCTGTTACCAGATGATGGACCAATGTGCTTTATAGAGAACAGGAAGGCTCCCCTGCCCTGGAACTAGAGATTGACAGCCACACACTGACTGCAAGAGTACCTACCATACAACGATTCAGGGCTTGCTCTCTGTCCCATGTGATTTGTGCACACCTGCATGAGCCCAACATGGTGAGGAAACAACGGGTGGGGGAGGGGCAGGAACCTGCTCCAGGTCACTTAGCCCACAGGGGTGACCTGAGATATAAAGGGAAGCCGTTTCCTCCCAGAGCCCCTGCTCCTCACCTAAAAAGAGGTGACCAAGCCACACTTCCGTGCAGTGTGGTTCTTTGTAAGGCAGACCTCGGAGATATTGCAGGCTCAGTTCCAAGCCATCACAATAAAGCAAATATCGCGATAAAGCAAGTCACACAAATTCTTTGGTTTCCCAGTGCATATAAAAGTTATGTTTACACTCTGCTATGGTCTATTAAGTGCGCGACAGCATCACGTCTTAAAAACAATATACATACCTTAATTTTAAAATACTGCATTGCTAAAAAGTGCGAACCGTCATCTGAGCCTTCAGCGAGTCATAATCTTTTTGCATAGTCACGGCAAAGATCACTGATCACAAACCACCACGGCAAATATAATAGTAACGAAAAAGTTTCAAATATGGCAAGAATTTCCAAAACGTGACACAGAGACAGGAAGTGAGCAAATGCTTTGGGAAAATGGCGCCGATATACTTGGTTGATGCAGGATTGCCACAAACTTTCAATTTGTAAAAGACACGTGATCTGCAAAAGCACGTTAAAGCAAGGCAATAAAACGAGGACTGCCTGCCGGCACCCAGGCTACAGTCAGTGAGAGCTACCTCCTCCCGGCCCTCGCCTGTACCCATTTGCGGTCGTATTTGTTTATTTCCACCAAGATATGTGCTCATTTTTTGTGAACCACGGAGTTAACTCCAAAACGGCCCCACCCTGCAGAAGGACCCCTGCCCAAAAAAGCCGGCTTTAAGAAATCTCGTACTGAAGTTTGGCTGGGAGGGGCAGCCAAACACCCCACAAATGTTCTGCTTTTCAGTGTGTGAAGTTAAAAGAAGCTTTTAGGAAATGGGCATGTTTACTCCAAACCAGCAATCAAACATTTGTTCCTTTTTTAATATCTTTGAGGCAGTAACAGTTTGAAGGCAACTGGGGTGGTATTTACCATTACGGGCAGGTCGATGCCATTTCATCTGCCAAGGTATCTCATCCCGGAACAGAAAAGAGCTGTTTCGGGGGTGACAGGATGTCACACAGCCCCAAGCCGCTCCCCAGCCATTGGGTGGCAGGGCTGCGGGAGCTTTTGAGAACACAATGTGTGACCTCTGCTCTGTCTCCACATGGATGAAAGGATAGAAGAGCTTTCTGTCGATCCTGACATTCTGCCTTATTTAATGGCTTCCGGAGAACCCACTGCTTAACTGTCTTACGGCCAAAAGAAAAGAAAAACAGGGCCCTGAGAGGTGCTTCATGTCAGGGGGAGGACTGGAATCCTGGCACTGGAGCTGCAATTAGATCTTGGTGCATTTTTACCGCGCAAAGGGTTTTAGGTCTGGAGGCTTGACTGAGAAGGGGTCAACAAGGTGGTCTGTAACTGCTCCCAACTGGTTTCCAAACCTGAACACAAAGAAGAGACTGAGCAGTGGGGGAGGATCACCTGACAAATGGTGTGGGGAGAGGAGAGTGGGCCTGGGTGTCCAGCAGACCTGGATGGAGGCCCCTCTCTGCCCCTCACTGGCTGTGTGACCCTGTGCCAGCGACTCTTCTCTGAGCTTCGGTTTCCTCGTCTGTTAAACTGGGGACGGCATTACCCATCTCATGAATCCATGAATATCACGGGAACGGTTCCAAGCAGACTGTGAGATGAGGATTTCGAACAAAGTGATTTTGTAGGAAATGCTCCCAGGAAAACCAGTAAGACGGAAGGAAACAAGCATCAGAAAGAAAGATCCAGCAGGCCTGCCGTACCTGAAGTGTGGCCCACAGCCCTGCAGCAACACCACCGCCTGGGGTTTGCCGCCAGCGAAGAATTTTGAGGTTCTCTTTGACGTACGAAAACAGAATCTCCTTTTTAACAAGATCCCAGGGGATCTGAAAAGCACTGGTTGAAGACACCCCATGGGGGAGGATCCGTCCTTGATGAAGGGCTGGTGCCCAGGGCTGGAGGTGGGGCAGTAGTGCAAATCCGCCCCCCAGCAGCTTCCTCTCCCGCCCCCCGGCAGCCCCCCCTTCCCCGCTGAGGACAGAGGCACAGGGACTCGCTGTTGGAAGTGAATTCAGAGGAGCAAGTGCACAGAAATGGCACTTTAATCCGGTCCCTTTAATCTCCATCTAGAACCTCATGTGTCAGAACAGCTCTTGGAGATGCGAGTTTATATTTTCATCCTACAGTTTTCCCCTTTGCTCCCTCCATTCAGATGGGAAGCCTTGGCTTTTAATTCCAAAGTCAAAGACTAGGGTTCGAGAGAGTTAAAAAGAGGTCCTCAGAGGACACGGGGAGGGGGAAGGGTAAGCTGGGACAAAGTGAGAGTGGCATGGACATATATACACTACCAAATGTAAAACAGATAGCTAGTGGGAAGCAGATACATAGCACAGGGAGATCAGCTCGGTGCTTTGTGACCAGCTAGAGGGGTGGGATAAGGAGGGTGGGAGGGCGGGAGACGCAAGAGGGAAGAGATATGGGGATATATGTATATGTATAACTGATTCACTTTGTTATAAAGCAGAAACTAACACACCATTGTAAAGCAACTATACTCCAATAAAGATGTTTTAAAAAATTAAGTAAATAAAGAGGTCCTCAGAGATTTGGGAATAGGGGCAAGGAGGCCTGTTCCGCCTCCCAGACAGCTCCCTGTGCCTGAGATTTATCCACATTATACCCATGCCCCACTCATCAGGTTTAGATGCGGGGACTCTGTCAGCCACCCAGACAGCAAATCTGGAGCAGCCTGAGATTCTCAGCCAACGTTTACAGCTGCACTGATGCAGCCCAGAAACAGTTCCCAGCGCTGGCTGTACAGGAGAATCACCTGGGAGCTTTTAAATATCGGCCTCCACCAGATACCCTGACTCTGTTAGGTGCAGCCCAGGGATGGGGGCATCTTAAAAGCTCCCCGGGTGACACGCCTGCAGAGACAAAGACGAGCGGTGCTGGTCCAAGTGCTGAGTTGGAGGCATCCTGAAGCTATGCGCCCCCCAGCATAGCTTAGCTACACATCCACTTAGCTACACAGAGCAGTCAGGCCCCACCCACCTCGGGTCAGAGGTCATCCAAGCCCATCCAAGGTCAGCAGACCAGGGAGCAACCAGGGTTCTGGATGTTCTCAGGCCAGCTCCTCTTTCTGAGGGCTGGCTCTGTTGGGATTCTGAGTTTCAGCCCCTGCTCTGCCCCCAACTCTGGTCACTGGATCCCATCCCTGTCCACTTCCTCCTGCAGTGACCACTGAATGTAGATGGAAGAACCCAGAAGGCGGGGGCAGAAGCTCTGGATTCAAGTCCTGACTCTGCCCCTTACCACGGACACTCAATAACAGGTTAAGAAGATGCTGTGAGGCAGCTGTTGCTTTTCTCTGGGAACATTCATTCCCTCATCCACCACACATGGTCCTGGTGGGACTATAGGTCAACAGGCCCTTCTTCCAGCCCGGAGGTAGACACCTGACCCAAATGAGGCCGACCTGACTCACCCTCTCAGGAATGTGTATCTTGAGCAGAGTGACCCAATAATTTCTTTTCTAACCTCTTTATTGGGGTGTAATTGCTTTACAATGGTGTGTTAGTTTCTGCTGTGTAACAAAGTGAATCAGCTATATGCATGCGTATATCCCCGTATCCCCTCCCTCTTGTGTCTCCCTCCCACCCTCCCTATCCCACCCCTCTAGGTGGTCACAAAGCACCGAGCTGATCTCCCTGTGTTATGTGGCTGCTTCCCACTAGCTATCTGTTTTACGTTTGGTAGTGTATATAAGTCCATGCCCCTCTCTCACTTCATCCCAGCGTACCCTTCCCCCTCCTCCAATAAGTTAAAACAAACTGCTCTGTTCCTTCATCCCAGTAGAAGCAGCCTGAAATCTGCTGACTAACTCCCCAGGGGCACCACGATTTCTGTTCTTTCAGGGAAGTTTCTTCAGTTTTTCCTTTGTTTTCCTAAACTCCCCACCCATATCCTCCCAAAGAATTCCTTGTTAGCTCAGGTTAGCTACACTCAGAATCTGTTGCTTACAACCAAAGAATCCTAACTAATGCAACATGTCTTACTGTCCCCACTTTACAGCTGAGAGAGCTGAGGCCCAAGAAAGGCTAGGCGAGATGTATGGTTATCCATCCACTGAGTAACAGAACCAGAACTCTAATCAGGTCTCCTTCCTCCTCTACACATCACGCTCCTCTCAGTAACAGATGTTTGGGAGCGAAGTGTTGGGGAAATAATTTCTCTAGGAGAAAATCAATGTATAGAGGGACCCAGACTGAAAGCACCAATCTCATTTGTTTGGGTTCCATGCAGAGCCCTAAGAAGTCAGTACAAAGGCACTGACAGTGATTAGAAGCCTGAGAGCTCAATACTGCTGAACCTTCAGGCAAGCTGGCCCGGGACCCACAAAGAGAACAGCAAGTCATCAACAACGTGGCTGAATAAGATGTCCCTCATTTGTATCCCCTCAACACAACAACAATTCACTGCCCATCGATGGACAAAAGTGCATCTGTGGGAGCTGTGGGATCCAGCCCCATATACCACAGGACCGGGAAGAGTCTTGCCCACCTGTGCACCAGGTAATGGGCAGACAAACCTCGGTCCCGCCTACTGACCCTGCAGTGGCCCATGAACTGGTTCCACCTCCTCTTGGCTATGGCCCAGGAGCCCCTAGAGAACACTGTCTAAGAACAACCGCTCACAGATGAGAGACCCATTGTGGAAGTCCAGGTTTCCAGCAGAGAAGTTCTAGCCCATGGTCACAGCAAAAACAATAAAATAAAAATATGAGTGTGGATGCAGTGGAGAGGACGAAAGGGACAATGTGACTTTACTCGTATCACCATTCACCCAAGGTGGCACAGCTCAGTGTCAAGAGAGATCTTCTTGGCCCGTGATTTCTCCCACGGGGGAAAATGAGATCACGTGAGTGAGTGAGTGAGGGCTCGACCTCCCCGACCACACAGGACGCTGCCAAAGAGGCCCATTTCTCCCACTCCATCAAGAGTAACTGAGTCATGAGCTGCACGACTGGGGGACGGGAAGAGCGTGGTAGAGCAGCAGACAGGACCTCAGAGGGCATTAAAGGAGCAAGGATCCTGGACTCCATCAAGTAGCCTAGGCACGAGCCACTAGGAACCCCTCGCACACAGATCCACACCCCTGGTCCATGGACACACTCAGTACTCCATGTGCCTCCCCCCCACACAAAACCCCAGCCTAGGGCTGGCTCTCGGTGTGTACCCGATGGCAGCGAGAGTGAGCTTTGCCAGATGGCTAGGGAGCTAGCCCAGAAGGCCAGCCAAATGCAGCCCAGGGAGACGCCACAAACTTGAGATTTAGTTCTACCCTTGGGAAAGCAAAAGGGAGGACGCCAGTACCCTGCCTGATGTGTTGCAAGATCAAGAGAAGGCAGGCAACTATAAGAATCCTGCCACAAGGGGAGGAAGAAGCGCGCGGCAGGCATATCCATAGAAGGTCTGAGAAATTCTCAGACTCCCCGGCACAGCGGCCACCAGGGGCTGGGGGGGCTGGGGAAATGAGGGGATGTCAGTCAAAGGGTACAAACTTCCCTTTGTTATAAGATGAGTAAGGTCTGGGGATCTAACGCACAGCATGGTGATTACAGTTAACAGCCCTGTATTATATACTAGAAAGTTGCTAAGAGAGTAGATCTTAAATATATTTAAGATTTTTCTCACCACACACACACAAAAAGCAGTGGTAATAATGTGAGGTGATGGAGGTATTAACCAACCCTACTTTAACGATCATTTCACATTATATGTGTATTAAATCCTCACATTGTACACCTTACACTTACATCATATTATGTGTCAGTTACAGCTTTTAAAAAATATTTATTTATTTCTCTCTTTGGCCGCGCCAGGTCTTAGCTGGAGCATACGGACCCTTAGCCGCGGCACGCGGGATCAAACCCGGGCCCCCGGCATGGGGAGTGTGGAGTCTTAACCACTGGACCACCAGGGAAGTCCCTCGTCAATTGTACCTTAATAAAGCTGGATAATAAATAAAATTAGGACAACAGTAAAAAAAAAAAAAAGAACCACAAAACTGGAGATTGCCCTTTTTTTCCTTTTTAAGGAATGTTTTGACAACTGTAAATAATTTTCAAGGTTAATGGCATCTTGATTCACAATAATGAAAGTCTCATTTATCTACATATTAGTGTCCTGAAGGTAGCTTAATTTACATAATCATAAATTGCATTCCAACCGTCCTCATCAGCGTGTTCCCCATTCGATGAAAACGAAAACGGTAATTCCAACCGTCCTCATCAGCGTGTTCCCCATTCGATGAAAACGAAAACGGTAATTCCAACCGTCCTCATCAGCGTGTTCCCCATTCGATGAAAACGAAAACAGTAATTCCAACCGTCCTCATCAGCGTGTTCCCCATTCGATGAAAACGAAAACGGTAATTTTATTTGGGGTCAATTGCACACAAACTGCATTTATGCAGCATGAGAAAATAGCATTTTAACCTATCCAGCAAGTTAGGCTCATTACAAAAAATAAGAATATTGGTTAGAACACTGTCAGTTCCCCAAATGTTTTTGAAGGCCCCAGTCATTGTTGTATTATTACCCAATTGGTTTTCACTGTATTTGCTCAAAGCTGGAAAAAGCTAAGACCTCACAATGAAAATGGCCCTTAGACTCCAAGGTCCAGGTAGCCGGTGGGCCCCAAGATTCCAAGATGGCAGGGCGGGGGGGGGACACAGTGTGCAGGGACCCCTCTGTAACCAGCACGGAGGATACTTCCAAAGACTGAGAAGTGGGAAGGAAATCGCGCTTCATTATGACACAAGACAGACTGATCCAGTATACGGAGTCAGCTCACGCAGTTGTGAACACAGGCCTGGCCCCTCTCCCCACCTGGAGGGGAATCCACTGCGTCTCTGAGGGTTTGCGACCTCCCTCTGACCACTGGTTTCCTGTGCAATGCCAGTCTCTGAGCTAGATGCAGTGAAGAGCCCCAGATATGAATAAAAGCCTGTGCTGTCCTCACAGGCAGGAGATAAGATGGCACAACTTGTTGCGAGCCCAGAAAGAAGGAATGACCCTCCTTGGGCTTCCCTGGTGGCGCAGTGGTTGAGAGTCTGCCTGCTGATGCAGGGGACGCGGGTTCGTGCCCCGGTCCGGGAAGATCCCACATGCTGCGGAGCGGCTGGGCCCGTGAGCCATGGCCACTGAGCCTGTGCGTCCGGAGCCTGTGCTCCGCAACGGGAGAGGCCACAGCAGTGAGAGGCCCGCGTACCGCAAAAAAAATAATAAATAAATAAAATAAATTTTTAAAAATGACTGTCCTTCACAAATGCCCTGTGAGGGCGGCAGCCTTGCCATATGCGTGTGGGCGCCAAGGTTCAGCAAGTGGAGCCACCCGCTCAGGTTCACTAGGTGTCGTAGCCTGTTTGGACAGCTTTAACAGAATATCATAGGCCGGGTGACTTCTAACAAAGGATATGTATTTCTCCAGTTCTGGAGGCTGGGAAGTCCAATGTCAAGGTGCCGGCAGATTCCATGTATGGTGAGAGCCAGCTTCCCGGTTCATAGATTTCTGTCTTCTGTGTCCTCACATGGCGGAAGGGGCAAGGGAGCTCTGTAGAGTCTCTTCTAAGAGTGCTCATCCCATTTACAAGAGCTCTACCCTCAGGACCTAATCACCTCCCACAGGCCCCCACCTCCTAATACACCACATTGGGGGTTAGAATTTCAGCATACGAATCTGGGGGGGACACAAACATTCAGCCCATAACACCCAGCCAATGTCAGAGTCACAGTGCAAGGCAGGCAGAAAGTCTTAAATGTTCAGCAGGCGTAGGGAGCTCAGGTTCCCTGGGAGCCAGGGGGAAAAGCAGGGTGGAAGTGTGGCCAGGTGCAGAGCCACAGGGGTCTCCCCGTGACGTGACCCTTCCCCGCTGCCTCTGCAGTGGACATTAGCCCACATGTCTTTACCTACGGCTCCCACCGCAGCTGGGGGCTCTGCACCGCTCTCTGCAAGACGTGTGAAAAGCTGAAGTGAGAAAGGCACATCTCACCAGCAGGATCTTCAGAGCCCACTTAGCTCACACCACCTCTGGGCTCTGGCGAAGTGGGACCCATTTCTTGCTAATCAAGGCTCTGACGGCTGTTCTGCACATCGGACGTCACAGCTCTCTGACCCAAAGCTGAGAGCAGATACTGAACTATGGAGAAAATGGCCAGACAAGGTCGTTAGGTGTAAGGAATGAATGTGCTCAGCTGTGGACCAGCACCTGTTCCCAAGGTACAGTGGGCAAGACAAGAGATTTCTCCAGGCGTCGAGCAGGCCAACGTGGAAAGGAGTGATGCACCTGTTTCTGGTGACACCTGGCAGTGTGTCAAGCCCTTTAGAAAACGATTCTCAGACACTATAGTTCTCTGTAGACCAGAGATGGCACAGGGGGCAGGGGGATGCAACACAACTAATTTACAGGATGCAAATTGGTGCAACATTTGTCATCTTTCACGGGGCTTTTGTGACATGAGGCACACCTAGGACGGCCGTACCTTCTTAAGACGGTGCTCTGAAAGGCAGCATTTCTCAGACAAGCATCTCCTGGGGAGCCTGTTCAAACCGCAGAGGCCAGACCCACCCCAGACCCTCTGCACCTCTGCTTGGTGAACAAGCATCCCAGGTGGCTCTGGGGGACCCTGATGAGAAAGCAGCCCTTTATCTCTTACGGCCGGCTCAGGACCCAGGACCCGAGACCCAGAACTCCAGACCCCAGCCAAATTCCTAGGCCTCTTGGTTCAGAAATGCATCCGTAACCTTCTACCTACAATCCTTCCAAGGGTAGCTTTCACACCTGACTTTAGGATGACAGCAAAAAGATTCGATGAGCATGACCAAGGTCACATTCCATAAAAACACTTTGTTGGGGCTTCCCTGGTGGCGCAGTGGTTGAGAGTCCGCCTGCCGATGCAGGGGACACAGGTTCGTGCCCCGGTCCGGGAAGATCCCGCATGCCGCGGAGCGGCTGGGCCCGTGAGCCATGGCCGCTGAGCCTGCGCGTCCGGAGCCTGTGCTCCTCAACGGGAGAGGCCACAAAAGTGAGAGGCCCGCGTATGGCAAAAACAAACCAAAAACCACGCTTTGTTGTAATACACTCTCTAAAACTTACAAGCAAATATTTGTTGAATGAATGACACAGGTACTCGGTGATTTCTGAGCTCCAGCTTTTCCCCTCTGAGGACCGGTAAGGACCTTAACCAGGACAGGTTGAAGAGACACCCTCCAAGCTCATCTGGTCTGCAAGTTTCTGCACAAACCACATTGTTCTTGTGACACACCCTGCACTGGGGCATCTGCTTCTTGCTCCTGGGTCCCCAGATCCTGAGTGCTTACGTATCTACTGCTTAGGGCAGACTCCAGTGACCTCCCAATCACTGCCAGGGGGCAGCCCACATTCCTCTGCGCCTGAATCTGTGTTCTCTTGGTACAGGCACCAGCTTCCTGGGTACTATGGCCAAGGGCTGTTCCAACTTAACCCTGGAGCCAAAATTGAAACACATGGAGGCTGTGATACTTCCTGTGTGACATCATTAAACACGCCCACTAGCAATATCTCAGAGCTGATGTTAAGGTACTGAGTTCCCTGTCACTGGAGGTATACAAGCAGAAATCAATCGACCATATATCAGGAATGCCGGCAGCCCTCAACTAAAGCATTGGACTTGTCGAGCACAGAGTCCTTCCAACTCCAGGTGTGCCTGATTCTGTGAATTTCACATCTGACTTCCACTACTGGGATCAAAAACATACACATTCTGCCCACACAGCTCTCTGATGCTCAGACTGGTTTCGCCCAAAGTGGTAAAATAACAGTTTAAGTATTTCCTGTGTGTCAGAACCGTGAGGAACAAAAACAAATTAATCAACCAACATTTCCCATGGTTTTCAAACCAGCTTGTGTCGTCACCAAACCACAGATGAAATGCTAATAAAGTTCAGCCTACAACAACAGTGTAAAGATTTAAATATGGCCTATTTTTCCAAAGAAAAAATATATATATATTCTTTGGAAAAAGTGGGTCCAGGAAGATCCCACTTGCCGCGGAGCAACAAAGCCCATGCGCCACAACTACTGAGCCTGCGTGCCACAACTACTGAAGCCCGTGCGCCTAAAGCCCGTGCTCTGCAACAAGAGAAGCCACCGCACCGCAACAAAGAGCAGCCCCCGCTCTCCACAACTAGAGAAAGCCCGCGCAGCAACAAAGACCCGATGCAGCCAAAAATAAATAAGTAAAAAATAAATTTATAAAATATATATATTTCCAAACATGGCCTTCTCAATGAGTGTAAACTTTTTTATAAGAACATGATTAGAATATAGCGAAGGGCTCCTGACGACTGTAATGAGGTGGAGTCCCCATTGAATGGCCTCGGGAATGATCCAAGAGACCCGTGGGCAGGTGTGAAAGTCATCTTCCTTGGATCTAACAGGAGGGATCCTGAGAGAAGAGGCAACGGGCAAAACTGCAGCGATGTAGTCATTTCACCTCTTTAGCCTAATGTGAAGAGATGAGGCTGTGGGACCTTGCTCCAGCTTTGCACACTTACTGTGAATTGCAGCAAGAGAACCGATGTGCTGGCTGCTTCCATCACAGTCAGGACACATGGTGTCCCGGAGGCACAGGAGCTGCCCCCTAGCTGCCCCCCAGTTGCCCATCAGCCTCGCCGCTTGCTGCCCTGCCCGGGGTGACCTGCCTCCTTTCTCAAACATACAGCGTCTTTCTGTGCTTCCATGCTTTTGCCCGTGTTCTCTCTCCTCCTTCTCTCCTTATCAACCTCAACCTTGCTCCAGACCCAAATTCCAAAATCACCTCAACCATGCTGTCTTCCCTGACTTGCAGTGCAATGTTGAACACTCCCTGCTGGGGACCTTTGAACCTCCAAACCCTGTCCCCTGGCCACCCCTCCCTTGCACATCCCCCAGTCTGCCTCCCAGATGGCCTCTTGCTAAATTGGAAGCTCTTTGAGGGCAGGGACCATGTCACAGACTCTACACTGTATCCCCAGTGTAGCACACAGGCCAACCAAATGCTGGTGGAAGGGAGGCGAGGGCAAAGATGGAAAGCAACACCTTTCAAAGCCACTGACCCAAATGTCAATGTTTTGGCCACAATATCTCCTTACCAGAAGGTCCCCATGGGGATGTGGATATAAAAAGATAAGCCCAAACAATCAGCCATTTTCCATAACTTCCAGAAATTTGGATATTATGCTCACGGCCTGAAAGGCATGTCTCGCTCCACTGGGATCTGGGCTTGCCTTATGGAATCAGGCAGACTCAGAATCACAGCCCAGTTGGTCACCTTGCTGTGTGGTCTCGGGCAAGTTATACAACCTCTCTGAGTCTCCGTTTCCTCAGCCTAGACATAGAGATAATAATAATTCCTCTGCAGGGTTGTTGAAAGGTTGTAACAAATAAAGTGGAAGCAGCTAGCACCCAAGATTCTCAATAAATGACATGCGCTTCCCCTCCTTGCAGAGTTAGCTACTGTGAGAGTTTTAGATCAGGTGGCACCTCAATCTTTCCATCTGTAGAATAGTCAGGCATGCTCTCGGCTTCTTACTTCACTGCTCAAAGATCAAGTTTATATATAAAAACATTAATATGTATAATACACTTGATTTATTCCCAGTGTCATGTCAGTGTTAAATAGTCATCCATTCTTCCTAAACAATGCAGGAATTATCACCTGCCATTTCTAAGAGGATCAGGAGATTGTCACCCATTAAGAACATGCTATCAGCAGAGAAAACTGTGGCCCATGGATGAGGCTTGTCTCCCCAGCGAGGGAGCAGGGAGCTGTACTCTGCTATCTGCTGGCCCCCCCAGTGGTGTGTGTCAGAGAGGCTCGTGTAACCCACAACATGTTGAGGCTGGTAGTACACTCCCCACTCTACTGATGAGGAAACTGAGGCTCAGAAAGGTTTGCTGAGTCCAGATCCAGAGCTCTCCGCCCACCATTGCCCAAGATGCTGCAGGAGGGAGAGGCGCATTACAGAGAAGGTGGAGCAGGTGTGAGATTCTCCAGCACTACAAGAGGAAGCTCAAAGGGCTGGATACCGGACCACGCACACCCCTCCACTTCTCGGAAGGGAGGCGCGTGAAGTAGAAAAGTGGGGCTGTTGGAAACATAACAGAACTCAAAATCAGATTCATGACACCCTCCCATAATCCTGTGCAATGCTATAAAATGCCAATGTTTGCATCCGCTTAGAAAATTTTTTTAAAAAACAACTATAATCAAGTACTCTTAGAAGACGATTTCCAGGGGGTCTCCCAAGGTTAAATCAGGGATACCATGCGTTCCAGGCTGCCTAGGACAGTCCCCAAATCTACAGAAGGATGGTTAACTTGTGCTTCTCAGCCTTGGCTACACATTAGGATCACCTGGGGAGCTTTGTCAACATCTCGATTAAATCAAAATCTATGGGGGGTGGTGAGATCCAGGCATTAGTCTTTTTTGAAGCTTTCCCCAGCAACCGTCATGCACAGCCAAGGTTGAAGGCCACTGTCCTAGGTGGAAGACACATCCTTCCTTGGCATCAAAGGTGAATCAGGTCAGCGGACAGAGGTGGACAGGTGGCACCCCAACAAGCCCTGAGCTGCCCTGTCCCTGGGGGTCCTGGGGCAGCAGCAGCAGAAGCACGAAGCTGGTCCACAGGCCCCATCCATGGAGATGCTACGCTCGCTGTTCATTGGCCTGTTTGTATTTACTCGCCGCCTGCTTCGTGAAAGGGCTGAAGGCTCCATGGCAATTCCGTTGGGTGCCGACTCAGCACTGAGCAGATCGTTACTGCTCACTGGCTCCCAGAGAGGCAGGGAGGGAAATCACCTGTTTCACCTTGTAGCTGAGGAGGAGAACCTGTAGAGGCAGATTTGTCCACACATTTTGGAGAGGTTCTGCCAGAGATTTCCACCGAGGGGCGCACGGCCAGGCTACTGGCACAGAGCAGCCCTGGAGCCCAGGGTGCAAATGTGTCCTGGGCAGGGTTTCTTGAACAGATCATCTCCAAATGCTGCCTCTATCCTAATTAATGCTGCGAGCGAAGTCTCTGGTCTCTCATCTCACACAGCAGAGAAGAGGTCCTGCCATCTCCTTGTCCCAGCCACGGAGAGCAGGGCCTGTCCTCACGCAGCTCCCCTGGTTTTGAATCATTTTCTCAGCTCTGGCAATCATATTCCTGACTGTCATGCATTTCCAAGAGCAGAAAATGAAGGTGGAGGTTTGATAGAGGTTTTTTTTTTTTTTTGGCTGTGTTGGGTCTTCGTTTCTGTGCGAGGGCTTTCTCTAGCTGCGGCAAGCGGGGACCACTCTTCATCGCGGTGCGCGGGCCTCTCACTATCGCGGCCTCTCTTTTTGCGGAGCACAGGCTCCAGACGCGCAGGCTCAGTAGTTGTGGCTCACGGGCCTCGTTGCTCCACGGCATGTGGGATCTTCCCAGACCAGGGCTCGAACCCATGTCCCCTGCATCAGCAGGCAGATTCTCAACCACTGCACCACCAGGGAAGCCCCATGATAGAGGTTTTTTCTTTCTAAAGAGGGCCAGCAAACATCACTACAGCTAGACCTGGATGGTGTTTGTGGCTCCCAGATACATTCTAACCACGTAATGCATTACACATCTCAGTGTTTTTCAGACTGTGTCCCTGAAAAACTCTTCCATGTTGTACTAGGAGAAATTATTCCATGAAATACTGTTAGGGAAACTTCAGTATATGCGGAAAACCAGTCATTTGTGGATATAACATTTATAACTTTGACCCCTGAGTGAGAAATATGCTACCAAATTCCCCCCACCCCATAAAAGTGATAACAATTTGTACCACCACCAATATCACACTCGCACATACACAGCCCTTACTAGCTTGTCATTTTCCAACTTTCTGATCCTTTCCAATCTGGAAAATGAAACAGATTATCTCAGTGTAGTTTTCAATTCTTATTAGACTAAGCAACTTTTCATATGCTTAAGAAGTTTTGCTTCCTTCACCATGGAATCCATTCATATCCTTTGCCCATTTTTCTATTAAATTCACAGTCCTTGGTTATTGATTTGCAGGATCTCTTTATATATTAGAGAACCCGGCCCTTCCTCTGTGACATAGCCTGCAAACATCTTGTTTGTCTTTTGATTTTGTTTATGATTAGCATTTAGCTAAGTCCATTTTAATGGAATTGAATTTATGATTTTGTGGCTTCTGGGTTTTGTATCATACTTTAGACATCCTGATAAGGAAAACATCTTTCATTGTTTCTTTAGTATGAGATCTTCAAAGAACTGAGCCAGGCCAGAAATAATTCAGTGGAGAAATATTCAAAGAAAATCATGACTTAACATGGCTCTTTATGCATGTGAAGATTATGGTACCCTAAGAGAAAGCTGACCAAACACATCTGTTTTCAAAGATGGTCCACAATGGAGCTTCCCATCTGAGGGACTATTTCTCATAAGATGTTATAATCTAGAATTCCCAGCTCCAGTGTAATTAAAGGCCTCTATATACAGAGATCCTGGTGACATTAGTCTTGTTTGTTTCTAAGTCATTCCAAAAATTCTTCTAAGATTCAAGAGGATCTCTTTCTATCAAACCAGTAACTGCCATGTCAGTTGGGGTCTCCCAGAAAACTTCCACTTGGTAATAACTGCATGAAACAAGTGAGATTCTCTGGGTCAAAATATAACACAGCAGCTTTCTATAGGGAACGACTCTAGGGAATGAAATGAGGTTTCTTTTGTGGGTATTTAGATGTGCCCCTCTGTCTCTAGGGATTCCACTGCTCTCCTGTGTCACCAAACCCTACAGCAGAGCTTTTGCCTCAGTTTCCTGTTCGGTCTTCAGATATAACTCCGGACACGGATGCCCGCCCTATGCCCAGCATGGCAGTTGGTGGCCTGACATCACACCTGCTCCAGCCCACGCCTCCCTGAGTCCTGCTTTCTCCTTCCAGCCAGTCCAGACTCTGAGTCAAAGAAAGCCACCCTGGAGGTGGCGTGAAGAGACATCCCCATTCGGAACCAGGCTTCTGCCCAACTGGCTTGTTCCACAGACTCTTACTACACACGTACTGGGGTTGGGTGAAGGACATACAGATGCTGGGGAAGCTGAAGCAACAGGACAGGTGTGAGTCGGGTGGTGGCTGAGCCCAGAGCCTCTCTTGAGCATCAAACTAGAGAATACTAGAAGTTTGGATTCACCCACATCATCCAGGTCCCCACAGCTTCTGGACTTCAACCTGAAGCCCAAGCACAGTGACTAGGCAACCTGAACCTTTCATAGGTCCTACAGACAGAGCTGGTTCCTTGGCCCAGACTTCCTCACCTGGTCTCCAGGGCCCCTCCTTGCTCGTCTGACCCCTTCCCTCAAAAAACCCTGGCCCTTCCTAAAGCTTGCATGGGGTACAGAAACATCCCCACAAGCTGATCCTGTGTTTCAGATAGCATCGTTCCTAAATCAGAGTACTCCTGGCCTGAGCAATCATTTATTCGTGCAGGAGGACATTTAAAGCACAGAGAGGGTGAGCCTTGCCCAAGGTCAACAGCTAGTTGGCTTCCAAGCCAAAACCGGCGCCCAAGCTTGCCAACTCCTGGCCCAGGGCAGCCTCACCAGCCCTCTGTGGCTCCCAGACCAACTGTCTCCCACTTCCTTGGGGGGAGTGTCCTGCTGAGAACTCTGCTTTTTAATTCCGTCTGGGATGAAAAGAGAACAGGTTGACTTTGTAATGTCATCAAATATTGAGCTTGACTTTCCCAGCTCCTGACATCCGAATTGCCAGTGAGCTTGAAAGGCCCAGTGGAGCCTGTTGGCCATGCTGATAGAACCGAGGCTTGCAGCTAGGGAGGGGGGACACAGCCCCTCGCAACTGTGAGAGGAGAGGAGTGGGAGGTGGGGAGCCCTGCAGAGCGGTGGCTGCCAGGGAGTCAGGGACAGGGCAAGAGCCCATACAGACAGATGGGGGTAAGTGTCCTCCTTTAAAATTTTAAACCACAGGCTCTCCACGACCACGCATACTTGAAATGCCATCCGTGCAAGCTGGAAGCCAAAAGGCTGTGAAGGTTATTGTGTGAAGTTGCCAAAAACTGAAGACATAGCGCATTCCCTGTCCTCTGGAAATTTTTTGAAAGAAAAGTTCTCCATGACATGGAACACACTGTACAAATGGGGGCAGGAAAATAAACTTTCCTGAGAGGAGCACCAAAGTGTTACTTTTTAAGAGGGTAGAACTAGACAAATCTCTGGAGTTAGAAAAATGGGCTCCAGCATTAGAAAAATCTGGATTTGGTCTCTGGCTTTAGAGACGTTTTCACAGGATGGGATAAATCTCTCGGAACCTTGGTTGCCCTGTTTGTAAAATGAGGCTGATAACACCTTCCTCAAAGGACAGTTTTGATGATGAAATGGGGGACCCCAAGTAGGGCCTTATGAGCTGGTCCTGTCTCCTCTCCTTTGAGAGCTTGAAATGGACTTTATAATTTGCTTATCTCAATGCCTTAATTTTGCATATGGGGAAACTGAGTCCCAGGTGGTGACATGACTTATCCATGGCCCTCGGCAAGCTAGGAGCAGAAGGGAATTCAAGTCTTCTAATTCTCTGGCCATGACCTTCCCCACATCAAGAAGCCCCTCCTCTCAAATATCTCCTTCCTTCTTTTCCCCATAAGCTCAACATCTCTTAAATATTCAGCAGAAGGGATGGGAGACAAGTGTCCGTGTGCCACTGAGGTCATCCTCAGCATCACTGCCTTCCAAGGCAGGGCTGATACCTAACTCTGCAAAGTAAGTGATGCCTGTGTGACCTGCCCCAAGAAATGTGAGTCCCCGGTGAGAGTAAGCATCGTAAGTAGGAAAAGAGAAAGAAGGGCAGAGAGAGAGAGACTCCTGGAACCGTGGGGAGCCCCGGAGGGATTTGCAGTGAGATAAAGGAGATTTGCTTTGACACTGTTTTCAAACAAATACAGAAGCAGAGAAACCACAGACAGCGATGGCTGGATGCGTGGAACCAGTGAGGGAGAGAAAGAATACCGGGAACCCAGAGAGGCAACACGGTAGAGGAATCCATGTGAATAAACACCGCTCCTGTGCAAAACGGGGTGGAACCCCATTCAGGCAACCGACGATGGAACGACGGAGGCAGCCTCTTGAGCCGAGTCCTGGCTGTCGTGCTTTGGTTTCTGTTATCTATCCTGATGGAAATTTTCCGATCTTCGCATTGCCAAATACAAGTAGAATTTAAATAGCCATGTTCATGCACTTTTGTGTAGATCTGGGATGTATCCAGCAATTAAAACAGTTTCTCCTCTAGGAAGCCGAGGGATAGGGGTGGAGACACATGCTCCCCTCCCCCTACTTCCGCCCCCAGATTGTACTGATTTTACTGCTGTGCAATCAGAAATGGAAAAATACTCCCGTGTTCTCCTCTACTGTTTCACACTGCTGCCACGCTCACAACGCGTCTGACGCCAGATGTGTGGATCTCCCACACAGTGAGCAATTCTCTGATGTCAGCTGGGTGTCCTCTAATTCAATTCAGCTCCAACACTGTCTACCGGGGGTTAGCATCAGAGCCCACAAGTTAAGGGCTTAGTCCCCCAAAACTGGCCCCACTTCAGAGGCCGATTGTCAACTGTACTCCTGACCAACTGGCTACAAGTTGGGGTTCCCAGGAGCCCCTCCTTGGATTCAATCATTTATTAGGATGGTGCACAGAATTCAGGGAAACACTTATGTTTACCAGGTTATTATAAAGGATATAATAAAGGATACAGTTGAACAGCCAGATGAAAAGATACACAGGGCGAAGGGCCCTGAGCACAGGAGCTTCCGTCCCCATGGAATTGGGGTGCACCACCCTCCCAGCACCGGGATGTGTTCACCAACCCGGAAGCTCTCCAAGTTTTTATGGCGGCTTCATCACACAGGCGTGAGCGATCATTAACTCAATCTCCAGCCCCTTTCCCCTCCCCAGAGGATGGGTAGTAGGGCTAAAAGTTCCCTGCTTCTTTCTGGTGACCAGCCCCCGTCCTGAAGCTACCCAGGAGCCCATCAAGAGTCACCCCATTAGTACAAAAGACACTCCTACCACTTACGAAATCCCAAGGGATTTAGGAACTCGGGGCAGAGACCAATATGTATATCTTCTGTGATTTCACACAACCCCAGACCCCGATCCCACATGTATGGGTCACCTACTAGACTCCTCCGGGGAAGATGCTTGGCCTCAAGGAATGTGCATTCTAGCTGGAAGGCAGAGATGAAATCTGGAACAAGATTGTGTATGAATAAGAAATAAAGAGATGGTACCTAGAAAATCATGGAAAATCTGAAGGAAAAGGGAGAGATTCTAGGGATAGTTCAATCCAATTCTCTAATGTTACAAATGGAGACACTGAGTGGACCAGAGAGGAGAAGTGACTAGCCCAAGGTCACACCGCTAATGCATGGTATAAGGAGTGGAACCTGACCCCCTGTGTGCCTCATTCAACTTCGTCTTTTCGGTGACTGGAAGGACCAGAGGAGGTTTCATCCATCTTCTTGTGCAGATAAGATGCTCCTCCTGGACCCAGGCTGACCCCTCAATCAGAAAGAGCCAGAGCCTGCACCCAGGCTTGACCTTGCCTTTCACTGTGAGCTAAACCCTGGGCCACTCACTCCACCTCTCCCGCTCTCTCTTTCTGCAACTGAACACCTAGGAGTTCACCACCTGGCCCTAACATAGGCAGTATAATAAGAGCACTGTACGGCCAATCCAAGGCACACCATCCATGCCGGACTACAGTTTACTGTGTGTCGGGCACCACTCTCAATGCTTGAACACGTGTGTCTTTCCATCCTTATCACAACACAATCGATGCTATGCTGACCCCCCCCCCATTCTACAGTTAAAGAAACTGAGGCCCAGAGAGGCCAAAGGGCCTCCCAAAACCATGTGATTTGCCAAGGGCTGACCCATACTTAACCCAGTCTCACCATGCCCACTTGCTACTGACAAATTCCTAATCCTCTCCTTTGGGCCATCCCATTCCCTCACCACCATGACCCACATGGGTGGTTATGAACCCCATTTCCCAATTAAGGAAACTAAGCTCAGAAAGACCAAGTGACTCACTCAAGAATAGGAAGCTAGGGCTTCCCTGGTGGCGCAGTGGTTGGGAGTCCGCCTGCCGATGCAGGGGACACGGGTTCGTGCCCTGGTCCGGGAAGATCCCACATGCCGCGGAGCAGCTGGGCCCGTGAGCCATGGCCGCTAAGCCTGCGCGTCAGGAGCCTGTGCTCCGCAACGGGAGAGGCCACAGCAGTGAGAGGCCCGTGTACCGCAAAAAAAAAAAAAAAAAAAAGTTTGTTTTGCACACAGGAGAGGATTACAAGACTCCAAATGATGCTAAGTACCACTGTGCCCCTGGCGGCGTGTAACCAGGTCTCACTACTCCATCAAAGTGCCACACTGAGGACACTGCCCACCAGGTTTTGCCCTTCCCCTGTAAGGCAGTTTGGAGGAGGGCTGACGTTGCCCAAGCCACTTAAACATTCACAAGACAAAGCTCTCTAATATCTTATAAACGTATGTGTTCCTGTGATGTGGCTTCATGGCTCTCATCTTTTACCTTCAACCAACTGAATCACCCCAGTCCCAGACCCGGTCTGCTTGACACCGGCCACAATAGTGTCTCTCGGCAGTTGCAACAAAAACAAAATTCTACACACTGATCAAAATTTTGTGGCGAAACTGCAAAGCATTGCTGGTACACCGGGGGGTCCAGGGACCCACAAAGAATAGCCCTCACCCACACATCCATGAGAGAAAGTGTTTTCGACGCTCCCATTAGCAAATGGGCTGCCTGGGGGCTGGGGGCCCCCTCCCCTGGCAGGGGACTTCGGCAGCCTCCACTGGACACCCCCGACACACAAAGGGCAGAGACCATGCTGAAGTGGCCAGGGAAGGCTGAAAGCCTCCAGGAAAGTCTGTCCCGCCAGGGGACTGTGCTGATTTGTAATCAAATTGTGTTTCATTAAAGAGAAAGTATCCAGAGGTTTCCTGATGGCTGCAGTTCTTGTAAATTAAAGATAATGGAGTTAACAAAGAACAGTTATAAGTCAGATACCAACAGGTGAGATGAGCCCACGGCAACTTAATCTCTTTGGATGCTCACCATGTGGGATGTGAGTCCTGATCAGGCACGAGCCAGGATGGATTCTATCTTTGCCCAAAATCATGGGCTCAGGTTAAAAACAGTTCTGCTGCACCCTAGAAGTATGACTTTGAGCCAATCTGTGATCCTGGCTCTCAGCTCTACAACAAAGATCTGTAGGGTGACCAGCTGTCCTACTTTGCCCAGAAACGTGCCCGGAGTGTGGGGGTTCCCGAGGCACAGGACTTCAGTAGTAAATTCAGGAAAGTTCCAGACAAACCAGGACAAGTTGGCCACCCCACTGGGCTTCCCACGATCCCTGACCGTGTCGACACACTGATTATTCTAACTTTAATACGGTATTCTTGAGAATGACTGAATCACAAGAACTTGAGCCATAACTATTATGTCGTGAGCCCAGCAGTGCTTCCGGCACACGGTAGGGACTCTGCAAGTGCTGCCCCTTCCTGTGTCCCTGGCCAAGCAGTGTCACCGATAGCTGTGCTGAAACCCTGGAGTCCTGTGCTGGTGAAGCCTCCAGCCCCGTCATCCTCTCCACAACCCCAGATGTTAGCAAATTTCTATCTTCCAAGTGAAGAAGTTGATGGTCAAAGCAGTTGTGAGATTGGCTTGAGGCCTCAAGACTGTCAGATTAGGGAGCTAGGAGTCCACCTCACGTCCTCTATTCCAAGCCCAGTGGCTCCTTGGCCAGACCAGGCTGCCGTGTGCCCCCCACACACACACAGCCAGCCAGAGGCCCAGGGGGCTGCAAACTGTGAGCTCGTGCCTCTCATGCATTTGGGTTTCTCCTACCTTTAAACACCTGCTCACTACCCAGTCCTTTTGCCCGGAGCTCCCCACCTCCTCTGCGCCCACCTACACCGGCACCTCACTGCCCAGTGGAGGGGGTGGTGGTCAGCGTCCCAGCAACCTCGTGTCCACCCCATATCACGAAACACAGGCCCTCCCTGTGGCACCAGGAACTCAGTTCTTGTTCCCCTCTCCACCGCCAACAACTGCCCAGGAGGAAAGACCTGAAAGGGTAGGCAGGTAGAAGGAAGCGCAGGCTGCCCCCACTCTGCCGCAGTCAAGGGCTCCAGGAGCAGAAACTTTGCAGCCTGTCATTCTCCAAGGCCCAAACTGGGCTAGAGAAACCCAAACCTCCAGCCAATGGGGATGCAAACCCAGGAGGAACTGGGCCTTGGGAGGAGGTGGCACATGTGATTTTAATTTACTTTTTCTTGCCCTGAGACAAAAATTAATTTGATTTGGGAAAAAAAAAAAAGTAACGTTTTACTTGACTTTTGAAAGTAAAATTTCTGCAACTCTTTTTCCACTTAACAGAACATTTCCTCGACTTCTAAGGCATAATGTTAATATGCACCGAAGATGCGGAATTCCCTGAGCGCGGCTCACATATCACTGAACTGATTTTTTTCTTAATTTCCTAGTAATCCTGGCTGGGTTATGCTAACAGGAGAGTTAACAGCTCATTTTGCTACAGGGAAGATAATAACAGGAAATGATCTTTAATAATGAGTTAAACAGACTCCTTGGATCCCGATTCCTATTATTAGATAAGGTCAATGGTATCTTAAATGAGCAAATCTATCCTAGGCCGGCAACGAGACACGAAGAAAATTGTCAAGCTGATTTACAGGATACGGTGTGAGCTCTGGAGATCAAATCATAGTCTGACACAACAGGAAGATTGTGAGCTTTAGACTCAAAACCAGACAGGAATACACACTAGCTGTGTGACCTTGACCAAGCCCCCACCTCTCTGAAGTTCTCTCTTGAGCTGTTCATGGGGATAATAACCGCCACCTTCTGGAGCTTTGGGATCATTCCTGAGCCAAAGTGTATAGCACCCATCACAGCCCTGGGTGTAAGCAGGTGCCCCCTGCGAATGGCCCCATTGTATTTGCCCCATTCATTAGACAGAAGATGTAGTTTACCAAACAGTTTCACGTGCACTATGTAATTCAGCCCTCAGAATAACCTCCCTTAAAATGAACTATCCAGACCAGATGAGCCTTATTTCAGGACAAGGAAGGTCGAGCGCTGCCCAAGGCAATGCATTCAGCCAGAGGGAGGACCAGGACCTTACAGTACGTCTTCAGACTCCAATTTATTTCATCTACAGGGTTCTCACTCTTCGTACTAATTGTCTCCACTTTTTCTTTTTTAATCATACAGAATTTTTAGCAAAAAGTTTTTACAGGACACATCACCAACCTATGTATCAGTATTTATTAATTATATTTATTAGGCATATATGTGTTATACTCTATTAACGGCTATATATAGAGAGTATATATATATATATTCAAACATACACAGAAATAGAAGAAATAAATACAACCTAAATATAAACTGAAGCGCTAATGTTTTTTTTACAGGAAGAGAGAGATGCGAAGAACTGCAGGATGGGAAGGGGAGAGCCTGGTGATGGTTACGGAAATCATCATTGCTTCAGGGTTCAGAGCTGGGGCAGCTAGACCTGCCTCTTGTTTCATCAAAGAGGAAGCAGAGGGGTGGAGAGGTTAGGGGATTGCTCAAGGACCTGCAGAACTCACCTCTCCAGGTTCCCTCCCCAGTTCCCTTTCCTCTGTCTAGAGGGGAGTTCGTCTGATGCCAGCAAGCCCTAGGGAGCCACTGAGGGTGCCTGAGTGAGGGCAGAGCAAGGCACAGCCTGCTTCTGAATGCTTTTACCCCGTAACTTCCACAGGCGGGTAGTTTCATCCCAGCCAAAGCTCCGGCTCGCATTCCTCTTAGCCAAAGCCCATATGTGGCATTTCCGGTTCCCAGCAGTTTCCAAAGTAGGGGATGTAGTTATAATGTTTTAAAGCAAACAAACACATACCCGAGTGGGAGGACTGCGTATTTATTTGACTAATTAGAGGGAATTCACTAAAAGGATGTACAATAATGTTGGCCTCTCTTTTGGGGGTAATCCTAATTGACATTTTCTTTTGACATGAGTAGCCCGTCTTTATTTTTATGGTGCTCTCAACAAGGTACCAAGCCTAAGCGTCATACTCTGTAGCAATAAACGAGTGTGAATCATGCATCACGCAAGTAGCAGTGGCTCGAGAAGCCCACAGTGCTGAGCATCAGTTATCAGCCTGATGCAGCGAGGGGTGTTCACTGTGCCAATTTGCTGCCTGGCTGCCTAGAGCGCTGGTTCCGCTCAACCCAGCTCCCACGGAGGCCGCTGTCAGCACAACCAGCGCCCAAGCTGACAGAGCATGCCGATGACCAAGAAGGACACACGAGTCAATAGATTTCCGGCCCCTCCTGCCACTTCCATATGCTCGTCCCAAAACGAGCCAAGAAACGATAGTTTCGCTTCAACACAGCTGATACATGTTTTCTGAGATCCTAGAATGTGTCCAGCTAAGGTGTCAGGCTCGACACAATGTAGCTGAAAGAACAACTCGGAATCCAACAAATCTGGGTTCGATCTCCATCTGTAAAATGGAAATTAAATACCTACCTCATGGGTTGTACTGAGAAATCAGAAAATTACATAAAGCATTTAACACAATGTATCCCAGGAAGATTTATTGAGAGCTGATGGAAAAGACAATTAACATAGCTCAGGCAACTTCCCACTAGGACACAGTAGGTGCATAATAAGAGCCTCGTTAGACCCCATAAGAACTCTTAATGTTGAGAGAGAGGCAGGAAGAAACACAAACTACCATACTATATAGCTGGCTCCGATAGGTTGGGTGATAGGGAGTCATGGAAGGTCTTTGAGCAGAGGAGGGTGATAAGAGAGCTGTACTAAGTGGAAAACCAATACAGCCTATGGCTAGTGAGCCCTTGGAGTGTGGCGAGTCCGAACTGAGATGTGCCACAGGTATAAAATACACACTAGATTTGCAAGACTTTGTACAATAAAAGGAATAAAAGATTCATCTTTATAGTGATTATATGTTGAAATGATAGTATTTTCTACTATATCAGCTTAATTAAAGTATAGCATTAAAATAGAGTTTACCGATTCCCTCTATGGCTACTGGAAAATTTTAAATTACATCCATGAGTCGTATTCTGTTTCAATTGGACAGCATTGCCTGGGAGTGTTTGCCAGATGCATCCGAGCAGAGCACAGCTGGAGGCAGCAGCAATATCTGGGCCATTTCACCCCAGCCAAACTGCTGCTGTCCTCCGCCCAGCCCTGCCTCCCACGCTGCCAGTTCTCTGAGTAATTAAAATGCCTCGAAGCAAAGAGCCCAGCTCATGAGTGTGCTCAGAGTTTTGCAATGTTGTTTCAGCAGGGAACATCTGGCTGTGTTCTCGAACCCCTCTACATCCTCCCGAGTAGGGATCGGGCCCCAAGAGTGCCTGGCTCTCAGCCCGTGACCTGGTGGCCATCGTTCACGCCCAGCAGCAGCCATTTCACAAGGTAAATTAAAAAGCAACCAGCATTTTCCTCTCCACCTGGCACCGAACGGACTGTTTTTCTGTGAGGATTTCCCTTGTGGAGGGCTCTCTAAAGCCTGCGAGATCTATCCCAGCAGATCCCAGGCATGGCGCTCCCAGGCATGCAGAGGGGCAAAGCAGCTATTTTCCCCTGCACTTGGATTTGATCTGCAAGCCCCAGGCTCAGACTTGAACTGAAACCAATAATGCCGCTGACCTTCTGGGTGGGGACCTGGAACCTATGCCTCCCCCTTTCTCCATCGGCAAAATGTGCAGCTGGGTGGCCTGGTCTGGAACGTTCTGGGGGCAGGCCTGCTACCTAATTAATGAAATACAAGTGCTTTGCGGTCTGTGGGACCTCAGGTTCAAGTCCCAGCTCTGCCACCCGCTGGCCATACTACCTGGGGCAAATTAGCCTGTCTGAGCCCCTGTTTTCTTTTTAAAATAGGAAGAAAATGGAAATCTCACTAATGACAATCTCATTGCTGGTTGGGATGGTTCAATTAGATAATGGAGGCAAGATATGTAGTGCAATAGTTAGCACCTAGTTAGCACCAAAACAGTCATCTAGTAAGTAAAGACTTCACAGTTTGTTTGGAAAACATTAGTCCCGGCCTCTGGCAGTCCTGGTCAGCACTGGAGTTTGACATCTCTTCCAGCTGCTAACTCACCCTGATGCTTCGTCCAGTACAGAGGGTCTTCACCCAGCAGAGGCAGAGGCAGAAAGGGGAAAGATGTCCCTCTTTGGAGACGGCTGTCCCAGTGGGCACTGCTGGGACTGAGGGTCAAGAAACCTGGACAATATCTGAAGGGGGATCAGGAACATGGGTGATGCTCACCCCTTTTGGTAGGCAGAGTCTAAGACGGCCACCAGGATTCCCTGGGAATGTTCACACCCAGTATAATCCCCTCCCCTGGCATATGGACAGGACCTATGAATACATTGGAGTGTCTCCCTCCTGATTAGGTTACTTTATATGGCAAAGCTGAAGAGATGTTACAGATGGAACTAAAGTCCCTAATATGCTGACTTTGGTTAATCACAGGGGAGATTATCTGGGGGGTGGGCCTGATCTAATCAGGGGAGTTCTTATTACAGGGTTCAGAGGTCAGAGATGGAAGTAGCCAGAGAGGCGTATCCAGCTGGCCTGGCTGAAGCAAACAGCTGTGCTGTGAGAGGAGGGGGCCAGGTGGCCGGGACCTGAGGGCCGGCTCTAGGAGCTGAGAGTAGTCCCCTGCCACAGCCAGCAAGGTAACAGGGACAGGAAATAAGGAAATGAATTATGCCGACCACCAGCACGCTTGGAAGAAGTCCCCGAGGTCTCACAGTTCAGCCTGGTGAGACCCGAAGCCCCCAGATAACCCACACTCAGACTCCTGAGCCACAGAAACCGTAAGATACTAAAATATGTGTTGTTTTAAGACACTAAGTTCGTGACGATTTGTTAGGAAAAAATAGGAAACTGATACACCCACCCAGCCCATTCTGGAGTCCATTCCACTTTGCCCCATGGGTCACAGAAAGCCTGTGTGATGGATCCTATTTGCCTAAACCAATCAGCCGAGTCTCATCCTCTCTCGCCTCAGTGATTGGCACAAAGGTGGGCACGTGACCCAATCGGCCCAATCAGCGTGCAGCCCAGGGCATGAGTTTGATGGTTGGGGAAGAGAAGTCTTCCTCTCTGAGGAGTACAGAGTTGGAGGAAATGAAGGGGCACAGCCCCAAAGGCTGAGATAAAAGCAGGCTGTGGAGGGCGGGCCCCATAAACCTCAGGGACTGGGGAAGCACACGGCCCCTAAGGCCCACCCAACCTTGGACTCTACAGACACGAGTCAAGAAATTTCCTTAATTCTCTGTATTACTTGAGCCATTTTACTTTGATTTTTCTAGTCCTCACGGCCACAACTAAAAGCATACTGAATGATACATGGGGGTGTGAGCACGCCGGGCTCAGGCCCTGACTACCCAACAGCTGCCTAACAGCTGTGCACTAGGTGGTAACAATAATAACGCCTCGTGCTGTATTTTGTTCATTCAACAAGAATTGTTTGAGGACTTGCAAATGCCAGAAATTGTATTGCTGAGATGAAGCAGAGAAGTGGCACCACAGTCCCTTCCTCATGCATGTCACAGTCTAGTGGGGATGCAGACAGGCAAACCAGCAATTACAAACTGTATACATGGTGCAAGGCATGCACGCTTCGGCCAAATGGCTAAGTGTCAAAATTAGCATTTGGGCCCAAGTGAAACCAAATGACACCATCATGGAATTTACTTCTGAGATCAAAGAATAATTCTGGTATCTTATTTTTAAATTTCATTATTATTACAATTTTATAATTTACATTTTAGTAGTCACATACTGAACATTCAACATCTTAGGGCAGGAATAATAATTCCTCAGAACTGTCAGAGGTCAGGTGGCCCCATGGCCGCCGAGCTTGCATTTGTGATATTAAATAAATACTCCCTCTCAACTGAGGTCATGGGAGAAGCAAGATATTGGGGGGTTGCCTCATCTTTCTCCAACACTTCCTTTTTTTCTTGACGTTCTGAATTACATGGGGATCAGACTCATCGTGAATGCTGTACATAATTTTGGAATTTTTCCTCCTATTTTGAGGTAGCAAAGGTGACATTCTGTTTCCAATTCATCCTCCCAGGATACGGAAAGATACCCAAATATTTTCTTGAAATCCTCATGACCCAAATAGAATTCCTAGATAGAATGAAATAACTAAACATTGAATGCAGCTGTTGAAGTTTATTTTCTTTAATATTATGCATGCAGGTACAGTAACAACTCTAAAAATATTCTAACTGTGATATAATCTAATTTCTATTATTCTGTTCTGTATTACTGTTTAAATTTTTTATACATTGGTTGGCTCAGAAAGGAAGTAGTATTCTTCCTAAAGTTATCTAGCTAATACTCTCAATATCTGTTATTGACTGTTACTCTATCTCCCTATTTGTCAATTGAAAATATGTTAAGATGATTTAGCAAATAAAATTAACTTTCATAATCAAAATTAATTATTGCAGTACTTTAGTCTTGCAATAACTTATACTTCAACAATTGATAGTTTGTAAATGTAAACAAAAAGATTTGACTCTATAATACTTCAACAACGCTTACCTATATTTGAACGTGAATGTTTAGATATTAACAATATGTAGAAAAGATGTACATTCTCATACTATTACCTAATTGTTATGTAAATTAAATATGATGATAACCTACATGATCAATCATTGATGACTCACAATCTCACAGATTCCAGAAATGACACTGAATTAATAAGCATTTGTCTGTTCAGCCGCCCAAAGCTGAATACCAAGGTCAAGTCAAAGCTTCTCTCATCCCTGCATCAGTTAGGGCTCAATCAGGGAAACAGAAATCAAAGTATTTTGGTACCAGCTGCTTTGGTACCTAAGTCCTCACTCCTCTCCCCTCCCCCATGCCAAAAATCGTGTTCATTTCTTATAGAGAAAGGTGCTTTTTTGCTTTACTATCTCCTTTTAGATCATATCCTTAGAACCTCACATTCATCCAAAGGAGTCCCTCAAGGGATTTTTCCAAAAGAGTCTCTCCTCTCAAAGAAACTTGGGTCCTAGACGTCAAGATAATCATTTCCTTGCCCTGCTGCATGAGTAAGACCTCCCTGAAGTGTTCTGCCACCAGAAAAAAAATAAAATGATGAAAAACCAGTGCCCCAGATAATCCTCAGGCCTCTTTCCAATCCTTATGTTTTGGTTCTAAGACGGTCTTGAGGAAGGAATGTCCCAAGTTGGTCTCCCCAGGATTCTATGACCAGAGTCAGAGGACACAGGGGTCTCTGTTTCCTTCTTTAGAGGCACAAAACACTCCCCGCACCTCCCTCCCAGGAGGCAAGGAACTAGACGAGGGCATATCCTATATCCCCCATGTATCCTCCACCCCAGGAGAAGGATGGCCCGGATCCTGGCCACCCAGCCAGATAGCTCCCTGTATCCTGCCTCTCTTGTCTCACTTTACCTATTTTTATAATAAAAGTAATATAGCAATTGTTATATAGAAAATCCAAAAACAGACAGAAGAGAATTACCCCAACCCCCCCCCCCGCCACTCACAGGATCCCTCCGTTGCAGATGTTTTCCTTTCTAGTCTTTTTTCTGTGCATAACAGACATCTTCCCCTGTGAAAGTGGATCAGGTGGGACATGACGTTTTGTGTCCTTGATTTTTTCCATCTCTGTGGTCACAGTGAGAGGCAAAGTGGCAGATGGTAGGAAGCAGTTGGGGTTCAGACCCCCCAGTGCCACAGGAGCTAGTAAGTTCCGGCTCTCCACCTTCCTGGGCTGCCATTTCCCCACCTATAATGTGGGCATCACTCCAATATTGCCCTTGCATCACCAGGTTGCTGGGTTATTCCTTGCAAAGTGCTTAGAGCAGTACCTGGCCCATTGTAAATGCTATTACCATAATTATTATGTTTCCATGGCAACAAAAATGCCCATGAGCATCATTTTAAATGGATGCATATCATTCCATTGAATGGATGGACAGATGGACTGATGGACATAGGTTATTTAACCACTTCCCTACGGTTGGACACTTAAGGTCTTTCCAAAGTTTTGCCACTATACCCAATGATAAACAACCTCACACATAAATATTTTTGCATCTGTTGATTTAGCTAACTTCCATCCTAGAAGAACAACTGCTAGCTCAATGGTAGGAGTTTGTTTAAATCTCAGGGCATGAGGCTAAATTGCTCTTTGTAGAAATTGTGCCATTTATATTTCACTCTGGTGGGCAAGACCCTGCAGCCTGGGCATTTTCAAGTAGTTACTTCATTGTTGTTAATAGTTTTGAATCAAGGCCAACTGGATGAGCAATAACTGATATCTTGTCATCACAGTTGATATATTTTTGCTTTAGCTACTCCGTGAAGCCCTTCTGCCATTTCTCAGCAATTCCCACCACCAACTATGTCTTTTCTACCCACACATCCTGGCGCAGACAAAACATCGGCTTTCCAGCCATCAGCTGAGAGGCTTTAAGAATAGCTGCTCTCAGGAGCCCAAGGTCACCAATGATGCCCAAAACATGGCCATCCTGATTGCTCTTGGGATCTGTCAGTGACAGTAACAAAAGTCAAAAGAAGGAAGAAAAACAGCTTTCCAAAGAGTTGGAAGAAAGTCTTCTGGGACCAAAGCACGAGATAAACCAGGACCAGTGGCATCCTGGAGGCCACGAGGTGTGTGTGTTCCCCCAGGGGAGGGGCACGCATCACTAGGGAGATACAGGTGGACAGGAAGCCCTGCAGAGCCATGGGCTCAAATGGCCACAGGGGAACAAGAATCAGGGGTGTGACTGACTCCCGGTCAAGAGGCGAGGTTTCCAGCTATGGCTACTGGGCTCCATCGAGGCCGCCCCAGTGGATACCCAGAGGATTTTACCCAAATACCAACAAAGAAACTACTTTTTCAAAACTGTAGATAGAATTAGAGTCTATTCAAGATGGAACAGAGAAAATAACCCTGCAGCATGTCCCAGGTACGCAGGGACTCTCAGCAAATGTTTACAGAATGAATAACATAGAAGGGAAAACTGGTTTGGGATTTGTCAAAAGTTCTGATTGAACTGAACTCTCTTGTCAAGACTTAAGTGATCATTAACAGAGGCAAAAATCAATATGCTTTAACTGGCTATTCTGTACGAGGGACAACAGAAAAGAATGAACGGGCCCTGCCCTCAAACTGCACCCACGGTAGGGCTGTGGGTAACAACGCACCCCCGGGCTTGAGTCTCAGCTCCCCAGTTCAGTAGCTGAGCGTGTGTAGGCAACTGTCATCACTCAGTGTCTTCAAGCCTCAGTTTTCTCATCTGTGAAATGGGGTCCTGACAATAACGGCCTGGCCAAGCTGCGTGAGAATAGAGATGACAGATGCAACGTGCCTGGCAATGAACGAACAATGAAGGGCAGCTGCTGTTATTTATTTCGCTTTTACCAAGCAGGAGAGGAAGAGGCTGCTGCTCTGATCAGCTCACCAGCCGGAGGTAAACTGCTCTACGGCAGGAAGACCAACTGCAGGCTTCGCTAGTGACTGGGTTTAGGGCCCATCCTATCATCTTAGCTCACCTCTGAATTACATCTGCCAAGACCCTTAGCTCACCTCTGAATTACATCTGCCAAGACCCTGTTTCCAGTAAGATCACATGCACAGGCCCCCAGGGGTTGGGTCTTGAACGTATCTTTTTATGGGGGGGGGGGGGACACACGCAATTCAACCCACTACAACCAGGAACATATCAGCTCTCTGATACCCGCGTGGCTGGCTCACTCTTTTCCTTCAGCTTAGGCTTTGTTCCAATGTCACCCCCCCAGAGAGGCTTCAGCAGCCCTCACCACCCCATGCCCCCACTCTGCTTCATTTTTCTCCGGAGGACTTGTCACCACCTGCCATGTCATAAATTTTACTGTTTGTCATTGGTCTGC
The DNA here is from genome assembly GCF_008692025.1 of Phocoena sinus. Classification (NCBI taxonomy): domain Eukaryota; kingdom Metazoa; phylum Chordata; class Mammalia; order Artiodactyla; family Phocoenidae; genus Phocoena; species Phocoena sinus. Next base: position 39,330,151 of record NC_045781.1, read on the forward strand.
CCAGCTAGAACATAAACTCCCTGAGGGCACGGGGTAGTGTGGCATAGAGTTGGCACTTAATAAATGTCCGTGAAATGACTGAGACAGTGAGCAGTGGATGTTTTGCCTCTCTGCAGGGGCACTGGGGGACACCCATGCTGCCATCCAAAGAGTCTTCTCATTTTAGGGGGCTACTATGGTAGGCTGAATAATGGCTCCCCAAAGATGTCCCCACCCTAATCCCCAGAACCTGTGATATGTTACCTCACGTGGCAAAAGGGACCTTGCCGATGTGAATCCATTAAGGCACTTGAGATAGGAGATTATCCTGGATTATCTGGGTGGGTCCAATGTGATCACAAAGGTGCCTACAAGCGGCAAGCAGGACAGCCAGAGTCAGGGGAGACGTAATGACAGAAGCAGAGTGATGTGCTCTAAAGACGGAGGAAGGGGTCATGAGCTAAGGGATGCACGTGTTCTCCACAGGCTGAATAAGGGAAACGGATTCTCCCCTGGAGCCTCCAAAAGGAACACAGCTTTGCCAACACCATGACCTTAGCCCAGTGAGACCCATCAGACTTCAAATCTAAAATAAAATAATAATTGTGTTGTTTTAAGTCACTAAGGGGGTGGTGATCTGTTACAGCAGCAAGAGGAAACTAATACTGACACTTTGTTCTAACTCTCCCTAGAGCAGCTCCCCCTGGGCGGGCAGGTCAGCTAGGTGGCAAGGATTTGCAAGGCAAGAATCGAGGCCCGGAAAGGTCAAGGAACTTGCCCCAGGTCACACAGCTGGGCAGTGGCCAACCCAAGATTTGAGCCTCTTTATCTGCCTCCAAAGCCCTTGCTTTTACCCCAGCACCAGAGTAAAGGGTAACTGTGCAGCTCCACGCGGCCAGTGAGATGCTCTCAGTCCTGCCCCAGCTCCCAACAGCCACCCTGGGACCTGCACAGAAATGGCTGTCTGAGGAGAGTTCTGTTTCTAAATGGCTTGTCCTGGTGGAAATGCACTTTGAGTGATATGTATGGACACATCCGGGCCCCATGCAGTCCAGGCTATAGCCTGGTTGTTGGGGGAATCAGGCAAAGCAGCTGGTGTGATATGCTCAGAATGGACACATCCGGGCCCCAGGCAGTCCAGGCTATAGCCTGGTTGTTGGGGGAATCAGGCAAAGCAGCTGGTGTGATATGCTCAGATGCCTTCAGACATGATGTTCCATAGAGCCAACCTCCAAGGACAGCCAGGAGCCCAGGTAGGAGGGGGAGGGGACGACGGGAAGTCCCCAGTGCTCAAAGGCCGCAGAGCTTTCTCCTGTCTGGGTCCCCTCGGGGTCTCCCATCAATCCGTGGGAGTTACTACCCCATTTTAAAGGTCAACAAACAGAAACCTGAGGAGGCTACTCATTTGTCCAAGGTCCACAGGGAGAAGGCAGAGCTGGCTTTGCATCCAGGGCCTGAGTAACTCAAAGACTGTCCCTTGCTGGCCCCAAGAGTCGTACACCCATGACTGTGCCAGGAATCTGTGTCAAGAGTGCAGAGCGTTTGTGAGCTGAGCCGCTTGGCCACCCACCCATGGTCAGGGCCTTGGGCCTGGGCATTCCTGACCCCATGTCTCTCCAGGTGTCTCTAAAGGCCCCTGACATGTCTTCTGAGAGAGTCTTGAAAAGAAACTGAACCCCAGCTCCATATACCCACTACTTCTCTCTCTCTCTCTCTCTCTCTCTCTCTCTCTCTCACACACACACACACACACATACATCCCAATGCATACATCTTTACACCCGCAGACACACACACACCTGCACAGATATACATGCACACACATTCACCAAGATAACCATATGCTCACACACAGACGCACACACACACACACACACACGTAGATTCACACCACACACACACACTCAGACAGATGCACACATTCTCACCCTCACACAGACGTGCACGTGGACGCACATACACACACGTTCACCCATACATGCACACACACACACTCCGCAACATGAGCACACGGACCCACACTCACAGTTGGGCTGAGGCTGCCCTGTGACTCACCGGCTTGTTTATTCAGGAAGATGAATCGACCTGGCCTATTGTTGATTCTCCTGACAGAAACACAGACTATAAAATCCTTGGCTTAACGTCCTCTAGTCCACGCTCCCCGCCCAACGATTCCCCTCTGAGGCTGCCGTCAAGCCCGGCTATTTCCACGAGATGTGCATCTGACCTTGGAGAAATGGCAGGATTAGTCCCCTGGCCTTACACGCGCCCTACTCACCCCAACTGGGGCTCCCCCGGGCCTGACACCCTGACTCTGAGCATTTCTCCAGCGTGATGTGTCCTTTCCTTCCCCACAAGAAGCCGGGGTACGGGGTAGGGGCAGAAGTGAGCACTAAGGCCAGGAAGAGCTCCACCGCGCCCCGGCTACAACCACAGGCACCGATGCTCCCGAGAGCTTTGGTTTCCCTTCTGCAGCAGGAGGATAAAGATCCCCGCCCCTCAGGACAGAGACGAGGGATGAATCGGAGATCTACTGGAGCCCAGAGAGCAGGACAGAAGATGCCAAAAGCAAGTGGAGGCGATGCCAGAAAAGGTGTGGCTGCAGAGGTGATGAGAGAGGGGAAATGCATGGTGGCTGAACTGAATCCTGTGTCCGGTCAGCTTCTGTAGGGCTGAGCACCTGCCATGCAGTTCTGAGGACGTGCTTATTAAGAACCCCTTTCACTGCCCTGGTTTCAGCCACTCTGGGGCTGTCTGTCATCTCTTTGAGGCACTGGCTCCCAGGACCCACCAATGTGAATTCTGCGCGTACAAGGAGACTCATTTTTAAGTTAAACCACACAAGACCTACCTGCCAACTAGGTGGAATTCTGCAGCTGTGCGTTCTCATGAGATGCAATAACATGATGAAGCTTAAAATAAATGTTCGCTGACCAGCCCCTGGGGCATCAGGGAGACAGCCCTGACTTCTGGGAGGAGCTGGGTGGAGGCAGATGGGTCTGAGCCCAGATCCCAGCTCTGACCCGTACCTACCAATTGAGTCACCTTGAACAGATTTCTTAAGCTCTCAGAACCTCCGTTTTCTCCTCTATTAAATGGGAACAGCACCCGTTCCCACGCCACAGGGTCTTGAGAGGGCCTGATGACTTGCCATATGCACAGTGCCTGATGCACAGCAGGTGCTCAGAGACGTGAGACTGCGCCTCTCCTCTGAGCCCTTACCAGCCAGTCCCGGGACAGGGTCGTGGGGAGGGCCAGCTCTGAAATCAGACTCTGTCGGGGCTGGGAGCCTGGGTCTGTGACCTCGAGCAGGTCACTTTGCCTTGTCATGCCTGGGCTCCCTCCTCCCTAAAATGGAGATAACAGAAGCCCCTCTAGGAAATGTTCACACACCCCTGAGCACTGCCCCACAGAGGGACTCCCCCACCTACTAAGGGTTGGTTGCTCCTGGGGACAGCAGCTCCCAGCACCTCCAGTCTGCCACACAGGTGGGCTGAACATGCTCTAACAGCTGGAGCACAGCTGCAGGCACAGAGACCCGGGGGGAAGTCACTGCAGTGCTCGGGAACTGTCCACCCAGGCTGCAGGTGACATCGGGTGGGCGGAGGGCGTAAGTGCAGAGCCTGGGCCAGGGCTCATGACCCTGCCCCTTGGGACTTGGGGGCAGGGTGCTGTGCTCTCCACAGGCCTTCGGATGAGACATCTTCTGAATGATGCCCCTCTCCATCAGCCAGGGTCCTGACACCGAACTGGGTGATTGAGGAGAGTTTAATGAAGGGACTTGTATGTATTCGTTTCTTAGAGCTGCTGTTAAAACAACAGAAATGTATTATTCACAGTTCTTGAGGCCGGAAGTCTGAAATCGAGGCGGGGGGCAGGACCACGATCCCTCTGAAGGCTCTAGTGGAGAGTCCTTCCTCACCTTCCACAGCTTCTGGAGGCTCCAGGCATTCCTTGGCTTGTGGCTGCATCACACCAATCTCTGCCTGCTGCACAACCCAGGGCCATCTCATCTTGAGATCTTTCACTCAATTATATCTGCAACAACCCTTTTTCCAAATAAGGTCCCATTCACAGGTTCCAGGGCTGAGGACCACCCACTACAGGACAGTTTACAGAAGTACAGGCATGCTTAAGGCTAACCAACAATGACTTCCCTGGCCGTCCAGCGGTTAAGACTGTGCGCTTCCACTGCAGGGGGCGCCGGTTTGATCCCTAGTTGGGGAACTAAGATCCCGCATGACGTGCAGCCAAAAAAAAGGCAGACCAACAAGGGAGGGTGGGGCAGGCAGCACCCCTAGGCTTCGGGGTGTGAGGGGAGGTCGGAGACTAGAGCACGGAGAGAGCTGTGAGCACAGCTGCCTGGCACAGCTACCATCAACCCTCAGCTCAGCAGGGAGCAGGCAGGGAAGACACACCCCATCCTCTCCCTCTGTCCCCAGCCCCTGCTGCTGCCTCTCACTGGCCAAACTGAACCTGAAGCCAGAAGGCCGGGGAGCCCAGGTGATGCGGGCCCTCCTGGCACACGGCCGTGTAGAGAATGAACTGGAAGGGCAGACGTGAATGTCCCGCACACCCTCGGTTTCTCGCTTCCAGGTCCTCTGGTGGAAACCGTCTCCTAGCGAATGAGCATCTCATGACAGGAGAAGCATAAAAGCTGGGTATCTGTTAAGCCTGCACTTCCTCCAACTTGCTCCGGACTTCCGCTTCTTGTGCCAGACCCCGGAACCCTACCCCACGCCTGTCCTAAGTCCATGATGTTCCCAGAGCTGGCACATCGCGGAACCTGGCCAGACCTCCACCCACTGCGATGCCAGAGAGGAAGAGACCAAATGAGCAATACTGAGGTGTAGGACAGGAGAGTCTGTGGTCCTAGGACTGAACTGGGGTGGAGGCGGCTGCGTCTTACCCACTAGAGACACAGCGAGGCCCCTGCGGCCGGAACACAGCCCGCCCCAAGCCCCCGGCCGACGCCACGCACCCCACCCATTTCTGCCCAGCACTCTAAAGCCAGGGCATCAAGGACGAGGTCCCTGGCCTGAGATCCATCAGACAAAGGGGTCCTGCCCCCACCAGCTCCCCAGGGCTCCACCCAGAAGTGTCACCTTCTCACCACCGAGGCTGAGGCGCAGAATCCCGCCCCCTGCGCTGCCCCGCCAACCTGCAAGTCACTTCAGTTGCTACTTATTTCATCAAGTGCCGCGGAACAAAATATCCTGCAGAAATCACACGGAGCGGCAGCTCCGTGGAGGGGCCGAGCAGCCCTCCAGTTGCTGTCACATAACCTTCTCCAACTTGATCTCCCTTTTCTTATCTATAATAGATAAATGCCCAGCCCCAGGGAAGGGAAATTTTTTTAAATACTGAGTATAATAAACCAGAAAAGTACCAGCTGTCACCCGCAGGAAGCCGTGCCATTAGTGGGCTCAGAGCAATCCTCACGGCTCCGAACAAGCCTCCAGTCCAGGGAAGAGTGTTCTGGAAGTCCCCGGCTCCCTCAGTCAGGAATATTATGACGAGCCCACCCTGAGCCAGGCCGGAGGGCCAAGGAGCACAGTGCCTGCTGTCCTCTAGCAACTCCCGGCTCAGGGAAACTGTGTCTGAGCCGCCAGCAGCCAGCCTGGAGACGTGCTTGTCGCAGGGAATGTCGTGGGCACAGGCCCTGGATTCTCTCCCTGGCCTCCTGTCAGCCACTCGGAAGGGCCTGGCGAGAGGCTGGGTTAAATCCGCCCTCTCTGCAGGAGCTGCACAGTCTGATTTTGCCTTTGGCAGAGACGTGCCAGGCCATCGTGGGGGATGGACGCGCAGAGCCAGCAGCCGAGGGAGGAACTCGGGAAAAGGCTGCCCGTGGGCCTCACCGCCTCCCGATTGGATGCTACCGTCTGCAGGCCAGCGCTCAGAGTTAATTCCCAAGGCATGAGTGGCCAGGGCCCTGCTGCCAAGGCTGCGGGACTCCAGGAGAGAAGGGAGGCCTGCTGGAGGGCACCCAAAGAGGGGGCTGCCGCCCATGGTCCTCTCCAGCCCCACCACCACCAGGACCCTGCTGCCCTAATGGTGAACACAGCCCTTTTCACCTTCTCCATCCAAGGGCCCTGTGACCCTTTACCAAAGGCTTGGGGGCAAAGGGCAGAGTAGCCAGTGAGAGGGTGATGTCTGCCCCAGTCCCCCGGGCCCAACACCTGACTCCACATCTTGGATGAGTCACTTAACCTGCCGGAGCCTCAGTTTCCTCATCTGCAGAGTGGAGCTAGTAATAGGATCCACCAGAAAGGGCTGGAGTTTCAAATGGGATGAAATGCAAGAAATGCACATAGTAAGGGCTCATTAAATGACAAATGTTAGTATGGTTACAACTATTATGATTTTCACGTGGGGAGCTGCAGACCCAGGCGAGAGACACCCCATAACGTTCAGCAGGAAAGTGAATAGGGAGACCCCAACCCCGGGAGCAGGGCCAGGCCCTGCTCTCTGCCAGCCCCACTGTGTGCCTCCCACAATAAAGTCTCCACATTTTGCACAGATGTGGCTCCATCATGTTTAAGATGCATCTCTAGGCGGAAGATCTAAATATACATTTCTCCAAAGAAGACATACAGATGGCCAAAAAGCACATGAAAAGATGCTCCACATCACTAATTATTAGAGAAATGCAAATCAAAACTACAATGAGGTATCAGCTCACACCAGTCAGAATGGCCATCATCAAAAAATCTACAAACAATAAATGCTGGAGAGGGTGTGGAAAAAAGGGAACCCTCCTACACTGTTGGTGGGAATGTAAATTGATACAGCCACTATCGAAAACAGTATGGAAGTTCCTTAAAAAACTAAAAATAGCACTACCATATGACCCAGCAATCCCACTACTGGGCATGTACCCTGAGAAAACCATAATTTGAAAAGATACATGCAGCACTATTTACCATAGCCAGGACATGGAAGCAACCTAAATGTTCACTGACAGACGAATGGATAAAGAAGATGTGGTACATACATAGAATGGAATATTACTCAGCCAGAAAAAAGAACAAAATAATGCCATTTGCAGCAACATGGATAGACCTAGAGGTTGTCATACTAAGTGAAGTAAGTCAGACACAGAAAGACAAATACCATATGATGTCACTTATATGTGGAATCTAAAAAAAAAGTAGGGTACAAATGAACTTATGTACAAAACAGAAGTAAAGTCACGAATGTAGAAAACAAACTTATGGTCACCAGGGTATAAGGCGGGGGAGGGATAAATTGGGAGATTGGGACTGACATACACACACTACTATATATAAATAGATAACTAATAAGAACCTACTGTATAGCACACGGAACTCTACTCAATACTCTGTAATGGCCTATGTGGGAAAAGAATCCAACAACAACAAAAAAGACTGGATACATGTGTATGCATAACTGATTCACTTTGATGTACACCTGAAACTAACGCCAAGATTGTAAAGCAACTATACTCCAATAAAATTTTTTTTTAAAAAGATGCATTTCCGGTCATCCAGGGGAGGCTATAAAACCGCTTACTGGACACAGGCAAGCCCAGAACCCTCCCACACTGTCATTTCAGGGGCAATTCTGGTTGTGTGGGGCCTTCCCTGGCGGTCCAGTGGTTAGGACTCCGTGCTTCCACTGCAGGGGGCGCAGGTTCGATCCCTGGTCGTGGAACTAAGATCCTGCATGCCTTGCGGTGAGGCCAAAAAAAAGGAAAAAAAGAAAACTCCTGGCTGCATGACTTTCTCTGGGCTGGTTTCTCAGCTCTAAGAGGAGGGGGCAGAACTAGATGGTTCTACCACTGTCTGGGAGCAGAGAACAATCCATGTCAGCCCCAGATCCCCAGGCCCTCCCTCCTACACCTCCCAGCCCCCCAGCAAATCTGGACACACTGGCACTATTTAATGAGGCCCAGCGCCGCTTGAAGTCAGAGCAAGAGATGGCAAGTTGCTGGAAATGTTTAAGTCATGGAAACAAAAATTTCACAGGAGAGGGTGGAACGCGAGCAGTTTTCAACGTGTACTTTTAGGGCCTGGAGTCCCTTTGATTCGTTTAGAAACAAAAACATATGTGTGTCTCAGGCTTGCTTGAATTAGACGTAGGCGTGTCTAGAGGAAAAATGGTTTCCCCCGCAGGAGTTTCTGATTTGTTGGGAAAAGCCAAAAGGTTCTTTAGAACAAAAAGACAGTCCGCGCCCCTCACTCCCCGGCCTGTATCCTGTTCTTTTCTTTCTCCTGGGCCTTTCTTCCCTGCTCTGAGGGGGTGTCTGAGAGCCCCGGGGAGGTCCCCAAAGCTTGGGCATCCAGCCCTGACCGCAGCCTGAGCCCTACCCAGCAGCTGGAGACAATTGCTTCCAGATGTGCACAGGCCGGGAACTGCTCTGACGGGCTGGGCTGGAGAACCTAGTGGTGAGGACCCTGCCCGGGGCCAGCGGGCTCCCAGGTCCCACCGCCCACCTCCTGAGACACTCCTCTTCACCCACGACAGGAAACACTCCAGAATGATCGATCAGGGTATTCAGCCCAGGCTCTGCTGAGCCGTCCCGAGTGCTCACACCCCATCCCACCCACATTCAGGAGCTGTTATTTGCCCATTTCCAGATAAGCCCAATGAGCTCAGAACTATTAAGGGACTTGGAAGCCACAGAGCCAGAGGGGAAAGGCAGGTGGGTGTGATTCCACAGCCCGGCCCCGAGACACCAGGCCCAGCGTCCTCTGGCTCCGGGGCACACATCCTGCGGGCAGAGGTTTGGGTGGGCAGAGCCCGGCTGGGCAGCCACGTTTGGGGTAGGCAGACCAGGCGCTTGGGCGCCGAGGTCCCCCCACTGCGCACAGGCGGGCCCCTGGCAGAGGGAGGCCAGGAGCTGCCACCCACAGGCGCACACGGCCACACACAGGAGCGCACACCCTCCACCCCTCCTGCTTCCTGTCCCTCCTGCCTCAGCCTCTTTGTTGTAAAGGACTCCAGACCTTTCTGGAAGTAAACAGAACATACGTGAGACTATTCAAGCGTATCTGTATCCCCAGGCAGCACATACATGGAGACACGCATGCAGGAAGTACACAGTCGTACACATACAACCCTCACACGGGTACACGCACACATGCACACACGCACATTCCCCTGCAGGGCTGGTCTCCCGCAGGTCAGCCCCTTGAGGGGAGGGGGCTGCTCATGTTATTTCTCTCCGCCTTTGGCCCCCAGAGGGCACCAAGACATCAGTCCTGAGTCTGGGCAAACAGAGGGGGTCTTAAGGAAAGAGAGAAAAGAACAAAAGGGAGAAGGAAAAAGAGAAGGAAGGAGGAGGGTGTGAGAAGGGAAAGGAAAGGTGGGAGAGAGAAAAGAGGAAGGGGGAGAGGCGAGTGCTGAGGCCAGCCCCCTTAGAGCCCCAGTGAGTGCATGAGGTACAGCCCATTAGCCTCCAGGTCTAGAAACAGACACACACGAAATCAGATTTTTATCAGCTGTGTGATCTTATGCAAGTTACTTAACATCTCTGAGCCTCAGTCTCTTTTTTTGCAAAGGGGAGATAATAGAGTAGCTGTGTCAGAGGGAAGCACAGAACACATAGAACAGTGCCAGGCATGTGGGAAGTGCTCAAATAGGGTTCCTGGAGGCCCAGGTGAGATGACACACATCCCATCCCGTGCCAGGCACATTAACTGCGGTTCTTTCTAACAGTATTGCTACCATCATCTGCATCGCACGCCAGGCATTGCTCCAGGTACCTCTGTAACCATTATCTCATCTGACCCTCCAACAACCTTGCAGGGGTTATATCATTATTCCTATCCTGCAGATGGGTTAGGCAGAGGCTCAGAGAGGTTGAAAAGTCATTTCTTCAAGAGCACACATATGGCAAGTGGCGAAGTCAGAACGTAAGAGGGTCTCCAGAGCCTGTGTCTTTTCCATGACATCACTACAAGGGAGGGGGGCAGTTTCAAGTTTACACTGCGATTTTTCAAAATTAAAGTAGAGGATTCTTCCATAATTAACATTTATTGAGCATTTACGGCATACCAGAGCCTGTGTGGAATGTTTTTGTCTTTGAATCCTCACAATGACTTCATGAAAGAAGTATTTATACACTTATCTTTTAAATGAGGAGACTGGAGCAAAGAATGGTTAAACAATTTGCCCACGGTCACCAGCCGGTAAGTGATGGACCCCAATTCAAGTACGGGCAGCGTCCCCAGAGCCATGCTTTTAACTTTAACTCCTCAGCTGGAGACAGATCAACCTCATATGGTGATATGGAATATCCTCTAAGATATAGTTTTTAAATTATTTTTTTAAGTCAAAAGCAAGGGGCAGAACTGGCTGCCTAACGTACTATATGGTCAAGAGGAGATGTATGGACACGTGGACTTTAATCTGCACAGAGCATCCAGGAAGTCAGTCACAGTTGTTGCCTCCAGGAAAAGGAACTGGGAGGCTGGGTCAGTGGTGGGGGCAGATTCATACTTCTGTACCCTTTAAAAGTATGAACGTGTAAGCCCCCTGTTCAGAAAGACATTATTCTCATGACTTTGCCAGCTTAATGGAAACATGGTGTTAACATGTACTGCAAAGGGGCTCAGGAAGGAGCCTGGGCAGGGGCAGAGGCGGTGCCCCTGATGGATGCCCACACCTCCTCCCCAAAGATGTAAAAGGGGCAGCACGTTTGAATCTGTGCCCACAGTCCCCACAGGAGACTAGCCATGGCTCCGGGTCTCTCCCTGTTTCCTCTGCTCCAGGCCCAGGACTTGGATTACAGACAGAGGCCTGCAGACCTGTGTGATCTGCCGCCCTCCAGTTGGAGAAATGACCTTCTCATCCTGGAGAGTGCTCTAGAACTTTCTATAGCTCGCTACTGCCTCCACCAGGCAGGTGGGCTGTGGAAAGACCCCTGACCTGGGGACAAGGCCCCTGGGCCAGGCTTCCTGCTCTCACTCACTGTCCCCCTCTGGGCCACCTTCCCTACCAAAAGAGCAATGTTAGCCTGGGATAAACGGTCTCTCCTGGCTCAAAAAACATGAAGACCCAAGGACTGCAATGCCCTCTGCCAGTCCCAGGCGCCCACAAGCTGCACCCTCCCTGCTCCAGACCACACTGCCTTCCTCCTCACGGACCCCTCTTCCTCTTCCTTGGAGCCTCGCACCCAGTCCTGAACCCTCACACCACCTACCCGGCGTCCACAGGGACTCACGCCTAACAGGCTCACGTAGAGATCTGGTTACAAATAGTCCAATATGTATTCCGCCTAACACCTCAACGGTACATTTTCACACCCATTTCAGAGGTCCATACTCTCTGAGTGGCCACAGTGACCTCTGAGCAGCAGCTCTCAAAGTTTAGCATCATGGGGGCACTTGTTCAAAATGCACATTCAAGGCCCACCTCAGAGGGCCGGATTCAATCAGTGTTTGGAGTGGGGCTCCGAACGTGCCCATTTAACACTCCCCCTGTGGGCTTCAGGACAGCCCATCCAGTCCTCGGAAGCCCTGAGGTTCTGTCCCCTCTTGGGGACAGTAGAGCTGAAAGGGACACTGGAGAAAGGGCAGGCTGGGGGAGGGGTGATGAGTTCACGTCTGGATGCATCAAATCAAAGGTGCCTGTGAGGGTGTACGGCGGGGGTGGGGGGGGTGGGGGGTCGGGGGGTAGCAGGATCGATGCTCCAGTGCACGGGAGAGCAGCTCTCCGGAGAGAAGAGACCCAGGATCAAATGCAGAGTCTTCTGCTGAACCCGCAGCAAGAGAGAAAAGAGAGGGGAGGGAGGGAGGAAGCCTGCAGGGAGGAAGAAGTCGCTAGCTCTGTGGGGCACCGAGTTCCAGGGCCCCGCGACCTTAAGAACACAAACCAGAAATCGGGAGGCTTGGGTAGGAGGCGTGGCCGCCGGGGGCGGGCGCGGCGCCACTCCGTAGCTAAGCAAACTGAGGCGCGAAGGGCGTGAGGTCTCAGCGGGCCGCGGGGGCTGGGGCGGGGGGCTGGCACGGAGCCCAGGCTGCGCGGCGACGGCCCGCAGCTCGCGGGGGCGCGGCGGCAGCACTGCCGGGAGGCGCGGCTCGCTGGGCCGAGCCGGGCGGGGAGGCGGGCAGGCGGGTGACCGCGTGGCCACAGCGCCCCCTGGCGGCCTTCGGAGCCCTAGCGCGCGGGGGACTGAAGGTGGCAGGCCGGGGCTTCCCGATACCCCACCCCACCCCCGACAGCCCCGAAACGGCTGCCATCAGGCCCCAGGCAGAGTCCCCCCGTCTGTATATATAAAAGAGGCCAGAAGGTGCCCTATGCTGTCACACACACACCCCTCCAGAGAGGGGTTTCCCTCTTCTTGAGATTTTACTTCCTCCCAAACAGTGGTACCCAAATGCAGAATCCCACATTCCAGTGTGACCCCTGTGCTCATCGGACCCTACTTTAAACTCAGCCAGTGGACAGCATGTCTGAAAGCTTCCTTTTTCTGTGCTGAGTTTAGGGTCCTAAAAGGACAGAACCCACCTCCTGCCTGGGCCACCCTAGTAACAGCTAACACGTGACATTTCCTCAGTGTCAGGGGCTGTTGTTCTAAGCACTTTGCAGGTATGATTCCTCACATCAGCTTATTGTTATCCTCGTATGAATGAGGTAGCTGAGGCACAGAGAGGTTTAGGAACCTGCCCAGAGTCAAGGGGAATACAGGATTTTAATTCGGGCTATCTTGATTCCAAAAGAGAAAAGGAGATAAAAGGAATGGGGGGATGGGTGGGGAAGAAGAAGTTTGCTTCTAGGACAGGGCAATCCAGGAGTGCCGGGGCCTCTATTTTGTATGAGGATCCAGGATGCCTCATGGCAAGTTCTCTGGTATCCAGGGTCAAGTCATGAGCATGGGCTCACCCAGTGAACTGCCCGGGCCAAGGTTTGGGCAGTAAGATGGAGAGGATGGAGGGGATGGAGAGGGAGGGGAAGGGGTGGAGCAGGGTGGCGGGGGAGGGATGGAGAGGGAGGGGAAGGGGTGGAGAGGGAGGGGAGTTCTGCCCCACTCCAACCTGCCCACCCAGGCCTCTCTGTCCATCTCTGCTGGCCTGGGGGCGGTCCACCAGGATGGAGAAGGAAAGAGCATGGAGGATGTGCCTTTCAGAATGATTTTTCCAAGCTCTATCAATGCCTGTGGCACAGTGGCTCGCTGTGCCTTCACCTTCAGCTGCCCCCTACCCTGCCCCCCCCCCACCCCCACCAGAGACGCGAGAACAGAAGCCTCACTAGGCGCCTGATTTCTCTGTCTGGCCTCAAGCACAAGAGAGCTGGGGTCTGTATCTTCTCAGGCTTTTTCCTCCCCAGCTGAGATCTGAAATCTCCAAGTTTTCCCGTCAGTCTGTTATAAACCCACCAGTTCCCTGCGTGCCTCTCCCCCCTCCCCCCGTGTGTTGTCAGCAGGCAGCAGAGCTGAGCCCAGGGCAGTGGACATGCCAGAGGGGGAGGAAAGGGGAACTAGAGCAAGAAAGAGGGGCCACTGCAAGACTGGGCTCCCAGGCTTAACCAGAACCATCTTTGAGGTGTAAAGACAAACATAGAATCCAGTTTCCTGTTCGGGAGTGAGTGCTGCTGGAAACCAGGCAAGGCCACCACTGTGCCAACTGGGCCCACAACCCCAGGACCCAGAGAGGGGTGAATCTTGGGGAAATCCTGGAGGGGGAAAATAAGAGGGGATTGTTCCCTGCTGTTACCACTACCCTGGAGAAAGAAACCAAACTGAACGGCTTTTTTGAAACAAATTCCCTGAGTTTCTCTGCCCTTCTCTCTTATGGGATCTCACCCACAAATTCCTCTCCCCCAGAACACCCCAGAATTGAAACATGAATGTGTCCACACTCAGATGTACTCTCCCCTTGATTGTAAATGGCTGGACTTTGGTGCAAAGGATGCAGGCATCTTGGTTCTGTGGATCCGCGGGGACAGGAAGAGTGTGGAACCAGCAGGAATAGGAGCCTGGGGGACCCCTTTGATGTCTTCCTATCACAGGTCATGCCTCTCCCACCAGCCTCGGGGCCTTTGCACATGCAGCTCTCTCTGCCCAGACTGCTCTCTCCTCACCCCTTGCATCCACTAAATGATGAGTCTTTCTCAGCTGCAGGAAAAATGTCTTTCTCGAGGAAGCTTTCCTGATGCATGTCTCCCCTGAATCTAGTGTAAAGCATCAAGGCAGCAGGGGTCAGGTAGTTTATGTGGGGTTCCCAGAAGGCACAGCTAAGGTCAGGACTGGGGTGCAGGCAGTTTCTTTGGGAGAGGTTCCCAGAGTGCAGGGGTGAAGGAGTGGGGAGAACGACACAGGGAAAAAGAAAAAGATTAAAAGAGGTATGTGGCCAAAAAGGGCTCTGCTGGGACCTCCTGGGAAGCAGTGAGAAGGCTGCAGAGACAGGAGGCTGGAGCATCTATCCACCAGCTCCTGGCCCCCTTGGGCTGAGGATCCCCCCAGGAGATCGGGGGGATTAAGCCCCTGTATTGTCTACAGTTTCTAGCTTGGCATTTGGGGCCTTGATCCTGCAGAAACGGGCCTCCCAGAGCTGGCTAATTCCTAGCAATGACTCCCCCGTGAGCCTCTCATACAAACCAACCAATCCAGAACCCACACCCCTAAGCTCTCACACCCCATGTCAGTATTCCCCCTGCCCTAAATCATCCCAGGGCCAAGCATGGAACAACGAGGGACCACCCGCTAGCCCAGAGCCCAAAGCCAGCCGAAATGATTTGAACTCTCCAATTCTAAACTTGCTCACCTGACCCACCCTGCCTCTCCCATCCCTTCCTGTGAAACCCAAATAAAGGCTCCAGGCCATGGCCTGCCCCCTCCCTATTCTGCCTCCTGACTGACCCTGGTCCTTCCCCGTGTGGCCATGTTTCTAGGGGTCTGTGGGCATAAACCTCTTCCTTCGTGACAGTCATTTTCTGTGTCTTACACACCTGATGAAAGCATATCCCAGGGACATGTTAACACTGCCAGGCTCCCCTGCGCTGAGGGGGCCCCTCAACATCGGGAAGCGGCCTCAGGCAGCAAGAGAGCAGGCACCTGGAGCACGTGACGTGGATGCCGTAAGAGCGAGGTGAGTCTGAGCTGCGTGGAGCTGACCGCCAGCCGCCGAGCTGGGGCTGAAATGGGAGCTGGCCCAGGAACGTGGGGAGCAGGGCGTGAGAAGTGATGTGCCACCGCTTGTGCTTGTTCACTTGTTTTTCTCACCACTGAGCCCCCAGGGCCTAGCATCGTGCTAGCACAGTGTGAAGACTAAATACCTACCTCCTGAATTAATGGAGCAATGAGTGACTGAATGAATGAAAACTGTAAGACTGAACCCCCCCACACACACACAAAAAAGTGACTAACAGTCCAATATAAGACATGCAAAGGGTCCCAGTCAGGGCATCAAATGATACAGTCAACAGAGTGAAAGGCAACAAACATAATGACAGCAAATATTTGCAAATCATTTATCTATAAGGGGTTCATATCCAGAAGCCCTAGAACAACTCAACAATAAAAATATCAAACAACCTGATTTTAAAACAGCCAGAGGACTTGAATAGACATTTCTCCAAAGACGGTAATACAAACCGCTAACAAGCATATGAGAAGATGCTGAACATTAGTAACCGTTAGAGAAATGCAAATCAAAAATCACAATGAGGCGTCACCTCGCACCCACTCGGATGGCTACTATCAGAAAAACACAAACAAACAGAAAATATCAAGTGTCGGCAAGGATGGTAAGAAATTGGAACCCTGTGCCCTGCTGGTAGGATTATAAAGTGGTACAACCACTATGGAAAACAGGATGACAGTTCCGCAAAAAATAAAAATAGAACTATCATAGGATCCAGAAATCCCACTTCGGGGTAAATATCCAGAAGGATTGAAAGCAAGGTCTTGAAGAGATATTTGCACACCCATGTTCATAGCGGCACGACTCACAGTAGCCAAGGGTTGGAAGCAACCCAAATGTCTGTTGACAGACGAATGGATTTTTTAAACGTGAGATAGATTCACACACACACACATACATGCACACAAACACACACACAACAGGATATTCTTCAGACTTAAAAAGGCAGGAATAGCACAGGGATATCAGCTCCGCGCTTTGTGACCGCCTGGAGGGGTGGGATAGGGAGGGTGGGAGGGAGGGAGACGCAAGAGGGAAGAGATATGGGAACATATGTATAACTGATTCACTTTGTTATAAAGCAGAAACTAACACACCATTGTAAAGCAATTATACCCCAATAAAGTTGTTTAAAAAAAAAAAAGGCAGGAAATCCTGTCACATCTTACAACGGGACATTATGCTAAGTGAAATAAGCCAGTTGCAAAAAGACAAATGCTGTGTGATTCCACTTATATGAAGTATCTGAAGTAGTCAAATTCAGAGAGACAGAAAGTAGAAATGGTGGAGCTGGGGGAGGGGGAAAGAGTTGTTTAGTGAGTACAGAGTTTCCATTTTGCAAGATGGGAAAAGTTCTGGAGATCTGTTTCACGACAATGTGAATGAGTGTACTTACTACTAAATTGTGTATTTAAAAATTGTTAAGACGGTAGATTTTCTCTTATGTGTTTTTTACCAAAATTTAAAGAGAGAGAGAGAGCGAGATCCCTGAACTATCCTTAGACCCAGGTGAGAGGGGCTCCTGCCTGGGACCATGCTTTGGAGAGCCCCACGTTACTCAAACATTAAAATATTTTCCTAGCTTGTTTTGGTCTCTGGAGGAAATTCTTTGAAAGCTCAGTAACCAACTGATAAACAGGAACTAGAGAAGAGCACAAGAGACAAATGGCCACCAGGCCAGAGGGTGTGGGCGGGAATGGGGGTGGGTGCAGTGTGGGTCTAGAGTGGGCAAGGGCGTGTGTGGGGAGGACGTTTCAGCCTGAGGACCTTGCAGACACCACAGTGCCAACACCACGCATCCCGCCCATTGGACAGAACCCCAAGGGTGTGAGGGGCATGCTGCTGGAAAGGAGGGTGAGGGTCAGGTGGAGAAAGGTGTGAACTCCGGGCTAAGGAGGGGCTGAGGGGAGCCACTGAAGGTTTGTGAACAGGCATGTTCAACAAAGAAATATTCGCCCATCTCCCCACAGGACCCCAAAACATGAGGCTCTCAGGAGCCAAAATACTCAAACCCACGTGATCTTTGACCTGGACACACCAAGGAAAACCTCCCTCCTCCCCTGTCCCCCTCGTGTACACACACACATACACACACACCTGCACGGCCATATGCACGCTGGTGCACACACAAGCACACACAGCTTCCCAGGAGCAGGCCAACTGCTCCCCTGCACCATTTCAATTAAGGGAAGTGGGCCCCAAAGGAATTACACTCCCGCAACATTCAAACCATGACATTTGTCCAGTAGGAAGATGGACCCTGGAACCAAGCTGCTGGGACCAACCCCATTTCCCCAAGTGCCCCAGGGTTCTTTCTGGGAACAACGCCATCTGCTGGCCAAAGCAGGCAGAGCTGAGGAAAGGGACCGGCGGTCGTTACGAGTTTGCTCATTCCTTCACTCGCTCAAGGGATACTTAGGAGGTGCCTGCCTCCTATCCAGCACAGGGCAGTGAACAAGGCAAGACTGACCCTGCCCTCAGGGAGCTCGTGCCTCACGATGGGGACAGATCTTCACAATTCGTCACACACATGAAAATGTCACGATCGTTGTCCTAATGGAAGCTGCCCCCTGCTACTGGGCAGCTAGCTGCTCTGTGCCAGGTGACCTACTCCCTGTCTCGCTTAATCTTCTCAGTTATCCATCTGGGAGCACCCTCGGCTCCCTCATCTCCATCACGCCCTCATCCCAGTTGTCCACAGTGCGGCTGCCTCTGTTCCCACTGCTCTCCATCCCTCTTCTCTCCTCCCCTCCCTCAGGCTCCACCCGCACTCCCAGGATGCTGCCCCAGCCTCCTCCAGGCCACCTGTGCCCGCTCCCACCCGCTCTAATCTAACGTCCAGGCTGCAGGCAGAGGGAGCCTTTCGCCCTGTCACTGTCGCACTTGACTCTCAGTGGCTCCCACTGTCTTCCAGCCCGAGCTCAGCCTTAACAAATTGGCCCGTCAGGTCCCGAAGCTTTGGGCTCCCTCCAGCCTCAGCTCGTCTTTGCTGCCCGGCTCACCCTCCGCCGCAGCCACGCTGAACACCTGACAGCTCCCCACGCAGGACGCAGACCCCGCCTTCTCTCCAGCTTGGTGTGCACTGCGAAGTCCGCCTGGCCTTGGGCTGTGCCGCGTGCACAGTGGCTTCGAAGGTCATTCCCGTCTCTACCTGCAGCTCTCGAAGACCCTCTGAGATTCCAGGTCATAAGAGGCCCTCCACTAATGCTTCCTCACATCTCCCTTCTGCTCTCTCCCCCTTCTCTCCAGCCTGCCGCTGCTCAGGACCCCGTAACCCCTGACCCTCGGCTCTCTCCCCAGCACCCTGCTCCCATGCTCCTGCCCTGTAAGTCCTCCCCTGCCCTTCTCCCTCTCCCCTCCACTTCTGCCTCTCTTTCTTCCGTCTTGTTCTTCATAATAAAAGTAGGAACCCCCTGGAAAGGCCCACTCTCCTTAGAGCACACAGGTGAGGCAGACACCATGGGGCAAGGAGGGGTCTCTCCAGCAGGGAGGAGGGAGGCTCACACAAATCCACCGTGCCACGTTCACCACCCTCCGCAACTCCTAAGCCCTTGTTGCTCTTTCCAGCTCCGGCTGTCCCTTCCCTGAGCCACCCACGGGCAAGGTAAGTCCCCCTCCATCACAGCACTTGTCATGTGCTCCTCAAGTTGCCTACTGATTGTCCCGTGTCCCCTCCCTGAGCAAAGGTCCTGGGCGGCACCCTGCTCCCCACCCCACCCCAGCCCCAGCCCTCCAGAACCTTCATTAGGGTGGATTCAACTGAAATGAACAAAGAGCCAGCCCAGTACCATGACAGCGGAGGAAAGTGTGGGGTGGACACACACACATACACCTGTGCAGTCACACGCACGGAAGTGCACACGCAGCTCCCCAGGAGCAGGCCAACTGCTCCCCTGCAGCATTTTCAGTAAGGGGGGTGGGCCCCACGGGAATTACACTCCTGCGATTCTCCAAGCCATGACATTTGTCCAGTGGGAAGATGGACCAGGGACACAAAAGCGACCCTCAGATGAAAGGCTTCCTCACTGCTTCCCACCACGTGGGGCCACCCATGCTGGAGGTAAAGAAGGGTGGTTTTCTGACTGTGGAAGGAGTTTCCAGGTAGATACTTGGTACCAACAAGTGTCAAAACAAGTAAACTAATCCATTTCTCCCCCCTTTATCTGATCAGATAGGGAAATACCTTCCCGCCTCTTCCAGGCAAGAATCAGGACACAAGAATAGCTAAAATATCAATAAAAAATAATAAATTTTTTAAAACATAAATAAGACCCTTTCCTTATGAGGCGGACTGTTCTTTCCCCGCTCTCCCACACTGGTCCCGCTTCCTGGGCTGTGGCCCTTCCCCAGGCTGCGGTAACTGAAGGAGGCATCTGATCACATGGAGATACGGTAAGAGGAGGCCAGCTATGTCCAGGGCAGAGCCACCTGACCCTGAGTCCCTGCTCCCCACGCGCTGACTGTGGCCCTGCAGAGGAGGACCAGAGGGGACTGCGTGCTTCAGACCCCACCAGAGACTGGGCTCATGAAGAGAGGGGTCCAGGGAATCAGAGCACCAAGGAGCTAGAGGGCAGGAGAGACAGGAAGAGAGAAGGATGTTCATTTCAAGGGACTACAAGAGCAGTGGTCACTCGGGGGGGTGGCCCCAAGAGCCGAGATCAGAAGACCCATCCTGGAAGATGCTGGTTGGACATGAAGGACAGAACTATTTTATATTCCCCTGGGTTCTGTGTGGGTCTGACCTACTGGCAGGAAAGATGACTGATAATGGAGTGGACCACCCTTCTTGTCCCGTTAAGACTCCATACTGGGGCTGCATTTGTATCTCTAAAGCGCAACCCGTTGATAGCACCTACTGATGGACAGTGGGTTGGCTCAGGAGAGAGACGGAATGCACTTCCCAACCACCACGACAATATGCCCGCCTCCCAAATCCTCACTGCAGCGTGGCCTTGACACTCCTCGCGCTGAGAGGTGGGGCCTACTTCGCCTCTCTGGGGTCTCAGTTGGCATGTGACTCCTTCGACGGCAGAAGTGACGCTGTGTGACTTCCAGGGCCGGGTCATTCAAGGCCACGCAGCTTTCATCTTATTCTCTGAAACACCCATCTTGGCCCTCTGAGCTGCCCGGCTGGGAGGAAGCCAAGCTACGTGGCGAGACCACACATAGGGGGTCCAGCTCGCAACCTAGTCTTCCAATCATCCCAGCTCACATGGCAGACGAATGAATGAATGAGTGAAGGAATGAGCCTCCTGGTGGTTCTATAAGTCACTCCCCAATTTGGAGTCTTTCCAGCTGACAGTGCTACCTGAGCTCCAGCCACAGAACCTGTGAGCACAGTTAACTTCTTGTTTTTAGCTGCTAAATGATGCTGTAATTTGTTACACAGACATACTTAACCCGAGCAGGTAGAGTCCAGGCATGTGCTACATAATTCAACAGGCTGGAAACACCCCTTGCTATCAGAACAAACAGACCTAAACTCAAATTTAAGTTCACCTGGGCCAGCTGCTCAAACTCCCTGAGGCTCGGTTTCCCCATCTGTAAAGTGGGGACAACACTGCCCTCGTTGTGAGGATTTAAGTTAAATCCCCCCCGTGAACTCTGAGGGAGATGGAGCCAGGTCAGATGTGTGGGCTGCTTTGAGGATGACACCCAACATCAATTTGTGGGTGAAGAAAAAAACAAACCTGTTCTGACGTTTACAACGTATTGACCCAGTTCTGTGGGTAATCGAGCTTCCATGTCTTTCCAGACTAAATGAAGAATGTGGGGCATCGTGCCGATGGCAGAAATCAGTGAAATTTCATTTATTTTCTCTCTCTCTCTGTTTGTTTTAATTGGTAATTTTTTTAATGCATGGAGAAATTCACTGTCAAAATACAGAAAAAATGGTCCACAGAGAAGCTGAAGAGGCAAGCACAACATAAAGTCTCTAAGGTGACTTTTCGGAAACGGTAACTGAACTTGCGTCATAGTTCAGCAACGAGGCTGCTGCCAGTGGAATCTGGAAACTCTGAAAACAGCACGAGGGGTGTTTCAGATCAGAGGGAGGCAGGTGAAGGTTCCAGCCCAGAAAGGGACCTGGCAGCGGGCTGGAGTTTGCCTTTATTCCTGCAGAAGGGTCACCCGCCCGTGGAACTCCAGGCACAGGTGGCACTAACGAGCTGGCACAAGAGGAGCACCTCCCCCACCACCAGGTGACAAATCTAACGCCACGGAGGAGAGAGGCACCGTGCTGACGTCTGCAGGTCACACAGCGTGGCTTGGGCGCGTGTAGGACTCAGGGAACGGGGGTCCTTGAGGGTGGGCAGCCGGGTAAGCCTCAGGAGAGAGCTCTGAGCATGGACACCACATTCCTGGGTGACCCCCAAAGATGTTACGATTCACGGAAACCAACAAGGTGGGGAGGAGGGGAAGGAAGACGATGGAGGATGCCACGAAAGGGCAGAGAGGAGCTCACGGATATCGGGGACTCTCGGGAATCCCCAGGTGAGGCTGAAGGTCCTATAACAGCAGGTGGAACCCCAAAACCAGAGAAATCGGGGGGAGGGGGGCGGCAACATGACACACCCAGGAGGAGGGGATGCCATGAGAAAGTCCAGGATTCTGTAGAAGGAAGATATTAGTACCTACTGCAGAAGGTCCTGGGGGTTTGAATGAGATCATTCCTTCACAGAATAGTCACTGAGCACCTGCAAAGTACCACACACACAACAGCACAGGCGGCCTGGCCCTCAGCCCTCGACCCTGCAGAATCACCTAAGCCTCGGGAGTGGACTAGGAACGTGGCAAGCCCTGGCTCCCTCCCCCTCCCTCCGAGGCTGCATCCCATCTCCTGGGAGTCAGTCATTCTTCGGGGTATCTGCTTCTGAAGCCAAGAAACAGGTAGAAGATGTGTTTCCTTTAATAAGTAAAATACAATCTCCTTTGCCTCACCCTCGCCTCCAGGCGGATTCTGGTAATACAAAGTCAAGAGGATTTTGTTGTATGTGTATGTTTTAATAAACAAGAATCATTTCCCCAGCCTCATGTTAAAAAGAAATCTGTTCTTCAGGACAATTCTATGGTGTGTTTTGAAAACAAAAATCTGCAAATTATAATGGCCTTGCCATCACCCAGAAGATAGGAGCGGTTCCTGCGGATGCAGGGCTTGTAGAGAGGGGGGGATGAAGTCGCCTACCCCACCCCACCCCTGGGGCTCCTCGGCCCCAGCTGGATGACCCAGACACACCTCCGACCGATGGCACCCCCGGTGGCTTTCCCAGAGGTTTGTCCGCGTCCCATTCAAAGCCGGCTACCGCGGGTCCCCTTCTCATCTGCGTCCCTGGCGTTCCATGGCCTCCACTTCTCAGCTGGTCCCTCTAAGCCTTGCAGGTGATGGAGCCAGGGCTGCACCTGGCGTTTGTCATGATTCGTTTTTAACGAGGTAAATAATATCTCAGAGGCTGACATCTATAAAATGAGCTGTTCCACCTCAGTGAGGCTTGTCGCAAATACAAGGGCTTGTTCTTTTCAAAATACTCCAACATCTTGCGGGTATGAAAAAAAATAATCATCTCCCCTCTCGACTGACTGACTCACAGCGGGTTTTGGGCAAGAGCCATAGCAGCTAACTAGCAGCGCACTTCATAAAGGACCCCTTCCCCGCACGACTCCCCTGAAAGGCCCCCACACCATGCTCCCATCACCAGGTATCACCAGCCGAATTCATTCCCAAAAGGAGGTGCTCAGGTGCACCTGGGTCCAGGGCCGCACAGCCCCAGACAGGGAGCGGTGTTGATTTTGGGACATGAGCTGAACCTTCCTCGTGCAGCCCAGGAGGGGCTTCCTGTCCCAGGCTGTCCAGCACACCCACTGGAGAGAACTAGGGCCTGTTTTGCCGTAGAGAAAGCATCCAATCAGCTATTGAGTGCCCAATGGGTGCCCAGCCACAGCCAGTTTTTCATGTGATCATGAAAAACTCCTTTGAAGACAGAAGAGGAGTAATCCTGAGGGGGTGATACAGGATGTGCTCCCCAAGTTCAGTGATGACTGAAACGGTATTCATTAGCAACTGTGTCATTATGGAGGACAGTCACCACTAAATGGAAAACGTATTTTCCATTTTAATAGTGATGGAGGCTAATCAAAACCAGCTTCAAAATCTGAAATGTATTAAGGATCCAATAAATAACTTTGATTCGGGCAATTACTTAAAATTGAAATTTGCTAAGTGAGGAGAATGAGTCATTCATTAGCACAGTGACACCTGGTACCTGTCAGGAGCAGGGAGTCCTGGGGGCGGAGGGGACGTGTTGGTGGAGGTGTTTGCCACCCCCTATATGCATCCTTCTGCAAGGTGGGGAGGCTGCTCACGCCCAGCGAGCGGCCCCGACAGGCCAGGTCCAATCACAGCTCATTGCTTTCCGTCTTGAGTCTTTGTAGCCTGGGTTTACCTCGTCTTTGAGCTGTGTCTTTAATTGGAAAGCTCTGCTTAAGTGTATTGGTTTGGTCCCCCAACCCCCAAAGAAGAGCCTAAGACAAAGTTTCAAATGCAAGTGAAGGGACCACTAGCAGGTGTGGGAAAGAGAAGACAGTCAGTGAAGGGGGTGCTGACAACCAGCCACCACAGGGATGACATGGGAGGCAGAATAATGGCCTCCCATTCCAATTTCTGGCCCCAAGAACTGCCAGATAGTGAATTTGTGTTGTTTTAAGACACCGAGTTTGTCTTGATTTGCTCCAGCAGCAGTGGAAAATTCAGGTGACTTTAGGAAACTCCCTTGTGCTTCCTGCGTCTGTAAGTGTCTTAGTCAGTTCAGGCTGCTGTAACAAAAATACCACAGACTGGGTGGCTTATAAACAATGGAAACTTATTTCACATAGTTCTGGAGGCTGGGATGTCCAAGATCAAGGTGCCAGAAGATTCGGTGTGTGGTGCAACCCTGGTTCATAGATGGCTGTCTTCTGTATCCTCACATGGCTGAAGGGGTGAGGAGTTCTCTGGGGGTCTCTTTAATCAGGGCACTAACTGCATTCACAAAGTCTCCACCCTCATGACCTAATCACCTCCCCGAAGCCCCACCTCCAAATATCTTGGGGATTAGGTTTCAACATATGAGCTTGGGGAGGACACAAAGAGTCTACGGCAGCGTGTAAGCAGGAAGAGGCAGGATGGCCATTCTTGTGCATGAGGCCGTGGGGCCTCTTTCCATCCTGGATTCACCAGTGGGATGCAGGAAACTTCCCTTAGGCCTGATGGCCAAGCTGAGTTCCCCAATCCAGCTTTTACCAGAGGCCATCACCTACTCACCCGGTTCTTAACAAGCCTTGAGTGTCACACTCTCTCAGGCAAAATCCCAAGACAGAGACAAACCCAGACCTGAAAGAAGGGCTCAGCCTGTGCCCAGGCTGTAATGATGACCACCCAGGGCCCTGCAGGAACCGGGTCCAGGGAAAGGAGAGGGATCCTGGGGCTCTGGTCGCAACACTCCAGGCATCCGTATCAGAGATGCTTTCTGGACTGCCTCATCACCCACACTCTCTCAGTCGCTCCCTGATAGCTGGTGGTCAGGAAGCCCATTACCTAACAGATGAGAGAGTGTCTTACAGTGGGTTCCCTAGAAACAGACTCTGGGATGGAACGTCCACGAAGAACGCTTACTGCCAAGTGGTCCCGGGAGACACGCATGAAAGGGAGCGAGGCAGGTGGGGTCAGGCGGAGGGAGGAGCTGAGCGCAACGCAGTGGGTGACGCGGTGGTGACTGAGGCGTCGGCTGATTCCAGGAGCTCTCTGGAGCCAGGGTGGTCCCTTGGAATTGTCCTAAATTGAGGCCAGAGGGACCAGACCTCCAGAACTATATCCCCTCTTTTGTTAGCTATTAGCTAAGGGAAGGGGCTACACCTGGGGCGAGGCAGTTCCCCATGGCCCAGTGAAGGGTGTAGCTTGGAAGACAGTCCCAGCATCTGGGGAATGGGCGCGAAGACCCTGAAGAGGCAGAGATGTGTGCAGAAACCCCAGCATTCACTACAGAAGAGGGCCCTGCAGTGGATGGAGCCTGGGCGGAAGGGGTAGCTCTTGTCACCTCCAGTCCTGGCAGAGGGGCTGCACAGCCACCCCGACACTTCCCAGGATCCCACAGGGGCACCGCCTTCCCATCCTCAGGCCCCGGGTGACCTCAGCGAGCTAGCCTGAATCCCCCGCAGAGGTGCTAACAGAGACATCAAAGCCGCAGCATCTCGATTTCAAGAAGCTTTGAAACATGCTTCTGAAATGGCTGTGCCCGGGAAGATTAAAAGTCTTCCTATTGAAGAATCGGAAGGGCTCAAGCATCAGAACAGAGTGGGGGGGCTCACGGATATAAAACGTGGGGTGCTACTGTGCGCCAGGCAGTGCAACAGAAAAACCAGAACGAAAATACACGGTGAGCCTAAGCAGTAAAGGCTTAGTTCCAGAATCGCTAAAGAAGCAATGTAAGCGGGCAGGGCCCCAGCTGGGGTCAGAGAAGTGAGCAGACTGCCAAGAAGAAATCAAAGACCTTCATTAATTCGCTCAATCAGTCATTCATGCAGCCGTGACTAATGAGCACCTACTAAGTGCCAGGCACTGTGACAGGGCCCGGAGAACAGAGGGAATAGGACGGACCTGCCTCTGCCCCCACGTTGCTGACAGCCTGGTAGGGGAGCCAGACGAAGAGTTGAGTGTGAAATGTGCTGAGATGGCGAAGCACAGGGGCCGTGGGACTCCGAACGAGTCAGGGAGGGCTTCCTGGAGGAGGCAAAGTCTGAGCTGCGCCTCAAAGGATGCTCAGGAGTGACTTGGGTAAAGGGGGATGGGGAGAAGAGAGTATGAGTGCGGCAAGAGGAAAGAGAGGTCTGAAAGAGGCGTGGAGAGAGGTGAGGCTGGGGGTGTGATCAGATTACACAAGGCCGTGAAGACCAGGCCAAGAGTGTGGGCTTCATCAGGAATGCAGTGAGGAGCCAGTGAAGGGTCTAGAGCAGGGGTGTGACAGGATTCCATTTGTGGGTTAGGGCAATGAGAAGCCCCACCAGCCACTGCAGACCCACACTGAAAATGCCTCTGGGTTCACAACCCACAGCCCTGACCCAGGGATGGAGGGGGCTGGACAGGGGGAGAAGTGCAGGGGGAACTGAAGGTCAAGGCCCGAGCCCCTTGGTTTGCCCTGCACAATCTTGTCCTTTTCTATAAGCCCAGCCCCCTCTCTCGTAGCTCTATGATTACAAAAAATGCCATGCTCCAGACACCCCTAAATCCTTGACTCTCCGCACAGCACCGTTCTGTTCCCCTCCCTCCAGGCCTTTGCTCTGCCTGCCCTGCTCGCTTCACCTGGATGACTCTTACCTGTCCTAAGCTACCACCACCAGGCCAGGCTGGCCAGGGGCTTCCTCTCAGAGTTCACCAAGCCCCCACGCTTCCCTTGGGCATGAATTCCTGATGCTGTCACCTGTTTACATGTCCAAGGGTCTACTGTACGTCCACCTGCATGTAAGAGTCGGGCTCCAGAAAGGCAGGGACCTCATCCATGCAGACTTCCCAGAGCACAGCAGGCCTGGCTCTGTCCCTACCCTGCTGGTTCTGGGCTCCTGTGGGTGCTGAGCCTTTTACAGACATCCTGTCTGGTCATCCTCAAATATCAGAGGGGTTAGATACCTGGCCGAGGCCACGGAACTGGTCAAGAGCAAACCAAACTGGGATTCAAACTTGGCCCTTCCCAAGGCTCCTCCCTTATTATTGTCCAGCCCGGTTCTCAAAGTTCTCCCTGGAACGGCAGGCAGCACATCCATCAAAACGGTCTTCGGGGTCTCCAGCTGGAGCATCTCCTGCATGTTCGCATGTACTAGTCACACTGCCAACCCAGCAGGGCTGCAGATCATTGAGTGAGACTGATTCAGGTGAGGAAGGAAAGCATCCCTTGGGCTCCACGTGTGTCCTGGGAGCTCACACGTGTCAGCTTTCCTCCTGGCTCTCCAAGGGCTCCCAGCAAGCAAAACTCGGCATCCTCACAATAACCTTTTCCCTGGTTGCTCAGAGCCGGAGGCTTATAAACCCAACCCGGTAACCATGTTTCCTTGAGGGAATGAAAGCCAATCGTAGCACAGGATGGTTCTGCATCATCTGTGGGACCAGCACCCACGTGACTCGGCAGACCAAGCCCCAGACACAGCAGCTGCCCCCAGAAGAGGGCCTTTTGGTGCCAGGCTCAGGTGGCCCCTTGGCCCAACCAGGTTCTCGGCGAGAGCTGAGCCATCGCCCCTATTTACAACACATTCATCACATCTGGAAGGCCGCCAGGTTATGGCCAGAGGGCATGGCCACCTTCTCAGCATGAAGAGGCTGATCAAGGAGAGCAGAGGAGAGTATCAAGGCGGCCAGCAGTGACCCGGGCCTTTCAAATCAGCTACTTGGGCTGGGATGTGAATGCACTGACAGTGCCTGCACGGGAGAACCTGAGAAAAACCTTGAATCTTTACAATTAAACTCAAATCATGTGACAGACATGACCTTTCTGAACAGAAGAATTGGGGAAGTGAGGATAATCCAGTCCACGAAGGACCATCAGATGCAGCAAACGCCGGTTCGTGATGTGAACAGCGTCCTCCCTTGTTGTTCTTATTTATATTTTATTAGGACTTTATTGAATGTTTTCTTGTAGGTCACCTGAAATCCTTCAGGGAATAAAGCAAAGCAAAAATAAATAAATGTGGGCTTCCCTGGTGGCGCAGTGGTTGAGAGTCCGCCTGCCGATGCAGGGGACACAGGTTTGTGCCCCGGTCCGGGAAGATCCCACATGCCGCGGAGCGGCTGGGCCCGTGAGCCATGGCCGCTAAGCCTGCGCGTCCGGAGCCTGTGCTCCGCAACGGGAGAGGCCACAACGGTGAGAGGCCCGCGTACCATAAAAATAAATAAATAAATAAATAAATAAATGCTTCAAATTATAGCGTAGGAGGAATGGCATTCCAGAGATAGAAGCGAGCGCTCAGGTAACCAGAGGGGGGCTTTGTACAGAGACACCAACCCCCAGCGACACACAGCAACTCCCATCTCTACGTGGCTAAACTTGCTTAACGCCTACCAGACACTTCCCACATTAAATCCATCACCCAGCACACTTAACCTGGCATCCAGGCAGCCTGGGCTTACGGGGATCCTCTCCTTCCTCAGCTCCCCGAGGCTGCACTGTGCGTAGGGCAGGGCAGGGCAGGGCAGGTAGAGGAGCATTCCGCGTGTGGCGCTCTGGAGCCAGAGCACCTGAAGTCCAGCCCTGGTTCTATCTCTTCTGCTGTGTGATCCCGAGCACACCTGTCACCTCCTCACCTGAAATGGGGTCCATCCAACACCTGTCTCAACAGGAGGGTTTTGAGCTCGTGGGTGGATACACAATGAGCATTCAGCAAATACCACTTCTAAGACCGAGGCCCCACCCCTGGGAGTCGCCTCCCCAGCGGGGAACCCAGGTGATCCAGGGCCAGCGCCCCAGGTGGGGCCTGGACTGTGGAGTCTCAGAGCAGGGAAGCACTGAAGAACCTCAGGAGGACTTCCTGGAGGAGGAAGAGCCTGGGGTGTCTCCAAAAATGAAAGAGAGGAAAGAGAGTGCTCCAGAAAGGGAGAACCACACCCACAAAGGCCACAGAGGAGACGTGAATGCAGTGGGCACGGAGGATGGTGAGACAGAGCCAGCCTGGCTGCGGCGGGGGGAGGATTGACTGATGGACGAGCTGCCCGAGGGAAGGGGAAGAAGCTGGCTCTCCTGCCCAGACATTGAAAACTAAGCAAACAGACCGACAAGATGAATTCGCACAGGCAAGACAGCCCAAAGCATTGTGCGTGTGTGACCTGAATGCTGTGTAAATCCTGGAAGCGGATGGACCAGAGAAGAATCCTTGGATTGATCCAAGTGACACGGCTCCTGGAACTTCTGCCTCTTGCTTAGCTTAAAGAACTGAAATTAGGCCTCTGCCAGAGAAGGAGACACTCCTGGTTTTGGCAAAGGTTAAAATACAAGCGCCTGGTATGCCCTCAATAAATACCTGTGGAAGGAAGGAAGCGAGGGAAGGAGGGAGGGATTGGAAAGCTCGTGAATATTTTCAGGCGCACCCCTCTTACCTACAAGTTGGGGAAGAATTATAATTTCATCAGCCGGAGCCCCCGGCTCCCTGAGGACACTGAGGCCATTGTCATTGGTACGTTAACACTGAACTTCAGGAGAAAAGGGGTAGAACCTCCAAGGTTAACACTGCCGGGGTCCTATTATGAATGTGAACACTTGTAATTCTGAATTAAATCTGGAAGGAAGGGGAAGTGCATTGGCAGGGCAGAGTGAGGAGGTCGCTCCATCCCGAGGCAAAAGTGCAGGTCACAGCCCCCGGCTTCCGGCACAGGGCGGGGGTGGGATGGTCTCTGCTCCCTTGGTCCGCAGGTCATGCTCTCTGGGGTTCCCTGGGGCCTCCCCGGCCATTCCTCAGGCATCCCACCTCCTCCTGTCTCCACCCCCAAGAGGCATGCTCCCCGGGGCTCTGGCCTGGACTCTATAGCTCCACCCACACCTGCTACAAGCTAAAATGTCTAACGAGACACAATGACCAAGCACCTACTGCACGCCCGGCTCTGGGCCAAGTACTTTTCATGCATCATTTCCTTTGCTCCTCATAGCCAGCCTTCTGAGAAGGTATTATTAGCCCTGTTTACAGATAGGGAAACTGAGGTTCAGAGGTCCAAGGCCGCCCCACCGGAAGAGTCAGAGTTCTCCAAGATCTCCACCCACGACTCCAAACTGGGGCTCTCAACCCCACTACAATCACTGGTGTACAAGCCTCAGGAGTTTTGCTGCATTGGTGCACCACCTGTACTATTGTTTACTTAATATTTTTCTTCATACTGACTCCCTTTGTTTTTAACTCAAATAAATGTACCTAAAGGAAACAGTGTATCCCTATGGTATGTAAAAACAGTATCACTTCTCAAAAGTAACCAGGAAAGAAAACACAGTATAAATTGCCCCTGGGCTCTATTGCGGGCTGAAAGCACCTGCTTGCTCTTCATCTGCAAGGGAGATTAGCACAAACCAGAGGGCTCACTGGCACCAAACCGCCTCCCCCATCAAGACAGGGTTGACGGAGATTCCAAAAGGGGTCACTCTTCTCACTCTGTGACCCAGCGCTGTAAAAACCGCGTTGGGCCCCTGATGGCAGCCCCCTATGACCTGCCCACCTTCAGTGACGTCTAGCCCACCCTGTGGGAAACGGTGCCCCATCTTGTCCTGGAACCCACCCACTCCCAGGACTTCAATGCCCACCCTCACCCTGAAGGCCTCCAATATGTGTGTCCACAGCCCAGGCCCCTGCAGCCAGCTTCTCAGTGGTCAGGTTCTCTCCCCAGAGATCAGTCAAGGCCGGAGCCCACAGTGTCCACCTACATGCACCTGGTCCCCACACACCTGAATGCATCACCATTAGCCCAGGACCCTAAACCGGAAAGGTGTGAGGCATCCTCACCCCAACACCTCACGCCCAACATCTGTCTGTAAACATTCCCTGCAAAGCACCAGGCTGTGAGCTTAAACTTTTTTTTTTTTTTGGGCTGTGCTGCATGGCTTGCAGGATCTTAGTTCCCCGATCAGGGGATTGAACCCAGGCCCTGGCAATGAAAGCACCGAGTCCTAACCACTGGACCGCCAGGGAATTCCCCAGGCTGTGAGCTTCATGAATCAGGCATAGTCACCATCCCTACTCTGAGTTCTCAGTTTAATGAAAGGTAAATAATGGCAGTGAACCCAGACAGCCCTAGCTGGACTAGCAGGAGGTTTGGGAAGACAGACACTTGCTGGGAGGACGGGCTTGGGGAGTTCACAAAGGAGGTGATGCTTATTTCGCAGTAAAGAAAGCATCTCTCTTCCATCGCCATATGTGATTCTCAAAACAAGGCTGTGGTTAACATAGGGATGCCTGGCCCCATTTTACAGATGAGGAAGTAGAGACCAAGTAGGTTTAAGTAACACAACATCACGGCTGGCTCTTTGAGGTGGAGCCAGGACTGCAACTCAGTCACCAAATCTATTCTCTTTTCCCCGTACTGGGCCCTCAGATAATGTTGAATGTGTTGAATCAAATTCCCACATCTCCAAATTGAGTGGAAAGCCCTTGAATACAGGGCTTTGTCTTTCAGAGAAGTCCCCACCATCCTCCAGTTCCCCCAGTGCCATGCCCGCAGTTCCCTGCAAATCAGGGGTGCTTCATGGCGGGGGGGGGGGGCGGTTAAAAGCAGGAAGAGGAAGAGAAGAAGGAAGCAACAGAACACAGTCCTCGGCTTCCTTCTCGCTGGGGAGACAATGCCCAAGGACCCGGAGCTGTCACTAGACAGGCACCTCCAGAAGGTTTCCCGGAAGAGGTCACTTTGAAGTTGGTTGTGTGCAGCCCAAAACGTAACCGTGCTTTTTGGATTTAGGAGGGAGGTAGATTGGTGAGGAGGGACCCGGATGTTGCTTAGAGACTGGGGCTCCTTTCAGTACCGTCCACCTCTGCCAGTCCAGTCAGCAGCCATGCTGTCCCCAGCCCCGCCTGCTTTCGGAATCCCGGATGGAAAGGGCACCGGCGCTGAAGGCTCTCCTTGGGCTTTTCCACTGTGGGAGAGCAGCGCTTGCCGAGAACCTCGGCCCCCACTACTGGCCACCCTGGGTAGCGGCACCCGGTGGGGCTACGGCTCTAAGTAGGAACCCAGGTCTCTGGCTAGAGATGAGGAAAGTCAAGTCCAGTCAAACAGGACCACCTGGTCCTCGACCCAGCCTGAGACACCCCACACCAGGCAGTGCGGGAAGCAGGGTATGAAGAGCACCCCGGATGCCCACGGAAGTTTCCTCGGGTCAGCGTCTGCATGATGGCGGAAGTTCTCTTCCTCCAAAGGACTTTCGTAACCCATGTCTTCAATACCACCTCTGAGCTGGAGATTAATAACACTACTATTGACACTGCCGGCTTTCAAAGTGCCCCTAAGAGCTTTCTCCCCAGTTTCCCATGTCTAAATAACTGATAGCTTTTAATAGCTATTGTCGCGTCCACAACAGAGGCTTATTAAGGCACTTGGCAGAGTTTTCTGCCTCATCTTGCCCTGGAGGTGCGGGAGAAGGTTTCCTGGTTTTCAGTAATAACAGTGTTTTCGGGCCATCTTGGCACTAGCCACAGGCCTGAACTTTCCACAGCCTGCAGGCAGAGAGAAAGGTACCATCAGGACCCGGCGTGGTCATCCCTGTCAGGCGTGCTCCATGCTCCCCGGGCCAGGGAGCCACACGGCAGCCCAGTGCACGGGGTCTGGGTGATGTGAGCAGGCCTAGCCTGGGAGGGGCGGGGAGGACATGTAGCAGTAGGGCAGCAAGCACGAACAACCTACAAAACGCCTCCACGGGGAGAAGCTGCCTTTGGAATGTCAGCTCCTTAACTGCCTGGTGGGCACAGCCCAGAAAACCTGCCAGAGGGTGATGTTTACTTAACTAGAGCAGCAACAGGAAGGCGTTCACCAAAAGAGGGGCCAATAACTCTTGCCAGGGCCCTAGTGGGGGCCCGTGGCTGCTGTGCATTGAGGGAGGGGGTACCAGTGCACTGGTGGTGGGTTTTCCTGGGAATCGGCTCCCACGTCTGTGCCTTGCACTAGCTGGGCGCCTGGTGGCTGGGTAGCTTCCAGAGGCAGGACAGGGAAAACAACACCACCAGGAGACTTTCATGGTGACTTTCGCAGACGGCCCAGAATCCAGCAGGTATGGAGCTTAACTGCAGGCCAAATGCTTTCTTTACATGCGTTTGGACATTAAATCCCCAAAAAACTCCAGGACAGAGACTGTTATTAGCCTTATTTCAGAGATGAGGAGACTGTGGCTTAGAGAGATGAAGGGATTTATTCCAAGAGCCGAGTCCCAGAGGCGGGAGGCAAACCCACGTCTATCTGACCACGTGAAACTCCCAGATGCTAAACAGAGCCCATCCACTCTTCCCCCACCTCCAGGGTCTCCTGGAGAGAGGCCCTCTGACCTCCCCTGTCTCATGCCTCTGCACCCAGACTCACCACTGGCTCGTCCCAAAGCCACCTCTGGGGCCAACACACAGCCACGTCCACTCCAGTCGGATACCAGGGTCCACGTTTTGCCATCCACAGGACATGCTGCTGCTTGCCACTGAAGTCTCCAGTTTGCCCTTTTAGAATGGGGATCGCATTGTATTACTGTGACTCTAACTGTGTTCTACTTACATCATGGCCAGTGACCTCTTAGCAGCTCCACTGGGCGGGGATGAGTTGTTCCCTCCACCCCCGTGCCCTCTGGCCTGGGTCAGGCACACTCTGTCAGCTCTCGCAGGGACCGACTACGGGAAGAACGTCCCATGGGCCCCAGGTTAAAGCAGCCCAGCCCCATCCATCCTCTTAGCAACTGCCACAGACACTTACTCCCTTGCCCTCCCCGACTTCAAATCCTCCAAAAGCTCCCCATCACTTTCAGGATAAAACCCAAGCTTCTTACTTGACAGGTCAAGTGTTTCATGATCTCACATGACCAACCTCTCCAAGCTCAGCTCCCAACAGCCCCTCTGCCCACGGGTGGTGCCCGTCCATATGCGCTTCCCCGGATCCCTCGTACTTTGCGGTGTCTCTGGACATTTGCACATGGTCTCCCCTCCCTGTGCGATGCCCTTCCTTTCTACATGGCTCTCTACCTGGGAAAAAGCTATTCAGCTGCAAACCCTGGCTCAAGTGTTGCTCCTGTGAGACGATGTCCCCTGCTGTCCCCCTTGACCCCCCCCCCCCAGGCAGAGAAAGCAGTGCTCTTTCCCGGGCCCTAGTGCACCCATCTGCTATACAGCCTCTGAGCGCTTTACATTCTAACGACTGGAGTGCATGCGTTTCCCCCGGTCTGGGAACCCCTGGAGGGCAGGGTGATGCTTGGTTAATGACTATACACTGTGTTCTGGGAGCCTAATGCAGGCCCTGGGAATGGCTGACACTGAAAGAATTTGTGCCAAGTGAGCAATAGAAGATGGCGCCACAATGGTCCAAGCAAGATGTGGGGAGGGCTGGGCTGAAGGCAACGGTGATGGATGGACAGCTGAGAGCTACCCGCGGATCTGAAGACGACGTCTCCATCCTGGCTGGACCAGTAACTACAGATGTGTCAGCTGACCTTCCTCTAGCCCTCAGTTTTGGCATCAGCCAAACGGACTCAGTAGCAAAACACTGTTGATCTCTAACATCTTCCCAGAGTCAATGAGGGAACACAACGCCCTTAATGAAAGAGAATCACTGCTATTTAATCCAGCTTTGGGGTCATTTCCATGGGTCGGGACATTCCAAGGAGCTTGGTGCCAGAGGTCCGTGTTAAACTGGGCTTTCAGGGAGGAGTAAAACGTGGGCAGATGGATGGAGAGGAGAGGAAATCTGTTGCAGTTAGAGAAAATGGTCTGGGAGGTCTTGGCAGGAAGAGGGAGAAGGGAAAAGTAAATAAGCTCCTTCTGCACACCTGCCGTATACTTGGCATATCACATTCTCTTACTTCACGCTCCCAAGGATCCTCTATAGGCAAAGGCGAGGGGGCTGCCACCAATGTCTGCTCACCAGAAAATGAATAAACCAGCTACAGACTGGGGAAAATATATATTCATATCCACATTACATAACGAATTCCTACACATCAACAACAAAAGGACAAACAACCGAATGTTTTCAGTGGGCGAAAGACTAGAATAGACACGTCACAAAAGAAAATATATGAATGGCCAACACGCACATGAAAAATAAGACCAGGATCATTGGTTGTCACAGAAATGAAAATTAAAACCAAAATGAGATACCAATACTCGTCCACTACAGCAGCTAAAATTCAAAAGATCAACACCATCGAATGCTGGAAAGATCGTGGAGCAGCTAGAACTCCCTTACGCTGGGAGTCAGAGTATAAAATGGCCCAACTGCTTTAGAAAGTGTCTGGCAGTTATAATGTTAAATATACACCTCCCTATAAGCCAGCAATTCCACCCCAAGTATCTACCCAAGAGAAATGAAGATATATGTCTACACAAAGCTTTGTAGGTGAATGCTCAGAGCAGTTTTATTCATCTTAGCCCAACACTGGAAGTAACCCTAATGTCCATCAGTAAGTGAAGGGATAAACAAAGCGTGGTGCCTCTATACAACAGAATCCTGCTCAGCAATAAAGGTAACGAGCTATCGCTACGTGCAGCAATGTGGGTGAACCTCAGAAACACTGAGCTGAGTGATAGGACAGTATAGAAAAGTACATTTGGGGCTCCCCTGGTGGCGCAGTGGTTAAGAGTCCGCCTGCCGATGCAGGGGACGCGGGTTCGTGCCCCGGTCTGGGAAGATCCCACATGCCGCGGAGCGGCTGGGCCCGTGAGCCATGGCCGCTGAGCCTGCGCGTCCGGAGCCTGTGCTCCGCAACGGGAGAGGCCACAACAGTGAGAGGCCCGCGTATCACAAAAAAAAAAAAAAAAAAAAAAGTACATTTGAAGGAGTATATATACTGTATAATTCCACATCTACAAAATCCAGGAACAAAGTGTACCTATGGTGATGGCATTCAGAACATGGGTGCCTCCACATGGGGGATAGGACTGATGGAGAAGAAACATGAAGAATGATGGACATGTTCTATACCTTGCCTAGAGTGCTGCTTACGTGGGTGGATACACTTGTCAACACTCATTGAACTGAACAGCTAAAATCTGTGCATTTTGTTGTATTAGGATTACTCCTCAATTAAAAAAAAAAAAGATTATGTAGTCAGACCGCCTGGGTTCAAATCCTAACTCCAATCCTTACCAGTTTTGTGATCCAGGTTGATCTCTGAGACTCCATTTCCTTGTCTATAAAATGGGAAGGACATAGCTGTTACCTGTGTACACCACGGCTAGTAAGTGAGATAATTCACGTGTGTGAAGAGTTTGCCTCAGAGCCCTGAAACTTAGAAAAGCATATAACGCACGTGAATTGAGGGAAAGTAGCTTGCTCAAGGCCTCAAGCAGAGTGAGGTACAGGCGACGATGACCCCAAGGGCATGGGTGGACAGACACAAGGGTGCCACTAGCCCACACACTGCCCCAGGAGGATGAAGCGCGGCCAGAATCCTTAGAAAACACCGGTGCCAGGAGTCCTGTGTGCCTCCACGGCCCCAGACTGAAACAGAAGTTGACACTGCCATTTATGAATGAGTCATGATTTCTGGGCTGCTGGAGGCTATAAGGAGAAGATGGATGGGTGCTACCCAGTGATTTGTTGGGGGGGTTCTGGGTGTGGAGAGCAGGGGACACCCAGACTCAGATAGTGGACGGAGTGACGTGTGGAGAAACTGAGGCATAGGCACAGGTCATACATCAGGGTGGGGTGGGGAACTTTCTCTCCACAGCTCCCCTGAGCCCAGTGGGTGTGACCGAGCCTGGCCCCATGTGTCAAACACGCAGACCCTAAGAGCATCCACCTCCTGCCGTTGTTAATGGGTCTCACCCCTCTGCAGAGCCATGAGGAGTGAGGTCAGATGCCCATGGGCCTGCCTTGCCCCATCGAGGCTGCCGAAGGGCTTCCTCTCCACAAACGACACTAATTAATTTGTGATACCCCGCAAGGGGTCTACCACATTCTGCATCTGCCAAGCTAATTATAAAATGGTTGGCTCACAGCCCCAGGTGATCCCAGCACAGGCAGCAACAGCTGGAGGGAACAACAGTGACTACAAAATAAATGAATTAAAAATCAGGGCTGTTAATAATGATGATGATAAACACACTAACCATTATTTATCAAGCTCCTATAAGGTGCCCTGTACTTTACAGACATTATCCCCAATATTCCCAATGACCCTAAAGATATCATTAGCATCGGGGCTTCCCTGGTGGCACAGTGGTTGAGAACCCGCCTGCCCACACAGGGGACATGGGTTTGATCCCTGGTCCGGGAAGATCCCACATACCGTGGAGCAACTAAGCCCGTGCGCTACAACTACTGAGCCTGCGCTCTAGAGCCCGCGAGCCACAACTACTGAGCCCGTGTGCCACAACTACTGAAGCCCGCACGCCTAGAGCCCGTGCTCCGCAACAGCAGAAGCCACCACAATGAGAAGCCTGGGCACCACAACGAAGAGTAGCCCCCGCTCGCCGCAACTAGAGAAATCCCGCGTGCAGCAACAAAGACCCAACACAGCCAAAAATAAATAAATAAATTATTTTTTAAAAAAACAAACAGTAACTGTAAAATATTATTATAAAAAAAAGATATCATTAGCATCATTTTCCAAACCAGAAACTAAGGTTCAGAGAGGTGAAGGAATTTGTCTGAGGTCACACAGCAGATTTAAGACAAGGATGTCATATTCCAAAGCCCATGTTCTTAGAGTTTCATGTTCTTTCACCTCCTAAGGGGTCCCTTGATGCATTGTGCAGGGGGAGCTTCAGTCCCCTCACAGCTAGATGAGATAGAGTCTAGTCCCTGAGCCCCAGTTCCAGGAACACAGCCTGGGTTACCATCCACATCAGTGACTGGCTGGGCCCCAGAAGCAACTCAATGAGAGCCTGCTTTCTAGGGACAGAAGCTTGGGGTGGGGACACTGAGAAGAGAGGTCACACTTTTTTTTTTAAATAAATTTATTTATTTTATTTATTTATCTTTTTGGCTGTGTTGGGTCTTCGTTGCTGTGCACAGGCTTTCTCTAGTCGCGGTGAGCAGGGGCTACTCTTTGTTGCGGTGTGCATGCTTCTCATTGCAGTGGCTTGGCTTGTTGCAGAGCAAGGGCTCTAGGCGCGCCGGCTTCAGTACTTGTGGCACGCGGGCTCAGTAGTTGTGGCTCGCGAGCTCTAGAGCGCAGGCTCAGTAGTTGTGGCACACAGGCTTAACTGCTCTGCGGCATGTGGGGTCTTCCCAGACCAGGGATCGAACCTGTGTCCCCTGCACTGGCAGGCGGATTCTTAACCACTGCGCCACCAGGGAAGTCCCCAAGAGGTCACACTTCTTATTTTATTACCAGCCCTCTGTCCTGCAGGCAGATGCCTGGTTCTCCCCAAGGTCTCAAAACTATGTGTGTTCCACCTCTTGGGCTCTTCAGCTAAGAGTAGTTAAGGACCTACTGTGCGCTAGTCACCTACTATGTACCAAGCACCATTCAAGACACATGGAGGTGAATAGTAAGGGAAAAAAACAGATATGGAAATGGACAAAGATAAAAAAGGGCAGGGCTGTGAACAGCGCTCGGCATTCAAGACAAATGGCGGTGGGAACACAGAAGAAGAAGGAAGGCTGACAGCCTCAGAGGAGGCTTGGTAGAGAAGGAAGCCTTTCAGCGGGACCTGGAGAAGCAGGTGGGCTGTGTGCATGTGGAGTTGAGGCAGGAGGCACTCAGGGCAGAGGAAACAGCGGGAGCAAAGGAGTGGAGAAGATGGGTCTATTCTAGACAAGTGTGGGGATGATTCATTCACACACTCAACAAATAATTTATCCAGGAAGCCAAGGGTACAGGAAGGGAGAGTGACTGAGGGTTCTTGAACAGCAAGCCATAACAGATGTAGCCCCAGGGCAACGGGGAGGTCTGAAGGGTACCAGGCAGGTGAGTGGGAAGGTGTAGATGTCATCACCGGATCAGGGCAAGTGGCTGGAGAAGCTAGTAGTGGGTGGAGAGGACCGGCTTGGTGAGGATGAGGCTGAGATTTCTCAGCCCTGCATCCCATCAGCCCCTGAGCCTTTCTCCTGTAACCAGATGGAGAAAGTGGCCTCTGCCCTCATGGCAGGGGGATGTACCACCTGAGCCACATTTCTGCAGCTTGCACCAGGTGTGAAATCTTCACTTCCTAATTCCTGTAAATTATCATGCTTTTTCTTTCTCTGCACTCATTTACTTGGTATCTTTGACACTCTGCTCATCAGAGAGAAAAGTCATCTGCAAACAGAACGGCACAGCGGTGTATCATATTTGAGTATTAGGAGAATGAAATTCACTCAAAAAGAAAAGCTTGTTTCAAGCAAATGTGGCAGCAGTGCGCGCCTACACGCACACACACACACACGCATGCACGCACGCACGCACGCACGCACGCACATGCACACGCCCCTTTGCAGAACTTCATCCCCTGCTGGGAAAACAGGCCCCACCCTGAGAGGGGATGGCCACCGGAGGGCCCATGGGAGGCCCAGAGAGCAGGAAGGTTGGAAAATGCTCCCAGAGGAACAAGGCCAGCCACGTGGCCTGCAGGGCTGGAGGGCTGGGGGGAGTTAGGAGGTGCAGTGGGAGAGGGGCCGGCATTCCCCACATTTACTGGGGCATCCCGGCTCCTGCCTCTCCCCAGCCCCATGACTCTCATGCCTGAGCCAGCATGGTAAAGTCAGAATCACTGGGGCGACCCCCCAGGTCCCCAGACCCACTCTATCCAAATCTGAGGGGGGGGCCTGAGAATCTGTATCTTCACTAGTTCCTCCAGGTCATCTAAACGCCCACACGGGTTTAGGAAGCACACTCCAGCCCTGCCCTCCCAGTCAGAGGGACTTGCCTCCTCTCCCACCTCAGGGCCTGCTTTCAAGGCCCCCGGGGGTCCCTAACCACAGCCCCCAGTGCCTCATTCTGAAAGCCCTGTGCGGGGGATAAGATCCTGAGCCCTGCCTCACAAGGTTATGGGAAATTCCATCTCGATTTCTTGGGGTGGGCGTGAGGAGCGCCCCTGTGCACAGGCGGAGCGGCAGTAATGCCTCCGGCCCTGGGGCGTTCTGACCATCTGGAGTCCGTAGCCTGTGGTTCAACCACTTCTACACCTGGGGGGCTGGGTCAGGGAGCCCAGGGCCCAAGACCCTTTGCTTCCCCAGGGGTCCCTGTGGGCTACCTCTCCCATCCCCCAAACCCAATGAGGGGTGCACCAAAAACCCTATGCCCTTTCTAGTTCGGGGAATCTCCCCCTGAGGGCCAATTGGCCTTCCAGAACATTCTTCCCTCCAACCCCTCTTCCTTTCCCCTGGACGTGGGGTGGGGGAAGGAGACACTGAAACTGGTAACTTTTCCTTATTAACGCACCCTGTACGTGGGCATATTTATATTTCTTTCTTTTATTAAGGATCTTTTTTTTAATTAATGAAGCTATTCCTAGCCCACTGGTTCCAAACGAGTGGTTACAAAGGCAATGCCACCTTATACTCTTAACACAGTAAACAATCATGAGACACGGGCCCTCACTTGGTCTGCTGTGTGCCAGACCCCATCATGGAAGCTTCCCGTATAGAAGCAGTTCTCACTCCCAGCTGTACACCGGAATCGCCTGGCAGCCTTTTTAAAAATGCAGATGTCCAGACCCCACTCCCCCGAAATTCTCATGAAATCTGCTCAGGTGGGTCTCAGGGTGGACCCAGGCATTGATACTTGTTTTAATCACCCTGGTGATTCCAATGTACCACCAGGAGTAAGAACCACTGACTTGATTCCAGCCAGGTACGTGTTGTTGGCATCCTCGTTACGCGAATGTGGAAACTGAGGCCCACGGGCTTCAGGAAGAGATGGAGGAGGGAGGAGGGCACGCAGAGTAGTGGGTACCCAGACTGGGTAACCGGTCTGGCTGTTTGGGGCAGGGGCTCTGCCCCAACCCTAGTGCTGTCTCAGCAGATCCCGTCCTGTGGTGAGGATGGAGGGTGTGGCCTTGGGCCATTCACAGCAAGTCACCCATGTGTGGCTAGGGGAAGAGGAGACGGCAGGAGAAGAGGATGCCCAGGTAGGTGTCCCTGCTTCTGCGTCCCCCTCCCCACGACACTGACTGCTCTTCGCCCCAGGCAAGACCCTGCTGAGCTCCTGTCCTTCCCCCGAGGGCCAGGCAGCAGCCCGAGATCACAGCTGGCTGGGTGGGGCTGGCGGGGCTGAGGCGGGAAATAAGAACAAATTTCAGATAGGACCGAATCCTATCCGAAAAAAAAAATAGCAGCCCTGTGAATGAAATAACGTATGGGGGTGAGGAAGGGGGTAGCACTCCTGGCCCCAAACCATCCTGCTTCAATTCCCACCACTGGCAGCAGAGTCATAGCCAGGATATATAATTAGCAGCTATTATTGCACTAGCACGTGTGATACATGCCGATGAGGTACCTGGGTCTGCGAGAAAGCTTCAGACCAGGAAGGCGGTGGGAAGAGGGGGGCGGGGCGGAGGACCCTGGGCTGAGCCTCTGGAACTCTCAGAGAGGCCAAAACACACCCAGCACAGCCCCACCCACTGACCACCCACTGGCTTGCCGCCCCTGGGGCACCAATCTTCGTCTTCCGTGGGATGAAGCACGCACGCCCAGCTGCCCCTCAGCCTGTTGGACCTGACATCTGCCCCCCTCAGAGCATCATTCCAGGGCCAGCAGTGATACTTAATATTCCCCATCAGGCTCTCGAAAGACACTCCGCGTGTTAATAAATTCAGGACACTCTGGGATTCTGAGCAGCTGGTTATTTCACAGCAGCATTTCACATGGTCCAGCGGGCAAACCCTGCCCAGAACCGAGACCAAACAGGCCTCAGCTTTCAGGGCATGTTCCCCGGGTCTGCTGGGGCAGAGGCGAGGTGAACCCCAGAACTACCACCCCGCTGGCTTATAGAGTTGAGCCTCGGAGGTTGGGGGAGGAATACTGTGTCTCCCTGGGGTGATGGGGGATGCGTCTAAGCCACGATTCTCTAAGTGTTTTTGTGAGCCACCCACGTCACCAGCAATGCCTGTAAAAATGCAGATTCCAGGGTCCCGGCTTTGCCCTGCTGAATCACTGCGGGCAGGCCTGAGAATCTGTACTTTTAACAAGCTCCCCCGATGATTTTGATTCACACAGAAGTTTGAGAAGCCCGAATCTGAGGACGTGGTGAGAGGCCACATGGTCACCAGGGAGAACAGCCAGAGGCCCCGGGGCCGAGCTCCCACAATCGCCAGACCCTTGGCATGTACAATCTCGTTTAAGCATTGCAGCACAGGGAAGGGGCGGGGCCTCCACCACAGCTTTGCAGATGAGAAACAGAGGCTCACACAGGTTCAAGGCTCAGCTCAGATGTGTCACTTCCTCTCAGAGACCGTGACCACCCGGGTGAGCGCAGCCCCCAGTCACAGCACTTGAAACTGTTGAAAATTATTTTGCTCAGTGGTGTGGCCTCGCCCACGGTGACCTTGACAAGCTCCCGTTTGTCACTTCGACCCCAGCACCCAGCACTGAGCCTGGCACCTCGTCAATATGCACAGAATGATGGAGGCGATGGGGTCAGGGTTCACACCCAGGTTTGGTGACTCCAAGAGGCAAGATCACCCCGGGCGGGACGGGGCAGGGGGCGGGGCAGGCAGCACGCATCACCTCGGCCCTCGCGGCGAAGCCAGTTAAGGAGCGGGTTTAGGGGCGTGAAGCCAGGTAGGGTCACCGTTCCCGGTTTGCAGATGAGGAAGCCAACACCAGGAGGTGAAGTGAGCGACCCAGGGCTTCCCAATAAACAGCAGGCTGCTGCCCACACACGCTCTTCCTCCCTCCTCTGCCGGGACGGGATTCTTCTCCATGGGGGCTCTGGGGGCTGAACCCCACCTTGGACCAAGGTCAGCCGGAACCCAGCTTTCCAGGGTTCTGGAAGGGTCTGATGGGCCAGGCGAGGCCAGGGAGGAATATAGGCAAGCAGCCCAGTCACGTCCACCGGCCAAAGACAATTGCAGTCGGAGCTCATCCTCCGAGAGGTTAATATCTATGCTACATGTAAAGCAGCCACGGCAGCTGGTCAAGCCCGCCCCGCCGGCGCCTGCTCGGGCCCAGAAGATGGACTTTTAACAGGCAGCAAATGAACACGTCAAGCCCAATCATTCCACAGTCGGACAGCAGGGCTGTTGGGAGTGGGTGAACAGCCAAGGGACAGTGACCTCGTGGCAGAACTGTCCCTGGTAACGCCGGACTCCTCCCATGCCTGGAAACCTGCCTGGCCCCCCGGACCCTTCAGTCCAACCCCCATACGCGCCAGGCCTGCGCAGAGGCCCTGGCAGAGCCGAGGGGGCAGCTGTCGGGGAGAGCTGTGGGGTGAAAGTATAGGGACGGAGGATGGGCTGCGGTGCAGCGGGCAGGCTGGACCGCTCTGGGGGAGGGTGGGGCGGGAACAAGGCCTCACAGGGGCTTAAATAGACAAGCTTGCCCCAAAGCCAAGGAGGCGTCACCCCTCTCCTCCTGGCTCAGGACTCCAGGTCCACAGGAGCCTTCGTTCTCCACTCCTCTCTGAAAAGCTTCGAGGAAAAGTCCCTGCTTCAGAGAAAACCATCAGAGGTCTTCATGCTGGTTGACAGCTCAGACCCTCCTGAGAGGCTGCCCTCTGACAGCCCCACTTTGCAGGCTCGGTGTCAATCACTAAGTGATGTCGGGGACCACCCTGTCCCACCCCCACCCCTGCCCTAAGGACCTCTGACTGTCCCCCACAGACGCCCCCCAACCCCCAGGCCACTTCTTCCCATAGCCCTGGCCTTGGCATAGGCCTATCTTGCTGTTTGGATGGTAGCTTCCAGAAGCAGGAAGGAGGGCTTCTCCCTGCATCCTAGGGCCAAGCCCAGCCATGCCTCGGCTGAATAAAGGTGGAGAGGGGCACCTACCGCATGGCAGCCATCAGGCTGGGGCCCTACCTCTGCCAAGCTCTTTAGATGCCATACTGTCCCTGACAGAGGTCCTCAGCATCACCACTTCATCAGGAAAACTGAGGCCAGTGGTGCCCAGAGACTTGCTGAAGTCACACAGCACACATGGCACACCCAGGACAGCTCAGGACACCCAGGACACCACAGGACACCCAGGACAGCTCAGGACACCCAGGACACCACAGGACACCCAGGACAGCTCAGGACACCCAGGACACCACAGGACAGCTGGGACAGCCCAGGACACCACAGGACAGCAAAGGATACCCCAGGACACCCCAGGACAGCCCAGGACAGGCGTGCTCAGCACACCAAGACTAGAAGCACGGGGCCCTTCTCCCTGTCTTCCCCACCAGTGCTCACTTAGGTGTTGTGTGTCTAAGATTTCAAGAGACAGCGGTTTCCTCCCTTTCACAGGCACCGTCCCTTTTTAAACCGACCGTCAGAAACTAGCCCCATGTACACAGGCTTTTACTCCTTGCCTGCTCAGATTCCACAGTGACTAACCGTCTGACCCCATCATCTCGCCGCCCCTCTTCCCAAAACCTGAATGTACATCCCCAGACTTTAGCTGGACGCCGTCCCACCACCAAAGGCAGCAACTGGGTGGACGGACGTTGCCCGCTTTCAGATCTCCTGCCAGAAAGCCGCCAAGTGGTCACTCTGAGACCTCGTTCAGGGACAACAGCCTTCCTTGGCCTGCCCCGTTGTCAGGCTCAAAGCAGGCTCTGGAGCCGACAGGCCCTCTGGGTTTGCCTGAAACGTTCCAGCACAGACGGGCAAGGGCATGCCTGCAGGCTCTGTTGATTTTGGGTGGAATCTGCTCCAGATCAGGATTTTCAATGAAGTGCCTTTCTCCCAAGAGAGAGGTGGCAAGCAGGAGTCATAGAGAGGGTCTGGATTGGGGGGCATTGTTAGAGACCCCTGGGGTAGAGCCAGCTCTCTTCTTTTACAGTCGGGGAAACCAAAGGGAGAAAAGGAGTCTTGCCCAAGTAACTTATGGCCCTGTCAGGACTGCAAACACCACCCAGAGACACAGCTCACAAGCATCCATACACTGACCCATCCGCCTACGCATGAACCGGGAGCCTCAGGCTCTACTGCACACCCTCAGGCCACATGGGCCAAGCTGCAGTCAACTCTCCCTCTTCAGGGCCACCAAGCTAACATGGGGTTTTTATGGTCAGTTCTT
Organism: Phocoena sinus; assembly: GCF_008692025.1. Lineage (NCBI taxonomy): Eukaryota > Metazoa > Chordata > Mammalia > Artiodactyla > Phocoenidae > Phocoena > Phocoena sinus. Next base: position 39,375,055 of record NC_045781.1, read on the forward strand.
GCATTTTTTTTGTAATTGAAATATAACTGACATATAACATTATATTAGTTGCAGGCGTACAATATGATGATTCAGTATTTGTATATATTGCAAAATGATCACCATTGTAAGCCTAGTTAACATCCATCACCACACAGTTGCAAATTTTCTTTCTTGTGATGGGAACTTTTAACATCCACTCGCTTAGCAACTTTCAAATATGCACCACAGTATTACTAACCACAGTCACCATGCTGTACGTTATATCCCCAGGACTTATTTATCTTAGAACTAGAAGTTTGTACCCTTTGACTCCCTTCACCCGTTTCGCCGACCCCCACCCCTGGCAACCACCAATCTGTTCTCTGTATCTATGAGTTTGGTTTTATGCTGTTGTTTATTTTTGAGATTCCACAGATAAGTGAGATCAGACAGTATTTGTCTTTCTCTGTCTGACTCATTTCACTTAGCATAATGTCCTCAAGGTCCATCAATGTCATTGCAAATGGCAAGACACCCTTCTTTTTCTCTCACCTTTAATGAAGAGAGAGATGGAGATGGTGTGTTAGCTACAGAAGTGAGCAGGGGATCCCAAGAAAGGACAGACGAGGCTCTGCCTCACAGCAGGGCCCCACTCACTCTGGGGACCTCAGGGGATGCTCACACAAGTCCTAAGGGAAACCAGGTAGCATCTTTGACAACTTACAGAGGAGAAAACCGGTGCTGCCTGAGTAGGGGTGCCAGACACGGCAACAAAAACACAGGATGGCCTGCTACATTTGAATTTCAGACAATGAAATTTTGATAAGTGTATTCATTTCCTAGGGCTGCGGAGCACAAACTGGGTGGTTTTATTCATCCTCTCACAGTCCTGGAGCCTGGAAATCTGAAATCACGGCGTCAGCAGGGCCATGCTCTCCCTGAAGTCTCTGGGGGACAATCTGTTCCGTGCCTTTCTCTTCACTTCTGGTGTTGCCATCAGTCCTTGACTGGTACACGTATAGCTCCAACCTCTGCCTCTGTCATTACGTGACATTCTCCCTACATCTCTGTGCCTTCACATGGCCATCATCCCTCTCTGTCTCTTTTCCTCTTATGAGGATATCGGTCATGTTGGATTTAGGGCACACCCTACTCCAGTATGACCTCATCTTCACTTGATTACATTTACGAAGATCCTATTTCCAAGTAAGTGAAGGTCATATTCATAGGCACCAGGGGTTAGGACTGGGGCATATTTTGGGGACAGACACAATTCATGGTAGGTTGGTCCCAAATATTGCATGGGACACACTTATTTCCATCTTAGTCCATTTGGGCTGCTATAACAAAGTACCATAGACTGGGTGGCTTAAACAATAAATACGTATTTCTCTCAGTTCTGGAGGCTGGGACATCCAAGAGCAAGAAACCAGCAGATTCAGTGTCCGGGGAAGGCTCACTTCCTGGTTCATGGCCAGTCTTCTCTGTGTCCTCTCAGGGTGGAAGGGACAAGGGAGCTCTCTGGGGTCCCTTTTATAAGGGCACTAATCCCATTCACAAGGGCCCCACCCCCATGACCTAACAATTTCCAGCACCACCACATTGGGGATCAGGCTTCAACAAATGAAATTTAGGGGAACACAATCATTCAGTCTATTGTGACAACTAAAAATGTTATTTGTTCTTTATCTGAAATTCAAATGTAAAAAGAGCATCCTGTATTTAATCTGGCAACCCTATACTGGAACCATATGATCTTCCACAAAGCCCCACAACCTGGCTCCTGGTTCTGCCCCCTTGGAAGTCAACTATTTTACAAAAGGGAGAAATGGTGGGGAGGAGAAACTGACTATGAACCAAAGGTTAGTGTCCAAAGGCACCTGAAAGTGACAAAAGATGAGCGTGGAACGGAAGCAGAGAGGGAGAACCTGCTTTACGTCCAGATCTGTGCTGGGCACTCAGGAGAGACAAAGATGGAGGAGGCAGAAGGCAGGGCCAGGTAGGTGCTGGGTCTTTAGTGACCAGAGGATGTGCAGAATAAGACGGGTGCTCCAGGCTGTGCACCTACCTGCGACCTGAATGCATCGTTTGAGAGACCATCACCTGTTCCATCTGTGGGGTCCTTAACCCTTCAGACACCTCAACTCTGCCCCGATGGAGCATCCCTGAGCTCAGCTCCTCGGTCCTGTGCCTTTCCCACTCCACTGCACATCCTGGGAAATGCACCCAGGACTCTCCAGTCCCACCTGGTCCTTGAATCCACCTGGGCAGGGTCACTGAGCCACACTCGATAGGTTGTCACCTGCCTAGGTCTCCCCTGTGGGTCCCTTTGAGGAGAGGGAACAGGCAGCAGGGGAGACAGGCCTGGCTCCCTGCCCTGGAGGACTGGCACTTCTAAGTGAGGCAAGACTCAACACAGGATGCAAGTTAATAGAAACCAGTCTAAACCGCCCCCTACGGGTGAGGGTGGAGGCTGACCTCATTGGTGGGGTGCCATGGGGCTTGGGGGCTTCTCATCTGTTGAGAAGGTAGTACTGAAGCCAGGGGAGAGAGCAGAGCCATGAGTCCAAAATGAAGATGTGAAAGCTAGGAAGGGAGGTGGAGTAACCTCACTGACCTCTATCCACATGGACAACCTTTACTGAGGGCTTCCTTAGCAGAGCACCAGGTAACTTCAAAAGCATTTCTCTCTAAACTGGAAGGGCTGGGAGGGTGAATGTTCCCAGAGGGACACCCAGCATATTGCACTGCTGAATTAAACTAAAGGGCAAGTATCAGAGTGACCAGGGAATGCTAGAACTAAAGGCCAGCCTTGGGCCATGTCCAGAGCAGGCTTAAATGACAGGTGGGCGTGGCCTGGCAGGAGCTGACTGGCATGAGTGGGGCTGGGATGGCCCCCACCTCTTAGAATGGACCACGCAAAGTGGAGGGGGCCTTTGCAGCCAGGCTCCTGGCAGAAGAATGCTGCCTGTGTGTCCAAGCTCACAACAAAGACCGCGTGCTCGAGACCAGGCAAGCAGGACAGACGCAGCCCACGGAGGGGGCTGAGAAAGTTGGCACATTTGCCTCTGAACACAGACCCGGCATCCAACTGACGTGAGCCGCGTGCGGCAGAGGGAGCGGGATGCTTATCCCTCGGCAAACCTCCTTCGGGGTCCCGCATGGAAACCCGTCCCACTCTGACTTCTTCCCGCTACGGACCCGGCCCCACAGACCACGCACCTGCACGCACGTGCAAATACTGACAGACCACGTGCACACGCGTGTTCTCAGTCCCACCTATCTGCACACACGACGGCGTGCACACCTCACACACAGATGGGCACTTAGGTACGTGCAGCCTTCTGCAGACAGGTGCAGGCACCCGCGCTCACGCACACCAGCCAGGACCATACACTGGGTCCCGTAGATTTACACACACGTGGGGCACTTACAACGTCCAACGCTGCAACTGCAGCCACAGCTTATATTTAAAGCATTTCCCTGGCTCTCCAGTGGAAAATAAATTTCTTTTCACACTCCCAGATTCGCTATCTCCAATCCAGTGCCAATTTCCATTTAAAAAATGACACCCAAGGGAGACCGAGAACCTAGAAAGGGAAATGAATCGCAGCCCGACAGGTGCTGGCCCTGAGCGTCCTTACGGCGTGGTGTGGCTGATGCCATAGCAGCCTGTCTTGGTGGCCGGGACAAAAGGGCACGGGCAGAGGGCACTATCTGAATAGGAGTATCGGGCTGGCGCTGAGGCCAGTGAAAATGAACAGGGCGAGGGTTCACGGCCCACAGCGGGCACTGGGGCAGTGAGGCCAACAGGTTAGGGGAGGAGAGGGGCAGCAGCGCCCATGGACGAGTCCAGGGCTACCCAGTGGCCATGCAGGTGGTGCTGCCTCTGAACGATGCAAGACAGCAGGGGTGGAGGTGGGAGGATTGTATGACTTTCTGGAAAGTCCTATGGCAGCTTGGACCCTCACTGGGAAGTTATTTCTGCCCCTTTGTAGCAGTGCAGGCAGGATGCGAAGAATGAGGTAGCTGCCAAAACCCTCACTAAAACGAGAGAAATCAGGAAAGCCCTGATAAAGTATTAGTTTGCTGAGGCTGCCGTGACAAAGTACCACAACCAGGAGGTTTAAACAACAGATGGACTGTCTCAGGGTTCTGGAGGCTGCAAGTCTGAAATCAAGGTGTGGGCAGGGCTGGTTCCTTCCAAGGACTGGGAAGGATCGATCTGCTCCGGGCCTCTCTCCTTTGGCTTGTAGATTGGCCGTCTTCTCCCTTCTCACAGGTTTCCTGCTATGTGTGTCGGTGTCCAAATTTCCCCACATTATAAGGACGCAAGTCATACTGGAGTAGGGCCCATCCTAAAGATCTCATTTTAACTTGATTCCCTCTGTAATATCCAAATAAGGTCACGTTCTGAGTCCTGGGGGTTAGGAGGCCAACAGTTTACCCCCACGTCACCCCAAGACGAAACACCTCAACAGCAGGACGGACCAAGACACTGGGGTGGAGTGTGTCCTGTGGTCCCGGACTGAGCAGGTCGGCAGTCAGACAGACAGACCACGATTCCCGGGGGCCTCTCACAGTTTTCAAAGCAAATCAAGGCTCTGTGCCGTGTTTTCAAGTTTTCCGTTAGAGTCCCGTGCTGTGTTTTGACGTTTTCCGTTTTCACTCGCTTATTTTTCTTGCAAAATCATCTCTCCAGAAGGAAGAATGCCTTTGTGTTCCTAACTGAGAATGGGCACCGTTTCGTGTGCCGGTCGGGCTCACTGGAATTCGATCTGTGAGGCTCATGTGGGCTTACCTTCAAAGAGTTAGTGAACGAAGCCAACCTCTTGTAAAAACCGTAGTTTACAACTTCAAGTAAACAAACACAGTTTTCTACAAACATTCTAACAAATTTAGTTTCCTATCACAAGCAGTCACAGTCTCAAATGTACAAGTCAGCAGTCCTTGGAACTATGAAAATAACCCTTTCAATATTTCAGGAACACTCCTCGTCCCCTTAGGAAAATCAACTTTATGATGACAAGATACAGAATAAACACAGCTTTCGCTTGAATTCCGTGGCAACTGGTATGTAAATATTTGCTGCACTTCTCTCGTCTATCTAAATAAAGGCTAATGGCTAATTCAGGGTTTTGCATCCTTAAAAGTGCTTGTGTCCTCTCCAGGCATCTGCTCCTGAAGCTGGAAGCCTCTGGCCTCAACTTAATTTTAATCAAAAGTCTGATTTTAAAGTGTTTGGAGTTCATCATTTTTTTTTTTAATTTTTATTGGAGTGTAGTTGATTTACAATGTTGTGTTAGCTTCAGGGAGCTTCTGGCAAACACTCCCAGGGCCCCTTTTTGGGAAGTCATGACCTTGAGGGGTTCCTGGGGCAAATTAAGTTAAGACAAAGCCCAGTTCAGGAGCAGAGACCCGGGGACTGGTTGGCCTGAGTTGGAATTGCAGCTCTGCCCCACACTAGCCACGTGGCCTCGCCCAAAGCATGTTAACTTCTTTCTCCAAGTCTCAGTTTTCTCATTTGTAAAATGGGGACAATAATAATACCAGTTTCACTAGATTATTGTGAGAATTAAATGAGGTGATATGTGGGTGATTGATGCTATGATGTGTCTCCCGCTTCAGAAACGAAAACCTTATTTCCGCCAGAAGACGGCCTCCAGCTGTCAGCCCTCCTTGGGGGGTTGCCTCAGCTGCAGAAAACTGCCTCGCCCAAGGTCACATCTCCTTCCAAGGGCAGCCTGCATTAATGACTGATCAGTGTAGGGGTATAAAGGCCCAGCGCCCTTGTCCCCACTCAGCCAGCTCCAGGGGACCATCCCAGCTCCAGAGCTTCCTGTGGGGCTGGCCGAGCTCTTTGCTGGGACTGCATCACGGCTCAACTCCCCCTCTGCCCAATCCTGCTTCTTACCCCTTCCTTCCCCGGGTGCTGAGCCCGAGACACCCCCTCCTCCTTCATGACCATCCTGCCCTCAAGTCTTTGACTCAGCGTCTGCTTCCCCAGCAAGAACAATATGTTACAAGATGTGAAGTGTTCAAAGAAGTGCCTGGCACAGAGTCAGCATCATTTAAAGTGCACGTTAAATAAAAAGGTAGAAGACGTAGTAGTCACAGAATGTCCTCCATGCCTTGGGAGGCCACTGGTGTCTGGATCCAAATTTGCCTTAGAGGCAGATACTTTGGGGAAGATCTTAGAATGGGACAGAGGAAACATAATCAGACTGCATGCCTCCAGGCCAGGGAGAGCCTAAAGCAACTCCCCGGGAAGGAGAGAAGGAAGTAAAGATTTGGGGTTGCTCTCTACCTCACTGCCTTGAAGCTGTCTGGCAGAGACTGGTGGAGAGGTGGGAGACGTGGAATCTGTCTCCTGAATTCTTCAAATTCTATTTTCATAGAGATCTCTGGATGCTTTCTGCTGTTGCAGCGGAACACTATCCCGGAACAAGAACGTCTGGGACAAACAGAAGAGCAGAATTTAGACCAGAGCCAGACAGACATCTAGGACAGTTCTTAGCCACAGGTGCCTGGGGCAGGATGTGAGTTTTTCATTTAAAACTTCCAAATTCTCAGCTTTTAAATCTCTCCACTGTGATATGGGGCCCACTCCCAACCAAGGGATAACAGGACTGACCATGTAGACCCTGACTCTTACCACTAGTCAACTTGGACAAGTATCCATCCTCCCCATTAAAAAGCAGACATCAGAGGCATGAGACTAGTGATAATGCTAAGAAAGGGCTGTTGATGCAGGGGAATCCCATAGAAGGCAGAGATTAATTCTGTCTGGAGAAATGAGGGTAGGCTTCCTGAAGGAGGTGATATTCAAAGTGGGTTTTGACAGATGAATAGAAGTTCTCCAATCACACAAAGTACAGAGAGATTTCTAGGAAATAGCACATCCACTGACACCTAAGACACATACAAGCAGAGAATCTTTAAGAAAAGTTTAGGTGATTTGGTTTGGCTGGAGTTTGGGGTATTGAGAACTAGCTTGAAAGAAAGTAGGAGAATCACATAGGGACCTGCTCATGGCTGACCCAGAATACCATATCAAAGAACTTGAACTTTATTCTGAAGATGATGGGGCACCCACAGGAGCTCCCGAGCAGTGGACTGCCCACACCAGACATGGTTTTTGGAAATATAAGTCATATGGTTGGTGTGGGAGAAAGGGGAAGGGTTCACCTGACCACAAGACACATCTTTCCAGCTTGGGCTGGTCAACTAGGAAGCCAAAACCTGGGTTTTGCACATCTACGTGAAAGCCAGACGACAACACAGGTTTGAAAAGGACAGAAGGCCCACAGTTGGAGGAAACCAGAGAGCTGGAACAGTTTCCTCTTAAACAGCTGTGGTGTACAAGCATTTGGATTTGGTTTGATTATTTAAATGAAATGTACTTCTCAATGCCTCTCCTTGTTTTATGTCAACATCTGAGGTGGCTGCAACACTATCCAGACGATCTGGGGACTTTCTCAGCCAACAGCAGACGCTTAGCCACGAGCCACAACTGGAGAGCCCATTGTTCTATGGAATTTCCAGCCATAAAAGGACCCAGATGTTCTAAGATGATTTTCTTGGTGCTGAAAAGATGCCAGTTCTCAGCAAAGAACGGCCAAAGAGATGGGTGTCTTAGAGCAGTTTCCCTGGGAAACTCTGGGATGGATCTTTGCACATAGGAGGTTTATTGGGGAGTGTTTCTGGTAGATGTACCGGAAGGGAAGAGGGGAAGGCAGGGTTGGGTGGAGGGAGAAGCTGACCCACAAATGCAGCAGCGGAGGCCTCAGCCGATCCTACGAAAGCTTTGGACCTGGGGAGGCCCCAAACTGAGGCAAGGAGGCAGGTCTTGATATCACGTGTATGGGCCACAGGGGAGCATAACATTGCACAAGGAAGTTCCCACCAGCTGAGGGCGATGCCCAGTAAGTGATGCAGCCAGGAACGGATACACTCCTCAGCTGAGGGGTGGGTGTGTGAGCCCTGAAGGGGGGAACTGGGCCAAGCACCCCAATACCTACCACAGGGGGGATCTACGTCGGCCTCGTGGTCCATGAGCCCCCAAACGTGCAGCCAGAGCTAGATTCAGAGACAAGGGAGGGGGAGGGGGACCGTCTGCCCAATTCAATCCACAAAGTATGGTCTCTGCAGTCCTCCAGGTCAGCAAAGTGATGTCTAAGCTCTGGGGTTGCCTTGATGGACAACAGTGCCAGAAGCCTCTGAGCAGCTACAAAGCTCAGCTGGAGACCCAGGATTACTCCAGAGATATCAGCCACTTTAGACTATCTACAGGGCGTGGCCCATCCAGACAAGCATCAACATTTTTATATTGATTACATGTAAATCAAGGTACCACCGGAATCAACTATGAAACTTTTTAAAAACTGCACATGCCTCCCTACCCCTACCCCAGTTCCTGCTTCAGAAAGTCTGGGATGGGCCTGGGAACCCACATACGGTTGACCTTTAAACAAGGTTAGGGGCACCGGCCCCTCAGGCAGTCAAAAATCCAGGTATACCTTTACAGTCAGCGCTCCATGTAAGCCATTCCACACCCGTGGATTCAACCACCCACTGATCGTGTGGTGCTGTAGTATGTACTCACTGAAAACAATTCGAGTATAAGTGGAATGGTGCAGTTCAAATCCATGTTGTTCAAAGGTCAACTGTATTTCGGAAGCTGCATGGTTGATTCTAACGTGCGGGCCTCTTTGAGGCCTCTCTCCTAGACCAGCCCGGACTGACGAGCGTCCAGACTCGTGTAGCCCTGGGGCCACAGACTCAAAGGCCCAGAGGGCTCAGGCGGGTATCACTGTTACATGCAGTGAGTGGAGTGGGACGTCGTGAGCACAGAGTGGAGAGGGCACAGGACCCCACCTGGGGGGATCAGGTCTCAGTTCCAACTGATAGCTGATAAATGGGAATGGGGTCTCAGTGAGACTAGAGCTTTCCAGATAAACTAGAAATCCAGACTTTTATGTGAAATCTCCTGAAGTTAAAAGGTTGGCAATTAACTCAAATATTCTTAAACTTTTTCTAAACAACAAGGTCCTACTGCAGAGCACAGGGAGCTATATTCAGTATCCTGTGATAAACCATAATGGAAAAGAATATGGAAAAGAATGTATATACGTATAACTGAATCACTTTGCCGTACAGCAGAAATTAACACAACACTGTAAATCAAATATACTTCAATAAAATTAAAAACAACAAAAAATATTTTTAAACTTTTTGTAAGCCACATAATCTGTAATCTGCAGGCCTGGTTCTGTCCTTGGGGTACCATTTCATGACTTCTGGTGTAGATCCCTCCATATTAAGCAGGGTGAAGAGTTCTACACAGAACAGGGGAGGCCGAGGGTTGACCAATATGGACAATTCTGAACTAAGCAGGCTAGCTCTCCTGGATTTGATGGCATGGATAGTTTCGGATGGAACAGGGTAGACCACCGAATGTGACAGTTCTAAGTTAGACAGTATAGACTAGTGGTTCCCAATTGGGGGTGATTTTGCCTCAAGGGGCCTTGTCAATGTCTGGAGACATTTTTTACTGTCACAACTCAAGGTGGGTAGAGGCCAGGGATGCTGCTAAATATCCCACAATGCACAGGACAGCCACCCCCATCCCTAACAAAGTACTTATCCATCCGAAAAGTCAACAGAGCCGCTACTGAGAAACAAGGGTGTAGACTCTCCCGGATGAAAGCCTTGACAGTCCTGGGCAGGAGAGTGTGAAACTGCTCAGCCATAATGGTGGCCACTAGCCACCCATGACAAGCGAGCATGTGCAGTGTGTCTAGTGAAGCTAAGGAACTATTTCATTTCATTTTAATTTAATTTACATGCTATGAAATCTAAATTCGAATCAAGTATTTCCAATGACATATTAAACTCTGAATTGAGATGTGCTCGAAGCATGAAATACACACCAAATCTCAAAGACGTAATGCAGAAAAAGGTAAACGATCTCATTAATCATGTTTATATTGATTACATGTTGATAATATTTTTGCTCTAGTGAGTTAAATAGACATTATTAAAATTGATTTCACCTGTTTCTTTTTATTTGGGGGGATGGGGCTATGAGAGACCTCTGAAAATGTGGCACACGTTGTATTTCTATTGGACAGAGCCGGTGTAGAGCATCTTGAATCCCTAGCACAGATAGTCCTGAGTTGGGCAAAACAGAGCATCTTGAACTCATTAACATGAATAACTCTGGGGTGAACAACGTAGACCATTCCGGGTTTGTTTAACATGGATAGTCAGGGTGGATGGGAAGAGTGGTGGGGGAGGGGATGCATTAGACGGGGAGGGGAGGGCAGGGAGGGTGATGACCTCAGGAGGGGACAGGAGGGAAGGTCACACAGGGTATGGCGGGCTCTGGTGAGGAGTTTGTACTTGACCTAAAAGAACACGGGAGACCCTGAAGGGTTTCAAGCAAGCACATGATGTGATTGTATTGGTGTTTCAGGACAAGCCCTCTGGCAACAGAGTGACAAATGGATTGGGGAAAGAAAAAAAAAAAAAAGTCTGGCTTTTACACAGAAAATGCCCCAACAGAGACTGTGATTGTATTTTGCTCTCCAAGTTGCATCTTTCTTGCCACCTGGCACATGGGAGACACTGGATAAACACTTGTATGAATGAATCAATCAGTATCTCTAGTATTCTGTTCCCTAGTTCAAGGCCACACCTGAGCACTGCCTAGCAGCGAGCAGCAACTTTCCCTTATCTTTTCTGAGTACAGATTAATTCCCAGCTCCCACCCTCCTACATAAAAAAAAAGAGGAGAGTGGAGAAAAATATCATTTCTTGGGAAGAAAAACCTCTCTGTGACTGTTTTCCCTCTTCAAATTCTTAAGCAAGTATGTTGTTCAGAGAGATTAAAGGCATAACACCAGTATTCATGTCCCCCAAACAATTTCTTTCTTTTCTTTTCTGCGTAAAGAGATGAGAAGAGATGGTGTAGGTGACCAGAACCTCCAGCAGCTCAAGAATGGGCCCTCGGAGAGACACAGGGCGAGAAAGAGACCCACCCAGCCAGGAGGGAACAGACCCTACGTGGGATGGGAAGGGGATGGGGTAGGGCACTGTCCCAGGACCCCAACACCGAGCCCAGAGCTGATGTGTTCCAGGCTGTGCAACCCTGGGCAAGTCTGCACAACCTCTCTGGGTTCACCCTGTTCCCCGGGGGCAGTTACTCTAGTTCGAGTGCAGCTCTCAGGTGCCCTGGCAGAAGTCTTTAGAGTCCACGGGCACACTGATGGGCAGGGCAGGGGAGTGGGTACAGGGACAGCAGACAGGAGGCCTGGCTCTGTCCCAGCTCGGCTGTGCAGCTGTGGGGGTCCCTGACTCACTGGGCCACATTTTCCCCACAAGGAAGGGGTGATGGACTTGTCCCTGAGCTCGTGGCTAGGCTGAGGGCATGAACTCTCTCCCACGGGGCAGGTGTCGGACAGACAGACACCAGGATGTCTCAGAAGCGCCAGATGTCTAAAGCCCAGGTGAGGGCAGTGAGCTGTGGCTGCCTGTCCCAGGGTGGACATGGGCTCCCGGGGGGCCTGAAGGGAGCCCGTTTTCCACAGGCAGTTAGACAAGCTCTCTGCCCCATCCTCCATTACACAGTTGACCAAGTCCTGTCTGGTGGAAGGAGTTTGTCACCCATCCTCCTTCCTGCAGCCTGGCCCTGCCCCTCCCTCCCTCCACTGCAAGGTGCCCTTAACAGCAAGAATCCTTTTTACCGTAACTCAAGGGGAAGGGGGAGCGGACCCTCTTTAGTACAACAAGTCTTGTGAGAAATGCTAGCCTTGTGTTAACCCCCTGGGTGTGAGAGGTTTGCAGATATTGGGCCCTGAAGGGGGCACCCCCTGCCCCACCTCCATCTCAGAATCAAGGCTTCCCCACCCCCACCCCCCCAGGGGCTCAACTCAGGAGAATGAGGGACTTTAGGAAGAGGGGAATGGAGGTGACAGAGGGACAGGAGAGACCAGAACTGAAACAGGAGAGAAGGGGGCAGGGCACAACCTTTAAAGGAATGACATAGCCTGAGGACATGACATAAACTGATTAGAACCAAATGGGCCCAAGATGGCGGACAAGTCAACTTCCACTAGACCTTGAGCCTCAGTATACACTCATCGTAACACGTCAGCAAGCTAAATGACACACCCACAGGCGCCATGACAGTTCCAAGGCTGACCAGAAGGTTCAAAAAGTGGGCGGTGGCCCAATTCCTGGAAATCCCCGCCCCTTCCCCAAATAGCTGGAATACTCCTCCCACTCATTAGCCTACGAAATTACCTACCGCTATAAAGACTGGGACAACCCCATTCCCTGGTGCCACTCTCGCCTTCTGAGATGGCCCACGGTCTGTCTGTGGAGCGTGTCTCTCTCTAAATAAATCCACTTCTTACCTATCGCTTTGTCTCTCACTGAATTCTTTCTGAGATGAGACATCAAGGACCTGAGCTTCATTAATGACACCAGGTGTGTGATCTCAGTTGGAAGACCGTGGGTTTTGGCCGGCTTTGAACCCCAGCCGCATGGGTTCAAGTCCCAATCTGAGGTGCAGGGTTTCAGAACCACTGAGAAGAGGACAGAGGCCCCACACCCAAGAACAGAGCCTGGGAGACGCCGAAGAGAGCAGAAAGGTCACCCCAGCAGTGTGTGTGGATCACTGGGTGGTGTCCCCTGAAACCGGAGTGAAAAATAAATGTTCATCCTCTGTGGGGTTTTTTAGCGGGTGGGGGGGGGGGGGGCGGGGAGGTTCTGCCCCTCTCTTCCGCAATAAGGGGCTGGTGCCTGGAGGACAAAATATTTACTGCGCACTTGCCACGCGCTGCCTCACCCAGTGTCCACTGCGAGGGTCCCCTGCCGTATTCCAGAGACTGCTCCCCGACCCTGCTGTCCTCTCGCCTCATCCCACAACGCCCGTCCCCTCCTGTCCTCTCTGCTAGATCCCCGCCGCCCACCCCCACGCCCCCAGGGTCTTCCCAGGCTGCAGTACCGCCTTCCCCGTGATGCTTCCCTGACCTCAAGGGCCTTCTTGTTCTGAACGCTTATTGCTTTTTACATCCTGACCAACACCCATGGTGCAAGACACGTGCACAATCAAAATCCTGTTTAATCTTCATGACAAGCTTTTGAGTCTGACTGTAGAATTATCCTAACTCTTAAGATGAGAACACTGAGGACCAGGTCCCCGGGCAGTGGCTGGAGGAGACTCAGGGTGTATCCTCCTCCACCTTGTCATCAGCATCTCCATCCCCCCTCACTCCACCGCCCCCTGTCCATGCAAGCTGGTGCGATAAGGTGGGAAGAGCACAGGCTTTGGAGTTAGACAGACCTGGGTTCAAATCCTGACTCTGCCACTCACTGCCTTTGTGATCTGGGTAGCTCCCCTCCTCGGAGAGGGACTCAGTAGTCTCAACTGAAAATCGGGGGAACTGTCATCCCAGCCCCACTGAGTAGCCAAACGGGGAGGACGAGGTCGTGTGGACAAAGCCCCTCGCACTGGGTCCAAAGAGAAAGCGTACTGTCATCATCACTGTGATGGCAGACGAGGAAAACTAAGGCCCAGAGATTGCTAAGCAACTTGCCCAAGATTCCATGGCAGGCAGGCAGCCGAGCAGGGCCTCGTGACTCCGAGTGCAAGGCTGTGCTTTTCCCCTCGATTTCTCGCTGAACTTGGTTTTAGAACAAAGCAGGCTGAGCAGCCCTGAGCCTGACTTCTGCAGAGACTAAGGAACAAGGATTTTTGTCTTGGACTTGTATTTGCTTACAGAGCCGCCACACGCTCCCACGCCCTTCCCCATCCCAGGCAAAGAAGACAAAGCTCTCAGCAGAGAAGGCTCTTCTGGCCATCGCCCCTGAGGCTGGGCATTAGTCACAACAAAACTCTGGCAGGAGATCCAGGAAGCCATACACTGGGCACTTAGGGAATGCCGGGTCTTTTACACCCACTGCTGCCCTCCAGTGTCCCTGTGAAGAAGGTCAATAGCTCTCAGGACTGGAGTTCATGGGAGAAAGAAAAAAAAAACAAAACTGGGGAGGCGCAAAGAAAGAGTTGCCTGAAGCTTTATTGTTTACAGGAAATTGGATGGTGCCACTTTCTCTGCTTGAAATCTTCTAGTGCTGCCCTCTAGTGGTAGATGCAACATAGCAGCCATTTGTCCCAGCTATTTGAATTTAAATTTAAAGTAACTAAAATCAGACTTCCCTGGTGGTGCAGTGGTTAAGAATCCACCTGCCAGTACACGGGACAGTGGTTCGAGCCCTGGCCCGGGAAGATCCCAGCTGCTGAGGAGTAACTAAGCCCGTGCGCCACAACTACTGAGCCTGCGCTCTAGAGTCCGCGTGCCGGGACTACTGAAGCCCGAGTGCTAGAGCCCGTGCCCTGCAAAAGGAGAAGACACCGCAATGAGAAGCCCGTGCACAGCAACGAACAGTAGCTCCTGCTCTCCACAACTAGAGAAAGCCTGCACGCAGTAACAAAGACCCAACACAGCCAAACATAATAAATAAATAAAATTTTAAAATAATAAAGTAAATAAAACTAAAAAAATTTCAGCTCCTCATCTGCACCAGCCACACTCCAAGCACTCAGCAGGCACATATGGTCGTGGCTACCATATAGATGGACAACTGGGATACAGAACATTTCCGCCATCAGAGAACGTCCTGCTGGAATCTGCTGCTCTGGCAGCTTCCCGTTGCTGTTGGGATGAAAGTCCGGCTCCCACGGGGGCCTGCAGGCCCCAGTGAGCCAGCCCCACCTTCTCTCTAGCCTCCTCTCGGGGTACTCTCTGCCTCTTTCTGACCTGGAACCCATTATCCCATTCAGCAGATGAGAAACTGAGGTGCAGCGAGGTGCAAAATCAGCACAGCCAGTAAATGTTGAGACAGGCTCAAACCCATGTCTGGCCCGTAAGCCTTCACCATCTCTTCGAAGTTCTTTACTGCCCCATGACATTAAGGAAGAGGCCTTCATCCTGCTGTTCCCAAGCCCAGCTCCACCCCTTCAGGCTCCCGCCCTGACAGCCTCTCAGACAGCAGAGCTGAGGTGCCCTTCCGCCCATGACCATGCCAAGGTCAAAGGCAGAATATCCAGGGCATAGCCCAGCCCTTCTCTTCCATCAGCAGAAGGAGTACGTCCCCGGGCTGCTGGCTCGTACTGGCCAAGAGCCCAGAGCAGACAGAGCGGAGGCAGGAAGGATCCTTTTAAAACAAGAAAACGGATTCGAAGAAATTTCTTTCTCTTTCTTTTGGCTGTGCCGTGCAGCTTGCGGGATCTCAGTTCCCCGACCAGGGATTGAACCCGGACCACAGCAGTGAAAGCCCCGAATCCTAACCACTAGACCACTAGGGAACTCCTCCAAAGAAACTTCTTCATGACAATACCTGTAAACACACGTTCACACATAGGAATGCATACACTGCCTGGCACACACTCACACACATCAGCACACCTGCAGACTGACACACTCACACACACACACTGGCTGGCACACACACAGTCACAAACACACACACAAGCTGACTAGCATGGATACACACACGTGCACAGAGGAGAACGTTCAAGGCTACACAAGCTTGTTAACACAGACGGCAGTGCCGACACCCAAAACATTCCAGAAAGACAGCCAGGAGAGTGTGCCCCGACTTCACGCAGAGCTCCTTCTCTGAAGGCAGTGGCCTTCCTGTTTTATCTCTGACAAACCTCCAAGTTCCAAAGACAAGCACCCACGAAGGCTGGTGAGAAGCACACAAACAGCCTTACAGATTGGCTGAAAGCCAGTCAGCGCAGGGGACAGCAGAGGATGGGGTGGCATCACTCGGGTGCTAAAAGGTGGCCTGTAGGAGACGGTCTCGGGGGAGGACAGCGATGATGGGACAAAGGGAAACTGTCCAGCACCCTGGCCAGACCAAGAAAATGTCAGAGCCATCTCTGGACCCCCCTGCAGTGAGCTGCAAGTCCCCACAGCACAGCCAAGAGCCCGTCAAAGCCTCCTAAAACATCAGTGGCTGAACAGGTGTCGCAGGGAGAAGAGAAGGAAGGAGACTGTCAAGATGGGTGTGAGATGGGGAATTTCCGAAGCTCACGAATATTTGCAAAAACACTCAGGCCTGACTTTCCACAATAGCCCCAAACAGGAAAGGACCCGAATATCCACCCATGAAGGACTAGACGGGGCATATTGCATGTAGAATTCAATGGAAGATTACTCAGCAGTTAAATAAACCACCGACACACAACGATGTGGACAAACGTCAGAGGCATGATCCAGAGTGAGAGAATCTGGGCACAGAAGGGAACATGCTGCAGGACTCTATATAAAATTCAGCCCCTGGCAACACTACTCTGTGCAATGAGAAGTCAGGAGAGTGGCTCCCTCTGGTGGGGACAGAGTTGGATGCAGACTCAGAAGGGACCTGAGGGAATTTCTGAGCCACTGGAATTTTCCTTCTTTTCATTGAGCTGTACATTTAAGATGTGCGGCCTTTACCGTATGCATGTTATGCTTCAATAATTTTTTTTTAAGAGGGAGGGAACAGGCTGGGGAGCAGGTGAGTTTGTGGGAGCCAAGGCCCAGAGGGCTCCCTGTAGGAGTGGGCTGGTGTTGCACCTGCTGGGCTGGCCCCTGCCGGGGGCGCTCTTCCTGCCCACCTGGTCCTGCCATGCCCTCCTCCCAGGGGCCCGTGAACCTGAGCCCCAGCAGGCCTCACAAAGGGGGTCTTTGTGAGGAACCATTCCAAATCAGGATGGACCCCACCCCAGCTGGAAGGGGGCTCACTCCCCCTCCCTTTATCTCTCTCCTTCTCTCTCTCTCTCTCTCTCTCTCTCTCTCTCACACTCACACACACACACACACACACACACACACACACACACAGAGCCCTGCTGGGGCTGAACTGCAGAGCCTGGGTAGAGCCCGTTAGGGGACCGTGGTCTGGAGGAGGGAGAAAGTGGGCTCTGTCACGCTAAGCATCGCTGTGACTGTGTCAGGAGGAGAAGCCTCCCACCCCCACCTCCAGGCAGGGCCCCTGCAGTGTGGCTCCATGTCCTGGTGCAGCTCCATCAGCCCCAGGATGTTGCAGTCTGCTCCCACCTGCTTCAATCACCATGACTCCTGAGTTCTCCTGCTGCTTCCTTGGGCCTCAGTTTCTCCCATCTCTAAAATGGGGTTGTTATCAATTTGAAAGATGGCCATGGGGACAAAATGTGGCCGTGCCTAGCCCAGCCCTGACACACAGAAAGGACCCCAGTCCACATGTCCATCCCCTTCAGTTTGCCCCCTTCCCTTGCTGTTGCAAATTGAGCTCTGTGATCAGTGTGACCTCAGGGTCTCTGGGCTGAGGACAGAATCACCTGGGCCCCTAGAAACCATAGAGTGGCCTCCCAGGCCCTCCCAGGAGGTTGGGGTGCAGTGGGGCTGGGTGGGACTGGGCACTGTGTTTCTCACAAGTTCCCCAGTGACTCTCACATCGGGGACATCAGGGAAGTTCTGCCGGGAAGGATGGGGGCACGCAGACTCCAGGCGAGATGCTGGTACCTGCCTCATCTGGTGGTTGCACAAACTCCAAGATGTTACTATTCGGCAGGGGGGGGTATGGTGTGGGTGTGCTGCTTTCAGACCCCCACCCTCAAATCCAAGCACAGAGTAGGTGCTCAGATTATTGTATTACTATAGGAGACTCAGCAATGGATCCAGGCACAGGGGGACCAGGAGGAAAGGCCAAAACAGCAAGCCAAGGCTGGGCCCTCACAGGCCTCTAAAGTCAATGAGGTCCCAGACGGGAGATGAGGGGGGCCCAGCAGGGGGCTTCAAGCCTCAGGACAGTGCAGCCCCCCAGCCGGGAGCCTCAGGGCTCAGAAGAGAAACTGACCACAAACACGAAAACAACTACGGCCACCTTTTCTAGGTCCCACTGTGTGGGAGCACAGCCTAGGAGGTGCTTTACCAACATTCTTTCATTTAAGCCCATCAAGGCAAAGAGGCAAGAAGTATGAGGGCTGCATTCGATCACGGGTCCGCAGCACTTCCGCCTTTGTGGGCACCTTCCTCCATCAAAAAAATCATTAAAAGTTATATGTTATGACTGCATTGGTATAAAGAGGATTATAACCCAGCCTGGATTACATTCTTCTTCTGATTTTAAAAGGAATTAGAAGGTTGTTGTGGGCCCCTGTATTTGTTTCCTACCGCTGCTATAACAAGCTACCATCGGGGCAGCGTTTCTACGCACAGCCCGCCGCCGCCGCCGCCGCCGCCACCGCCGCCGCCGCCGCCATCTTGAATTGCAGTGTTGCGCGTGGCGCTTCAGCTCACGCCCCGGAGCTGAAGTGCTGGGCGCCGCCGTTTTGCACTAGGAGCTCTGGTGTGAAGGGCCGGGTGAGAGGCCTCTGCACGCGGCCCCCTCTAAGCAAGAGCAACCAGACTAAGCACCAAGAAAAAGAAAAAAGGGTCCTTCGTCAGGAGGGAAGTGTCATCCTCGAAGATAGGAGTCCTTGAATCTGGCATCAGAGTCATTTTGGAGAATTGGTTAAAAACACTGCCCCATTTCCTCTGGACTCAGCTGTGTGGATGAAAGGCTCTTGGTGCTCCAGCCAGGAGTCAGGGCTCTGCCTCTGAGGTAGGAGAGCCAACTTCAGGACACTGGTCAACAAGAGACCTCCCAGCTCCACATAATATTAAACGGTGGAAATATCCCAGAGACCTCCATCTTAACACCAGCACCCAGCTTCACTCAACAACCAGCAAGCCACAGTGCTGGACAACCTATGCCAAACAACTAGCAAAACAGGAACACAACCCCACCCATTAGCAGAGAGGCTGCCTAAAATCATAATAAGGCCACAGACACCCCAAAACACACCACCAGACGTGAACCTGCCCACTAGAGAGACAAGATCCAGCCTCATCCAGCACAACACAGGCACTAGTCCCCTCCACCAGGAAGCCTACACAACCCACTGAAACAACCTTGGCCACTGGAGACAGACATCAAAAACAACGGGAACTACGAAAGTGCAGCCTGCAAAAAGGAGACCCCAAACACAGTAAGATAAGCAAAATGAGAAGACAGAAAAACACACAGCAGATGAAGGAGCAAGATAAAAACCCACCAGACCTAACAAATGAAGAGGAAATAGGCAATCTACCTGAAAAAGAATTCAGAATAATGATAGTAAGGATGATCCGAAATCTTGGAAGTAGAATGGACAAAATGCAAGAAACAGTTAACAAGGACCTACAAGAACTAAAGATGAAACAAGCAACGATGAACAATGCAATAAATGAAATTAAAATCACTCTAGATAGGATCAATAGCAGAATAACTGAGGCAGAAGAACGGATAAGTGACCTGGAAGATAAAGTAGTGGAAATAACTACTGCAGAGCAGAATAAAGAAAAAAGAATGAAAAGAACTGAGGACAGTCTCAGAGACCTCTGGGACAACATGAAACGCACCAACATTCGAATTATAGGGGTTCCAGAAGAAGAAGAAAGAAAGAAAGGGACTGAGAAAATATTTGAAGAGATTATAGTTGAAAACTTCCCTAATATGGGAAAGGAAATAGTTAATCAAGTCCAGGAAGCACAGAGGGTCCCATACAGGATAAATACAAGGAGAAACACGCCAAGACACATATTAATCAAACTGTCAAAAATTAAATACAAAGAAAGCATATTAAAAGCAGCAAGGGAAAAACAACAAATAACACACAAGGGAATCCCCATAAGGTTAACAGCTGATCTCTCAGCAGAAACCCTACAAGCCAGAAGGGAGTGGCAGGACATACTGAAAGTGCTGAAGGAGAATAGCCTGCAACCAAGACTACTCTACCCAGCAAGGATCTCATTCACATTTGATGGAGAAATTAAAACCTTTACAGACAAGCAAAAGCTGAGAGAGTTCAGCACCACCAAACCAGCTTTACAACAAAAGCTAAAGGAACTTCTCTAGACACGAAACACAAGAGAAGGAAATGACCTATAGTAGCGAACCCAAAACAATATATAAAATGGAAATAGGAACATACATATCGATAATTACCTTAAATGTAAATGGACTAAATGCTCCCACCAAAAGACACAGATTGGCTGAATGGATACAAAAACAAGACCCTTATATATGCTGTCTACAAGAGACCCACTTCAGAACTAGAGACACATACAGACTGAAAGTAAGGGGATGGAAAAAGATATTCCATGCAAATGGAAACCAAAAGAAAGCTGGAGTAGCAATTCTCATATCAGACAAAATAGACTTTAAAATAAGGACTATTAAAAGGGACAAAGAAGGACACTACATAATGATCAAGGGATCGATCCAAGAAGAAGATATAACAATTGTAAATATTTATGCACCCAACATAGGAGCACCTCAATACATAAGGCAAATACTAACAACCATAAAAGGGGAGATCAACAGTAACACATTCATAGTAGGGGACTTTAACACCCCACTTTCACCCATGGACAGATCATCCAAAATGAAAATAAATAAGGAAACACAAGCTTTAAATGATACATTAAACAAGATGGACTTAATTGATATTTATAGGACACTCCATCCAAAAACAACAGAATACACATTTTTCTCAAGTGCTCATGGAACATTCTCCAGGATAGATCATATCTTGGGTCACAAATCAAGCCTTGGTAAATTTAAGAAAACTGAAATTGTATCAAGTATCTTTTCCGACCACAACGCCATGAGACTAGATATCAATTACAGGAAAAGATCCGTAAAAAATACAAACACATGGAGGCTAAACAATACACTACTTAATAATGAAGTGATCACTGAAGAAATCAAAGAGGAAATAAAAAAATACCTAGAAACAAATGACAATGGAGACACAACGACCCAAAACCTATGGGATGCAGCAAAAGCAGTTCTAAGGGGGAAGTTTATAGCAATACAAGCCCACCTTAAGAAGCAGGAAACATCTCGAATAAACAACCTAACCTTGCACCTCAAGCAATTAGAGAAAGAAGAACAAAAAAACCCCAAAGCTAGCAGAAGGAAAGAAATCATAAAAATCAGATCAGAAATAAATGAAAAAGAAATGAAGGAGACGATAGCAAAGATCAATAAAACTAAAAGCTGGTTCTTTGAGAAGATAAACAAAATAGATAAACCGCTAGCCAGACTCATCAAGAAAAAAAGGGAGAAGACTCAAATCAATAGAATTAGAAATGAAAAAGGAGAAGTAACAACTGACACTGCAGAAATAAAAAAAATCATGAGAGATTACTACAAGCAACTCTATGCCAATAAAATGGACAATCTGGAAGAAATGGACAAATTCTTAGAAATGCACAACCTGCCAAGACTGAATCAGGAAGAAATAGAAAATATGAACAGACCAATCACAAGCACTGAAATTGAAACTGTGATTAAAAACCTTCCAACAAACAAAAGCCCAGGACCAGATGGCTTCACAGGTGAATTCTATCAAACGTTTAGAGAAGAGCTAACACCTATCCTTCTCAAACTCTTCCAAAATATAGCAGAGGGAGGAACACTCCCAAATTCCTTCTACGAAGCCACCATCACCTTGATACCAAAACCAGACAAGGATGTCACAAAGAAAGAAAACTACAGGCCAATATCACTGATGAACATAGATGCAAAAATCCTCAACAAAATACTAGCAAACAGAATCCAACAGCACATTAAAAGGATCATACACCATGATCAAGTGGGGTTTATTCCAGGAATGCAAGGATTCTTCAATATACGCAAATCTATCAATGTGATAAACCATATGAACAAATTGAAGGAGAAAAACCATATGATCATCTCAATAGATGCAGAGAAAGCTTTCGACAAAATTCAACACCCATTTATGATAAAAACCCTCCAGAAAGTAGGCATAGAGGGAACTTTCCTCAACATAATAAAGGCCATATATGACAAGCCCACAGCAAACATCATCCTCAATGGTGAAAAACTGAAAGCATTTCCACTAAGATCAGGAACAAGACAAGGTTGCCCACTCTCACCACTCTTATTCAACATAGTTTTGGAAGTTTTAGCCACAGCAATCAGAGAAGAAAAGGAAATAAAAGGAATCCAAATCGGAAAAGAAGAAGTAAAGCTGTCACTGTTTGCAGATGACATGATACTATACATAGAGAATCCTAAAGATGCTACCAGAAAACTACTAGAGCTAATCAATGAATTTGGTAAAGTAGCAGGATACAAAATTAATGCACAGAAATCTCTGGCATTCCTATATACTAATGATGAAAAATCTGAAAGTGAAATCAAGAAAACACTCCCATTTACCATTGCAACAAAAAGAATAAAATATCTAGGAATAAACCTACCTAAGGAGACGAAAGACCTGTATGCAGAAAATTATAAGACACTGATGAAAGAAATTAAAGATGATACAAATAGATGGAGAGATATACCATGTTCTTGGATGGGAAGAATCAACATTGTGAAAATGACTCTACTACCCAAAGCAATCTACAGATTCAATGCAATCCCTATCAAACTACCACTGGCATTTTTCACAGAACTAGAACAGAAAATTTCGCAATTTGTATGGAAACACAAAAGACCCCGAATAGCCAAAGCAATCTTGAGAACGAAAAAAGGAGCTGGAGGAATAAGGCTCCCTGACTTCAGACTATATTACAAAGCAACAGTAATCAAGACAGTATGGTACTGGCACAAAAACAGAAAGATAGATCAGTGGAACAGGATAGAAAGCCCAGAGATAAACCCACGCACATATGGACACCTTATCTTTGATAAAGGAGGCAGGAATGTACAGTGGAGAAAGGACAGCCTCTTCAATAAATGGTGCTGGGAAAACTGGACAGGTACATGTAAAAGTATGAGATTAGATCACTCCCTAACACCATACACAAAAATAAGCTCAAAATGGATTAAAGACCTAAATGTAAGGCCAGAAACTATCAAACTCTTAGAAGAAAACATAGGAAGAACACTCTATGACATAAATCACAGCAAGATCCTTTCTGACCCACCTCCTAGAGTAATGGAAATAAAAACAAAAATAAACAAATGGGACCTAATGAAACTTCAAAGCTTTTGCACAGCAAAGGAAACCATAACCAAGACCAAAAGACAACCCTCAGAATGGGAGAAAACATTTGCAAATGAAGCAACTGACAAAGGATTAATCTCCAAAATTTACAAGCAGCTCATGCAGCTCAATAACAAAAAAACAAACAACCCCATCCAAAAATGGGCAGAAGACCTAAATAGACATTTCTCCAAAGAAGATATACAGAATGCCAACAAACACATGAAAGAATGCTCAACATCATTAATCATTAGAGAAATGCAAATCAAAACTACAATGAGATATCATCTCACACCAGTCAGAATGGCCATCATCAAAAAATCTAGAAACAATAAATGCTGGAGAGGGTGTGGAGAAAAGGGGACACTCTTGCACTGCTGGTGGGAATGTGAATTGGTTCAGCCACTGTGGAGAACAGTATGGAGGTTCCTTAAAAAACTACAAATAGAATTACCATATGACCCAGCAATCCCACTACTTGGCATATACCCTGAGAAAACCAAAATTCAAAAAGAGTCATGTACCAAAATGTTCATTGCAGCTCTATTTACAATAGCCAGGACATGGAAACAACCTAAGCGCCCATCATCGGATGAATGGATAAAGAAGATGTGGCACATATACACAATGGAATATTACTCAGCCTTAAAAAGAAATGAAATTGAGCTATTTGTAATGAGATGGATAGACCTAGAGTCTGTCATACAGAGTGAAGTAAGTCAGAAAGAAAAAGACAAATACCGTATGCTAACACATATATATGGAATTTAAGGGAAAAAAATGTCATGAAGAACCTAGGGGTAAGATAGGAATAAAGACGCAGACCTACTGGAGAACGGACTTGAGGGTATGGGGAGGGGGAGGGGTGAGTTTTGACAGGGCGAGAGAGAGTCATGGACATATACACACTAACAAACGTAGTAAGGTAGATAGCTGGGGGGAAGCAGCCGCAAGGCACAGGGATATTAGCTCGGTGCTTTGTGACAGCCTGGAAGGGTGGGATGGGGAGAGTGGGAGGGAGGGAGACGCAAGAGGGAAGACATATGGGAACATATGTATATGTATAGCTGATTCACTTTGTTATAAAGCAGAAACTAACACACCATTGTAAAGCAATTATACCCCAATAAAGATGTTTAAAAAAAAAAAACAAGCTACCATCAATATAGTGTCTTAAAATAACATACATTTGGGGCTTCCCTGGTGGCGCAGTGGTTGAGAGTCCGCCTGCTGATGCAGGAGACACGGGTTCGTGCCCCGATCTGGAAGGATCCCACATGCCACGGAGCGGCTGGGCCCGTGAGCCACGGCGGCTGAGCCTGCGCGTCTGGAGCCTGTGCTCCGCATCGGGAGAGGCCACAACAGTGAGAGGCCCACGTACCGCAAAAAAAAAAAAAAAAAAACCATATATTTATTATCTTACAGTTCTGGAGGTCAGAAATCTGAAACAGGTGTCACTGAGCTAAATTCAAGGTGTCGGCAGGGTTGCCTGCCTTTACAGGAGGCTCCAGGGGAGACTCGTTTCCCTGCCTTTTCCAGCCTCTGGAGGCCACCCACATTCCTTGGCTTGTGGTCCTTCCTCCATCTTCAAAGCTGCTCGAGTCCTTCTCGTGTAGCATCCCTCTGATGCCCCCTCTCTGCCTCCCTCTGACTCATTTAAGGACCTCTATCATCAAGTTGGGCCTACCAGGGTAATCCAGACTCATCTCTCCATTTTAAGGTCAGCAACACTAATTCATCTGCAACCTTAATTCCCCTTTGCCATGTAGCAGCATATCATCTTCACGGTTTCCAGGGATTAAGAAGTGGACATCTTTGGGAGGCCATTATTTTGCCCACCAAAGCCCATCAATTAGTATCTTGGGCCCTAGGTACTGTGTCGAACGGATAAACTGGCCCTGAACCTTAGTGTTCTCACTTCATAGCTGAGAAAGCTGAGGCTCAGAGAGTGCAAGCAATTCACTAGAGGCTGCACAGCTTGGAGTTGAGATTGCCACCCTCTGAAGTCGGGGATGGCAGGGTCCTGGGGAAGGTCATGCGGGGGCATCAAAGCCATCTGCACCAACAGGTAGGACACTTGGAAGGGCCTGGGTTTGGTGGGGGCTGACCCAGCCCCTCAAAGCTCCCAGCACTCTGCAGGAAGGCGATGCTGGCAGGTGCCGACAATACAGAGCCAGGGGGCCGGGGGCTCCATGATTCACGGCCGAGCAGATGCCTCCCTGCACCAATGTGCTGAATCTTAATAAAACAGATTCATTTATCTCTGACATTTATGACCGGAGACAGAAATCACGTTGGGGGAAATGTATTACTTCTCAAATGCACATTTGCTTCATCCTCATCACCTACCAGTCAGCAGATGTAGGTAAGAGTTATTTATTTGAGGTTCCTATTAACCGGTAATTAAGTTGCTAACACACTATGAAAAATGCAATTATCTGGGTGAGGGCATCCTCTTCCGGACGGGCAAACCAGGCTGCAGAGCTGGCTGGAGACCCCGCTATGCCCCCGCGATGTGGGGACTGTGACCCAGAGAACCCAGAGAGGCCAGAAGGGGAAGGTGGGGGAGGCCGGAGGTACGTCCAGCAGAGGTCAAGGACCCTCAACTCTGATTCTGGGAATCCGGTGATTCGAGAGGCACCGAGGAAGGTGATGATGGGTCATGCTGGGGCCGCACTGGGGCTCACAGCAGGACACAAGCATGGTAGGAGAAGGACGGGTCCAGGACTTAAGGGTGGGGGCCCAAAAGTTCATCAGTGCACCCTCCAGAATACTAATTCCTGCCATTCACAAAGCGCCTACTATGCGCTGAGCACCTGGCAGAGAGCTCCTTGAACCCTCTGTGATAACCATGGCTAACACATGCTGGCGTGCTGACTGTGGGCGGCACTGTCCCTGCATCTCACACAATGCCTGCCAAAGTGTTCCCAGTTTTCCAGGTGAAATAACCAAGGCACAGAGAGGTTAATTCACCTGCCCATGGTCACGCAGCCTGGGGACCAAGATGCATATTTAAGTGGCTGGGCACCAAGGGCAAGAGGACCAGCCCCTCCTTACTTGCTGGGAGACCAAGAGTGTCAGGGAGTCCCCCAGACCCTCCCTCACCTCTGCAAATCCACCATACACATCAGGCCACCCTACCACTGACAAGGGTCTCAGGCCAGGAACAGAAAGGGAGGCAGGCGAGGGAGGCGAGAATCACCCCTCTCCCCAGCTGCCTGCCCAGATGGCCTCACAGATAATTCTCCCTAATGTTTATTGCCTTTCCGCTTATTTATTAGCCAGGCTGCCTTAAAATTTATGCCATATCAATGTCGTAACAACAGCTCAGCTGAAAGGATTGATTTCTTTTATTTAAGATGAAACTAGTTTAGTTTGGAGGCCCTGAGCAAAATCCTCATGTTTGCTGAAAAGATGCTGCTTGGCAAGGGGATTCCTGGGAAGAATCCCAAAAGCTGGAGCCCCTATGGGCAAGCTGCCGGCCTTCAAGGCTCATGGTTCCCAAGGCAGCGCCACCAATGCCAAGGAAGGCAAAAGAGGGGAAGACATGTCACTGACCAGGGCACTGCCACACATACTGCCTCAGTCATGCTGGGAAAGGCGTGTCTCCTCCCCTCCAATTCCTAAACGAGGCCACTGAGGCACAGAAATGTGGAGAAACTCACCCAAGCCACATAGCAAACTAGGTTTGTCTACCTCTAAGTATATGAGTCTTCTCTGAACCTAGTGATGATGGGAGGTTTTTCCCCAAAGTAAATTTGCTGAGTTTCTGAAACCACATCATAAAATGAATTGTCATAAAGCAGAACACGTTTCCCCGCAGGAATGATGTAAGGTATTCAGCTTGGGATCCTGATCAATGGCTGGGCATCCAGTACATCATAAATATGACTAGCCCCGCATCATAAATATAAACGTACAATAACTGTAAATGTCTTAATAATCAGCCAAGATGTAAACCCTAAATGGTCACGTAAAATTTGTCACAAGTCCTAGAACTTGGGAATAAATACAGCATGCGTATTTGTCACAGGAGAAACCCTAAAGTATTATAAATAATGCACGCATTCAGTGCATAAAAAAATAGAGTTCTCTCGTATCATAAACTTGACTTTAAAGTAATGAGTTGCTATAGCAGGGAAAGGAGGGACCTTAAATTTTATTTATCCTAGTTACCATCTGATGCTGGGATCCCCATCACAACAGCATTGCCAGAGTCTTCCAGCCTCCACTTGAACACCCCCAGGGACGGGGAGCTCACTACCTCTATGGCCTCCTAAACTACTGTAGGTTACATTTCCCTTGCTGTTCCCCAGCATCCTATGGTTACTTGAAAGGAATAAGAACAGCACTCCAAGCAGGGTGTAGCTAGCAAGGATCTTGTCCTTGATTAATGTTCTGTCACCAGCAAGCTGTGTGACCCTAGGTAAGCTACTTCACTTCTGTGAGCCTCAGTTTCCCCACTGAATGATTTAATAGTATCTACATCATACATTGTTATAAAGCCCACATAAGGTAATTCATGTTAGCATTACTTTTAATATTATTACCCTATTGACTGAGTGTCCTCAGTTTCTCTCATATGTGTCTCCCTTGTCTTTGGGCAGCTGCTCTTGATTTGTTTTTCTGTTTTTTAATATTTATTTATTTATTTGGCTGCACCAGGTCTTAGTTGCAGCACACAGGATCTTCATTGCCGCGTGCAGGATCTTTGTCGCGGCATGTGGGATCTAGTTCCCTGACCAGGGATCGAACCTGGGGCCCTTGCATTGGGAGGGTGGAGTCTTAGCCAACGGACCACGAGGGAAGTCCCTTGATTTGTTTTTTAAGCCCAGGTGCGAGGCCTTGAACTCATCTTTGTAACGTCACATATTGTTATTTTGAACCATTTCTTTACCCTGTTAAGACGTCTTTGGCTCCCGACCCTACCACCCAACACGTTCTCCATCCCATCAGGGTTTGAATAGCTCACTGCTTTGATTAGTAGACAGTCAATGTCTTCTTCTAAGTCACTGACAAAAAAATGCTGATCTAGATGGGCCTGGGATGGAGCCCTGTGACATACCACTGTAGACCTTCCTCTAGGTCGGTGTTTCCCAAATCGTGTTCCACAGAACCTTTATTTTCCATGAGATACAAATGTGTGTTTAGGAATAAAGGAGCCTTTTATCAGATGAAGTTGATACACACAGATAATAAAACAGCATTTGCATGAAAAAGCAAATATATAACATCTAATGGTAAGCTTCCAGGCTAGATGGTTTACCTTCCAATAGTATGGGAGGTAGTATTTAAATCCATTTTGTCCACTAAGATTTAATTTTATAAAAGAACTCCAGGAATTCCCTGGTAGCGCAGTGGTTAAGAGTCCGCCTGCCAATGCAGGGGACACAGGTTCGAGTCCTGGTCCAGGAAGATCCCACATGCCGCGGAGCAACTAAGCCCGTGCGTCACAACTACTGAGCCTGTGCCCTAGAGCCCGTGAGCCACAACTACTGGGCCCGCGTGCCACAACTACTGAAGCCCGCGCGCCTAGAGCCCGTGCTCCGCAACAAGAGAAGCCACTGCAGTGAGAAGCCCGCGCACCACAACGAAGAGTAGCCCCCGCTCGCCACCACTAGAGAAAGCCCACGTGCAGCAATGAAGACACGACACAGCCAAAAATTAAATAAATTAATTAAAAGAAAATGGCAGCTGCTTTTTAAAAATAAATACATAAATAAAAGAATTCCAAGCTACATGTAAAGATGTTCAATGTCACTAGTCATTTCAGACATGCAAATCAAAACCACAATGAAATATCTCACTGCATACCCATTAAGATGGCTACTACAAAAAAAAAAAAAGGAAGTAACAAATTTTTGAGAACGTGGAGAAATTGGAAGACTTGTGTACTATTGGAAGGAATGTAAAATGGTGCTGCCAGTATGGGAAACAGTATGGTGGTCCCTAAAAAATTAAAAATATAATTACCACATGATCCAGAAATTCCACTTCTGAGTTTATACCCAAAAGAATTAAAAGTAGAAACTCAAACACATATTTGTACCCTCATGTTCACAGCAGTACAAAGCACAATAGCCCAAAGGTAGAATCAACGCAAGTGCCTATCGACAGATGAACAGGTAAGAAAATGTGGTACGTGCGTACAATGGAATATTTTTCAGCCTAAAGAGGAATGAAATTCTGACACATGCTGCAACATGGATAAGCCTGGAGGACACTATGCTAAGTGAAATAAGCTGGTCACGAAGAGACAAATACTGTTTGATTCCACTCACGTGAGCCCTGGAGTAGTCAAAATCAAAAGGACAGACAGTAGAATGGTGGCTGCCAGGGGCTGGGCGAGGGGAGAGTGGGGAGCTACTGTTTAATGGGTACAGAGCTTGGTTGTGCAAGAGGGACAGAGCTCCGTGGATGGGTGGTGGTGAATGTGCTGAATGCCACTGAACTGTACACTTTAAAGCGGTTAAGATGGTAAATCTTCTGTTATGCGTACCTCCTACGAGCGCCCTCCCCATTAGCCAGTCACTCCCTCCTTCCTCGGATGCTTTATTTCTTTCAACGTCCCTGCCCCTGGTGAGAACCCCAGCCATGCCAGAAACTAAGAGGTTCTGAGGCACTTCCTAGGGGCCCTTTGTTTGATCCCACAGGAGCGAGCAGAGTAGGCAGCTGCCATCACGTTTGACTCATCTCTGTGGGCTCCTATTTAGACCCTAGGCACCAGCTTCAAGGGGCTGCTCCCCAGCACAGCCACCTCAGGTGCCCCACCCCACCTGCCTCCACTGGAGCCCCTCCCAGGGCCAAGAACAGACCTGATGGGACCACAAGGGATTGAGTACCCCAAATATTCTATGCTTCCCCCACCCCGATGTCTGAGAGCCAGCACCACCTCAGACCCGACCCACAGTGGCTGTCTGTGGAATGAATCAATGCCCACATGGAGGTGAGCCGAGCTTTCCTGCCCAAATGAGTATCCATCATTTCAAATTCCTCTCTGCCTCCCCTTCCAGCCCTGCCTAGGACCCAGCCTCCCCAGTGTTAAAGGAAAAATATATCTATGGTACTTGTTAAAGACGGTAGGGCAGACTGTATTCAGGACCACTGCCATAGGTACAGGCACCACTGCAATAAGATTTGGGGTGAGGGGTAGGGGGATTGGGCCCAACTCTGAGAACAGCATTAGCAAGTGGGAATTTATAGCCAAGGATCAGGATGAGTGGGGGTCAGTGGGTGGAAAATTACTAAGAGGAAACATCAGGGGTAAGGGGAATTCTGGCTAAATTGACCTAATAGGATTCTTGCTGAAGACAGGCCAGGGAGCTCAGACATCACCTGGAGGATGCTGGAGGGTGAGGAACCATATTGGATTTCGAGGCTCTGGTTAAACTGACTTAGCAGCATTCTTGCTAAAACTAGATTTTTCAAGGAAGTACACAGATGGGTCCAGGAGAAAGTTACAGACCCTGAGTCAAGCTGGATCAAGAAGAGACTCTCTCTCCAGCCCCTCCTGGGGTTTGTGAATGACCTCTAATCAGAAGAGCTTAAACATGAAACCTGCCATCATGCCACTCTCCTTCTCTCAAAAGACATCTTTTGGAAACATGGGCCCACGTTTCCCAAAAACGTCTGTCTAAGCAACGTGAATGGTCACCTTCTCTCCTCCCACCTGTGTCCCCTGAGAACAGTCATTGGAAGTCCTGAAGCTGCTCGTCAGTTCTCATCAATGGCCACGAGATGGCGATATCGTGCCTCAGTTACTTTCCGAAAGAGAGCAGCTTGCGGAAACAACACCCAGGATCTATATTAAGCAAAAAGTAAAGAATGGGAGGAAGGAGAGGAAGTGGAAAGGCAGGGACTTTGAATTCCAGCTCCCCCTCCTGCTACTTGGCTATATAACCTTGAACACGCCCATTAATCTCCCAGAGCTTCTGCACCTATAACATGGAGCTAGTGGTAGGAACTGCTCCTAAGGCAGTCATTAGAGTCCCGGGTGCACATTCGGATCTCCTGGGGCGCTTTAAAACCCAGCGAAGTCTAGCCCCCACGCAGACCAGTTAAATCAGAATCTCCATGTGTGCCTCTCCTCAACCTAGCACTTAGGAAAGAAGCAAAACAAAACAAAAGCTCCCCAGGTAATTGCAGGGTGCAGCCTGGAGAGAAGCACTGCTCTAGGGCGGCAGTTCTCACCCTTGCGTGCATCAGAATCACTCCATGCTCTTAAATAACACAGATGGCTGGGCCCTACCCCCAGAGTTCCTAATTTAGCAAGTTTGGGGTGGGGCCCAAGAATCGGCTGATGTTGCAGGTCAGAGCCATACTTTTTTTTTTTTTTTAACATCTTTATTGGAGTATAATTGCTTTACAATGGTGTGTTAGTTTCTGCTTTGTAACAAAGTGAATCAGTTATACATATACATATGTCCCCATATCTCTTCCCTCTTGCGTCTCCCCCCCTCCCTAACCCACCCCTCCAGGCGGTCACAAACCACCGAGCTCATCTCCCTGTGCTATGTGGCTGCTTCCCACTAGCTATCTACCTTACGTTTGGTAGTGTATATATGTCCATGCCACTCTTTCACTTTGTCACATACTTTTGAGAGCCTCTGCCATGGAGAGAGAGAGAAAGTCAGCTAAAGCATATAAAGCGCCAAGCACCGCGCCTGGCACAAAGGAAACCTTCAGTGAATGTTGGCTACTCTTTTCCTTAACCCACTGCCATGCTTCCAGGCTATCTGTGGGTCACCCTGGCACCAACCTGGGCCCAGTTTTGAAGTCAGACACCCTGCCATCTACTCGCTATATGCCCAGGAATGAATCGAGCCTCAATTTCACATCTGTAAAATAGGAATGAAAATTCCTGCCTTGCCAGGATGTGATGAGGGAAGGTAATGTATACATGGCACAGGGTAAGTCCCAAGAATTGGCAGCTCATCTTCATGATCTTGAATTAGGCAATGGTTTCTGAGGTTTGATACCAAAAGCACAACAGACAAATGGAAAATATATATATATATATATAAATTGGACTTCATTATAACTAAAAGCTTTTATATTTCAAAGGACACTATTAAGAAAGTTAAAAAAACAGCCCAGAGAATGGGATAGAACATTTGTAAACCACATATTTGATAAGGGACTTATATCTAGACATATAAAAAACTTGCAACACAAGCAAAAAAAGGACAAATAACCCAAATAAAAATGGGCAAATGATTTGAATAGACACTTGTCCAAAGAAGATATACAAATAGCCAATGAAAAGATGCTCAACAATATTAGTCATTTGGGGGCTTCCCTGGTGGCGCAGTGGTTGAGAGTCCTCCTGCCGATGCAGGGGACGTGGGTTCGTGCCCCGGTCCGGGAAGATCCCACATGCCGCGGAGCGGCTGGGCCTGTGAGCCATGGCCGCTGAGCCTGCGCATCCGGAGCCTGTGCTCCGCAACAGGAGAGGCCACAACAGTGAGAGGCCCGCGTACCGCAAAAAAATAATAATAATAAAATAAATAAATAAATAAATATTAGTCGTTTGGGAAATGCAAATCAAACCCAGAACGAGATACCACTTCACACTCACGGTAATAGCTAGAATCAAAAGGACAAACACTGACAAGTGTTGGTGAGAATGTGGAGAACTTAGAGCCCTTGTATATGGCTGGTGGAAATGTAGAATGGTAGAATGGTACAGTGGCTCCGGAAAACAGTTTGACAATTCCTCAAAGATTAAATCTAGAGTTACCATATGACCCAACAATCCTACTCCCAAATACATACCCCAAGAGAATTAAAAACATCTTCACACAAGGACCGAATCAAACTTATAAGCTTCTGCACATCAAAGGAAACTATAAACAACAGGAAGAGACAGCCCACAGACTGGGAGAAAATATCTGCAAAAAATGCAACTGACAAGGGCTTAATTTCCAAAATATACAAACAGCTCATACAGCTCAATATCAAAAAAACAAACAACCCAATCAAAAACTGAGCAGAAGTTCTAAATAGACATTTCTCCAAAGAAGCCATACAGATGGCCAACAGGCATATGAAAAGATGCTCAACATTGCTAATTATTAGAGAAGTGCAAATCAAAACTACAATGAGGTATCACCTCACACCTGTCAGAATGGCCGTCATCAAAAAGTCTACATGTACTAAAGGCTGGAGAGGGTGTGGAGAAAAGGGAACCCTCCTACACTGTTGGCGGGAATGTAAATTGGTACAGCCACTATGGAAAACAGTATGGAGGTTCCTTAAAAAACTACAAATAAAGTTACAACATAAGCCAGCAATCCCACTCCTTTATCCAGAAAAGATGAAAACTCTAATTTGAAAAGATACATGCACCCCAACGTTCATAGCAGCACTATTTACAATAGCCAAGACGTGGAAGCAACCTAAGTGTCCATCAATAGATGGATAAAGAAGATGTGGTACATATATACAGTGGAATATTACTCAGCCATAAAAAAGAACGAAATGCCATTTGCAGTGGCATGGATGGACCTAGAGATTATCATACTAAGTAAAGTAAGTCAGACAGAGAAAGACAAATATTATATGATATCACTTATATGTGGAATCTAAAAAATGGGACAAATGAACGTATTTACAAAACAGAAACAGACTCACAGACATAGGAAACAAATTTATGGTGACCAAAGGGGAAGCGGGGGAGGATAAACTAGGAGTATGGGATTAACAGATTAAAAAAAGAAGGTGTGTGTGTATATATATATATCTCCAAATCACTTTGCTGTACACCTGAAACTAACACAATATTGCAAATCAACTGTACTTCAATTTTTTTTAACCTTTACACAAAAGCTTGTAACAAGCGTTCAAGCAGTCTTATTCATAATAGCCAAAAAGCAGAAACAACCCAAATGTCCATCAACTGATGAATGGATAAACAAATGTGGAATATCTACACATTAGAATATTACTCAGCCATAAAAGAATAATGAAGTACTGATAGATACACAGCATGGGTGAACCTTGAAAACATTACACTAAGTGAAAGAATCCAGTCACAAAAGACCAAATATTGTTTGATTCCATTTACAGAAGATGTCCAGAAAAGGCAAATCCATAGAGACAGAAAGTAGATTCCTGGTTGCCAGGGGCTGGGGGCAGAAGAGAACTGGGAGTGACTGCTAATGGGGTACTGGGTTTCTTTTGGGGTGATGCAAATGTTCTGGGATGAGATAACGGTGATTGATGCACAACTTTGTGAATATACTAGAAAAAAAGAAACAGTACATAAAGGTTCTTACATCTATAAAATTCTAGAAAAGTCCCAACAAATCTATACTGACAGAATCCAGATCGTCAGTTGCCTGGGGAGGGGAGATAGGCAGGGGATACAAAGGGGCATAAGACAAGTTTGGGGGGTGATAAATACGTTCAATATTTTGATTGTGGTGATGTTTTCACAAATGTATACATATGTCAAATACTGTCAAACTGTATACCTTAAACATACGCAATTTATTGTATACCACTTATTCTTCAATAAAACTTTAAAAAATACATAAAGCTCAATAAAGCCTTTTTTTTTTTTTTTTAAGAGGGGTAACTCTATTGTTGTTGTTTGTCACGGGGAAGATGATATTTGGATTGAATTTCAGGAAGCTTTAAGGACTAGAGTTTCTTTGGGAGGTGGAATTCCAGGCAGTAGCATGGCACACGCAAGGGCCCTGTGGCCTGACAGAGCCCTGTGCGTGTAGGGAACTCACTCCCCCAGCACAGCTGGAGCTGAAGGGTGAGAAGCAGGACTGCAGCGGGCAGCAGGGTCTTGAATACCCAGCTGAGGAACTTGGACCTTGTCCCAAAGAGCAAAAGATGTTGGTCATCAGGCAGGACCTGGCACCAAACAGCAGACCAGTGAAAACACAGGCGGGGTGGGGTGAGACTACGTATGACCCTCCCAGAGGGAGGGCCATAGTGAGAGTCCCAGAGCTGAGGCCCTGCAGCGCTGGCCTACAGGGTGGGAAAGGGTGGCAACCCATCCCTATCCAGCCTCCCTTGTCACCAGGAGTCCAGACCCTCCAAACCCCACCACGCTAACCCCAGTCTTCCCTCACTCCAGCCAACGACCACCATGTGTTTCCTGTGAGTGACCACAGCCAGGACTCAAAAGCAGAAGGAAACTTTCCCAGAAGTACAAACAGAGTGGGAGGACCTGCTCTCAGAAGTGGTCCTTCAGCCCAAGGCAGGGGAATCCCTGATGATGGCCAGATTCTCACACACAAGGGGGTACAGAAACAGCCCAAGCCTTTGAAGAGCCGTCCATACAGACAAACAGACCCCCAGTTTCCTCCTCTCCGCTGGCAGGATTGCCACAGCACCACCCTGCCCTCCCTGCCCACAGGCTTGTTAGAACCGTACGTAAACTGAGTTAACAGGCTCAGAGACAGCCCTGTGCCTGTGAGCGTGAGCCCCAGGGCTGGGGAGGGTTGATTTGGGCCAGGTAAAGTCTCTCGTTTCCCTCCTGGTTCTCAGTGGCATGGCAGGTGGATGAAGCTGGGGGACCCCCAAGACCTCCACCAGCTGTGATCAGTTTCCCCCAGTCTGCCTTGAGTTCTCCCTGGCAGCTTCCTTCCCCAAGACCAGCTCAGACCCCCACCACCTAGCTGGACTGTGCCCATAAGATCTGCCTCACAGGCCACAGAGGGCAGGGTCTGGAGACAGCTGAGGGGCCTGGAGAACGGCCAGAGCCCTGTTTGCCCCATCAAGAGGCAGGATCAAGCGGCTCCTGACCCACCTTCCTGCCCCACAGATGGCAAAGCCTCCGATCCATTGTTCTCTGGGACACTCGATGCAGGACGCAAGCAACGCGAGGCCCAGAGGTAAGAAGTCCTGGCTTCCGTGTAGCAAGCTCTCTGCCAGACTCAGGCTTGCCCTCCAATCAGGGAGGAAGGGCCCTTGGTCCCATCCTGCCACTCCCGGCTCGCTGGGCCACCCTGGAGCAAGGCCTTGACCTCTCTGGGCTTCTGCAGGAGATGAGGGTACACAAGGCTTGGTCAACAGGGTAACAGAGACA
Source organism: Phocoena sinus (assembly GCF_008692025.1). Taxonomy (NCBI): domain Eukaryota; kingdom Metazoa; phylum Chordata; class Mammalia; order Artiodactyla; family Phocoenidae; genus Phocoena; species Phocoena sinus. The sequence continues at coordinate 39,411,141 of NC_045781.1, forward strand.
GATGATTCCAGATCATGGAGGAGAAAGGGGCTGCCCCCAGGCCTGGCCCTCCTCTGGCCCAGCTGTACCCCTCAGCCCACTTGTGCACCCACAAACATACATGGCCACATCAATGAGGGCGTCTTACACGGTCCACGCGAGCTCTGGCACATGCACGTGTAGCCACACGGCTGCCAAACAAACGCCGCGCACATGCAGAGGCCGCGCTCACACCCTCACACGCGCGCCCCCCGCCATCAACTTCTCTGTGGCGTCACTGCCATGACTAACGTTTATCGAGTGGCTACTGTATGACAGAGACAGCTCTGTGCACTTTACTTGAACCTTCTCAATGAATCCTTCCAGCAACCCCACGAGGAAGGCACGCAATCACTCCCATTTTACAGACCGGGAAACTGAGGCACCAAAGGTGCGTCCAGGATCAGCGGGACGGTAAGCAGCAGGCGTGCCCGGGACCTCAACCCTCACGTCAGGCTGCTCCTGGGTACCCCTCAGCCCCGAGCTCAAACACCGCTTCCTAACAGCCTGCCCGGATGTGGTGGGAGAAAAGTGAGAAACATCTGGGAAAGTGCTGTGCAGATAAGGTATTGTTCTCACTGTCGGGAATTCAATCCCTGTTCAATCGGTCCCTTCCTGGCCAAGGAAAGGCCTCACTTAGTCCAGCTCCAGCAACTGTACACTCAACAGCCACAGCTTGTGGCTCCCCAGCCTGGCCATAGACCACCAGACTGGACGGGGCGAATCACCTAAAATTCAGGGCTCCTCGGGGCCCGCCCAGTGAGAGGTCCCCTGGGGTCCCCAGTGTGGCTTGAAAGGCCCCGGCCGCCTGGCTTCACTCCAGCCAGTCCCTGATTTCCCCCACCCAGCAGCTCAACGCTTCCACCCAGGGAATGGCCTCTCCTTCCCAAACAGGCCTCTGTGCCTCTGACCTTGCTGTTCTCTCTTCCTGGCCAGTCCTTCCTCTTGCCCTGCCCATCTTCTGGCAGCTCCCCAGGCTACCTCCTCCAAGCACCCCCAGCACAAGGCACACACCTCTGTCGCCAACCTGGCTCCACCAGTGCTGCTTACACTGGTCTGACACATCAAAAGTGGGGACCCAGCCCAGTCACCTCTGCGTCCCCCGTGCCCACCACAGAGCTAGACAAAGCCTGCACATCATGAAATGTATTTTTTTAAACAATAAACAAGCACAAAACACTATCAAACAATGACATGCTGCCTGGAGTAGGATGATGATGTAGAGTGAGCACTCAACTGGGAACTGGAAGACGAGGGTTGGAATCCTGGCTCCGCTGCTCAGGAGCTGTGTGACCTTGGGCAAGTTACTCAGCTTCTCTGAGCCTCAGCTCCCTCATCAGGGAAATGGGAATATGAATAGTACCTACACTTCTCAGGGCTGTAGTGAGGAATCATTATATAAGAGGGGAGGAGCCCAGTAGGCTTTGGAACTGAATGAGTGGGGTACAGGTGAGATGGGATCTTTCCAAGGGGCAAGATGCTTTCCAGAATGGGAGTTTAGCAGGGCTGGACGGAGGGGTGGTGCTGGGTTGGGCTAACAGAGGTAGGAACGAAGAGCATCCTGGGTGCAAGGGAAACCGTGCAACTCAGGTTGGGACTTGAGCCCCAAGGGCCGGGACTCGAACCCAGCCAAATCCCAGACTAGGACTTGAACCCATGTTCTTTCAACTGAGATCACACACCACCTGGTCTCAGGACTTAATGAAGCTCAGGTCCTTGATGTCTCATTGCAGAAACAATTCAGTGAGAGACAAAGCGGTAGGTAAGACGTGGATTTCTTTATAGAGAAATACACTCCACAGAGTGTGGGCCATCTCAGTTTTTATAGGAGTGGGTACTTTCATAGGTTAATGAGTGGGAGGAGTATTGCAGCTATTTTGGGGAAGGGTTGGGGATTTCGAGGAATTTCGTCACCGCCCACTTTTTGACCTTTATGGTCAGCCTTGGATGGAACTGTCATGGCGCCTGTGGGTGTATTACAATGAGCATATACTGAGGGCTCAAGGTCAGTGGAAGTCAACTTCTCTGCCATCTTGGACCTATTTGGTTCTAAACAGTTTATGTCGTGTCCTTGGGCTACGTCATCCTTTCAAAGGTTGTGCCCTGGCCCCTTCCCTCCTGTTTCACAAGGACAGCACAGGCAAAGGCCCGGAGGCAGGCGGCTGCGGCAGCTCAGCCTAAGGTGGGCCTGGGGTGTTCAGCAGGGCTCAGAACGTTCGCGGGAGCCCTGGCTTGAGGTGGGCAGTGCTGCCCTGGGCTAGCTACTCAGTGCTGTAAAAGGGGCAGAGCCATACGCCCCCTCAAGGTCGCCCTGCGTATTAAAAATAAGGCTCAGGGCTTCCCTGGTGGCGCAGTGGTTGAGAGTCCGCCTGCCGATGCAGGGGACACGGGTTCGTGCCCCGGTCCGGGAAGGTCCCACATGCCGCGGAGCGGCTGGGCCGGTGAGCCATGGCCGCTGAGCCTGCGCGTCCGGAGCCTGTGCTCCGTAACGGGAGAGACCACGACAGTGAGGGGCCCGCGTACCGCAAAAAGAATAAAAAAATAAGTCTCAGAGCCTGGGCCCGGACATACACATAATAGGTTGGTGACTGTAATTAAGTCCACCCCAGTCTCAGAGTTTATCAAGGGACAGCCTCCTTCACCTCCCTGGGTCCCCACCCCCAGCCGGCACAGAGCTGGGCCCCCAGCAGGGCTGAGAGGCTGACTGACTGATTCAGTGCCTCCTTGAAGCCTCTGAGAAAAGGACCCACTATGTGCTGGAATATACCACGGACCACAGCTACACGCTACACTCGCCCCTCGCCCGGGTCTGCCTCAACGTGCTGGCGACTCATGCACGCAGTCATCCATGCTCTCATTCGCGCATTCATTCGTTCAATGACCCCGGCTCTGGGCCCACCCTGAGCTCAGCTCTGAGTGCCCAGAGGTGAGTCCAGCCCAGCCCCTGCTTGGAGCAGAGCTCCCTGTTCCTTTCGGAGCCACAGCTGAAGGTGAGACTCCTCCCCTGCCCCTCCTCCCTCCTGAGCCCCTGCAGGCTACCCTACACCAACCCCGCCTTCCGTTTCCTCGGAAGGTTGGGTTCACTGCCCTCTCCACAGCCAGGGTGCCTTCCCCAAATCCCTGCTGCACCAAAGGCCAAAGTGCTTTCCTTTCGTCTAAAATCCAGCAGGCTGCTCACACAGCGCCCTGCACTCGGGCTCACGGGTAACACAGCCCTCTCCTGCCCACCCCACGCCCGCCCCCAGTGGGCAGCCTGGGAGCCCAGGGCACTCAACTGTCCTCTCTGTCCCCCCAGCACAGGGAAAGTCTGAGCCTCAGGTACCCACACTCCTCAGCAACTGCAGGTTTCGGCCAATCACCTGGAGAAAAGAGGAAGGAAATGGAAAGTATTTCAGCCAGCACATCAAGCTGCGGACAGAACCACGGAGTGTGTCCCAGGCACTCTCACAGGAGCAGCCTCGCTTTAGCCCTCCCTACGTGTTCTGCGACACCATGTGCTGTGCTCACGCTCTCTGCCAGGGCTTTGCCTACAGGTGTGGGGCCACCCCGTGCAGGGGTGAAGAGCCCTACACACCCACACATCCCCTGCAGAAGTTGCAGATCGGATCCACAGTGGGCTGGCTGCCCTTCTAGGAGCCCACGGTTTCAAGTCCACGTTTATGGAGCGCTCCCACCGTGCTGTGCGCCCACCAGGAACAGACACGCAAAGGAGACACAATCCAGGCGCAGGGAAGAGAGAGAAGCAGATGAGCGAGGTGCTGGGCCGTGAAGGGGGTCTGTGTAAAAGGCTTCAGGGGCCCGGAGGAAGAAGCGGAATGGCGGAGGAGAGGGCGGAGGAGACAAGCTCTGGGGGGAGCAGGGGATGGGGGCTCTGCAGGCATGTGAGGGGGGCAGAGGAAGCAGCCCAGTGAGCGGAAGAGTGTGGGCAAAGACCCGGCGGCCCGGCTTCCCTGTGCCATCCTCGGGCCTCCCACACTGTGGGGAAGAAGGAACGGGATCGCTTGCTGAGAAGCCCCTGCTGTGCGCCAGGCAGGAAAGCTTGGTGGGTGAGGAGGTGGCCTCTGGACACAGAGGCCTGGCTGGGAATTTCCAGTCCACCACTGACAAGCTCTGTGATCTTGGGAGCACTTAGTTCCCAGGCTATGCTTCCCCATCTGTATAATGGGAATAACAACAGAACCCTCCCCCAGGGTTGTCCTGAGGATTGAAAGGGGTGTCCCACGGAGGGAGAGCTCCCAGGCCAGGGTCCTCCAATGTGAGCGTGCAAGCACGTGGCCTAGGAGCTACATACGTGTAGGTCTCAGGGTTCCATTGCCAGCCATTCTGCCTCTGCCGCCCTGCTGGGGCCTATGAATCTGCATTTTCAACACGCGCTCCCCAGACGATTCTGAGACAGGTGGCCAGAGGACCACACTTTGAGAAATACCTGTTCAACGCATGTGTGCTGTTACGATCATTTATTTTCATTGTCTCGTCTGCTGCTCCGACAGCCCTGCAAAGTCTGAACTGGTGACTGATTTCACAGGTGAGGAAAGGGGTTCAGAGCGGCAGGCTCCAGGTCACACAGCCAGTGACAAGCTGGCATAGAATCTGCACCCCCAAGCCTGAACCCCTCCAAGCAAGATGTCATAGGGCCCCCTCCCCGGTCAACTTATGTCCTGGCAGAGGCCTTGTTATCACACTCCCCAGCCCACCCACACCGCCTCCATTGTCACTTCCCCCTCCAGCTACTAATCAGGTCCCACAGACCATCCCGTTTCCTGCCGGCCCTCGGGCTGCCTCCTTTGCCCCTGATGGTACCTTCCTGGCCTTGTGTCCTCCCGTCACCTCCTCTGCCTCCAGAGGGGTTGGAATCGGGGCTGGGCAGTGGCAGAAATCGGGCAGGAGACCCTGAGGGGACCCTCAGGGGCACGAGCTTCCCTCCGTGGCCTGGACTACCTCTCTGTGGAGGACCCATCCCCACCCCCCGGGGCACACGCCCAGATGACCAGCCCCTTGTTTACTAATGACAGGAACAGCGGGGTTTCAGGGCAGAGTCAACTTCCTCCCAGACTGAGATCACAAAGGGATGGTGCCAGGACAAACCCCATCCCTGTCTGCCACCAGGGCTGAGTCTGAGACCCAGCAGGAAGTGATGCCCGGGCCTGGACCAACCTCACGGGCACACAGACCACAAGGGCAGGCAGTCGGCACGGGCGGGTGTGAGAAGTCAGGCTGAGGCACGAGGGACGGAGCCCTGAGCCGGTCCTGGCTTCTCTGTGGCCACCCCACCCCCTGGCAGGAGAAGGCAGAGTTAATCCTGTTGGAGAAAAAAGTGCTGAGCTTTTGTTTGTTCATTCCGGGAACAGCCAGTGATGTGCGGCTTCCCGCGCAGAGGCCCGCCTCAGGACCATCCTCCCTCCAGCGCCATCTGCCTTCCCTGCTGCTGGAGTCCCCTCAGCACACAAACATGCCAGCACTGCTTTAAAACAAAACCTAAAAGCCGCCCATCTCTCTGCTCCATTCACTGCAAGTCTGAGGGAAGGAGCCGGGATCACACGCCTCTATTTCCTGATCCCCCTGCACCAGCCGCCCCCCTCAGTCCCTCATGTCGACTCCTTTCCCTTTAACCTGCTCTGGTCACAGCCATCAGGGACCTCCCACTTCCAGATCCAGTGGTCAAGTCTCAGTGCCCACCTTTCCCAGGCTGACCCAGCCAACACCCCTGGCTTCCCTCCTTCCTCCCTGGGCTCTCTCCGAAGGAATCTACAGATCTCAGAGGCCCGGGGCCTCCCTCCCTGTTAGCTCGTCCACTGCCAAGGCCTCAGGTGCCAGCCATACGCTCAGGGCTTCCAAAACTCACCTCCAGGCTGAGTGTCTCCAACTGTATCCACCCTGTCTCCCACTGTCTCCAACTGTATCCACTAAATCCACCCCTGTCCCCAACTGTATCCACCTATATCCAACTATCTACCTCCATCTCCAGCTGCCAATCTGACATGCCACTTGGGTGTCTAAAAGCCATCTCAAACTCAACATGCCTGGAACAGGGAAATCTTTATCTTCCCCTCCCCCCAAAATACCCTCCCACTCCATTCCCCATCTCCACACCAGTGTCCACTGACTTAGTGCCCCTGGGCAAGGCTCTCTCCCTCTCAGGTCTCTGTTTGCCCAGCTGTATAAAGAGAACCAGTTCGGGACTTCCCAGCCATTCATCCATCCATGGAAAAACACGGGCAACTAGGCAAAGATTCCCACTACTTGCCCTGGGAGATTCCAAATCAGTTGGACTGGGGTGGGGCCCCGGTACCTGCAGTTTGTAAAACCTCCTCTTGTAACTCTCATGATTCACAGAACCCGAGCGCCTTCTGCCCGCAGCTTCTTGGTTCTAAGGGTCCCTGGTCCTGCCTTCAGCTTCCCCATCTTCCACGCCCCTCTTGGACTCTTGTTTATCTCAACAGCCATGTGAGGCTGAGGTCATATTATCCCCATTTTACTGAAGAGGAAACTGAGGCTGGGGTGGAGGTGCATGACTGGCCCATCAGGCACCTGGCTCCGCCTGATATTCCTAAACCCAGAGGGCGCACCCCTAACCCCCAACACCCAGGCTGGCACCTTACAGCTGGAACCCAGGCCCACGCCCACCAGAAGTCAATCCAGTTCACAGACCCAGGAGCTGCAGCCTGTTCCCGTCTCCTACCCACCCCACCGCAGGGGCCCCTGAGGCCTCCCCTGCCACTGCAAAGTCTGCCCCTCCCCCAGCATGTCATGGAGTCACCTGGGAAAATCTGGCTTTGGGCCCAGGGTGACCCAGGCTGGATTTCTGGCTGTGCTACGCCCCAGCTGAGTAGACAAGCACCTCAAACTTGCTGAATTTTTAGTGTCATGAGCTATAAAGTGGGGGTGACGGCACCTGCCCTCGGGGTCACGAGGAAGATGAACGAAGCCCCTCGGCAGGTGTTGGGCTCAAAGCCCCAGAGCTGAGGCCTGGGGTTGGGGCCCGAGTTAAGCGTCCCGGCCAAGTCCAGGGCTAGGCCTCCATGGGGACGGCCCAGCTGGGCCGAGGAGGCCGCCCACCACGGGGCCTGCCTCTCTGCAGCCAGCCCGGCCCTCACAAACGAACAATAACAGGAAACCATCCTTGGTGGGGGTGGGGGGGGGGGGTGCACATGGGCCAGGGCCAGCTGGAAAACCTGAAGGGGCGGCGGCCAGGCCTCCCTTACCGCCGGGTGGGGCTCCCCTCCAGAGGCTGTTGGCCGAGCTCTGCACAGTTCCACGGCACGCTCAGCCCCGGCCGCACAGCCAGACGGAACGGACACACCTCTCAGCCCACAGGCAAGGTGAGTGAGGGTCCTTGACTTCCCCATATGTAGAACGGTCATCATCGGCTCCCAGGGAAGCGCCACTCCTTGGGGTAGACTGGGTCTCCTGGCTCACAACAGAGCTGGGAAAGGTGCGCCCAGGGGTGGTGCCGCAGACACGAAGGGATGTTCTCGGGGAAGGGGTAAGCTCGGCTCTCCCACAGGTAGACTCCCAGACTCAAGGGCCCACTGGCTTCTGTGGGTGCTGGGCTCAGATGCTCAGAGGACAGGATTCCGCCTGAGTCGCCCAGCACACCAGGGGCAGAGGACTGGCACCCAAGTGGTGCCCCTTCCCCCACGAGAGAGGATTTACCACGGATGACATCATCCCGTCCCCTCGAAGGCTCTGTGCTGGGATTGGGAGAGAAGCCCTGGAAGGGGAGCTTGGAGCCTCGGCCCTCCCTGTCAGCCACTGCCCCCATTTTCAGTACAGGCAAGCGGAGGCCCTACCTGTGGAATCCCCTCCCCTCCTTCCCCAGACACCGTAGGGGCCGGTTACGAGCTGCGGAAGCTGTAGTTTTTCTCCCCCAAAACCGAGGTACCCGTAGATTGGGGCCCAAGGGACCCAGCAGCCCTCATAATTTTAGAGAAGTTCCCCCCAAAGACTTGGAGGCAGGCGGTCTAGGGTGAGAGCCATCCTGGATACAAATCCCAGCTCTACCACTCGCTTCCCGCGTGACTTTGGGAAAATTACTCAGTGTCTCCAAAACTCAGTTTGCTTCTCTGAACAATGGAGATGGCGATTCTTTTTGCGGTTCATCATGAGACCTGGAAATGATGTCTACAGAAGGCTCTGAAGCACTGGAGCTCACTACTTTATATTACCAGCAAGCCGATGAATTAGATACAGGCTTTCTCCATTTCTCAGTTGAGGCAACTGAGATTTGGGGCAAGAACTCGTACCCCAAAGCCCAGGCTCTTTCCAGAACCATGCAGCTTCTCATGTGCCAGCCTCCTCATCTGTAAACTGGAAGAAAGGGTCTTTTCATGAGGCAATTAAAGGAAGCGATATACACACTTGGTACCGGGAACGGATCGTAGGAGGGGAGCTTTAAGAAATCGCAGCTGAATTTACCTGCCACCCAGAGCTGACCATGGCCTGAGTGTCACAAAGGTTTTGACCCCTGAGGTCGGTCAGTCCCCAGTAGGTGAGAGATGCGTCAGCTCGTGCTCCAGCGAGCGCTCTGGGCAGCTACTCCACGCCAAGCACTATGCTTGTTCCTCACCCCCACCCCATGGACATTTCTGCCATGGGTGGTGGGCAGACAGGATCCTGACAGGAGACGAAGGGCATTCCAGGGGAGGCAGGGAGCCTGGGCAGCTCATTGGACCTGGAGAGGCCAGTGCAGCCAGAAGGTTTTCAGAGCAGGGAGTGGCAGGAGGGCCAGTGATGCAGAAGGCCATGAGTAAGTAGCAGGACCGAGAATTTTGGTTCATCTTCAGGTGATGGGGAACAGCGGGACCCTCCCATCTGGCCTGAGTCCAGCCATGTGTGGGTGCCAGCCTGGAGGTGATCAAGGGGCCCAGGAGCTTCTGCGCCCCCAGGCAGCCCTGCTAATTCTGGCTTCCAGTGGTGAGGGGGTAGGCGAGGGGCCCACTGGCCTTGCAGGGGTTAAGCTGCCCACCCTGCAGTCTAGACCTGAGCGATTGTGCTGCTGAACAAGGGCCGGACATGGGAGCAGGAAGCTGGAGGGGCCATGCTTATTTTCTCCCATAGCTGGATGACTCACAGCTCTGCTGCTGCCTCGGGGATACACAGTGGACACACTGGCCACTAGCTCAGGGAAAAAAATCTTGAGTCCCTTGCCCATGGGATCCATCCCTTACTACTTCCATCACCTCTCTGCACCCCCTCGGCATCCTTGAAGCTACTAAAAGAATTCCCATTTGACAGACACGACCACAGAGTCTGAGAGAAGCTGAGCAGCCAGTCCAAGGTCACACAGTTACTATGAGGTGAAAGCAGGATATGAATGAGGCCAGCCCCTTCTGACCCCACTGCCCTGTCACACTCCATAGGGAAGCCTGTAGAGGGGAGAAGCAGGGGAGGATTGAACCTGACAGTTCAAGCCACAGAAGCAGGCACCAGGATGAGCCAGGAGCCCAATGATCCTGGGGGAGGGATGTTCTAGGAGACAACTGCTGCCCTCAGTAGCTTAGCTTCTGGCTGGAGAGATACTGACAAGCCCATCGTAACCCAGATCCAAGCTGATGTTGGGTGGAGAAATCACAGAAGACTCCCTGGAGGAAGAGCAGGAGCCCCAGAGGATGCTGGGAAGTCTTGGGCCTGCTCTCTGAGCTTCAGTCTTCTAATTTCTCTAGGGCAAGGGATGGACCACATAGTCTCTAAACTGATTCAGGGACCTCCAGATTGTCTGCCACAGCATAACGATCAGATTCTGGCAGGTGCAGACACTGGGAGGAGGGGGAAGTAGGGCCCCTGCGGCTGGGCCAGGAAGGCAGTGAATGAGATTTCCTTCTAGAGGAGAACAGACAGGAGCAGGAGGTGGGCCCAGGGCAGAACCAGGAAATGAGGTCAGGTGTGAGTCGGCCAGTCAAGCCCACAGCTGCCAGGCCAGGCTGAGTGGGTAGGTGAGGGTTGAGACACCCACACATTTACTAAGCACCTACTGTGTGCTGGGCTTTGTACCCATGATCTCATTCAATCCTCCATTAGAGATGAGGAAGCTAGAGCTCAGAGAGGGCAAGGAATGGGCCTAAGGCCACACAGCTCGTGAGCAAACAGGCAAGTGTGTGAGACTTGTTGCCGCCAATGACTGCCTCAGAGCCCCAGACAAAGTCAGAAAGCCCAGAAGAGGCTGGAAAAGGCTCTCCCAAGGGTGGGTTTTCTCTCCTTCAAGCTTTGAGCTGCCCCATTAGGAGATAAGGGAATGACCCAGAGACCCCAGGACAAATTTGTTTCGAATCGTACACTAGGTCTGGTGAATTGGTTGTATCTAGCTCAAAGACTGTATTGAGGATTCAGGGGCTGAGTTCAAGTTCGGTGGGAAACGAACACTGTAATTGATTACTGATGTCTGCCGTGAGTATGTGAATGGCAACCCATGATCTCTGTTTTGCCAGCCCTACCTTCGGAAGCCCCCTGCGCACGGGTGTATGTTCATCAGGGACCCATAAGAAGGACAATCTGACAGTCCTCAAAGGATCAAAATCCTAATGGTGGTGTGCCTGACAAAGTGGTGGGCCGTTAGAGATGCTGTATGGTGACAGGAGGAGCTTCTCTGAGTTCTATCAACCACTGTATGTGCTCTGACCACCCAAGGTGCTGTAGGCAGATTTGTGCGGATTTGTTTTAAATCCTCTGAGGAAGGAGGGAAGGAGTGCAAGATCAGAGCTGGAGACCGAGGCGGGCTGACAGACAGCAGTAGGGACACCGACACCTCAAGGTCCTCTGGGCCTTGAGTGCACGCCGCTGGATGCTGGGATGAAGCGGATGCCTGGTCAGAGACACTCGCGCCAGCAGGCAGAGGCTGCGCTGGAGCGGGAGCCAATCAGAAGACCTTGTGGGGGGTACGGACTGGGGCTTGAAAAGAAGCAGAGCACTCACCCAGGGGCCACAGCAAGGAAGGGCATTCGGGCAGAGGGAACAGCCTGTGTATTCCATAAACGTCCAGTTCTCCTCGAGGCTGGGTGGGGCAGGGAGGTGAGGGAGAGGAGAACCAGAGGGGTGGGCAGGGGCACTCTGTGCTGGGTCTTGAATGCTGGCTCAGGAGCTAGGCTTCACCCTGCAGGGTGTGGGGAGCCAGGGAGGAGCGGTCAGCAGGGGAGCAGCGTGGGCAGCTCTAAGGGGAGCCGAGGGAGGGAGGCTGTTGGCAGAACCCGAGGGGAGAGGATCACGAGAGCAGGTCACAGGGCTGAACTGAGCCCCAAACCAGGATAAAGCCCCAAGGGGCCAGCTCATAGCTGCCCGGCTCCACGGCCCCTGGGGACTCACCCTTCATCCTCCCAGTGCCGGTGATCCCTGAACGAGTTTGGGGGTCACTGGCTCCAACCTCGACCCCAGACTGAGGCTCGAGGTGTGGAGTGGGAGGGCAGTGGGAGAGCCGCCCAGGGCCACACAGGGGGCAGGGGCTCTAGCACCTTCACCCCCACCCCTGCAGGTTCTGGGCCTCTCCTCCCACCTCCTGGCCCCTCATCCCTGACCCGGGGCCTCTGGGCTGCAGCCCAGAGCCTGCAGGAGGCTGGGCTGGGACTGAGCGTCCAGTCCACCCTCCGCGGCTTTGCCTGGGGCCGGGCTCTGCTGCCAGGTCTTGTCCTAGCTGCTGGCGGGCGTGCTGGGCGGGAGAGGGGCCAGCCCCACAGAGAGGAGACTCTTCGGGGGACAGGGGTGTGTGCTTGTGTAGGCAGCACGTTTGTGTGTCCGTGTGGCCTGAGGATGTCATGTGTGTATCCCTGACCTGGAGTCTTCCTCTACCCCACCCCCAAGGGCCCTCCAGTCTGCTCAATAAACGCCCGGACTTAGCCCCTGAAACCAAAGGCTTGAACAGGGTCGGGGCAGAACCATCCCAGCCGGGGGCGTTTGCCAGGCTGCCCGCTGAGCAGCTCCCAGCTGGCCCAGGCTTCCGAGGGCCCATCTAACTACAAAAGGAGGAGCCCCAACCCGCCCCCCTTCCACCTCCCTCTGGGGCCCCCTGGCTCCTTCTTAGAGCACAGAGCTGAGCGGACCTCACAGCCCCTTTGAAAAGGCCAAACGCCAGTGACAGAGGGGGTCCTGAGAAACAGACCAAAGGGAGTTTTGCCTACTGTCTCACAGCAGATCAGAGAGAGGCAGGATTCACTGCTGGGCTGAGACCGTCTGAGAAATCAGGGCCCTCCCCTCTCTGCCCTCTCACATCTTCCTCTACGCCTCCATCAAAGCACCACAACTTGAAACTGTGTTTTTTATCAAGTGGTTAATGTCTCTACACAAGGGTGCAGCCTGTGTAGGCTCCCCACTTGTAGTTCAGTACCTGGCACATAGTAGGTGCTCAATAAATGTTTGTTGAATGACTGTATAACATCCAGGCTCTAGAGAGGGCTTCAGAGAAGTGGTGACATGTGACCTAAGTCCAGGCAGAGGTGAGAGAACGGCAAGTGCAAAGGCCAGAAGCTGTGACCAGGCCTGGTGGGTGTTACCATCCCACAGGCTGGGGCTCCTCTTCGAGGCTCACCAAGCAACACCCCCCTCTTTCTTAATTTTTAAATTTATTTATTTATTTTGGCTGCACTGTGCAGCATGCGAGATCCTAGTTCCCCCAACCAGGGACTGAACCGGCGCCCCCTGCAGTGGAAGCACGGAGTCCCAACCACTGGACCGCACCCTTGAGACCCAGACAGGGAACTGGAGAGGAGCAGAGGCACACAACCTCTCCAGCCCCCGCCAACTTGGCTCAGCTTTCAGAGCCAGTCCTCAGGCCCAACCCAGGCATCTAGGTTCTGAGCTCAGTGGTCCCACCCACTGTGGACACAGACCCAAACCCAGGAGTTCTCCAAGGCCTTGCCCTCTGATCCGGGCATGACTGAGCCCAGCCATCCCCCAGATGCTCTGAGGTTCCTCTGCCCCTTCTCCTGGGCTCCATGCCCATTACCAGGGGCCTGGGCCACACACTCTGTCCTCTCATTGGGCCCCCTGGACCTTCCCAGACTGACCGAGGGCACAGAGGGCCCACCCTCATCCATCAGTCCACTTGGAGCTGCCCCCAAAAGCCTCGTACACAGCTCCAGGGACTGAGCATCATCACGGATCCTGGGTAACAGGGACACAGGCCAGCACCTGGCCTCTGGGTGCCCAGCAGGCACGTCTGAGCTGCCAAGCGAATCCCCTCTCCCCCATGTCTGTTGTCAGGAAAGGCCCCGGGGCTACTCAGCTGGGCATTTCTGAGCACAGAAATCAATTCCAACATCCTCAGGCCCACCACACATCTGTGGTACCGCAAACCCAACCAGCAGCGGCCTGATCTCTCCAAAAACTTGGTGAGAGCAACCAAGAGATGTGACTCCTACTTACAGGAAAGTAAAGGGCTAAAATAAACCTGACCCCAGCTGTGCTCTGACCACACCTCCAGAGGTGTGGCCAAGGGAAATTCTGTTTCCAGCTGTGGGTCCAGCAAATCCTGCCAGCTGACTTCCTCTCCAACAGCAGGAGGAGGAGGAACGATTTTTCGATTTTTCGAAAAAACCCTTCCTCTCAGCCCCCATTTACGTGGACAAATTTCTAACACAAAAGGCAAAAGACACAAATAAACATGGCTTTTCAGATGGAAAAGTCCCTCAGGACCCTCTGAGATTGGGTGTAGAAGGAGCCCAGGATTTAGAAAAAGATAAATCTGGGTGAGGGTTCCAGATCTACCACTTACAAGGTGTTTGTGTCTGAGCCTCAGTTTCTTCCTCTGTGAAATGGGGATGATAATTCCTACATCCTGAGGACAGTGTGAAAACTAAATGAGATTTCATCTATGAAAGTCAAACATGGAGAACAGCTGCTTATTATTACTATTATTACTACCATTATTATTATTATTACATGTTAATGTCACCGCAGAAATAGAGAGAGAGTGGCACGATGGAAAGGCACTATTCGGGGTGAAAGGCAGCCTAAGTTCAAATCCTGGCTCAACCACTCGCCGCTGTGTGACCCAGCAGGGCTCACTCCACCTCTCTGAGCCTCATCTGCAAAATGGGATCACTGACAACTACCTGGCAGTTTGCAAGGCTTAAGTGAGATAAGGTTTCAGTGTGCCACTGAGGAGGTGTTTCAAAGAAGAGACTTTATGAAGGAAACACTTACAGAGCTGTGAGCTCAGTCAAGGGAACAAACGGGATGTTGAGTCCTGCAGAGACCAGCAGCAGACCACCGCAGGACCAAAGGGACAAAGAGGAGGGAAGGGTGTTTCCCGAACCCAGTGAGGGACGGATGGGAGCCACAGAAGCTACCGGGATGGAGAGGTGCAGCCACAGCAGTACAAATGAACCAGAGCAGACAGCAGCAGGGAGGAAGTACCCCAACTTTTCTCCTCCCATCCTCAGACACCTGCTAGAGCCCCCATTGGCCAAACACCAGAACCTCGCGCCTGTAGGCCAAGGGTCAGTCCCCTTGACACAGAGCAGAGGTCAGGGGAGGGGTGGGGGAGTAGATTCAGCAGGGTAGGGACCTGCAAATCCCCCAACCAAATGGTTGGGTGTTCAGAAACAAGAATGGTAAGCTAACTACTCAGTAGAGCAAAACAGAGTGTCGGTGAGGATTCATACATGCTTGGTTTTATTCTTAGCTACTTTTTTGGCCATGTTACAAATGTTTTTTTCAATTCAGGCCTGAAAACAACCCTGAGAGGTAGACACTAGTGTTCCCATTGTACAGATGATGAGACTGAGGCTCAGAGAGGTAAAGAGTCTCGCTCACGGTCACAGAGCGGCAAAGCAGCACAACTGACATTCTCTAAACCACAGACCCTGGAATCACAGCCGTCACCCTGCTCTGTGTGAACCCAAAGAGGAGAGAGCCATGTGTCAGGTGTGGCTGGGCCTTGGGGAAAAGGGAAGATGTAGACAGGGCAGGTAGAAAGCCATTCTCCAGGAAGGGAAGGAAGCTGTGATTTGAGCCCAGCAATGGGACCTGGGTGTCAACCCTGGGACGAGCCCCAGGCAGTGCTGCAGTGGAAGATGCCCAGGGATGCATGAGATGCAAGGTGAGGACCAGGGATGGCTCCCCAGAGGAGGACATTTGGGCTTAATCCTGGATGACAAGTTCATGAGACAGAGAAAGAGTAAAGACCTATGGGGCTGTCCTGGGCCACTTCTCCTCCCTCGCTACCTGTCCTCCTTCATGTTCCAGCCTCACAGTTTGAGCACCAGCCACGTGAAGGGACTGTCTGTAAGCTGCTCCAGCCCCACCTTCTTCCGCACACCAGGCCATGTCTCCAGCAGCTGCTGGCCATGGCCACAGAGATGTTTCATAGCAACTCCAACCTGACACAGCCCACACAGACCTTTTGGTACCACTACCCGTCTTCCGAACCTCAGCAAAGCCCTGCCCCCGCCAACTGCTCAGGCCAAAGACTCGAGAGCCATCCTAGATTCCTCTCCATCCCTCACCCGCTACATTCCATTCACAGCAAGTCCTGTTAACTCCACCTCGAAAACACATCCCATGGCCACGCACCTCTACACCTGGTCTGGGCCACCATCAACTCTCGCCTGGATGACAGTGACCTCCCCTGCTGGTCTCCCCTCTCTCCCAGCCCGTCTCCTCACCTCAGCCAGGGATCTCTTCAAATCAGATCATGTCACCTTCCCTCGTGCTTAGGAAAAAGCTCTCTCTAGGCTGCCCTGTACAACCCAACTGCATTAGTTTCCTCCAGCTGCTGTAACAAACCACCCCAAAGGTGGCTGGCTTGAAACAACACCAATTTATTTATTTATTATAGTTCTGGAGGTCTGAAGTCCGAAATGGGTTTCGGTGGGTGAGAATCAGGACTGTTTCCTTCTAGAGCCTCTAGGGGAGAATCTATTTCCGTGCCTTTTTTGACTTCCAGAGGCCGCCCCCATTCCTTGGCCTGGGGCCCCACAGGCCAAGGAAACAGAGGATGGAAACCCCAACCTCTGTTTCCATCATCACGTCTCCTTTCTCCTGATTCTGACCCTCCTGCCTTCATCTTTTAAGGACGCTGTGATTGTACTGGGTCTATCCACATAGTCCAGGATAATCTCCCTATTTCAAGATCCTTAACTTAATGCTATCTGCTGAAAGTCCTTTGCCAGGGAAGGTAATATTCACAGGTTCCAGGGGTGAAGACATGGACACCTTTGGGGAGCTGTCACTCAGCCTACCATCCCGACCTTGTCACCTCTTCTGGAGCCCCCATTGCTCATCTGACCCAAGGGCCTTCTTTTGGCTCTTCAAACAAACGAACCGTTTTTCTACCTCAGGGACTTTGCACTTGCTGACCCTTCTGCCTGGAATACCCTCCCTTCCCCTGGCATTCCCAGGGCTGACACTCCGATGTTGGCATGAATATCATCTCTCTGAAAGGCCTCCCCTGGCCTTGAAGTCTCAGCCAGCTGCCCCCTCGCCCTCTGCTGTGTCCCCCAGTGTAATTCCCTGAGAGCCTCTGATCAGCAGCTGATGTTTTTCCCCATGTACTTATTTTCCTGGGGTTCCCACGACAGCGTGCACTCCCCGGGGACAGGTCCTGTCTGTCCTGCTCACTGCTGCACCCCAAAGCCTAGCACACAGTAGATGCTCAATACGCATCCGCTCAGGGCGTGGCCTCGTATCTTGTCCTGCCCAGGGGCCTGAGAACTTCTCTCTCCCCATTTCTCAGTTTCACTTCTATCTGTTTTACTTTTTCATTTTTTGAGTCACTTCTCACTTGAGGGAGGAAGAAGGGAGCAAGACATGCAGTTCCTTTTGAGGCAAAGAAGGAAATGACCCACCGGGCCTGAGCCCAGCGAGGCTGGCCAGGGGTCACAGCTGCCACCTCCCCTGAGTCAGGACCAGCTTCCTGGCAGAACTCTCAGCTCCCTGAGCCTTTGTTCACTGCCTTCCTCCGGCCCAGAGCAGCTGCCCTTTTCACAGCCCACCTCAAAGGGCACCAGGTCTCCTCCAGTCTGACCACCTCATTGAGGACTGAGGGAACTGGGACCGGAAGCCTTCCCAGGCACATGGCACCTGCGTTCCAGGCCCGGCTAATGCTCTGTCCCAGCCAAACCCTGCGAGCCCACTTCTGCCTGGGCCAGCAGCCGGGGGCCACAGGGGTGCTGGATGCTAAGCTCAGCAGGCCCACAGGCCAGTCTTCACACACCCCCCCGGCCCTCACTGAGGACAGCCTGGCGCCAGTGTCTCAGAGGAAATGTTACTAGAGTTTAGAAACCTCCTGTGCTGTGCAAAATCCAGCTTCTCCCTGCGGCCAGGGCGGGCGACAGCCAGGGAGGTGGCCTCCCATCCAGCACCCAGTGGGTCCCTGCCCCTCTCCAGGCAGGAGCCCTGATTCTGACTCCCACTCCCACCCACCAGCCTTCTTCCTCTGAACCATCCCAGGAGCCACAGGTCAGTGACACAGGGACCAGCAAGGGTAGACTGATGGGGTCAAGGGCTGAGAGGGCATAGTGACAGCCGAGGTCACAGCCTCTACCCACCCTGGGGCAGTGAGACAAGCCCTCTTCCTTCTGGAATTCAGGATGAAGTCGGGCCCTGATCTCTGGGTGACCCCAGATCCCCATCCAGGTTGATCCCATGTCCCAAGGGCTGCCTTCATGGGGGCAATCACATGGGGTCTTGTGCTTAAAAGGACCCCATGCTGGGTTTCACATTCTTCCGTCTCTGTCCTGAAATTCTTAGTAACTTTTGAGAAAAGGACCCCACGTTTCCATTCTATACTACGCCCCACAAACTACGAAGCTGGTCCTGCGAGCCCAGCCTCTCTACCCACCACCCCATCCCACCCCTGTTCTCGTGACAGCTCCTAAGCTAATCACCAACTGTGAGCGCTGCGTCTGGTGAGGGCCTGGCCCTCTAGGTCACCACATTTGGGTTTCTTAAGAGCCTTCTAAGACAACATCAAAGCAACACTGCCACAGGGGCTCTCGGACTAGCCGGGGGGCATGTTTGTTCAGAGGAGTCTTTAAATCCCACCACACAGCAGCTGCTAGGTCAAGAGAGGGCAGTAGGAAGAAGCATGAACTTTGGGGCCAGGCCGACTTGGTTTGAGTTTGACTCTGAGGCTTCCCATCTGGGTGATCTCAGAAATGTTACTAAACCTCTCTCTTCCTCTGCTCATCTATAAAGTGAGGGTCACAATTATACCCACCTTTTGGCTTACTGGGAGGATTAAGTGCGATAACACATATAAAGTACTTGGAAGAGTGTCAGGCATTCAATAGTTATTGATATTTATTTTTTGGTACTTATTATACTTATTGATGACACTTATTGATAAATGTCAGCTGCTGAGGTCAGACACCTGGGCTTTATTCTCAGCCCCACCATTTACTCCACTGTGAACTTAACTTCTCTGTGCCTCAGTTTCCCCGTCTGTAAAATCCAAGCTGGGTGTTCACCGCACAAGGCTTTGGGAGCTACCATCCACATCAGCATTGCTCTCTCCTCCAGGAAACCTTCCCTACAGCTCTCCTCTAGCCTCCCCTGTCGCCCATGCTTGCTTGCCCAATAGCACACGTGACTCTTAAGTACGAATTGTTTCTGTGTCTGGCTTCCCCTCCCAGACTAGGAGCTCCACGGGGGCAGGAAGAGGGTGTGGTTCTGCTAGTCTGAGCAGAGAGTGAAGGATGAAGGGTTAAACAGTTCAGTGCTCCCCGGGAGATGCTCGCACCCCACATTCCCTGATGGTCTCTCTCCTCGTCCCTCAGAACCGTCCGTCCCGGGAAGATGCAGGTGTTCGTGATGCTGCTGGCTGCAGGGGGCACCTGCCTGGGCCTGCTGGCAGCAGCTGCAGTGGCAGTCAACCCTGACCGACCCAACCCCCCCAGCTCGCTGCCCATTCACCGGCGCCAGAAGAGAGACTGGATCTGGAACCAGATGCACATCGATGAAGAGAAAAACGGCTCACTGCCCCACTATGTGGGCAAGGTAAGGCTCAGGCCCCAGAGCGGGAGAGGCGTGCCGTGGTGGTGGTGATGATAAAGACAGTGACAGGTGCTGTGGTGGCTGCAGGGAGAGATGGTGGAGGTGGCAGATGTCATGGTGGCGGTGACTATGGTGATAGCCAAGGAGAAGGTGGTGGTGGTAACAGCGGTGGTGGTGGTGACGACGACGATGATCGTGGAGGTGGAGGTGGTGGTGGTGGTGGTGGAAGTAATGGTGAGCACAATGGTTCATCTTTCTCGCAGACTTTGGCCTATGGAGTGAGTATCACTGGCAGAAGGGCCACCCCGTGCACAAGCTAAGGAGGGCAGCCTAGCATGGGGGCTCAGGGCTCAGGGCAGGACCAGCCAAGGCTGCCATTAACTTTGCGCACCTGAGAGGTCTGGAAGACCTGAGCAGACTTCTACAGAACTGTGCTGGTGACACAGCTCATCATCCAGGCCACGATTTGCCATCTCTAGTCGAGGCCTTTGAACCTCCTCAGAAAGCCCTGTCTCTCAGGGTGTTTTGCCCTAGCATTTAGGGCGTTATGAGCTCCAGATCCTAGGACACCCATAACAAGGCACTTGACCCAAGCCTGCCCTCCAGGGCGGTGTCTACGACTCTAAACCCTCATTTCATCCCATTTAAAACATGTCCGTCCTCAGTCACCTTCCTAGAGCTTGGAGCTAATCTGAGGGACTAATGAACTATCTTCCTGTGTAAAAAGGTCGCTGAGGTCAAAACCGTACACTCTAATTGAAAGGAATGGCTCTAGGGGCTTCCCTGGTGGTGCAGTGGTTGAGAGTCCGCCTGCCGATGCAGGGGACGCGGGTTCGTGCCCCGGTCCGGGAAGATCCCACATGCCGCAGAGCAGCTGGGCCCGTGAGCCATGGCCGCTGAGCCTGCGCGTCCGGAGCCTGTGCTCCGCAGCGGGAGAGGCCACAACAGTGAGAGGCCCGCGTACCGCAAAAAAAAAAAAAAAAAAGAAAAAGAAAGGAATGGCTCTAGTGGTGGAATTTCACACACAACGACAGGGAGATGGATTAGGTATTTCAAGAGTTTTCAGTGAGGAGAAAAATTCCTTTCCAGTGCTTTAAAATCTCACCACGTCAGTTTCTTGGAAGCTAAGCAGGGTCAGCTAAAGAAAGATCAGTGTACTGGTGAGAGGAATTATGGTCCCAAGCACAAGGCTGGGCTCTGGGACATGGTCAGGGGGCAAAGACAGACACGGTCCACACCCTCATGGAGCTTGTGATCTAAAACAGGGGCTGGCCACATGTAAATCAGTGAAGTTAGAACACTCCCTCACACCATACACAAAAACAAACTCAAAATGGTTTAAAGACTTAAATATAAGACATGATACCATAAAACTCCTAGAAGAGAACATAGGCAAAACATTCTCTGACATTAACCACAGCAATGTTTTCTTAGGTCAGTCTCCCAAGGCAAAAGAAATAAAAGCAAAAATAAATAAACGGGACCTAATCAAACTTATAAGCTTTTGCACAGCAAAGGAAACCATAAACCAAATAAAAAGACAACCTATAGACTGGGAGAAAATATCTGCAAATGATGTGACTGACAAGGGCTTAATTTCCAAAATATATGAACAGCTCATATAGCTCAGTATCAAGAAAACAAACAACCCAATCAAAAATGGGCAGAAGACCTAAACAAACATTTCTCCAAAGAAGCCATACAGATGGCCAACAAGCACATGAAAAGATGCTCCACACCACTATTAGAGAAATGCAAATCAAAACCACAATGAGATATCCCCTCACAGCAGTCAGAATGGCTGTCAGCAAAAAGTCTACAAATAATAAATGCTGGAGAGGGAGTGGAAAAAAGGGAACCCTCCTACACTGTCGGTGGGAATGTAAATTTGTGCAGCCACTATGGAAAACAGTATGGAGGCTCCTTAAAAAACTAAAAATAGAGTTACAATATGATCCAGCAATCCCACTCCTGGGCATATATCCAGAAAATATGAAAATTCTAATTCAAAAAGATACACGAACCCCAATGTTCATAGCTGCACTATTTACAATAGCCAAGACGTGGAAGCAACCTAAGTGTCCACCAACAGATGAATGGATAAAGAAGGTGTGGTACCTATAAATAATGGAATATTACTCAGCCATAAAAAAGAATGAAATCTTGCCATTTAGAGCAACATGGATGGACCTAGAGGTTATCATACTAAGTGAAGTAAGTCAGACAGAGAAAGACAAATATCATATGATACCTCTTATATGTCAAATCTAAAAACATGATACAAATGAACTTATTTACAAAACAGAAACAGACTCACAGACATAGAAAACAAACTTACGGGGCTTCCCTGGTGGCGCAGTGGTTGAGAGTCCGCCTGCCGATGCAGCGGACACGGGTTCGTGCCCCGGTCGGGGAGGATCCCACGTGCCGCGGAGCGGCTGGGCCCGTGAGCCATGGCCGCTGAGCCTGCGCGTCCGGAGCCTGTGCTCCGCGGCGGGAGAGGCCACAGCAGTGAGAGGCCCGCATACCGCAAAAAAAAAAAAAAAAAAAAAAAAAAAAAAAAGAAAACAAACTTACGATTACCAAAGGGGAAAGCAGGGGAGGGATAAATTAGGAGTTTGGGATTAACGTATACATACTACTATATATAAAACAGATAATCAACAAGGACCTACTGCATAGCACAGGGATCTATATTCCGTAGGTTGTAATAACCTATAATGGAAAAGATGTATACACACACACACACACATATACATCACTTTGCTGTACACAAGAAACTAACACAACACTGTAAATCAACTATACTTCAATTAAATAAATAAATACATAAATAGGGGCTGGTAGAACTGCGCCGCCATGCGGTTTTGTAAATAAAGTTTTATTGGAACAGAGCCACACCGTGCACTTAACAAATGGTCGTGGTTGCTTTCATGCTACAATGGCAGATTTGAGTAATTGTCCCAAAGACCATATGATCCACAAAGTCGAAAATTTTTACTATCTGGCCCTTTACAGAAACAGTTTGCCCACGCTGGTCTAGAAGGGCAGCATGTATCAGACAAAGAACCCCACACATGCTGGAGATGGGGGAGCCCTATGGTTATAGAGAAACAGGCCAGAAACGACCCCTAGATGGGGAAGGGTCAAGTCTGGCCTCAGCACCAGAAATGCCATGGCAGATGGCGGTGGAGCCAGCTGGGGAATCTATACTCACAGCCCTGCCCACGGCCCTCTCCACTGCTCACTGTGCCCAGGCCTCCTCTGGCCACCAAGAATGGCTGGGAAATTCAGATCCTTCAGTCTGGCTACTCAGAGGGGAAGGCGCTTGCCCAGGGTCACACAGTGAAACCAGGATAGAGCCCTAGGAAAGCACAGGGTTCCTGACTCCCAACACCGATGTGAACTCTGTGCCCTAGAGGAAAATGCCATCGGCCCATCTACTCCTTCCCAAGGGGATGAGTGTGCCGTGAATCAACCTCCAAAGAGAATGGCTGCCCCCCAACGAATATCCACGGGCTGAGTCAGGGACAGTCAGCAGCAAGCAGGGCCACCGGCATGCCGCCCAGCCGGACACGGCAGACCTTGGACGGCTCGCCCGAAGTCCTCTGCGCAGCAGGAAGAGCCTCAGGCCTGCCGCCCCCTGCCAACAGTGTGCACTTGGCACCTGGCATGGGGACAGAGGGTCCCGTGCAGTCCCCACCCTGGGAAGAAGCAACGGTGTCTGGGAGAGGCAAGGACAGGGCTCCAAGGATCACCTCCTGGCTCCAAAGACGTCATCGGAGGGAAGGAAGTCCCTGATTACCAAGATCAGAGCCAGGAGCCTTTGTTTACAGAGCTGTTTGCTGGACAATGGGAGCTGAGTGGCCTTCTGAATCCACAGACATGGGTCAGCATAGCTTTCGGCATTAAGATGTTATATCCAAATATAGGGATAATTTAAAAAAGGGGAGGGCCCCCCAAACCTATAACCGCAGTCTGTCTAATCGTGAGGAAAGCATCGGACAAATTCCAATAGGGGGCATCCTACAAAACACCCAACCAGCACTCCTCAAAACTCTCACGGTCATCAAAAACAAGCAGAGCCTCACGGACAAAGAAAACAAACTTACGGTTACCAAAGAGGATAGTGGGGGGAGTGGGATTAACATCTACACACTACATATGTATAAACTAGGCAAACAACAAGGACCTACCATACATCACAGAGAACTATACTCAGTATCTTGTAATAATTTATAATGGAAAAGAATCTGAAAAAGAATATATATGTATATTTGTGTATATATATATATATATATATATATATATATAAAACTGAATCACTTTGCTGTACACTTGAAACTAACACAACATTGTAAATAAAGTATATTTCAATTAGAAAAAGAACCATGGAGAATCTGAGAAACTGTCCCAGCCAAGAGTAACTTAAAGGAACATGACAACTAGATGTAATGTGGTATCCTGGGTGGGATCCTCAAACAGAAAAAGGACATTAGGTAAAAACTAAGGAAATCTGCACAAAATATGAACTTCAGTTAATAATAATATATCAGTATTGGTGCATTAATTACAACAAATGTACCATACTAATGTAAGATGTTAATAACAGGGAAATTGGGCACAGGATGTATGGGAACCCTCTGTACTATCACCTCAATTTTTCTATAAATCTAGAACAGTTCTAAAACATAAAGTCTATTTAAGAAAAGTTGGAGGGAAGGAAAACAGAAAGTCATATCCAAATGAAGTCTTCTTAACACTATTTATTTGATGATACTGAGAAATTATCAAAGATGTTTAGGTGTGAGTCAAATGCAATCTCAGGCAGAATTCCAGTAACAGATCAAAGCTGACTCACGCCCCCTTGCTACTCCTGCCCACATGGATCCTAATGCACCCACCAGAACCAGGCTTGGAACGACCATCCTATCCTAACCCTGAGTAACTCAGACAGGGCCCCAGACTGTCCCTCCTTCTTGACCCCCACTGTCCTCCCGCCCAAGTCACAGGTTCCAGCGCTGGCGCATCACTTCTTGCCTCCTGCCCATCTGTTCATCGTATGTCCCGGCCACTGGGCTTCGGGACCTCCCCACGAACCATCTGCCCCTGCACACCCGCAGCCCTGCTCCAGGATACTTCTTCACTACCTCCAGCTACAGCCTCACCTCTCTCCCGCCCCGCCCACCAAGGGGGAGGAGCCTCACTCCCTGTCCCCACTTCCTCACCTCCCCGACTCTTCTCTAAAGCCCTGTCACCCGGGAGCTTTCCTGGTGGCGCAGTGGTTGAGAGTCCGCCTGCCGATGCAGGGGACGCGGGTTCGTGCCCCGGTCCGGGAAGATCCCACATGCCGCGGAGCGGCTGGGCCCGTGAGCCATGGCCGCTGAGCCTGCGCGTCCGGAGCCTGTGCTCCGCAACGGGAGAGGCCACAACAGTGAGAGGCCCGCGTACCGCAAAAAAAAAAAAAATAATAATAAAGCCCTGTCGTCCGGCTTCTCAATCCACCACCCCCTAACGCTGCTCTCACCAAGGGCTCCGATGACTGCACCCCTGCTAAGCCTAGGGATGCTTTCCAGACCTCGTGGGATCTGACCACACCCATCTTGATGCTCCCTCTTCTGTCCTGAGACCCCACTCTCTCTCAGGTTCTCCTCCAGCCTTTCTGATGCAACACCTTCACTCAAGGCTCTTGTTCCAACTGACCCTTAAATGCTGCCCTTCATCAAAATCTCAGCCTCTTCTGCTTCAAACCAGGCCCTGAGAGAAAGAATGGGGTCTGGACTATCTTTATGCTCCCAGGCTGGCACCTTGTAGGCATCTGATTTTTTTCTTTTACGTTATTGAACTCTATTTTTTGAACACCCTAACCACCTATGGGAGGACCATTCAACATGTATGAAATATGATTAGCTTATGTTCCTAATAGCCTCTGTTTCCAAGATTCCATAAATGAAATGTTCAGCAATTCTAAACTTCTAATATCCTTTAATGTAGGCATCTAGTGTGAATAACAACTAGCATTTATTGAGAGCCTGTGCAAATTGCTTTACACACATGATTTTCCAAGTCTTATTCCTAAGGACACTAACAGTATGTGTAACAAAGAAAAAGGATTCAGTGGTCTAACAAGTATAGGAAATCCTGAGTTAAACAGAGCTCAGTGGAGTTCTTTTCTGCAGAACTATATGTTGTAAATCTCCAAAAAGAGAACATTTTATGCACCATTCCAAAACTAAATGACTGAGACCACTGATGTGCTGATAAATAGTTGACAACTGGCTTTTGAGGGGAAAAGATCCTGTTTGTAGCATTTGCCAATTTCCTTGGTATAAATACTTTCACCATGTCTGTTGCAAGCTACCAACTTGATGCCACTGAAGGCAGAGTTGGGAACAGATGTGCATTAATACAGCATTATCCAATATTTCCATCATTCAATACGATCAACATAAAAACTCAAGAACAGGGGTGGGATACGGAGGGTGGGAGGGAGACACAAGAGGGAGGAGATATGGGGATATATGTATATGTATAGCTGATTCACTTCGATATAAAGCAGAAACTAACACATCACTGTAAAGCAATTGTGCTCCAATAAAGATGTAAAAAATAAGACTGTTTTTTTAAAAACTCAAGAGAACATAGTAAAATGTAGTAAAATGACAGTGTTAGGAAGCAATAGATTTATAGTACGTTACCTTTGTTCGTTTGTTTGTTTTTGCGGTACGCGGGCCTCTCACTGCTGTGGCCTCTCCCGTTGCGGAGCACAGGCTCCGGACGCGCAGGCTCAGCGGCCATGGCTCACGGGCCCAGCCGCTCCGCGGCATGTGGGATCTTCCCAGACCGGGACACGAACCCGCGTCCCCTGCATCGGCAGGCGGACTCTCAACCACTGCGCCACCAGGGAAGCCCCTACCTCTGTTTTTAATATGATTCATTTAATTGTAAGTTGATATAATTGGTTTTTTTTAATAATGCCATGCCCTGGCACACTCACACGGGCACACACTCACACGCACACAGCCACCACTGCTATTTCCAGTTCACGGCGCCTCTCCTTTCCTAGATTAAATCAAGCGTGAACCGCAAGAACACCAAGTACCAGCTCAAAGGAGAGTCTGCCGGCAAGGTCTTCCAGGTTGATGAGAGCACAGGTGACGTGTATGCCTTTGAGAGGCTGGACAGGGAGAAGATCTCTGAGTACCAACTCATCGCCCTCGTGGTGGACAAGAACACTGAGAAGAACCTGGAGTCTCCTTCCAGCTTCACCATCAAAGTTCACGATATCAATGACAACTGGCCTGTGTTCACGCACCGGGTGTTCAATGCCTCCGTGCCCGAGATGTCAGGGATAGGTACGTACCCGGTCTGTCTGTCTCCCTCTCCCCTCACTCGTCCCTGGCATGGAGGCACCTCTCCCATTGGCAGCTTCACTGCCTGGGGCAGGATTCAGTGAGTTCCGGGCAGCTATGGGGATGCCCATATTGCCACTTTATATGACTCGAAAGGAACTCTGGTCCCTAAAGACTAAGCTCTGACCTGGCCCCAGGCGGAGTCCTGACCGTCACACACACACACACACACACACACACACACACGTCTTGTTACTCTTTGGAGCCAACGCCACCCACTGCTCTGACTCTCAGGGCTGGCATGCCAAGAGCGTAGCCTTTGCACATGAAGGAGGCCAACTCTTCCACCAAGACAAGGAGTCACCTTTGGGGTCCACACAGGAGTGGAGGGGGGCGGGACAGGGACACACCTCATCCCAAGGTGTGTCAGCAGCCTGGACCCCAGGCCTCCAGAGGAGACTATTCCTTCCTCAATTCTACCCCCAGCCTCCAGGGGGTGCCAGAAAAGGTCTCCCTTCCCCAGCCCTTAGTCCGGGCTCTCTCGCCAGGTCTCAGGACCAGACCTTCCTGTTAAGTATGGGGAGCCTGGAGTTCAAGGGGAAAGAGATGTGAACCCAGCCCTTTGGGGGCCCTTCCTATTCTCTTGTTCTCATGCTTCCAGAAGGAAGAAGCAGCCCTTACTGCTTCTCCCCATGACCTCAGCCACTCACCTCTTCCCTCATTTCCCCCATAAATGAAAACCACCTGTTCTCTTTGCCCTTCATGTTTCACGGAGCTGGGCCTCCACCACTGCCAGCACTTTGCCCCCAGGCAGGCTCCTCAGAAAACAAAGCAGCCTTTTCTCCCTCAAGACCTGGGGGAGGGGGGTTCAGGGAACAGCCTGAGCCCCACCGGCCCTCATCTGGGAATGGGGTGAGGGGCTGGCCATCGCAAAGCAGCAACCCTGGATTCTCTTCCCCACAGGGACCTCGGTCATCCAGGTGACAGCAATGGATGCAGATGACCCCACTGTGGCAGACCACGCCTCTGTCGTGTACCAACTCCTGAAGGGAGAAGAACATTTCAGCATCCGTGGTTCTGGTCTGTGTGACTAACCCCCCCCGGGGGCGGCACTGGCTTGGAGGGGGTGGAGGTGCAGGCACCGAGGGAAGCCCAGTCTGCCAGGTGTCACTGACCACTGACCTACACCACCCTTTGGAGGCAGTCCGTACCCTACGTCAAGACAAGGTGGCTGGTGAGGGCAGAAGGAGGCAGACAGGTGCCCAAGACGTGAACTCAAGTCCAGGGGACAAAGTCAGGACCCAAGCACTGACACGAGAGGTGGAAGAGAATGCCGGTTAGCAGCTCCAGCTATGGAATCAAATGGATCTGGTTTCAGAACCCATTTCTGCTCCTCACTGCTTCTAAAGACCTTGGGCAAGTCAACTGACCTCTGTGAGAGCTAGGGCCCTAATCTCAAAACGGGGGAAGCTTATATTCACCTTGTACGGTAGGTGTGAAGTCTGAATTAGGTAACATGTAATGAGCACATGGCCCATCGTCATTATCCACTCCACGTGACCCAAAAAACTGTAAGGACTGAGTCTTGGGAGCAAGACAGAAGTCCAGGTGGTCAGGCCTGAGGCAAGCCATCTTTCAGAGTGATGGCAAACACACAGCACAACCTACGCTGCACCAAGGCAGCCATCACTAACCCATCACAGCACTCTTCCCACTCTGAGCCTAGATGTGGCCTCAGGTTCTTGCTCAACCCAGTGCTCCAGGTGGCTGGGACCAATACTGGACCAAAGCGTTTGGCCTAGCAGTGCAGGGCATGGAGGTGGAAGGTGGTTCACCCCTGGCTCTCAGTCCTGCCTGCACAGTGAAATCACCTGGGGAGCTCTGAAGCCAGGTGCCCTATGGGTAGCGGCTGGGCATCACTATTTTTTAAAAGCTCCCCAAGTGGGCTTCCCTGGTGGCGCAGTGGTTGAGAGTCCACCTGCCGATGCAGGGGACACGGGATCGTGCCCCGGTCCGGGAAGATCCCACATGCCGCGGAGCAGCTGGGCCCGTGAGCCATGGCCGCTGAGCCTGCGCGTCCGGAGCCTGTGCTCCGCGGCGGGAGAGGCCACAACAGTGAGAGGCCCGCGTACCGCAAAAAAAAAAAAAAAAAAAAAAAAAAAAAAAAAAAAAGCTCCCCAAGTAACACGGCTCCTGATGTGACACTTTTTGCAGGACTAATTGTCACAGCGAACAAAAACCTGGACCGAGAGAAGCAGGCCAAGTACGAGATCGTGGTGGAAGCACGAGATGCCCAGGGCCTCCGGGGGGAATCGGGCACGGCCACCGTGCTGATCTCTCTGCAGGACGTCAACGACAACTTCCCCATCTTCACACAGTGTGAGCCCCTCCCCTAGGGCCCCGGGCAGGGCGAGGGCTGGGATACTCCAGGCTCCGTGACCCGGGAGCTCTCAGAGAGGATCCTGGCATCTGTCTACCTCTCTCTCCAACCCAGGGCGGGCCTACGTCAGGGGTGTCTTTCCGGTGTTCCCCATCTATGAACACGTTCCCAAGGCTGTCCAACTGCCCCTGCCACGGAGCCCTCACAGGCCAGCAGGGAGTCACACTCCCTGCTGTGTGCCACCGTGTGCCCAGAGTCCCACTACCAGATAGGACCACTTTCACCCAGATCCCACGGGCTCAGGAAAACCCAGACCCCAGCTAGAAAATCCCCATGAGCTGGGGAACAGGGGTTCAGCAAAGCTCCAGAGCCAGAGCCAGGGCTGGGCTCTGACCCATCCACAGACTGATTCTCCCCCCTTTTGACACACCCTGGGTGGGCTGGGGAGGAAAGTCAGATGACTGATCACTTGCAACTCCAATGCTGATGGCTCATGCAGAGGCTCAGCCACCCCAAGGACAGGCGGGTTTTCCCGAAGTGGCCTCCTTGTGTACGGCACAAGCTCCCTGAAGGCAGAGATTCTCTCAATCGTCAATTAACAGGTCCCCTAGCAAGGTGCCTGACATACAGCAGATGCTTGATAACTATTTGTCAGGTGGATGGAAGGACAGAGCACAACCTCTTTGCCTTGGGACACAAAGTTCCAGAGGAATTACTACTACTACTACTACTACTACTACTATTTTATTGTGCCCGTTTCCTGTAACAAAATGTATTGGGATAGTATGGGGACAATCGCCTCATCTATCTCATTAACCCAGTGCCCTTTGGGGCGCCTCTTTGCATCAGCCAGGTACCTATTTTCTGTGCCCGAAGACATCCGTGTGGGCAGCCCCCTGGGCTCTCTGTTTGTGGAGGACCCAGACGAGCCCCAGAACCGGAAGACAAAGTACAGCATCGTGCAGGGCGAGTACAGGGACACCTTCACCATCGAGCCTGACCCCAGCCGCAACGAGGGCATCATCAAGCCCATGAAGGTTCGCAGACCTGTGGCAGTGACATCAGATGTGGGGTTGGGGGCTCCCGGCTTCCTCAGGACTCAGCCAGGGGTTGCTCCCGGATCAGAGGCCACCAAAGGTGCACGTTCTGGGTCAGTTTGGAGCTGGCCGTGTGCTCGTGGACACTGTGACCCTGGCGCTGGGAAGGGGAGCCAGGACAGAAGGGTCAGTACCTTAGGCTGGGCTACCCCGGAAGCAGACCTTGAGGCAAGGATTTGGGTGTAAATAGTTTACTTGGGGAGTGATCTCAGGAAGCCCCAGGAGCAGTGAGATGTGAAAAGGAGGGAAGCGAATACAGGCTCCTCAATGAGCAGGTGAACACCATGGGCGAGTGGGGTGCAGTCCCGCTGGGGACATCTGGGGGACAGTGTGGAATATGCCTCAGAGTCGCAGCAGCTGTGGGCTGATTGAGGGCTCCTGGGGGCTCACTCCCCAGCACTTTCTTCCTTTTTTTTTTTTTAAGATTTATTTATTTATTTAATGTATTTTTGGCCACATCAGGTCTTAGTTGCAGCATGCAGACTCTTCATTGTGGCCTGCGGGCTTCTCTCTAGTCGTGGTGTGTGGGTTTTCTCTTCTCTAGTTGTGGCGTGCAGGCTCCAGGGCGCGTGGGTTCTGTAGCTGTGGCGCGAGGGTTCCTAAGTGCGTGGGCTCTGTAGTTTGCAGCACACAGGCTCTCTAGTTGAAGAGCGGGACATCAGTAGCTGTGGCACGTGGGCTTAGTTGCCCCGTGGCATGTGGGATCTTAGTTCCCTGACCAGGGATCGAACCTGCGTCCCCTGCATTGGAAGGCGGATTCTTAACCACTGGGCCACCAGGGAAGTCCCCTCTCTGGCACTTTCTGATCTGCCCTGGGCATGGGGCCAGGAAAGCCCTGGAAGATTACAAGTGCTTGCAGCTGAAAGCCATCAGCATGTAAGGAAATAGTGAATGCCGTGGGGAGGGGGTGGCCATTGGCAGCGGCTGCTGCTGAGAAAGCAGTTGGACTGGCTGAATCTAGAAGAGGAGGGAAGGTCTGCCAGGGGCACAGACTGCTTCAGAATGGCCATGCAGAGGACTGGGAGGCCAAGGCCAGTGATGACCTGCCTCAAAGGGGACACTCCAGAACCCCTCTGCCTGAGCCAGGCCATTCCTCCAGCAGACCTCTCCCGAGTCCTTCTCTGGTCCAGCCCTGTGCTGGGGACTAGATATACCCAGGGGGGGAGTCAGACGGCCTCCACGGTACCAAAGCTCTCAGCCAGTAGGGAGGACAGACACACAGACATAAAGGGTACCCAGGCAGGGAGCAATTACCTGTGTTGGGAGGGGCAGGAATGGGTTCTGAGAGGGCATCTGATTACCTTCAGATTGGCTTCCTGAGGGGTGAATAGGAGTATGCCAAGCGGGCAAGGGCAGGAGGAGAGACTTGAGCAAAGGCACAAAGAAAAGGAATGTCTTTAAGGAGCTGGGGATAGAACCACTAGTCTGTGGTCCCCTTGATAGCAAGACTGTGGCTGATCCACTGGTTGTCCTCAATACCTGGAATTGAGCCACGGTCAGGATACACGGGAGACAGCTGAAGACAGCCAGGCCACAGCCCCCTCATCTGTAAAAAAGGGGGTCATCCCAGTGTGACCTCGCAGGGTTGCTGTGAAAATCACCACCACGTGCTTGGCTCAGAGCAAGTGCTCACCATAGTTTTCCCTTTGCAGCCCCTGGACTATGAACGCATCCGGCAATACAGCTTCACCATCGAGGCCACGGACCCCACCATCGACCTCCGCTACCTGAGCAGCACCTCCACCAAGAACATCGCCCGTGTCATCATCAACGTCACAGATGTGGACGAGCCCCCCGCCTTCCAGCAGCCCTTTTACCACTTCCAACTGCGGGAGAACCAGAAGAAACCTCTGATCGGCTCAGTGCTGGCCGTGGACCCCGATGCCGCTAAGCGGAGCATCAGGTAAGGCGGGTGGAAGGCGTGACGATGGTGATGATCACGACACCACCCAGGCACTGAGGCTCTTAGGCCTGCTGGACTGAGCCCAGGACTCAGAGGGGGAAACTGGCTTCTCCTGGAAGGTACATGGGACATGCACAGAGGCACGACAAGAAGCCCAAGCTCTTCCACTAACCCATGTGGCCAGGTGGAATCTTGCTCTGCCCAGGCCAGCATGGTCCTGGCCATCAGAGCTTCCCGTTGTCTGCTCTACCTTGAAGGGGAGGTACGAGCTCCCACAGGTCCCGTCTGGGGAGATGTGACAGTCAAGAGAGCAGCCAACTTGACATCCATGAAACCCCTTCGCTAAACATGATTTATTACATTTGTCTTCCCAAAACCACAAAAGGAAAAAGTGTTTATTTCACACAATCAAACAACACAAGGATCTATAAAGAAAACATCATAACCCTGATTTCCAGACAACTCATGTTCATGGTGTGCTGTGGTCCTATCATGCCTTTCTTCGTGACCACACAAACATCTACATACATTTATGGTGGATTTGTCCTTTGTTTGTTTGGGGGATTTGATTGTTTTAAAATTTTTTTGGATCATACTATACCCATTTCATCACTACGGCAAGTCCCTCCCTCAAGTGTTTTTTCACTTTATATATCTTTAATGCATTCTCAAACATTCATTCTTCCACATGAACCATAAAATTCTTCAGTTTTTAAAAAAGCATCAGAATTCTCATGAGAATTGTGTTTATATACCAATTTGGGGAGAGTTAATGTTTCTCTGTTATCAGGTCTTCCTGTTAAAGACAAATGTGTACCTCCATTTTGATCACATCTCTTAAGTTTTAGGACAACTGTTTTCATGGCCATTCTATTCTAAATGGTCTATAATGATAATTTTTATTTCTTCATTGATCCAATGGTTTAAGAGACTTTTTTTTCATTTACAATTGGTAGGGCATTTTTTGGCTTTGCTTTAACTTGTTCTGTGATGTAATGCAATTGTCTTCGTGTGTCTTTCTGTCCATTTTTTTCTGGAATATCTAAGCTTTTGCTTTATGTATTTTTTCTATTCAGTTAACAAAGGTTTATAACTATTTTACCTTCATTATGACTTGTCACTTTCATCCTTATGACATTTTGTCCTCAATTCCATGTTGCCTGATGTAAAGTTTGTCCTGTTTTCATGTTACCCATGTTTGCCTGAAATAAATTTTCCAACCTTTACTTTTAATTTTTTCTAGGTCATGGGCAGTAAGTTGTCTCTTGAAACTGGAATGTAATTAATTGGCTTTGCCTTTTTTTTTTTTTCCATCTTTACTGGAGTATAATTGCTTTACAATGTTGTGTTAGTTTCTGCTGTACAACAAAGTGAATCAGCTATATGTATACATATATCCTTATATCCCCTCCCTCTTGCATCTCCCTCCCACCCTCCCTATCCCACCCCTCTAGGTCGTCACAAAGCACCGAGCTGATCTCCCTGTGCTATGTGGCTGCTTCCCGCTAGCTATCCATTTTACATTTGGTAGTGTATATATGTCCACGCTACTCTCTCTTCATCCCAGCTTCCCCTTCCCCCCCGTGTCCTCATGGCTTTGCTTTTTAATCTACACTGAGATGCTTTGTGTTTAACCTATTTACATTTTTCATTGTAAATGATATGTTTGATCTTACTTCTTTTATCTTGTTTTACATTTGCTATTTCTCAAACTTAATTACTTTTTTCCCTTCCTCCATCTTTGTTGTAGAGTCTATTTTTTCATGTTATTTTCTCGTAGATATTTGGATAGAGTACACGCATTTTTACTTCTACCAGTGAGATTTGCTTCTATCTGTAAAATTTTAAATGTTTTCCTGGACCAATATTTTCTAGTTAAAAATCTCTGTCTCTCTCTCTGTCTGTCTCTGTCTCTGTCTCTCTCTCTCTCTCACACACACACACACACACCATTGCCTTCCTATATATGATAAAGATATCAATAGTTTAATTTTAATTCCTCCCAAACCAGATTTTTTTTTTAACTTTATTTTGAGACACTTGTTAGATGAAGTGAGTTTTCAAAAAAATTTTTTTCAGGACCCATCTTGTGGATGATATACTTCCCGAATCCTTGCATATTTACAAATCAAAAATATTATCAATGCGTCCTAGCATTTAACTTTGTGAGAATGTCTGGGGTGAGTCTGATTTCTCTTTCTTTATAAGGACGTACCTTTTCTGTCTGGACTCTTTTTGGTTTCTTTATATAGCTCTGAAATTCAAAAGTGTCATCAAGATATAGCTAAATATTGATCTCTTTTTAAAATTACGCCTGATATCAATGACTCTTCTATAAACTTAGGCCTTTCTTCAGATCAGGAAGTTTTCTTCTATTATATCTTTTGTTATTTCTTCTGTTCTCTTTGTTCTGGAATTTTCCTCAGTATTAGAAATATATATATTTGGAATGTTATATATTTTCATCTCTCTTTTCTTCTCTTCATGCCATTTTCCTTAAGAACTTTTCCAATTTTTACTTCACAAATTTAATTTCCTTTCAATCACTTCGTACCTCTTCCAGCCCCTTTTTTTATTTCTTCCTGGCTCTTGCCCAACTATCTTTTCATTAATCACAAAATGCGATCCAAGCTGTGGTATAGTTGATTATAGTGCCACCTGCCTCAACTGTGAAAGTGCTGTTGATGGAGTCTCAAGTACCACCCTCAGCCCAGTGATGGCAACACGGCCAACATCAAAGGGATTATCTCACTACTCTGACTCCCTCTGGGTGGTCAAGTGCAATGAGCAGTGAGAGGAGGATGGGGGATGGATGCAAGGGACAGATCCTGAAGGGTCTCATCTGTCCCGCTGGGGAGTTTGGACTCAGCAAAGAACAACGGAAAACCTTGAAACTCTCTCCCGTGGGCAGATACTCCATCCGCAGGACAAGTGACAAGGGCCAGTTCTTCGGAATAACCAAGCAGGGGAATATTTACAATGAGAAGGAGCTGGACAGAGAAGTCTACCCCTGGTGTAACCTGACAGTGGAGGCCAAAGAGCTGGATTCTAGTGGTGAGTGGCCCCATTTGCCAGGGGACCTGGGCTCCTCTCCTTTTCAAATCGTCAAAATCTATCATGTTGGGTCTCCAGAGGTGCTGTAAGCGCCTGCTGATGCACCACTCGGTTGGGATGCTGTAGCGCCTCCATCCCCAAGTGTGGATGGACCAGCTGCATCCACGTCATCTGAGACTTTGTTAGACGAGCAAAACATCAGGCCCCAACCCCAGACTGAATCAGAATCTCATGCACACTACAGTATAAGAAGCACTGTTCCGAAACAGGCTGCCAGGTGTCCCTGTGATGAGAGTCACCTGAGGCACCTCTTAACCACAGAGCTTCTCAGATGCCTCCCTGGAGGTTTTGGTCCAGTGGGGCCAAGGAATGTGCACTGAACGAGTGCCGTGTGGTCGTTTGGAAAAGGCTGCTTTGGAGGGTGTTTATGTGCCAGTCAGTGGGCTGAATTCAAAATCTGAAGCAGTTTCCAACTCCAAGACTGTGAGATTCTCCAGAAATTAGGGTAACTGCTGCCAAAGGGAAAGGCAAGTATCGGAGTTGTGCACTCTTAGCCTCTATGAGAAAATCACAACTGTCCTCTGGGAGAAGGATCAATATTCCCACCTCACACAGAGAGCACAAGGGCCCAGGGGGTGACTTGGCCAGGGCCCCACCGGTGCTACCTTGAAGGGCCCCTGCTTCCTGCTGGCAGCACGTCCCCCACCTGGCAGCCAGGTCAGCTTCAATGGACTCCTGCGTACTGTCCAGATCAGTCTTTGCCCCTTTCTTCCCCATCTAATCTCACTCATACAATTTTTAACTCTTATAGTAATAGTTGGCTGCCCATTTTAAAATACGGAAAACACAAAAAAGGAGAAGAAAATTATACCCTCATATTCCCACCGTACACAGATAATTACTGTTAGCACTGTAGTGTACTTCCTCTCGTCTTTTTACGATATGTATTTTTATACAAGTGAGATCATAATACTTGTATAAATATCATATCCTGCATTTCTACTTAACCTTATTCCAGAATCATTTTCTCATGGTACTAAAATATCTTTTTTAAAAAGACTGTAATTTTTAAAATGTAATTTACCTGGGCATTGCAAACAGCCACACAGTCCATTCTTTTAAACTGACGTAATTTATTAATGCAATCTCACTTAGATCGTTTACCTTTTCAATTATTTCATAATTAATTTATTTAAATCAGTTTGATTGCTTAAATTGCTGAATTAATAATTACTTAATTGATTTAATTAAAACCTTTAAAAATACACTTCTGTTGTTCACCTTTTCGATTCTTACAGCTAATTCTTTAGCAAATATCCTTGTGCTTGAAGCTTTACCCCCTTCCTCTTCCACTCCCTTCGACCAGGAGGCCATCCCTGGCCTCCCTTCCAGATGTCCATAACCCCCTCTTCCTGCAAAAAGAGCGCCCCTCCAGGACTCCCATCCATATACATTCTAATCCCAGGGCTGGCACCTGCTGAACCCACTGTAGTGATGAGTCCTTTCCCCCGCAGGGACCCCCACGGGCAAAGAATCCATTGTGCAGGTCCACATCGAAGTTTTGGATGAGAACGACAACGCCCCAGAGTTTGCCAAGCCCTACGAGCCCAAAGTGTGTGAGAACGCTGCCCAGGGCAAGGTGAGTCTAACTCAGGTGGGAGGGCAAGGCAGCGTCCGCCTGGGGCAGGCCGAGGGGCAGCACCTCCCAGCCACGGTCAGCCGGCATTTCACTAAGTTTAATGTAACTTGTACAACAGCCTTGAGGAAAGGTGACATTATCCCCACAGAGGGTGAAACTGAGGCTCAGAGAGAATGTGTAGTGAGTAGATTGGCGGGGAGGTGGTGGTAGAAAGAGTGGCTCTGTGGAGACCATTTAGGTTAGTGCTACAGGTGAGAGGCAGCCACGGTCAGGTCTAAACCCAAAGTCCCTCCCCATCACTGAAACCCCGGCCAACCCAACACCGCTAATGACCGGCCCCCATCTTCCACCCTCTAGCTGGTCGTGCAAATCTCGGCAATAGACAAGGATATAACACCACGAGATGCGAAGTTCAAGTTTTCCCTGAGCACTGAGGACAGCAACTTCACCCTCACGGATAATCACGGTGCGCCTCAAGGCAGTCAGGCTGGCTCTTGGGGGGCTCGGGGACGGGGTTGAGTCTTGAAGTGCCAGGGTCAAGGACCAAGCCACTGAACTGGGGGCAGGCCCTCAGTGGGGCTTTCAAGTTACAGGGGGTTTTGTACAATTCCCACCACATACCTAACTGGTCTGTGCAATGGTCAGAGCCACCCTGGCACACTGCTACGTCCACATGGCCTGCCCTTCCCCAGAAGATGCTCAGGTTACTGAGGAGCACAGAACAGATATGCGGTGTAGACAGCTTGGTTCACAAACTAGCCAAAGACTCCTTCCTGCGCTCAGCGCAACTGCAAATTGCTGTATGACATAGAACTTTGAGGTTGCTTCCAAAGAGGCAAAACTGGACATTTGAAACCCGAAATGCCAAGGATACAGTGTTTTAATTTGGCTACAATGACTACTTACCAGCAGGTGTCCTCGGGACAGGATCTGGTCCACCAATCACAGCCTAGAGAGCCCTGTGATGTCAGTAGCGGCCAATCAGAGTTTCTCATGAGTATGTGCTTCCGAGTGTCAGTGCTGAGTTGACTGAATTCCAGCCAAAAGCAGACAGGCTTCCGTGGCTTCTGCACCTTCCTGAGAAAAACACAAAAAATCCCCCTTGGGTCTAAACAGAACAATCCTTCACCCAGAATGGGGTGGAATCCCTGCCCATCCCTAACTGGCAACACTGTGGTTGGTGAGGATCCTTGTATAGAAACAGCCATTGCCACCTTTGAGGAAGGTCAGGGAGTGGGGTCCCTGAGAGCGAGAGGCAGACCCAGGGGATCAGCCACAGACTCGTCCTTAAGGAGCCTCCTGTGGGATGGGGATGGTGGCTATGACGCGTGGACAGTCAATGACAGACCATTCAACATTCCGCTGTCTTTAGTAGTAAATAATATGGAAAAAATACCTGTCACCCCATCCCCAGCGCCCACCTCAATCCTGCCTCAGAGGAGGGCTGCAATGGAGAAGAAAGCTTAAACACCAACCCAAAGACACCCCATATGTGACCAGGAGACTAGCTTGTTGATCTCAGATTCACTTAGAACATAAATGTCCTGCTACAATATTAAATGAGTATAGTGAGAAATCTCTAATTTCCCTCATACAGTGTCAGTGGCCATGGCTTCCATTTGAAATCTAAAAGATGGCCTCCTTTGCTTTTGGCTTCCTGAGTGTGCCAACCCCACACAGCTAGGTAAACCCTGGAACAGGGAGTCCCTGGACCCTCTAACCATCATCATCTCCTAGGAGCCAACAAAGGGCAGATTATCCAGCCACTGACTCAGAAAGGCGGGAGAGGGGAGGGGGAAAAGGAAGGAGGAGTGGAGGGGGGCGGTTCTGAAAAACCAGCATGTTAAAAAATCTCCCTGGGGAATTCTGTACATGGATTGATTGGAGCTGAGAGGGAGAGCCTATGTTTGGGCCAAAGCGCATTCTCAATTCCAGCCTGACCAGGGAATCCTCAATTACATATGCAATCATTCCCTCCGTGCCCCAGGGAACTGTGCATTGTTTTTACTTTCTAATGGATTTTCAGGGATAGCAGAAACAGCCTTAGAAGTTAGCCCAATGCTAAAAGACTTTTTAAGACTTTATTTCCCCCTGATTGCTCATCAAAGCTTGAAACAATGCGTTAATTAGCTGACAGTCACCTTTTATTGAAGTAGAGTTACGGGTCAGGCATATCATTTGCCCACAGAAACAGAAAGCAAGGGTTTTACATTCTGGCCAAGTCCTTCTTAGAGGCTAGGTCGAAGCAGCTGCCCAAAACATCCCCTGTCTGGAGGAACAGACCTGCGCTCAAATGGCTAAAACCTGAGGCAGGGGGTGCCAAGGGCAGAGACACAGCCCAGGCAGCACGTGGGCTGGTGCAGTCACCAAGGGCTTCCTGGAGGCGGCAGGCAGTGTGGATGAGAGGATGGGCACTCCAGGCCGCAGAGCCTGACTCCGAGGACTTGGTGTTTCCAGATAACACGGCCAACATCACAGTCAAGTACGGGTATTTTGACCGAGAGCGCACCAAGGTCCACCAGCTGCCCGTGCTCATCTCGGACAACGGGAGGCCGAGCCTCACAGGCACCAGCATGCTGGATGTGACCGTGTGCAAGTGCAACGAACGCGGCGAGTTCACCTTGTGTGAGGAGGTGGCCGCCCAGGTGGGCATCAGCATCCAGGCGCTGGTAGCTATCTTCCTCTGCATCCTCACCATCACAGGTCAGTGCCCAGGAGGATGGGAGGGGACACTGAGGGGGCTACACAGGAGAAGGAAGAGGCCAGGGATCCAGGCCCAGCCCTGCCTCCAGGCCCTAGTGCAGGCCTGTGCTAGGTGTAAGCTTCACCTCCTTGGGTGCCTAACTGTGGGGATGGTGGGGGAGCGGGGGGGAAGAAGGGGGGACTCAAGTCTCCTTCCCCAGTTTAAAATACTTTATATATAACATTCACTCATTCAACTGACATATTTTGAGCACTTATTGTGTGCCAGGCACTGTTCTAGGCATTTATTTACATAAAACCTCTTCTGAGGGAATTCGCTGGCGGTCCAATGGTTAGGACTCTTCACTCTCACTGCAAAGGGGCCGGGTTCAATCCCTGGTCAGGGAACTAAGATCCCACAAGTCGCACCTGCTTTGAAAAAAGAGGATCCAGTTCTTCTTTTGGAGAGAAACGGAAAGTTTAAAATTTCTAGTTTAGATTATCGCCAGTGGTTTTCTTTCTATTTTTAGGATTTCTCCAGACTTGATATCTCTTTTCCTCTTGTTTGGGCCTCAGAAATTTTAGGAGCATTTTAGGCCTTGCCTTAGTTTGGGCTCCCCAGGAAGCAGACCCTGGGACCAGGATTGGGGTGCACATGGTTTATTTGAGAGGCACTCCCAAGAAGCCCCAGAAGGAAGAGGGGGAGTGAGACTGGAAAGGTAGGCAGCCGATCAAGGGCAAGGTGTCACACAAGCTGCCACCATGGGACACTGGAGCTTCTTCTCACTGGAGACTGGGTGGCGGCACTCACAGCCCATATTTTTCCAACGATGCCCACCAGCTGATGGTGGGGCTCCTCCCAGAGGTGTAAGTTCTGCGTTTCACCTGGGGCAGGGGCTGGCCCTCCAGAGGAAGCCCTTGGGTGGTTAGAGGTCACCCTGTGCACTACAATGACAGGACTGACCGGGGGACACAGTGAGGGACCCACATCATCTGCTCCAGGCCTTTCCTGCCAGTGGCTTCCCTGAGAGGCCCCCTGGCAGTGCCCCCACTTCTGGGGCTTCCGTGGCAAAGAGTCCAGACCCAGATTTTCCTCTCAATAAAAATTAGTAATAATGATATACTGGCATCACCACCACACACAGAATTGCACTTAACCTCATAGCCACCTTATCAAATACAAACAGAGCAGAGGAGTCATCACCTCCATTTTATAGGCAAGGAAACAGAGGCTCAGAGAGGGCATCCTGGCTTTTCTTATGTACGGAACAGTTCGTTAAGTAACTCGAGGCTAGAACGACAGAGTCTAGGGATGCTCTGAGCCTACTTCCGGGAGCTCTCTGCCCCACGTGGTCCACCCCTCCTAGGGGTTGGCAACTGCCATGCAGTCACACAGCTCAGAGCTTTGAGCAGGGCCAACATCACACCGCTGCCTGATCGTGGGACTCTGGGCATGCCACTCAGCTTCTCTGAGCTCGGTTTGCTCGTGTAAAATGGGATATTAATACCTACTTTGAGTAAACGAACGTGAAAATGTGCCAATACCATGCCAGCATGTACACAGTAGGTGCTCAAGAGTAGCTGCTGCTACTGCAACGGGTGCCATGTCCACCAGCACCACCAAGACCCGTCGTCATCATCATCACGGCTCAGAATCTTTGCACTCCAAATTCCAACTCCATCCCTTTCCCCATTTCCGCCCCAACCTCTGGCCTCCTGGCCTTTGGACAAGACACAGAAGGATTTGCCACGGTGGTTAAGAGGAGGGAGGAACTGAGGATGCGGGTAGATGGGGAGGAGAGTGGCAGGAGATGAATGAACTTGAGGGAGGCCCGCTCTGTTGCTCTCCCCCCAGCCCTACTGTGGCCAGGACACCAGCAAGGATGGATCCTGGGTGGGGGTGGGGTGGAGATGACTCTGGAGTGGGAGTGAGGGTGGACCCACCAGGTGTCTAGACCAAACCAAAACTTCTGCGTTGGCCCAGCTGTCACTGGGAGCTGGGCTGGCCCGGGGATTCCCAGGGAGGAGGGGAGGGTGCAGGTAAACCTCAAGGCGGGGGCGTGTGGGGGTGGGGGGTGTTGGGGGGAGTCCCCCGGTCTGCTGGGCCATGGCCGACCGCTCGGGCTTGCTCGTTCGCAGTGATCACCCTCCTCATGATCCTGCGGCGGCGGCTCCGGAAGCAGGCCCGCGCCCACGGCAAGAGCGTGCCGGAGATCCACGAGCAGCTGGTCACCTACGACGAGGAGGGCGGCGGCGAGATGGACACCACCAGCTACGACGTGTCGGTGCTCAACTCGGTGCGCCACGGTGGGACCAAGCCCCCGCGGCCGGCGCTGGACACGCGGCCGTCCCTCTACGCACAGGTGCAGAAGCCGCCGCGGCACGCGCCTGGGGCGCACGGGCCCGGGGAGATGGCCGCGATGATCGAGGTGAAGAAGGACGAGGCGGACCACGACGGCGGCGGCCCACCCTACGACACGCTGCACATCTACGGCTACGAGGGCGCCGAGTCCATCGCCGAGTCCCTCAGCTCCCTGGGCACCGATTCATCTGACTCGGACATCGATTATGACTTTCTCAATGACTGGGGGCCCAGGTTCAAGATGCTGGCCGAGCTGTATGGCTCGGACCCCCGGGAGGAGCTGGTGTATTAGGGGACCGCGGGCCGCCGGGCCTGGGTAGCTCAGGCTAGTCGGACACGGGCACTGAGCCCTCCAATCGTAGCACTCATGTCCCAGCCTAACAGCCCTTCCTCATGGGTCCCAGAGACCTCACCACCTTGGATGGCAAAATCCAAGTCCCTGAAATGTCCAGGAACGTATTTCAGTGATGGCTACTCCCAAAACGTTGAAAAACACCAGGCTGGTGTTCTGTCTGGGCTGAGACATCCACATAACCCTGTCACCTGCGACTACGGGTCCAACTCAAAGACTTTCTCAGTCTTCTCAAAGCAGATTATGCTCAACTGCCAGGGGGAGGTCTTCCCCTGAGGTCCCTGAACCCCTAGTGGGGGGAGGCTGGGGGGGGGGGGGGTCCTGGTGCCTGTCACCTGGAGGCAAGGGGCTGGATGGCATGACTGTGGGGCGAGACTCTCTAGCCCAGTCCCCCAGGAGACTGGGCCCGCCCCCCAGGCCTGCCCTGCTTTAGCTTCCTCACACCCTCCCAAGACCCCCAGCATTCTGCAGCCTCTCCCCAGGCCTGTCAAAAGGGAGGAAGGGCCTCTTGACATCTCCCGACCTTGGGTCTTGAGGTGACCTCGCTGGCCTGCCATGCCTGTAACTATGCTGTACTGGGTACTGAAAATTCATCCAAGGTCAGGGAAATGGCTCGTTGAACTTTAAAGCAACTGTGAATTCATCCTGGAGGGACAGTGGAGACCAAACGAGACCACAGATCATAGGGTGAGGGCCATCTCCACACCCACTCCCTCCAGAGAGGGCCAGGAGTCGCTGTGACCCCAATTTGACACTCACGACACCCCTCCAGTTTTGCCTGGGAAGCGGGGCAGATGTTCCCGGAGCAGAAGATCTCTCCCTGCCTCGCCCAGTCACTCATTCATGCTCTTTCTTTTTTCTTTCTCTCCATCTACTCTTGATCTCTTGACTTAGAGGCACTTAAGGTGTGACCCACATCAACTCTGGCCAAAGTCCAAACCCAAACATGACTGCGCAACACAGCTGTGTCATTTGCCTTTACACCTCGTTGTTGCCACATCTCAGGGAACCCCAGCAGGGCCCCATCCCTACAGAAGGCAAGGC
This sequence comes from Phocoena sinus, assembly GCF_008692025.1. Lineage (NCBI taxonomy): Eukaryota > Metazoa > Chordata > Mammalia > Artiodactyla > Phocoenidae > Phocoena > Phocoena sinus. The sequence continues at coordinate 39,453,945 of NC_045781.1, forward strand.
CCCTGCTCAGGCCCAGTGGTCACCTGCTCCTCTTCCACTTTCAGCCACGTACGGGACTTTCCACTGCAAACACACCTTGGGGAAGTGGCATCACTCAACAGGGGTGCGGGGAAGGAGGCAAACTCTCTGACTCACCATTTGTCATGGACCAAGGTTCCTGCTCTGGGCAAGGCCCCTCAATCCAGGGGACTGTAGATAACACTTACTTTTTATTTTTAACCAATAACGAGTTTTTCGTATTTTTTTTTTTTTACTAATGATACTTATACATTTCTAGCTCTCACAAACGTATAGAATAAGGGGTTTTGCATAATAAGCAGGTTGCTATTTAGGTTAGCAATTTTAATTCAGGTTTTTTAGTTGGATAAACAAATTCCTGTAACCTTCTATTTCCTACCATTGTAGTAATTGCTCTAGTGATAATGACTATATATATATTGGCTACACTGGTGCATGGGACATACTGTATTTTTTTATAACTAAATAAAGAAAAATCTTGAAATACTTCTCTTTCTAGAGCTGAGCGAGCTCATGTGAAACACAAGCACATACACCACCACCATCATCAGAGGAACCCAGGGTGCAAGGCGACACGTGCAGTCAGGATTTCAGAAACACACTGCAGGAAAGTGATTGCAGCAGAGGGACACCTAGTCCATCCAGGTCTCCTCTCAGAGCCCCATGCCTTCCCTCAGCCTCTGTACGTGGCCCCCAATCCCACCCCGACTCTACACAGCAGGCAGGGCCTCTGGAAGCTGGAGCTGCCACACATTTTCCAACTGAGAAATGAACCAGATGAGTAATATACATCAGCAGTGAGGGAGGAAATCAATCTAATTAGCTGGTTGACAACAGTGATTGAGCAGCTGGCATTTAGTGGGGTGTGTGGACCCCAACATTGGGGTCCTGCCTGGAAAACCTCACAATCGAAAATGAGAACAGGAAGCCTCTTTGCCAGACTTAGGACTTGAATTGGGTAGGTGGGAGATGAAGCTCACTGCAGCAAGGCCCCCGCTCCTTCGTTTCCTGCAGCATTTCCGGGGCAGTGTGACTCCCAGTGATGAGATTTTGCAAACTGTGCTCTGGATGAACACTTTCCTGGAGCTCTCAGGGGGCAATTTGTCTTAATTCCAATTTTGCTCTAATTTCATTGGGATTTTTTTGATCCGTTGGTTATTTGAAATGTATTGTTTAATTTCCAAACATCTGTGAATTTTCCCAATTTCCTTCCATTATTGATTTCTAATTTCATTCCACTGTGGTCAGAGAACATAAGTTTTATGATTTAAATTCTTGTAACTTTACTGATAACTAGTTTTATACCCTAACATATGTTTTATCCTGAAGAATGTTCCATGTGCACTAGAGAGGAATATGTATTCTACCGTTGTGATGGAGTGTTCTATAGTGGTATGTTAGTGTTGTTCAAGACTTTTATTTCCACACTGATCTTCTGTCTAGTTAGTCTATCAATTATTGAAAGTCTAATGCTAAAATCTCCAGCTGTTACTGTTGAATTGTATATTTCTCCCTTCAACTCTTGTCAGATTTTGCTTCATATATTTTAAGTCTCTGTTGTTACGGGCATATAATCTTATAATTGTTATATCTTCTTGATGGATTGACCCTTTGAGCATTATCAAATGCACCTCTTCACATCTAGTCACAACTTTTATCTTAAAGTCTATTTTGTCTGATATTAGTATAGTCACTCCAGCTCTCTTTTGGTTACTGTTTACATGGTATATCTTTTTCTGTCCTTTTCTTTTCAACCTATTTGTGTCTTTTAATATAAAATGTGTCTTCTGTGAACAAAATATAGCTGGATCAGGGCAGTTTATCCATTCTACCAATCTCTCTTTGACTGCAATGTTTAATCCTTTTACATTTAATGTAATTACCAACAAGGTAGGGTTTATGCCTGTCATTTTCCTATTTGTATTCTTTGGCTTATGTCTTTTTTGTTCCTCTATTACCCCATTATTGCCGTGTTTATGTTAAATAGATATTTTATAGTGTACCGTTTTAATTCTCTTGACGTTTCTTTGACTATATTTTATGTTTTTTTCTTAGTGGTTCTCCTAAGGATTATACTTAAAATCTTAACTTATAACAATCCAGTTAGAATTTGTACCAACTTAATTTAAGTAGTGTACAAAACTTTGCCCCTAATAGATCCACTCCCTCCCCGCTCCTTTGTGCTATCGCTGTTGTACATATTACATTTTTATACATCGTATGCCCATCAACATAGATTTATAATTATTGCTTTATGCAGTTGTCTTTTAAATCATATAGGAGGGAAAGAAGAGTTACAAACTATATATATATTGCCTTTTTTTATATAAATGTATTTATTTTATTTGTTTATTTTTGGCTGCATTGGGTCTTCGTTGCTGCGTGTGTGCTTTCTCTAGTTGCGGCGAGTAGGGGCTCTTCTTCATTGCAGTGCGCGGGCTTCTCACTGCGGTGGCTTCTCTTGCTGCGGAGCACGGGCTCTAGGCGTGCGAGCTTCAGTAGTTGTGGCTCGCGGGCTCTAGAGCACGGGCTCAGTAGTTGTGGTGCACGGGCTTAGTCGCTCCACGGCATGTGGGGTCTTCCTGGACCAGGGCTCAAACCCATGTCCCCTGCATTGGCAGGCAGATTCTTAACCACTGCACCACCAGGGGAGCCCTATACTGTCTTTTATATTTACCTATACAGTTACCTTTATCACTGATCTTTATTTCTTCATGTGGATTCAAGTTACTGTCTATTTTCTTTCATTTCAGCCTGAATGATCCCTTTAGTATATTTTGTAGGGAAGGTCTGCTAGTGAGGAATCTATTTTATCTGGGAAGTCTTGATTTCACCTTTATTTTTTGCAGGATAGTTTTGCTAGGTATGGAATTACTGGTTGATAGGCTTTTTCTTTCAGCCCTTTGCATGTCATCCCACTGCCTTCTGGCCTCCCTGGCTTCTGATGAGAAACTGAGTGTTAATCTTATTGAGGAAACGTTTTATGTGATAAGCTGTTTCTCTCTTGCTGCTTTCAATATTCCCTCTGTCTGTGATTTTCAACAGTCTCATTATGATGTGTCTAGAGTTGATCTTAGGAGTTCATTGAACTTTTTAGATGTGTAGATTAATATTTTTATCAAATTTGGGAAGTTTGGGACCATTATTTCTTCAAATATTCTGTCTCTTTCTCTCTCTCCCTTCCTCTGGGACTCTCATTATGCATGTATTAGGATGCTTGCTAATGTCCAATGGGTGTCTAAGGCTCTATTAATTTTCTTTTTTCTGCTCCTCAGACTAGATTATCTCAATTAACATATCTTCAAGTTTGCTGACCCTTTCTTCAGCTAACTCACATTTGCTCTTGAGGTCTTCTAGTGTATTTTCCTTTCACTTACTGTACTTTCAACTCCAGAATTTCTATTTGGTTCTTTTTTATACCTCTTTATTGATATTCTCTATTTGTTGACACACCACTCTCATACTTCTCTTTCATTCTTTAGACATGGTTTCCTTTAGTTCTTTGAAAAGATTTTAAATAACTGGCTTAAAGTATTTGTCTAGTAAGTCCAACCTTTGGGTTTCTTTAGGGATAATTTCTACTGAATGCTTGTTTTCTTATGAATGGGCCATTCTTTCTTATTTCTTGGCATGTCTCATAATTTCTATAGAAAATTGGATATTTAAATAATACAATATGGCAACTGCAGAAACCAGATCCCTGACCCCCAGAGTCTGTTGTTGCTGGGTTTTGTTGCTTCTGCAGTTTGTTTAGTGACTTTCCTGAACTAATGCTGTAAAGTTTGTACTCTTTGTTGTGTGTGGTCACTGAAGTCTCTGTTTGGTAGTGGTCAGCTAGCAATTGGACAGAGGCCCTTAAATGCCTGGAATGAATAAGTCTCTCAGCATTTGCCAAGGTGTTCTGTATTTTGGGGAACTCCTCTGATACTCAGGCAGGCAGTCTACAAATCTGCCTTAGCCTTAACTTTTTGTTGCACAGAGCCTCCAGGTCAGTCAGAGGTGAGAGCTTAGGGCCTTCCCAGGTCTTCTCTGAGAATGCGCACATCCCTGCACATGTGAATGGCCTTTTAGATTCCCAGGAATATGCCAAAGTTTTTCAAAGCCCTCTGTGGACAGCTCATGCCCTAACTTTTCCTTTAAGACTTTCGGTTAGCTCCTTGTTTGCCCCAGTTGTTATCATTGCCTCAGGCAACTGTGATGTTACATGACTGCTACTGATTATTTTCAACAAATGCCCCCAGGAAAAAAGGCTTGCTTGCATTAAGCAAGCTTCAAGCCAGGTCAAATAAACACAACCTTTCAAGGGAGGTCATCTAGGGAACCACCAGATGGGTCAGATGAAGACAGTTACCTGGGAAATTGAGCTTTGGAGGAGTTGCAATTCTGTTCTGCTCCTTCCAGTGGCTTCCAGGCTGCTGATTTTCACTGTTAATTGTGGAGCTACTGGGTTTCAAGGCTACTACAGGACTGGAGAGAGGGGAATGGGACTATGGAAAGTTAAAACACTACAAAGTTCACTATTCTTACCAAGATTTAGCTGATTGTTTTTAATGAATACTCCTTGGATTGTTTCAAGCCTTTGCTTAATTTCCGGAGTTCTGAAAAAGTCGATTTTGATCATTTTTTTCCAGTGTTCTCATTGCTTTTATGGAAGAGAGGATTTCCTTATTCTGCCATTTCTGCTGATGTCACCCCCTCAGGATGGTTTTTGTGTTCTATTTTCCTACTTGTCTGAAGTGCCTGCCCTCTGAACTCACAGTTTTCCAATCCCTGGAGCCCATGGGATCTCTTCACTACTTCCTCCTCCAAGAAGCCTCTCAGGCAGTCCCAAATCAGGCAGTCCCTCTCCCTCCAACCCTCCCAGAGGGGCCCAGCTCTGAGCACTTTGCCACCCTGGCCACACCTTCTCTGACTCCTATTTACCCTGAGGTGGGAAGAGTGATCCTCATGACAGCTAAGGGCTCACCTCTCAGTTTGGAACCTTTAGTGGACACCAGGAAAGGGCACAAACCCAGTGCTCCCTGGAATCTGCTTACCACACTGCACACACCTGCTCGCTCCATGGGCCCCCCACCTGGCCAAAGTGGGCAGGAGCCGCAAAGGCTCTGAGCCCTTCCCCAGTTCAAACCTATGAAGCCAGCATGACCTTCCTCATTTCACAGATGACTAAAGTGAGACCCAGAAAGGGATCTTTCTGGAACTCTGCCTTTCTGGGAAGGCCCCAAGCTCTCTTCTCTGGCTGACCTTGAGGCTCTGTGCGATAAAAAGTGGCCAGAGTCACACGGCGAGTTAAAGAGAGAGTTGGGAGTAGCACCCGCCTCCTGGCTCCCAGGAAAATGTGGCTCTGCGGGAGACTTCCTCAGACCTGGGGGCTTGGAGGGTGGACCAAGAGACATCATCCACACCCATTGTGCCAGTCATGGAGAAAATGACCACTAGGGGGTGCGCGGCCTCAACACGTGCTCAGGACTCGATAGCATCCCGGGGATGGAACACCACGGTATCCTGACACAGACCTCAGGTTCCAAGGGGCCTGGACCTTGGCAGAACCCAGATCAGAGAGGCAACCATGGGGTCTGGCCCCACAACTCACTCTGCACCTCCCCCTCCTGTCAGTCTCTGATGGGGAAAAGAAAGGCAGGTACCTAGTTCCCCATAGGTACCTGTGGCCTCCAGCAGCACTGATGACAACAGAATCTCAACTAGAGGGAGCAGCTGGCCCTGGCTGTGGGATCCCTGGGCATGTGCACCCCATTATCCTTTCCTGCACCAGGGCCCCCTGCCCCAGTGTCCACACTCAGCCCTCCTGCTCTGCTATACCCTGCTTTCACCAAGCCAATCCTGGAGCATCAACTCTGGGCCAGAAAGAGCAGCCATCCTTGAGCACCCTGGTTCCAGGCATCGCCCAGGTCAAGAATCCTTACCATAAATTCTACTGTCCTCGAAATGATAGGTTGAATCTCTGATCTTCACAACCAAAACTCCAGACCACCCAGCAATTCCCCTTCTAAGGACATAGCCTAAGAGAGAAGTACAGCATGTATCTGCCACAGTGTTAATTTCAGGTATATACAAATCAAAAAATAGGAAACAACAGAAATGCCCAATAATAAAAGACTGTAAGGTAAAATATGGCAGGATCCATAAAACAATACTGGCAGCCATTAAGTCGTGACATGGTGATCTTGAGTTGAACTCAAGGTCAAACAAAAAAGCTGAACTCAATGCACTATTTACAGTCAGATCTCAACTTTTTCTAGCAGATATCCATCTCCAGGCTTGGGAATTATGAAAAATTTTTTCTTTTTAATTCTGTGTTTCCCAAATTTTCTATAATCAGCATGCATTATGTTTATAATCAGAAAAGAATGTTATTTTTTTTTTTTTTTTTTTTTTTTTATGCGTTACGCGGGCCTCTCACTGTTGTGGCCTCTCCCGTTGCGGAGGACAGGCTCCGGACGCGCAGGCCCAGCGGCCATGGCCCACGGGCCCAGCCGCTCCGCGGCATGCGGGATCCTCCCAGACCGGGGCACGAACCCGCGTCCCCCGCATCGGCAGGCGGACTCCCAACCACTGCGCCACCAGGGAAGCCCCAAGAATGTTATTTTAATGTTAACTTGTAAACACTTCCTTCTCATTGAAAAACAGTAAATTTGATAAGCAAAGTTTGTCCCCATATATCATTTAAAGTTTTTGTCTTTTAAAAAAAAAAAAAAACGTTTTTGGTTTACTATCTATTAATGCAACAGATACTTTTTTTAAATTAACTAATTGCTTTTGAACCCAGCAAAACAAGTTGTTGATTTTTTTTTTTAAATCATTCCATTGAACTTGGTCCTGTGGGATCTTCATCTCTTAGCCTTTGGAGTTTTTTAACCCCAGATTTCCAGCAACTTTCTGGAGCAGAGCTATTATAGTCCATGGGATGAGGAAAACCTGGTTTTCCAGCCAAGTGACCCCATAGGATTCTGCAATGCACAGAAGTATCCTAGGGACTTCCCTGGTGGCGCAGTAGTTAAGAATCCACCTGCCAATGCAGCAGACACGAGTTCGAGCCCTGGTCAGGGAAGATTCCACATGCCATGGAACAACTAAGCCCGCCCGTACATCACAACTACTGAACCTGTGCTCTAGAGCCCACGAGCCACAACTACTGAGGCCACGTGCCACAACTACTGAAGCCCACACGCCTAGAGCCTGTGCTGTGCAACAAGAGAAGCCACTGCAATGAGAGGCCCATGCACCGCAACGAAGAGTAGCTCCCACCCACCACGACTAGAGAAAAGCCCGTGCTCAGCAACGAAGACCCAATGCAGCCAAAATTAATTAATTAATTAATTTTAAAAAGAGAAATATCCTACATTACTCTTATACTACATTACTCAAACATATAAGAGAAAAAGCTGAGACCAATATCCCATAGTCCATCCAGAGACCATCTGGGGATGTCTCGGAAAGCTGAGTGTCCACCAACTCTCAGGGACTTCACAGAACTTTGCAATGTGCTTTTGTAGCATAAGGTGTAGGAAGTGCTGTTAACCTCTGATGCTCCTGAGTAACGGTTGCTGGTGGGATGTTGGATGATGTTACACAGGAAGCTGCGCAAAGGGGTTTTGTTTTCATATGGGACTCTGAGCAGGAAGTGAGTCTTTACATCAAAGGAAGAAAACGAAACTCTACCTTTGAGCCCAGGGAACCAGAGAAGGCTTTTCCTGACTGAGCAGAGGGAGACCTACAGGCATAGGGTGCTCGGCAAGAAACAGAAAAAACCCTGCCTGGGGCATCACATAAAGCAACCAACATTTTGCAGAGTGTAGAGAATAACAGAATGTGACCAGGGGCTTTTTTTTTTTTAAACATGCACACGGTACAGCCATACAATTAAATACTATTGAGTAATAGAAACACTGATACATGCAACAACTTGAGTGAATCTCAAATGCATTACACTAAGTGGAAGAGAATAGATTTAAAAGACTACATACTGCATGATTCCATTTATACAACATTGTGAAAAAGGCAAAACTACAGCAACAGAAAACAGATCAGGGTTTCCAGGAGTTGGGGAGGAGGGATGGTTTGCTTAACAAAGAGAAGCTGCATGAGAGAGACTTTTCAGTATCTTAATTGTGGTAGGGGCTACGTAATGTGCATTTGTCAAAATCATAGAACTATACTCCAAAAAAGTGAATGTTACTGTATGTAAATATTAATTTTTTTTTTTTTTGCAGTACGCGGGCCTCTCACTGTTGTGGCCTCTCCCGTTGCGGAGCACAAGCTCCGGACACGCAGGCTCAGCAGCCATGGCTCACGGGCCCAGCCGCTCCGCGGCACGTGGGATCTTCCCGCACCGGGTCACGAACCCGTGTCCCCTGCATCGGCAGGCGGACTCCCAACCACTGCGCCACCAGGGAAGCCAAAAATTTTTTTTAATTATTAACAATTTTTTTAAAGGAGAGATATTTGATCAAGGTCTCACTTTAAAAGTGATCGATTTATTGGTTACTTCACTGGTGTGCATGGTCCAGGTACACACACTTACTCGTTCCTTCTTTCTCTCTAAGTTATCTGTTGAACAATGTGTCAAATTCCCTTCATTCTACTCCTGCCATTTCTTGAAGCCCTCTCCTCCTCTCCTCTTACTGTTCCAACCTTAGCTGGGGCCCTCTTCGTTCTCTCTACTATGGTATTTCCAAAATTTCCCAACTGCTCTTCCTGTCTCCAGCCTCCAGTCATATTAAGCTACCTCTCCTCAGACGTTTGGTAGGTTGTCTTACTGGTCAAAATATGCACTGCCCTTCTCTGTGGGAGGATTACACATTCCCTAACCCACTGATGTCAAACTTGGCCAGGTGATGCACTTTCTCGAATAGAATACGAATGCAAGAGACACTTGCCACTTTGGAGCCGAAACTTTAAGAGTCAGCTCATGGCTCCGCTACCTCTCTTCTCCCTGCCACCAGCGATGAACACAGAACTTGAGTGAAAAATAAACCTTCACTGTTGTAAGACACTGAGATTTTCTGGTTGTCACCAAAGCATAATTTAGCCTAAGGTGACTGAAACTCTCCATGTAAGCTTCCTAATTGCTCATTTGTAACCTCTATGCATAGTACAGACACAGGGCTGGCACTCAATACATATCTGTAGAATGAACAAACATAATAAGTGAATGAATAAACAGATGACCCCTGGGCCTCTGCACATGCTACTCTCTCTCTGTAAAAAACGACCATCTCGGGGCTTCCCTGGTGGCGCAGCGGTTGAGAGTCCGCCTGCCGATGCAGGGGACTCGGGTTCGCGCCCCGGTCCGGGAGGATCCCACATGCCGCGGAGCGGCTGGGCCTGCGCGTCCGGAGCCTGTGCTCCGCAACGGGAGAGGCCACAGCAGAGAGAGGCCCGCGTACCAAAAAAAAAAAAAAAAAAAAAAAAAAAAACGACCATCTCTGCTTCTTCACTTGCCCGGCTATTCCTCAAATCAAACCTCAGAGATATCCTCCTCAAAGAAAGCTTGCCTGCCCATCTCTCTATCCTCCCTAAGGCATCTACGTATATTTCTGCTCTCATAATAATTGTATGACTCCCCCCGGCCGTGAGACCCTTAGGCAGGGCCAGGTCGGCCTCACCTTGGTGGCCCTGTTCCCAGCAGAGCCTGGCCCAGAACAAATGAGTGGAAGAATAAATGAAGGAGTAAAGGTGTGGAGAGTTTTCTATCCCTTCAGCTAGCCACAGACTTTCCGCACTCCAGGCCTTCGCACAGGCTGTTCCCCTACCTGGCACATCAGCCCCTTCCCAGTTTGCCGGCCTAACTGTTCCACATCCTTCAGCATCAGCTGCCCCATCCCCTGCACATCCCTGTCACAATTAAGTCACTCCCTCTCCCTTGCTCCCACAAACTTAACACATCCCTTCAACAGAGCCCTTGTCACATGGTGCTGAGATCTTCCAAGCTCACTCGCTCGCGCCCTCTCTCTCTCTCTCTCTCTGAGCACTCTGAGGGCTGGGCCTGAGTCACATTCGTCCCTATGTCCTCACACCTAGGACTTTTTTTTTCTTTTTGGCCGCGCCATGCAGCATACGGGATCTTAGTTCCCCGACCAGGGATCGAACCCGCGCCCCCTGTAGTGGAAGTGCAGAGTCTTAAGCACTGGACCGCCAGGGAAGTCTCATTCCCAGGAATTAATAATAATGACAGCAACAACAAATACAATAATAATAACCAACCAGGCCTTACTCTGGTCAAATAAAAGAGCTGACTGAATGAATTAAGGGACGGGGTTCTAGCACGTTCTTACCCCACCCCTCAGAAAGCCCAGGCTTCCCATCAGAGGATGAGTGACTGAATGTAATGGGGCTGAGCCGACTGACACTTTGTTACCACAGCTGACTCCCCTCCCAGACCTCTGCTCCTGTCCCTAACCTCAAGGGCCACGTGACCCCATCACTGGTGAGTGCAGGGGGGCCGTAAGGCCCAGCACACGGTCCCACTCCCCAAATACACCACCCAGTTCCCCCAGCAGACCTGGCAGAGATGTCCCAGAGAGTGTAACTCCAGGAAAGTGTGTGCACTGGGGTGCCAGTCCTGAAGCGTCCTCTAATCGATGACCAACAAGGGACAACTGGGAGAGGGGAGGAGCCAAGTAAGATATGCAGAAAAGGAGGAGAAGCAAGAAGGAATCTGGACCATCGCAAGGTCACTGTGCTCGGCTAATTGTATAACTGACTGCAGACGTGATCGGGAGCGCTGGCCATGACGCTGATCACCTCCACAGAATGCCGCCCTCCTCTGACTCCTGCTCCAGAGAATCCCAAGGGAATCAAGCAGAAGGAGAAGGGAAAGGAAGAAGAAGCACTTATCTAGAACTAACCCTAAAGACACACCTCCAGGAACCTCAATCACCTGGAAACCAACCAGGAACCAGAAGCAAATAAAAAACTTCTATGTAACTGAGCAATACTCATCAGAGATGTCAAGTTCACGAAAGCAAGGAAAGAATCAGGAACTGTTACAGACTGGAAGAATCTGAGGAGACACAACCATAAGCAAGGTGGGATCCTAAAGCAGATCTTGAAACAGAAAAGGAACATTAGGTAAAAACTAGTGAACTTCACATAGGATACAATAACAATATTGTACCAATTGTTAATTTCCTGGTTTTGATCACTGTACTACGGTTATATAAGTCGCTATCATTAGGGGAAGCTGGGTGAAGGATATACGTGAGCTCCACTTTTGCAATTCTTCTAAAATTCTTTTAAAATAAAAAGAGTGTTTTGTCTTCTCAAGGACTGCTATGCAGCCAGCAGTGTCCTGGTAAGAATGCAGTCAGTCATTCTCACCAAACGTGGTTTTGCTGAATTGTCGGTGAATGTAGCTTATTTATTTAGCAACCATGGATACTGTTCTCTCGAGAAACCTACAGTTCTTCTGTGAAGCTTCTAAGTATCAAATGGAAGGAGGAGGACAGCTAGAAGTAACACACTGAGAAGGGGCAGGGAGGGAGAAAGAACTAGAACACCACAAGGGCAGATGGGGCCCTTCAGAGGCAGCCCCCTGTTTCAGCACAGTCGCTGGTGCCTTTATGATCTAACTCCACTGGTGCAACAAATGTTTATGGAGCCCTGTGCCAGACCCTGAGCTGGGGCCACAGTGATGAATAAGATTCTGTTCTTCCCCTCCAAAGGCTCACAAATAGGGGGGCATGTATGCACAAACACACAAAAAAATCTTATGCAATTTCTATCATTTTGAAATGTGAAGTGTATCATGGGGCCCCAGATGAAGGAGATATTAATTCAACCTAAGGGAAAACAAGGTCAGAGAAGCGGCTGAAGAAGGGGGCATTTGGATGTTAGAGATGGCTGGAGCCCAAGGGGTGAGGGGGAGAGTGACTGGAATAGAACCTAGAGAGGTGGGCAGGGACCAGATCAGAAAGGACCCTGACTGTCCTTTCCAGTGTGGACCTGACCGTGTGGTAATGGGTAACTATTAAAGGGCTTAAGCAAGGGTGTGGCTTGATTTAAGGCAGTGCCAAGGCTGCAGTGGAAGGGTGTCCTTTCTTCCAGACTGAGCTGAGAAAAGGTTACATTGAGGGCAGCCTGTGCCGTGCTTTAGGGGGAGCGGGATGCTTGTAGCACGTTGTATGCCAGTGAAAATGAACAAGGTGACAGTCCAAACAGAGATGCTGAGAAACAGCTTATTCCCCACAGGGTCAAATTCACAAGACTCTGCAGGACCGCTGCGCTGCCTCTTCCCAAGTGCAAAGGCTCAGCTACTCCAGGCTGGGGGTGTAAACTGTTCTGTACTGCATTCGGGTGACATGATTAACATACTTCTCAGGGACAAGTTCTCCCAGCAGCATTTCAAGTCCACCCCGGTCAGCTCAAAACAAACAGCGGACAGACTGCCTCCTAAGGGATGGCAAAAAAGGGGCCCATCTGTCTCTGCCAGTCCAGTTTCCAGCTCTCCTAGGTTCCTGAGCTGCTAAGCCTACTTTAAGGGGAGCAGATGCAGGGGGCAGTGAAACTCCCCACAGCCATCTTGTTGGGTTCTGGGATTTCCTGTTCTTTTGAAATTTGTGGATGTGAGCAGGTGGCATGAGGATGTCCCCGAGTTACCAAGAGTCCCCAGGAGCTCTGGTGGAGAGGACCAGGACAGAAAGGAGAGGCAGGGTTAAGAGTCCCCTTCAGAACCCTCCCACACTGTTGACGGGAATGTACGTTGGTGCAGCCACTGTGGAAAACAGTACGGAGGTTCCTTAAAAAACTAAAAATAAGAATTACCAGGGACTTCCCTGGTGGTCCAGTGGTAAAGAATCTGCCTTACAATGCAGGGGACACGGATTCGATCCCTGGTCAGGGAACTGAGATCCCACATGCCGCCAGGCAACTAAGCCTGCACGCCACAACTACTGAGCTCGTGTGCCTCAACGAGAGAGCTCACGTGCTGCAAACTACAGAGCCCACACGCCCTGGAGCCCACGTGCCACAACTAGAGAGAAGCCCACGTGCCACAACGAAGAGCCCTCACGCCAAAACGAAAGATCCCGCATGCCTCAACAAAGATCCCGCGTGCTACAACTAAGACCTGACGCAGCCAAAAATAAATTAAATAAATAAATAATTAATAAATAAATCTTGGGGAAAAAAAAGAATTACCATATGATCCAGCAATCCCACTCCTGGGCAATATACCTGGACAAAACTCTAATTCAAAAAGATACATGCACCACTGTGTTCACAGCAGCACTATTCACAATAATCAAGACATGGAGGGACTTCCCTGGTGGCGCCGTGGTTAAGAATCCGCCTGCCAATGCAGGGGACACAGGATCGATCCCTGGTCCGGGAAGATCCCACATGCCGCAGAGCAACTAAGCCCGTGTGCCACAACTACTGAAGCCAGTGCACCTAGAGCCCGTGCTCTGAAACAAGAGAAGCCAGGACAATGAGAAGCCCACGCACCACAATGAAGAGTAGCCCCTGCTCAATGCAACTAGAGAAAGGCCGCATGCAGCAACGAAAACCCAACACAGCCAAAAAAAAAAAAATTTTTTTTAAAGAAATGGAAACAACCTAAAAGTTTGTCGACAGATGAATGGATAAAGAAGATGTGGTACATATATACAATGGAATACTACTCAGCCATAAAAAGGAATGAAATAATGCCATTTGCAGCAATATGGATTCAACTGGAGATTATCATACTAAGTGAAGTAAGAGAAAGACAAGTACCATATGATATCACTTATATGTGGAATCTAAAATATGACACAAATTAACCTATCTATGAAACAGAAACAGAATCACAGGCACAGAAAAGAGACTGGTGGTTGCCAAGGGGGAGTGGAGTTGGGGGAGGGTTGAGGTTAGCAGATATAAGCTTTTATATATAGAATAGATAAACAACAAGGTCCTGCTGTACGGCACCGAGAACTATCTTCAATATCTTATAATAAACCATAATGGAAAAGAATATTAAAAATAGAAGATATATATGTATAACTGAGCCACTTTACATATAGATATATAACAGAATCACTATATATATGTGTATAACTGAATCACATATATGTGTATAACTGAATCATACATATGTATAACTGAATATATATATATATATATATATATATATATATCAGTAATTAACACAACTTGGTAAATCAACTATACTTCAATTTAAAAAAAGAGTCCCCTTCATACTCAACAGATGCTCCAGGGGAGGGGGCCACAGTCTGAAGATGCTGGACAGAAGACCCAGGCCCCAGGTGGTACCTGATGGAGACCCTTCTGCTGGACCAAGGTTCTTAAAGGACAAGGGATTCGCCCCAGGACTCACAGCAGGTGAAAAAGAGGAGAATTGAACCCAGATTTTCTGGCTCCAAGCCCAAAGCTCCTGACCCAGACCAGAGTGAATTTCTCTCTGCTTTCTGGTACTTGGAGAAAGCAGAGCCCTCGTGCGGTCCTCTGTGTTCCATCCCCATCCCTCACTGGCCAATGCCCCACAAGTGCATTGGGCACCTACTGTGTACCAGGCCAGCCCCTCCAAACCACACCCTTCCCCTGTAACATCCTCTGAAATAAATGGTGGAAATACCCAACACACGTAAGGCTGCTATAAATGTTTTCTGCACTGTTTTGTTTATTCGTACACCATGTTCATCCAAAAAGAATCAAAGCCACTTAAAGACACACACATACTATCATGTTTTCTCTAACAAGTGAGTAACTAGGGGCAAAGGAAACATACACACATCTCAACTTTTTTAAAATAAGTGAGTGAACTGGGACAAAGGAAAAATAAAGATAGGAAATAAAAGAAAAAACTCAGGATGACAATGAAAGATACAATTCCTGCACTTGTAAGAGGTGGAGTCCGAAACTGACCTTCAGTAGCAGCCACTGTAGAGGGAAGCACCCTCTACAGAATATTCAAGAGATATTTTTAAATAAGTAAAAAGAAAAAAATTATTGTTCGGAAGAAGTGAAACTATGTTTGTTACTGAGCCTCGAAACCAAGTTCTCCCATGGACTGAATAAATATGAGTTCCTTTCCCTTTGCCCCCTCTGCCTAGAAATCTAATTCCTTCTCAATCACCGAGTGGGGAGCCTGCCTCACCTGCCTCGGCTGGGCAGGTGCATAAAGATGAGGCACTCTTTCTTCTGTTTTTAAAACTTTTTTATCAAACTAGATCATATATACATTAAAATGCACGTTAAGTGTACTGTTCAGTAAGATTTTACAAAATACACCTGTGTACGTACCCAGCACTCAGATCAAGAAACAACGTTACCAGCATGCCTAAAGCCCCCTCCCAGCCAACACCTTGCCAAGCGCAAACACTGCCCAGACTTCTAATACCATAGATGTGCTTTTCCTGTTTTGGAAATTTACATAAATTGAATCATTCAGTGTCTGGCTTCCTTTGCTCAACCCCTGTGTTTGTGAGTTGCCCATACATTGCTTGTGGCCGTAGTATGTTCATCTTCGTTGCTGAATTCTGTCGTGTGGCTATACCACAATTAGTCTCCTGCAGATGGGCAGGTCCATCCATCCTTGGTCAGGAAGATAAAGACAACCACAGGTTGCAGATGGGTATTTTTAACTGAGTTAACTCTTAATGATTTCTTTAAGTGCTTGAGTTTGGAAGATGCCAATGTCATTTTCCTAAACTTTTCCTAAATTTGACTTAAACACAGCATCTGAAAACTGTCAGTCTGGCAGCTGACATTATTTTGATCACTAAAATCCAGTTTTGTAATGAAACATGTCTTAGTCCTATGGCCAAGGGACCAAAAAACATATAGAAAAAAAAAGAATTTTTTTCACTCTTTTGCAATTAGACATTCCACATTTACAGACAACATTTACTGAAACTTTACTGTGTGCCAGGAACTGTACTAAACACTTTGTATGCACTGTTTCTTTCAATCCTGACAAAAACCCCAGCAACAACTTACAGCTTTGCCCTCAGCACCTAGTGTAGGATCTAATACAAACCATACAATAAAAGTGCTTATTAGGGGCTTCCCTGGCGGCGCAGTGGTTAGGAATCCGCCTGTCAATGCAGGGGACACGGGTTTGAGCCCTGGTCTGGGAAGATCCCACATGCCTCTGAGCGACTAAGTCCGTGCGCCACAACTGCTGAGCCTGCGCTCTAGAGCCCATGAGCCACAACTACTGAAGCCCACGCACCCAGAGCCCGTGCTCTGCAATAAGAGAAGCCACTGCAATGAGAAGCCCACACACAGTGACGAAGAGTGGCCCCCACTCACCGCAACTAGAGAAAGCCCGTGAGTAGCAACAGAGACACAAGGCAGCCAAAAATTAATTAATTATTTTTAAAAAAGTAACACATGTCCATGCTTGAAATTTTTTTTAAAAAAAAGTGCTTATTAAATAAGTCAATGAATGAATAATAGCAGATACCATTTATAGAGCCCAAAGTATATACCGGAAACTGTGCCAAATGTTTATATTCATTACCCTATTCAGTCTTCTCAACAAAACTGAGATAACATAGGAGACCACCTTGGGGGTGTTGCCCACCTCACAGGTCCCCACTTTCTCTGAAAATTACCCCCTGCTTATGACAGGGCTTGGCAACCAACCAGACTGGGGACCAGCCGTGCCTACCAGACCACCCACAGTTGTCAGCCTGCCACAACAGAAGGACCCACACTATCCAAATAGGGGCACACCTAGAGCCTAGAGCTCTGGTGACCGGAGGGCAGGGTGCTGCTGGGATGCACAGGATGTCTGGTACAGAAGGCCACTTCTCCAAGGTCAGGAAATGTAACCAACTACGAGATACACAGAAATAAAAACAGCAAATGAGGTGACGGAGGAACATGTTCCAAATGAAGGAACAAAATAAAACCTCAAAAGAAGAACCAAGTGGAGTGGAAATAGGCAACCTACCCAATAAAGAGTTCAAAGTAATGATCATAAAGATGATCAGAGAACTCAGGAGAAGAATGGATGAACAGAGTGAGAAGCTAGTCGTTTTTAACAAAGAATCAGAAAATACAAAGAAGGACCAAATAGAAATGAAGAATAGCTAAAAGGAAAAATACACTAGTAGGAATCAACAGCAGATTAAATGATACAGAAGAATAGATCCGTTAGCTGGAAGACAGAGTAGTGGAAATCACTGACGCTGAACAGGAAAAACGCTGAACAGGAAAAAGAATAAAAATAAATGAGGACAGTTTAAGAGACCTCTGGGACAACATAAAGCATGCTAACACTCTCATTACGGGGTCCCGAAAGAGAAGAGAGAGAGAAAGGTGCAGGGAACATATTTGAAGACATAATAGCTGGAAACTTCCCTAATGTAGGAAAGGAAACAGACGTCCAAGTCCAGGAAGCACAGCATCCCAAACAGGGCCAACCCAAAGAAGACCACTACAAGACACATTGTAATTAAAATGGCAAAAAAAAATTTTAAAAGAGAGAATATTAAAATCAGCAAGGGAAAAGCAACAAGTTACATACAAGGGGCCTCCCATGAGGCTATCAGCTGACCTTTCAGCAGAAACTTTGAAGGCCAGAAGGGAGTGGCATGATATATTTAAAGTGATGAAAAGGGAAAAACCTACAACCAAGAATACTCTACCCAGCACAGCTTTCATTCAGATATGATGGAGAGATCAAAAGTTTTACCTACAAGCAAAAGCTAAAAGAGTTCAGCACCACCAAACCAGCTTTACAAGAAATGTTAAAGGGACTTCTCTAAGCAAAAAAGAAAAGGCCACAGCCAAAAACATGGAAATTATAAAAGGAAAAAGCTCAGTGGTAAAGGCAAATATACAGTAAAGGTAGTAAATCAACCATATGCACACAGCTAGTAGGAAGGTTAAAAGACAAAAGTAGTAAAATCACCTATATCCACAATAATCAGTTGAAGGATACACAAGACAAAAAGATGTAAAATATCATGTCAAAAACAGTAATCATGAGGGGAGGGGAGTAAAACTTCAGGGTTGTTAAAATGTGTTTGAAATTAAGAGATCAGCCACTTAAAATAATCATAGATAGACAGACAGATAGACAGCCTGACCTCACGGTAACCACAAACCAAAAGTCTATAATAGATACATACACAAAAAAGAGAAAGGAATCCAAACATAACACTAAAGGTAGGCATCAAATCACAAGGAAAGAGAACAAAAGAAGAAAAAAGGAACAAAAAAGAACTATAAAAACAAGCCCAAAACAGTGAACAAAATGGCAATAAGAACATACTCATCAATAATTACTTTAAATGTGAATGGGCTAAATGCTCTAATCAAAAGACACAGATTGGGTGAATGGATACAAAAACAAGACCCATATATATGTTGCTTATAAGAGGCTCACTTCAGATCTCAAGATACACACAGACAAAGTGAGAGAATGAAAAGAGGTATTCCGTGCAAATGTAAATCAAAAGAAAGCCAGGGTAGCAATATTTATATCAGACAAAATATACTTTAAAACAGAGACTGTAACAAGAGACAAAGAAGGACATTACATAATGATCCAGGGATCACTCCAAGAAGAAGATATAACAATTGTAAATATGTATGCATCTAACATAGGAGCACATAAAAAAAAAAATACCTAGGAATAAATATAACTAAAAAGGTAAAAGACATGTACTCAGAAACTATAAGACACTGAGGAAAGAAACTGAAAACTACACAAACAGATGGAAAGATATACCATATTCATGGATTGGAAGAATTAATATTGTTAAAATGACCATATTACCCAAGGCAATTTACAGATTCAATGCAATCTCTATCAAAATACCAATGGCCTTTTTCACAGAACTAGAACAAATAATCCTAAAATTTATATATAAATAAATTTTATATATAGAACCACAAAAGACCCCAAATAGCCAAAACAATCTTGAGAAAGAAGAAGAGAGCTGGAAGTATCACACTCCCTGGCTTCAGACTATACTACAGTAATCAAAACAGTATGGTACAACACAAGAAACAGACACATAGATTAATGGAGCAGAATAGAGAGAGCAGAAATAAACCCACGCACTTATGGTCAATTAATCTATGATAAAGGAGGCAAAAGTATACAATGGGGAAAAGAAATGAAATTCTGCCATTTGCAACAGCATGGATGGACCTGGAGGATATTGTGTTTAGTAAAATAAGTCAGACAGAGAAAGAAAAATACTGTGTATTATCATTTATTTGTGGAATCTTAAAAATTAAAAAAAAACAAATGAAAAAATATAACAACACACAGACTCACAGATAATTGAGAACAAACTAGTGGTTACTAGTCAGGAGAGGGAAGCGGGGAGGGGCAAGACAGGGGTAGGGGATTAATAGGTACAAACTACTATGTATAAAATAAATAAGATACAAGGATATATTGTACAGCACAGGTAATACAGCCAATTTTTATAACTGTAAATGGAGTATAACCTATGAAAAATTTGAATCACTATGTTGTACACCTGTAAATCAACTATACCTCAATAAACAAAAACTACCCCCTGCTTATGCATACGTCCAATAGATGCCACATCTGTGCTATATGCCCTCCCCCACCCAACCTCGTCACAGTTGATTGGATCAAACGTAAACACCGGAATGCAACTCAGCCGATTTTCTCTTGGGAATCTGGACTTACGTCTGAAAGACAGTCAGTCAGGTCTGCTTTTGGTTAAAATGAGCTACTGTGAACTCACTCCTAAGCTGCAGGGTGGACTTTTTTGGAGTAATGGAGAGAGAGGGTCTGCAGGGTGAGAAAATTAGGAGACTGAACAGAGAGATGCAGAGACAAGAGGCAAAGTCCTGCCTGGGTTCCCATCTACTTCTCTGTTCCCCACTCCAGGACCTCAAAAAGCCCAGACTTAGGTTCTAGTAAATTTTCCTTAAAATGGTCCAAGTTGGCACCCATTAGTTGCATTAGTTGCTACCGAAAAAAAATCGAAACTAAGGTAGGTAAATATTATTTTTCCCCTTCTACATATGAAGGAATTGAAGCTCAGAGGAAGTGAAGTGACTTCCCTAAGGGCACAATTCAGTGAGTGGTAGAGCAAACACACGAACCCAAGTCCCCCTAACTCTGCAGCCTGAGCTGTTTCCTATTCCACATGCTGGGGTTTCTCAGTCCAGATCAATGGGGCCCCAGATCAAACTTTCACCCCTTTTGCAAGCTTTCTGAGGGCTGGAGGCATGTCTAACTCCCTGTAGCAGCTCCACCTGGGATAAACACTGTCAGGTGTCACTAGCAAGCCTGGTGGGATGGATATTTCACGGGGCCAGGGGAAACATCACGGGGTGACTGATGGGAAGTTAATGGGTTTTGTGGATGCAAACTGTAGACGCAGAAGAGTGGGGCATGGAACTGAGATCCTTCCCAGTTTGACAGACAAACCAGTGAGCAGTTCACAAAAGTCCACAGCAGTCCTAAAGCTGGAGATGGACCACAGCAAGACTGAAGACTTTGGTGAGGGGTTACTGCATGCCACCCTGGAAAATGGAGAAGCCCTAAATCTTCCTCGTACCACAACCCTCAGCCGGGCTGCCTTAACTTCAGCCTTGGCAGGGTAAGTGGAATGAGAACTGGGTTTGGGCCCAGGCTAAACCTGGGGGTTAGGCCAACCCCAGGGCCTAGATCAAGAGCACATCATTGGCAAAGTCCTCATTCTACAGAGACTGGACCACTTGATCCCCTCTGCACACACACAGCCAACCCCATCTTCCACAAGATAGCCAACCCCATCTTCCACAAGATAGCCAGAGAGACCTTTTTAAAACACATACCTGACCATGTCACTCCCTCCTTAAAGCTCTTACGTGGCCCCCAAGGCCCTCAGCCTGTTATTCAAGGCATTAGTCTGTCATTCAAGGCCTCTATGACCTGCTGTAATACAATTAGAAATATGTTTTGTCTTTGTCCTGGGTTCCTCACACAGAGCAACTAAAACCCACATAATTTCCTAAGTGTGAAGAGTGATAGGGGCATCTTTTGTCACAATATTTGGTTTTTGTATAGAGCTTCTAAGACTCTTGAAATTTCCTAAGTGACAGGAGTGTCTTTTGTTAATCAC
This sequence comes from Phocoena sinus, assembly GCF_008692025.1. Taxonomy (NCBI): domain Eukaryota; kingdom Metazoa; phylum Chordata; class Mammalia; order Artiodactyla; family Phocoenidae; genus Phocoena; species Phocoena sinus. The sequence continues at coordinate 39,475,034 of NC_045781.1, forward strand.
ACCAAGCCCTTTGATCACACCTCAGTTTATGCCAATGGGGTGGCTTACGGTGGGGCCCACACACAGCCTCAGGATGGCAAGGGTCACCAGAAATACCAAGTGATTACAGGGTTGGAACTTTCAGCCCTACCCACTGACCTACGGAAAGGGGATGGAGCCGATGGGGGCTGGAGATGAAGCTGTATAAAAAACTCCTGAACAATGAGACTTGATGAGCTTCCTGGTGGCAAACACATCGAGGTGGCAGGGAGGGTGGTGCCCCCAGAGAGGGTCACAGAGGCTTCACACACCACTCCACACCCTCACACTTTGCCCTGTACGTCTCTCCCCTCTGGCTGTTCCTGGGTTGCATTTTTTGTAAGAAACTGGTAAACGTAAGTAAAGTGTTTCCCTGAGTTCTGCAAGCCATTCTAGCACACTGTTGAACCCAAGGAGGGGATCATGGGAACTTTCTACTTATAATCAAAGGGTAGTTCTGCAACTGATGCCTAAAGTGGGGGGCAGTCTTGTGGTGCTGCGCCCTTAAGCTGTGGCATCTGTGCTGACTGGGGAGCTGCAGGATTGAATCGAGTTGCTGGACACCCACTTGATGTCTGGAGAGTTAGAGAATCAATTGCTGCTGTGGAAAACACTCCAGACCTTCATTCCAATCTTCTCTCATAACACACCACTCATTCACACTCAACTCCCAATATTCCAAATTACCTGGGTCCCTGGAATCACCTTGGTCTCTCGACAGCTACACAGCCATCGTACACACAAGCTATTCTCTCTCCTGGAACATCACCCAGTCCTGTCCATCTGGCGAAATTTTAATTAAACTTGAAGCTCAATTCAAGGAGCACAACCTCAAAGCAGGTTTTTCTAACCTCCTCAGATTGGGTTAAGTGTCCTTTCTCTGTGTACGTTTGGCAAAGAAAATAAATTGTTCTGTGACCATTGGTTTACACATCTGCCTTTCCTGACAGACTGTGGGCTCCTTAAGAGCAGAGACCTGGTTTTCTACATCATCTTTTTCACCAGTACCCAGCAGAGTGCTGGGCCTGTAGTAGGCATCAGTAAGTATGTTTGGGATGTGTGAATGGATGCATGCAAATGGGGTAAATAGATAAGTAGATAGGCGAATAAATGGGAGTTTGTATGGATAAATGGATGGTAAATGGATAGGAGGAAGAATAAGTGGATGTGTGGCAGGATATGGAGGTAGATAGATGAAAACAAGGTTAGACGGAGGGACGGAGGGACGGAGGGACGGAGGGACGGAGGGACGGATGGACGGATGGACGGATGGACGAATGGATGGATGGATGGATGGATGGATGGATGTCAATGATTTTATTTAACTCATTAACTAATGAGGGAGCCAATAGAATGTTATACACAATCCGAAGTAGAAGCCAAAATGTAGCCACAAGTACAGCTTTTAGCCCATTCACCTCCAACAAGATATCAATCGACCTCATCTGATAAAATGCATTTGCATCTCAATGGACAAGAACAGTTTCCATCACAATGTTTTCCACAACTGCCAAAATAATAAAACAGCTTAGAGACCATGTAAGCTACAAACTCCTATAGAAACAGACATCCATGTGCCAAGTAACACCTAATAGATAATTAGAAGGGCACCTGATAATCTTTTCTGCCTGTTTTAAAGTGTCTCATCATCTTCCCTGGCATGGCTTAACCAGGTGTGCATCTCTGAAAGGCCACTTAAATTCAGAAGCCCTCAATCTCCTCATCTGCAAAGTGGGATGAGAGCACAAAACCCTTCAAGCTCTCAGCCGACAGCAGCTCCGGAAGGTGCCGCTTCAGGTTTTACAGATGCTTCCCCACCTGCTGAGCTTCTTCCCTCTACTTCAGCACCACCTCTGAGCTCGCTGGTCTTAGGAGGGCCCTGCCACTGTCCCCACACCCCACCAAGCATGAACGTCTTTCTTCATCCCCCTTTAACACTACCGAGACATGTTCAAGGGGATGGATGGATGAATGGATGGATGGATGGCGGACTGGAAGACAGGAGTTGGGATAGGTGACTTAGTGGGAGGACAGATGGGTGAAAGAGTGGATAAATAGAGAGATGACAGGAGGATGGGAGAAAGCATATGTGAATTCATGGGAGGATAGATGAGTGGACAGATAGATGGATAAATGGATGGATCAGTCAATTCCGATGCCTGCATGTCTAAGCCTACGGTTCAGTCCTTAGGTTGTCTTTGCAGCCTGGACTCCTCTCGCAGTTCTGCTGCCTGCCAGCGACTCCCGAAATTCAACATGTATAAAACCACACTCATAATCTTCTTCCCCAGACTTGATTCCTTCCCAGTGTTCTGCTCCTCAGTGAACGGCAACACTGTCCATCCCGCTGCACCAACCAGAAATCTAGGCATCATCCCTGATTCCATCCACTCCCGCCACGCCCATACCCAAGACATCACCACGTCTTACTGATTTTACCTTCAACATCTACCTCTAACCGGTTCATCTCTCTCCAGCTCCAGGGCCACCATCACTTCCCTCCCGGGCTAGTGTGCTCACCACCTCTCAGCCTCCCTGCCTCCATTCTGTCTTGCCCCAAATAACTCCCCACTACCGATAAAGCAATCTTCTCAAGACGCAGGTCTGGGGACTTCACTGGTGGTCCAGTAATTAGGATTCCGTGCTTCCAATGCAGGGGGCGCAGGTTCGATCTCCAGTGGGCAAACTAAGATCCCACATGTCACGCAGCCAAAAAAACCCAAAAAACAAACGTAGGTCTGATTATGCCACCACCACTCCTCCAATATTGTTTAAAACATTCTTATGCCTTCCACTGCTCTCAAGATCGAAAGCAGTCCTGTCCCCTGCCCACTTCTCCCGCCTCGTCCCACACCCTGACGAGGTCAGACCTCCCGAAACATTCACTCACATGCTTCTCAAACTTGCGGCACGTCTCATCATGGCAACTTGACATTTATCTCTGTCACTCCGTGGTTAATGTCTGTCACCTCCTCTAAGCAGTAAGCCCCACAAAGGAGAGACCATGACTATTTTGGCTTTGTTTTGGGGTCAAGCAGGCTTAGGTGCAAATCTGGGTTCTGCCCCTAATTAGCCATGTGAACTTGAACAAGTTACTCGGCCTACATAAACCTCCTTCCTGCACAATTTAAAAAAAAATGGAGAAAATATCGTCCCCCTCCACAGGATACCGTAAGGACGGAATTGAATAATGCATGTAGAGTGGCTGACAGAGGGTATGGTCACTGGGAGGACGTGTCATGACTGGCTGGGAACAGCAGCAGAAAGGTGTGCGTGCAGACCCTGCTCACCCCGCAGCCAGCTGACCCTGAAATGAGCTCTACCCTGAGTACAAATCTTCAAGCAGGGCCCAGAAATAGGCTCCCCAAGATGGGCCTCGGCGGATAAGAGAGGAGGGGGCTGACTTTCACACTCATTACCTGGGGCCTTCTCTCAAGGGCCCTGGAAGGGTGGCTTCCCTCCTAACAGGAGACAGCGAGGGGCAGCCTGCCCCAGCCCTCCACCCGGGAGAAAGGGTATTCGGGGCCTATTCAGTGCCCAGAAGAGTTTAGGAACCCGAGACCAGCCTTCTTAACAGGTCCATTTCTTTAAGTCCCCTCCTCCCTCAAGAGCCTATGGTGGCTCCCCGCTGCCTACAGCATCAGGTACAGTCTCCTCTACCTGGAATCCCACCTCCATCCTCCGTCTGGCACCTGGCACCCCAGAGCCCACCCTTCATCCAGACAGGCCTCTTCACCAGCCTCCATACTCCTTCTCCACCCCAGGCCCCGCCCTCCATCCTGGAAAGCCTTCTGTCTTCAGGTGTCCCTCTCTAAATCCTTCCCACCCCTCAAACCCCACCCTCTCCATCTTCCAGAAAGCCCTCTAGGACTGACCCAGCCTGCACTCATTTCCGTCTCTTCTGAGGGCCTTGGGCCTGATGCCTCCAATGAAAGGCTAAGGTCTTACGTAAAACAGACCCATGTGGATGCAGTCCCCAGCTTACTACTGTTAAAAGATACATTTTTTAAAGGATAAAATCATGAATGTTATACAAATATAAAATAAACAACACATGTCAAAGATTTCATTTAACGGATTAATTATTTAGGGAAAAATAAGACGTTATACACAATTTAAAGGAGAATCCGAAGCACAGCCACAAGTATAGCTTTTAGCCCCCTCTCTACAAGATCTCAATTGACTTCACCTGATAAAGTGTATTTGCACCTTAATGGACAAGAACAATTTCCCATCACAGTCTTCTACAACTTCCAAAATAATTAAAAACAGCTTAGAGACCATGAAAGCTACAAACTCCTGTAGAAACCAGACAACCATATGCTGAGTAACACCGAATAGTCAATTCGAAGGACACCTGGTAATCTTTTCTGCCTGTTTTAAAAGTGTTTCATCATCTTACCTAGAGTGGCTTAACCAGGTGTGAATCTCTGGAAAGTCACTTAAATTCGGCGGGTCTCAGTCTCCTCATCCGTAAAGTGGGATGAGAGCACAAAACCCTCCATGCTCTCAGCAGACAGCAAGTCCAGAAGGGGCTGCCTCAGGTTTTACAGGTGCTTCCCTGCCCCCAGCTTCCTCTCTCTACTTCAGCACCACCTCAGAGCTTGTTGGCCTTGGGAGGGCTCTGGTCCCTGACCCCACCTGCCACCAAGCAAGAACCAAGCCCTCTTCTCTTCCTTCATCCCCCTTAACATGTTCAAGGGGACCATTAGCAAAACTCAGAGGAAAGAGGAAAAATCTTTTAAAGCGGTGGGAGTTAGATTTTCCTCCCTCACCTCGTTCTCTTTTTAGAGCATGGTGTACTCCCCACCCCCAAAGCCATGGCATCTGGAGAGCCGGGCCCTCTGTACATAATTCAAGCTGGGAAGATGCTTTTGACATAATTCTGTATAAGGGATATACTAGTACAAGGTAACCTTCCTGAAGGGGTGTGATGGATGTGTCTGATTGCCGCGCGGTTTGCGGGATCTTAGTTCCCAACCAGGGAATGAACCTGCACCCTTGGTAGTGAAGCGAAGAGTCCAATCACTGGACCGCCAGGGAATATCCCTGTGCTGGGTTTTCAGGACAGATATCCCACCCAGAGGCCAGACCATGCTGATGGCCCTTCCTCCTTCCCTCCTCCACCCTTAGTATCAGAAGATTCCCCCCAACAATAGACTTGATAAGTTGACCATACCTATGAGTGACAGGGGTATTACAGAGCACACTCTAGGGCAGGTCCCCACAGCCTGGCACCTCACTGTCCTCAGATGGCACTGCATAACCTCTCCCAGGCTCCTCCCTCCAGCCTCCCTACCCCGCCCTTTGGTGTAGCAGACACTAAATATCACTGTGCTTCCCTGGTGCCCAGGAAATGTCCCTCCTGCAAGTCTGACCCCATACAGAAGAAAGCTTCAAAACTATATGGACATACCCACCGAAATCAAGAATAATCACAGGCGTGCACAAACTTACCCATGAGGATGTTCATTGTGGTGCTGTCTAGAAGTGTGAAAAACTCAAAACTGAATGCCCAGCAGTAGAGAATTGATTAAATAAAACACAGTACAGCCATCTCATGCAAGCCATGAGAAGTGTGACACAGAAGAGGAGAGAGTTAGCAAGCTCACTCCATTAGGGACACTCATACAGATGTGAGATTGAAAAGAAAGAAAAAGAAACCACAACATTAACAGTGACCAGCTTTTCTGTTCTTTTTTCACCTTTTTATGTTTCTCCAGTGTCCTGTTTATGGATGTATAGACAGGCAAATAAATATAAGCCAACTCCCCAAACCTAGACCCCAACACCACCATGCCCAGTGGAAACCAGTTCCCATTCCGGGCTCCGGTGTGAAGAACAAGCCAGATTTGCCAGCCCAGCGATGCTCAAACAGAGGGTAGAGGGGGATGAGCTCTTTATCAGCTAGAGCCTTCCACAAGGCCGCACCACAAAATACACATACACACAGTCTTGCCAAAGGGGACAGACTACAGGTAAAACCACTCAACAACCAGTATATCCATCCTGCACAGACCAGCAGGTGTCTGCTTAGGAAAGTCAAGGTCACTTTTAGGAGGGTTGCACAGGGGGGCACAGCCCTGGCCTGGGAGTCCTAGAGCCTCCAATCCTAGCTGTCTAGCCCTGGGCTGCCCCTGCTTTCTCCAGTCCTTTATTTTTTCATCCATAAAATAAATGCATGGGGTTGGACAAAGGGCCCCTCAGGTTCCATGTCTTAGGACTCAGAAATGTTTCCCTTTATGCTGGCCCCATGCCCCACAAAGCACACATGCCTCCCGATGGACCCAGATGGAGCTGGAATCCCTCAGCCTGGGTCCCTCCACCCCCCTCAGTCTGGGGGATGGGGTAGGCAGTGCAGGAGGCAGAGCCCAGAATGAACAGTTGCCAAAGGCGGGCTAGGAAGTGTCCTTACCCCTTACCCACCAAGGCTCTAGACCATGCAGGTCTCTCTGCCTCCACCCAGGGAAGCCCAAGACATGGTGACTGTCAGAGGTGGGCTGGAGTGAGGTTTGTTTTCTCCACCAGAGCCTGCTCTGCTCCCACCCTCCCTGCAGTGCCACTGTCTGCCTGGCTTCTCTTCCACGCCATCTCTATGGCTCCTCCCCTTCCCCAAGTTTTATGATCAGTATGTGCAGCTCCTTACCCTCGTGCTTTATTTCTGACAACCACTTATTAGCTGCCACCGACAAAATGGGGGTAGGAGAATTACCAACAAAGTATTTCATCAGTTCATTCAGAGTGCATGCTCTGTGCAGGCCCCCAAGGGTCTCCCTCCTGGGACTCCCAGTTAAGTAGGGGAGATTAAATAAATGATTCCACAAATAAGTGGAAAGCACCAGGACTAGCAAGAGCGCAATAAACCGGAGCTCTCGTGTAATAAAGAAAGGGAGGTCTGGCGGATGGGGCTGGGCTTGTCCAAGGCCCCAAAGGAGAGTGGGGACAGGGCAGGTCCGTAAGCCAGGAGCCCCTCCCTGAGCCAGGCACCCCTTGAGGCAGGCATGCATCTGCCAGGGTCAAGCTCTATGCCCAAGGTTTGGGGATAGGGGGATACACAGGGCATAGGATCAGGCCAGGAGTAAAGGAAATAGACAAGCTGGTCCCTCAGGAGAGGAAGGCTTCAGCCGGGCCTAGGTGACATCCCCGAACACCCTAGAACTCACCGCGCGGCAACTGGGAGCAGGAGGCTCTGCCAGGCTCGTCTGCCCCTCCCAGTGGCCGTGACAGGGGTCCCCTGCCCGGATGCCCCGGCTTGCCTCTGAACAACCTGTCTGGCTGTCCTGCCCTGCACGTATCGTTTGTCTGCCCTTCTCTGCACATGTCTGAGTCTGCGCCTCTGCTCCCGCCTATCTGTATGTCACTCTCTACACACGCCTGTCCGTCTGTCCTCACACGTCTGGCTGGCACGCCGGCCTCCCTGCATCTCTCGGCCTCCTCGCCGCGCCGCCCCTCCTGCCGCTGTGTGGGTGTCTGGCTGGCAGTGCGCAGAGGGGCGCGGCTCGGCCCTCCCCCTCCGCCGCGTCCCCCCAGCTCAGGAATGACCCGGGCGGCGGCCCAGCGCTGCTGAGGCCCCGGAGCCGCGGCGCAGGGCGGCGGGAGCGGGCGGCCGTGGCGTGGGCGGCCGGGCGGGGCTGAGGCAGGGCCGGGAAGCCGGGAAGCCGGGAAGCCGGGAAGCCGCCGCCACCACCGCCGCCTCGGCCGGGGATCTCGGGCCCCAGTGGGCTCGGCAGGGCCCCGCCCCGCCACGCCCCTGCGCGCCGAGCAGGCCGAGGCGGAGCGGCGCGCCCCCCGCGACGCCGGAGCCCAAGCCCGAGCGCAGCGGCATCCAAGCGGGAACCGGAGCGGGAGCGGAGCCAGAGCGGGAACCTGAGCTGGAGCCGAAGCTGGAGCCGGCAGTGCGGCGCACGGAGCGGAGCGAGGCAGCCAAGCCGAGTAAGGGGCGTGGGGCCGGGGGCGGCGCTGGGGAGGGGCGGGGAGGGGGTCCCGGCCCCCTCCCCCGCGCTCTGCTGCGGCCCCGGCGCAAGCACACACCCGGGGTCGCTCAGCGCGGTCCGCGGCGGATCCGCGGCGCGCTCCGAACAGGATCCCCGCTCTCCCGCGGACCCCGGCCCCGACCCCCGCGCCCCCGGGCGGGCCACCGGGACTCGCGCGGGCCGTGGCTGCCCCTGACCATGCCATCGGGCCGCAGGAACGGAGAGGTCTCCCGGTTCTTGCCCGACTTGAGTCCCAAACAAACATCCACCCCACGGAGGGAGCATAAAACAGTCTTCACGACCCCGCGCCCTCGGTTTCGCGGACCCCTGAACAACCCACCCAAGAAGGGTAAACTAGGACGCACTTTTGGTCGGGGTAGGAGAGGAAAGGGGCTCTGGGCTTTGTGGAGTTTGAAGCTAGAACCCACCCCCGACCCTCGAGCCGGGAAGTTTGACCCTCCGACGGGCGGGCCACCAGGGCCATGCCCCCGCTTCGATGCCTACCACGCTGGCCTGTCTCAGCACCATCGGTGGGAGAGGTGGTGTCCCCGCCGCACCTTCTCCAGCTCCGGGGCCGACTTTCCCTGGCGCGGTAAGCGGGACTCGAGGCTGAGTCCGAGGCGGCTGCTCTGGCTGGCTGCGCAGCGCCAAGCGGTACAGCCGCCTCTCCCTAATCGCTCTCGGAAGTTGGGTAGTGCCCACCAGACCCACGGCAGACTCGCACGACCCTCCCCCTCTCCCCATCGGCCCGACAGTCCTGAGGCTGGCGCGCGGAGGACCCAGGGCTGCCCTCCTGATCCCACGCGCCGTGCCAGCGGAGATGGCCAGGCCCGGGCTGGGAAGGGGAAGGCACCAGTGACAGGTGTGAGCGGCGGGGGCTCCAGGAGCTTGGTCCTTGGTCTTAATTCACACAGTCCACGGGCACCTGCCTTGGGCAAGCCCCTCCTGACTCTCCTCAAACATCCTGACTGCTCTACTGGAACAAGTGGCTTCACTCCCTGTGCCTCAGTTGCCTCTGCTGACAAGTAGGTAGGATTCTGTGGTGAGCAGAGTGTTTAAGGGCTTTGGAACCAGAGGGTGGGCTTGGAAGACTTCCTAGCCGCGTGATGTTAGGCAAGATACTTAACCTCTCTGAGCCTCAGTTTCCCCATCTGAAACATGGGGAAGGTGGGTTGGGAGGTGAGGTGGTGCTTGTAGGGGGCCTAGCATGGTGCTTGGCACTCAGCCATCACTCAGTTCAGGTTGACTACAGGTGTCATTCTGTGAAGCATGCAGCACCAGTGGATGCTGAGGCAGAGCGAGTTGCCCTGAGGTGGCGGCGACACAACCCCCTCCCAACCCCCCCCAAGCCCCCCTCCAAGAAGGCCTTTGAATCCCCCAAGGGCTTGTTGACATCTAACTGCAGTGCAAATCCCTCTCTTTAGGGCCTGCCCTTTCTCAGCTGTTCCCTCCTCCCTGGGCGCTCTGCTTCCCAGCAGTGTTCGCCTCCATCCAGGTTGGGAATGACCGTATCTGATCAGCTCTTTCCTCTGCCCTTGACGGATGTCCACTGCTCACACTCTGTGCGAGGGAATTCACACCTCCCTCCACTCCGGGGACCAGGGCCTGGGGAGGACTGCTTTCCCTGCGGAGCAATCAGACAGTAGACAGTCAGGTGGCTTGGGTGTTCCAGTGGTGACAGTTCAGACAGGCAGTGAAGAGCCGCAGGGGGAGCAGCCACCAGGGCAAGGAGACAGCGGGAAGTCGGAGGGGTCCCAACCCTGAACCTGCGCTGACCGTGGTGTGTTCATCCAGGCGACTGAGCCACGAGGCACCAGACATGATAACCCTTGGAGAGGAAATGAAGCCTGTGGCTGACTGAGAGGTTAGAAGTTCAGAGCTGGAAGGGCCCCAGGAAGAGATCTGCCCAGTCTGTGCAGCTGAGGCTTCAGACCCAGAGCAGAAGCAATGAGGCCCAAGGCCTGGGAGAGGATGCTGGAATCCTTGGGGTGGCATGGAGTGTGTAGGTAACCAGGAGCATTGTCGGGAAGAAAACAAGTGTCCAGCTTGTGGACACCCGTGTTAGTCCTGCTCACCTGTGCCCCAGCTGTGAGAACGGGGGGATGGGGGGGTCTGTCCACATGCTGCCTGGTGGGGACCTAGTGAGACAGGCAGAATGGGCTGCCTCCTGGGGGCTGTTTCTACACAAAAACCCCCTCTGTCGTCGTCTTCCTCTGTAGCCTACTCCCACCCCTCCCCCATTCACCCACCAGGGTGTCACATCCCAGCATCTTCCATAATCCTCACCTCTTCTTCCCAAAGGAGTTAATCAGAAACTAATTTAGGAGGTTTGTGTCACCTGGTTCACAGAGTGGAGTACAGCCAGGCAGCAACGTGATGGGGATACGGGCACCTCCTTCAGTCTTGGGGAATAATCAGTTAGACACACTCAGACGCCTATTACCTGAAGCCTTCGCCCTGGAAGTGCTCACAGCACAGCGTAAGGGACGAGAAGGTGGCAGCCAGCTCTCAGCCTCCTAAAGGGAGAAACTGAAGCCAGGAGGGCTTCTGAATCCCCCTGGCACAAAGTACAGTTGTGGCTGAGAGCACAGCTTCTTGGAGCTGGACTGCCTGGGTTTATGGCTTGTGATTCTGGGCAGGAGATTTACCTTTCAGAGCCTCAATTTCCTCTTGAAAAGGGGAACAAATAGTCTACATCTCCCAGTATAGTTGTGAGGACTGGAGAAACAATATACAGGAAACACGTGGCAGTGACAAATGGACCCCTCGCAATGGCCTTGCTATGTCTGCATTCCCAAGCATAAGTATTTTCTCTCTGGAGTCTGAGGACAGCCCTCTGATCTAAGTACTATAATTGCCCCTATTTTATAGATGAGAATACTGAGGCTTAGAAAGGTTAAGGACTAACTTTGCCAAGTATAGAAAACTTAAAACATCACTATGACTCATCATAATTTATGAGTTTGTAAAATTGATAATTAGCACATTGCATCTTAGATGATATGTAATTAGTTAATGGAACGCTTCCTCAATGGAGATCTTCAATCATTGTATCTTTATGTGTTAATTGCCCACGGGCTATAGAATTTTTAGAGACGTCTTCATTTTTTTTCTATTCAAACAGTATCAGACTGATTTAAAAGAGCAGCTCCCCCCGCATTTATTCCCTATCTCTCTTCTCTCCATTTTTCTCCATAGCACTTATCACCCTCAACATTTATATATCTTACTCATTTGTTTATTGTCTGCCCTCATCAATATAATGTAAACTCCCCAAAGGCAGGGACTTTTAACCATTTTGCTCACTCTCATATCCCCAGACTAGAATAACCAGCACTTCGTATGCTTCGCAAATTATAAAGTGTTTTACAAACATAAGGTCTATTATTGTTATTATTATTGCCAAGTGTCTAGTTTGCCTGAAGATAAACCTTAAGGTTCATGGCAGAAACTGTTCTCTCAAAAATCTGGCAAATAGGACCTGCTCAAGCGCCAGGGAAAATGTGATGAAGGTTAAAACCAGTGGAGATTATTTTCCTAACATGTTAATAAAGCTCCTTATGAGTAAGTTCAAAGACAAGTTAACTTTTTTAAATTTTGGCAAGAAAAAACATGGCATGTTCAAAGGCAATTAAATTAGCTTTTAAAACTTCCAATGAGTTAACTATCACTGATTTATTCATTTAATTATTCTTTATTTTGTTAGCATAAAAGGTGTTTTTAAATCTTCATTTTAATGATTTTTCAGATAAAAGTAATACATGTTCATTGAAGAAAATTTGGAAAATCATTCTTAAAAAATAAAAGAACATAAAAAGTCTCCTCAATCCCACCACTGCCCAGAGAGTGCGTGACTGGATATTTTAGTCTATTTCCTTTTCATCTTTTTCTAGTTTTGTTTTTTTTTTTTCCTTACAAAATAAGGATCATATTGTAGGCAGAGTTCTAGAACCTGCTTACCTGGTGGGGTTTTTCCCCCCTCTTAACAGTATACCGAAAGTCTTTTATGTTATTAAAATTTCTTTAAAAACATGATTCCATGGCGATACAATATTCCATTATAAGCATATGCCAAAATTTTCTCAGCCTCTCCTCTCTATATTGGACACTGGGGTCCGCATCCCATGTTTCACCACTGTAATAATACTTTTCTATGCCCTCTTTGGTGTTTTCCGGGCCCTGAATCAGGCTTCTCTACACCCTTGGTCAGGACCTATTTGCTGATTTGCAGATGAACCGGTTTATGTAGTTAGTCAGTATGTCAAGTCTTAGAAGTTGGGCCTTGGTGGCAGCGGGGAAGGCAGCTGATCCAGTAGAGGACTACTCCAGGTAAATCGAGGCAACCTGAAGACCCAGTAACCTCCATGCATTTCCTGACCAACCCAGTGTAGCACACATGTGGCCAGATGTTGCATGGGGACAGAAGGCCTCCTTGCTGCAGAGGCTGTCACACACTTGGATCCCTTTTCTAACATCAGGACCAAGTTACTTGTTTGCAAACCTCCGTGTCCTCTGCCAGCCTCTCTGCCACCGTCCTCTCACTCTTTTTCATTTGCTTCTTCATTTAATCACATGACAAACGTTTACAGGCATACCTCGTTTTATTGCTCTTCATAGATACTGCTTGTTTTTACCAACTGAAGTTTTGGAGCAACCTTGCGTCAAGCAAGTCTTATCCATGCCACTTTTCCAACTGTATTTGCCCACTTCATGTCCCTTATGTCACATTTTGGTGATTCTCACATTTCAAACTTTTTCATTGCTGTTGTATTTGCTGTGGTGATCTGTGACCAGTGATTTTTTTTTTTTTTTTGCTGTACGCGGGCCTCTCACTGTTGTGGCCTCTCCCGTTGTGGAGCACAGGCTCCGGACGCGCAGGCTTAGCGGCCATGGCTCACGGGCCCAGCTGCTCTGCGGTATGTGGGACCTTCCCTGACCGGGGCATGAACCTGCTTCCCCTAGCATTGGCAGGCGTACTCTCAACCACTGCACCACCAGGGAAGCCCTTTTTTTTTTTTTTTTTTTGGTGACCAGTGATTTTTGATGTTACTGTCACAAAAAGATTACCACTCACTGAAGGCTCAGATGATGGTTAGCGTTTTTTTAGCAATAAAGGTTTTTTTTCTTTTTTTTTTTTTGGCCACGCCACGTGGCATACGGGATCTTAGTTCCCAGACCAGGGTTCAAACTCGAGCCCCCTGCATTGGGAACAGGGAGTCTTACCTGGGCCGGCAGGGAAGTCCCAATAAAGTATTTTTAAATTAAGGTATGTACATTGTTTTTTTGAAAAAATGTCTACTGCAAACCTAACAGACTATAGTATAGGGTGAACCTAACTTTGATATGCACTGGGACACCAAAAAAATCGTGTGACTCGCTGTATTGCGGTGGTCCGGAGCCTCCCACCAAACCGCAATATCTCCGAGGTATGCCTGTAATGACATCTACCCGCACTTGCCAAGGAATGTTTTTCTCCATTAGGGAAACCATCAGCTGGGTCCCAGACTAAAGACCCGCCTCCCTCATTTCTGAGACTCCTTTCTGTGTCAACTGTAAAATGGGGATTTGTTTTGAGATCCAATGGGCTGAGCAGGCGCTGCATAGACCGTGGCCCATCCCGGAGGCCAGCCCCTGCGCGGCCCTGCCCCGTCTGCCGTGGACCCCGGTGAAGCTCAACCCTCCAGTCTGGGTGCCTCTGCCGCGCATGCGCTGACCGTCCTGTCCCCGCTGTTACCTGGCCGCCTCCGCCAGGGATACGGCGCCAGTCCACTAACCACAGGCTCACTGATCGAGATCAGAGTGTCGCAGTGGCTACAGAAAGGAGGTATTCCGGGAGCAGGGACGTGAAGCAAAGTGGGAGTGACGTGGACTCGCCGCCCACCATTCAGCCACTTCAGAACCTGGAATACCGCAGCCCGCCGGCCCGCCCTCCAGTTTCCAGCCAGACAATCCAGTCGGAGATGAGTCACAGGCAGGGACACGCCTCGCCTCAGATGCTGGGTGCTGAGTGAGGCGGGCGTGGGGGGGGAGACGTGACCTGGTGTCAGATCTCTGTGGGGTGGCCCTGCAGTAACCAAGGGGCACTGTGGGGGGGGGGCGGTGACAGATTCCGTCCCTGCATTGCTCCTCCTCCACCTCTTCTCTCTGGGTGACTTCCGGTGGGTTATCATGTCACGGAGCCTATGAGTTTTCTCATTTGCAAAATGAAACTGTTACCTACTTCGGGGCACCTGTTGCAGTAATTTCAGTGATCTTAACTGGCACACGCAGGTGTTTGGTGAACATGAGCCACCCTGAAAGCCGGCATGCCCAGAACATCTCCACATACGGAAATGTCTACCTGACCCATGGCCAAACCTGCCGGCCCCCTGCCAGCCTCCTGGCCACCTGGGAACCTAACACGCTGTCCACCAAACACCCAAACTGACCATGGAAAACGATACGTAACGCAAGGCTTTTTGGTGCCCCCTGCCCTGGGAGGTCATCTCTCACCTCCCCACACCCTACAAAACCCCAGCCTTCATCTCAGTGTCACAAGGCCCAGTGGGAGGAAAGAGGGGGTACAGGGGGCCTCTAGGAGAAGCAGGACCTTGGGGACAACTGCTTGAAGTGTTGGAGCTGGTCAGCACCCTCCATGGCATCAGGTGCCACCAGGATAGCCTTACAGTAAGTGTACATTCAGCGTGCATTTACTAAGCACTAACACTATGCCAAGTCACTAGAGAGGGAAACAGCCCTGGAACTGTGGAGGTTGGCGTGGAAGCCAGGACATTTTCCTGAGGGCACGGGAGGCTGTGGAAGACTTTTCATCAAGTGACATAATCCATTTTGCCTTTAAGAAAGACCTCTCTGGAAGAAGCACAAGAGATGACCTGACTTACATCCTCCTCCAGACTCACACGCGGCCACAGTGCACACCAGCACACCCGCAGAAATGAACACAGACACAGACACACGTACACACATGTATTTTTAGAAAGCACAGATCCCAGGCCCTGAGATGCTCTGTGAGTTTTCTGGTGTGAAATCACAGTTCCCCAAGCAGCCTGCCACGCTGGTTCTACCAGGCCTGGGGAGATCACATCCTACCTTCACTTCCCCCATCGGAACTCTCAACTGGGTTTCTATGGGGACTGGGAGTGGGTGTCAGGCCAGCCTGGGGTTCACACCAGGACAGGCTGAGCTGGAAGACGCCACCTGAAGAGGGATTCCCAGGTCAGCAGCAGTCACGGCCCCTCAGGCAGCAGAATGAACGTTTTGCACCCACACACCTCCTGCCATGGGCTTTCCGTACATAACCCCCGTCCTCACGGCAGGTCAAGTGTCCTTACCCTGCTTTCCCCAGGAAAACACTGCACCTCAGAGAGGTGAAGTGCTTTGTCCAAAGTCACACTGCCAGGAAGTGGCAGAGTTGATACTAGCACTCAGGAATCGGACTTCTGAGCTCAGGCTCTCCAAAGATAGGTGTTTGATTTGTTTGTTAAATAGAATAATCAGTTATTAGTGTAGTTTGGCCAATTGGCCCCGTCAAAACAGGGGACCCATTTGGAGAAAAAAAAAATATGATAAAAGGGATCCCTGGAAGAGAAAAGGGTGGGACCTCTGGACCCGCCTCTTACAGAAAAGTTCTGTCCACAATGATATCATCCCCAGGATCAGGGAAGCCGAATGTCCCCTGGGACCTAGAGGGGCCAGGCTCTTCTCCCATTGGCTTGTGACTGACAGCTTCCCCTGCAAGTACCTGCTCGGCTCCACATCCATCCAAAGGTGCAGTTTGGTTTCTGCAAGTGAAGTGACCGCACTCCCTAGAAATAAGAACTGTAACTCCCTAATATTCCCATAGCCTCCTGTCACCTGGGGACATACCAGGAGAGACTGAATCAGTTCAGATCTCCAGCAGCATGGGAAGACGGATTACTTTCTGAAAATGTCTCCTCCATTGCAAATGGGTGTTAGAGTGACCTGGCAGTCCTTTGCTGCACAGACATCCTGACACCTGGGTGTTCACTTGGGGGTACAGGGGGAATTGGGGAAGAGACAGTTTCATTCTCTAGGTCCTTATTTCTGAATTGGTAATTTAATATATTAGGTGCCTTTTAAGGGAGTGTGCTGGCTGACAGTGTGGGCTTTGGAGTCAAACAGACCTGGGTTCTAGTCCCAGCCTGTAATTAGAAGCTGTATGACCCTGGAAAGCTTCATAACCTCTCTGAGCCTCAACTGCCTTATTTATAAAATGAGAATGAAAAGAGCAGAGCATCTTCCTCTTAAAACTGTTGTGGTGATGATGATGATGATAAGGTTTGAGCTAGGCATCTATGAATTCCCTTCCAAAGCCAGCTGTGGGACCTTAAACTAGTCCCTCACCCTCTCCAGTTCTCAGTTTCCCCTTCTGTGAAATGAGGACATTGAACTGATCTTTAAGGGTCTTTCCAGCCCTGACAGTTATAAGATTCTCAAGGGTCCACCCAGGAGAGAGATTCCCCCCTTCCACTGACTACTGAGAACCTAGCACACATTTGTGCCACCCCTGCCCAGAACCCCCATATGTGCTGCAGCCCAGAGCCCTCCAGGCCCTCACTCAGACTAGGCCCATGCTCTCAAAGTCACCATCCTCTCCCCAGAGGTTGACAGCCCAGGGTACACGAGCGCCCTGCAGGGTCAGTAGGTGCTGTATGGACGCCCCCATCACCTGCCTGTTTGTGTCTCTGCAGGTGAGCGGAGGGTCCTTCCCTGCGAGAAGTCAGAGCTGTGCACGTGGGCAGGCTGGCTCCGCTGTTCTGCTCCAAGGATTACATGTCCTTCAAACGCCCCTGCCCCTGTAAGTCTCCTCCCCACATCTTCCCATGAACCAGGGCCAGGTGAGGGCAGAGTCAGGACTGCAGAAAATGTCTCTAGGATGTTTGGCCAGAGAGCTCCAGGGGTCTGATCAGGGTGTGATGTGATATGACGGATGGGGGGAGGGCAACACAGAAGACTCCTGACATCTGCAAGAGACATCTCACTTTGCGAATCCCTCTGTATGAGCACTTCCCAAAGTGTGGTTCAGGGTTCCTCCAAGGGATATTAATGGGGTTACTATTTTTTTAATTCCACGGTCAAGTGAGTGTGGGAAACGGTGAGTGACAAGTCAAGTAGATTTTGCTGGACTTTTCAGAGCCTTTAATATGGTGCTGCTCCATAGGAAAGAGAAAGCCCAGTGATCTTCCCAAATCTAGTTGACCACAAGGAATGTCTCATGGCATGGGTGCTCCACAGAACACACTCCTTGGAGTTCAGTGTCCTAGAAAACCCTTCCTGGAGTAGCCCCACCATGCAGCCCCTCATTTACTAATTCATTTCCATCTAATGAAGCCATAGATGATTTTGCCCATAACATTCTTCTCATGGCTCCCTGATGCCCACGCATCTAGACGACGGACACAACCAGGTGTACCCCGGGGCTCCAGGTCACAGCCCCTAGGGCTCACTGCCCTTGTTGTCATCAGCCCCACCCTCACCGACGCATGCTGCCACCCTCACCCCGGAGTCGCCTTCACCCCTCCCCCGGGCAGCCACCTGCTTCCTCCCGTGATGTCCCCTGAACCCCTCAAGCCACCATCATTGGCTGCAGTTTGGGAGGACGTGCGGAACCTCCTCATCCCTTCTGCGTGGTGAGGCGGGACTGTGAGTCTGTGAGTTCAGGGCCCCCACCTTAGCCTCCCTCTACTTGTCATCTTCCTTCGGCCTGCTCACCAGTGTCTGTTCAAATTTGCGCCATTGGTTATGTGTCCCGAATCGTGGGGTTGGGGGCCTCTCTTGCATATAGTCGAAATCCCAACTGTCAATTGTTTGAACATCAAAGGGCTGCTGTAGCCGGGGTGGGGAGAGCTGGCCCGCCCATCTGGGAGCGATCATCCCCAGGTGGGCCGGGGGGGGGGCAAGGTGGCAATGGGTTCACTGTACAGTGGTGTTCAGGGGGCGGGGGAGCCCAGCCTGGCTGCTGGCTGCGTGGGTACCGAGGAGGGCATAGGTCAAGAGTGATAAGCTTTCTGACAGGTAGGACAAGCTCAATGAGTTACTGTTACTGTTGTCACCACGGCTGCTGTTGTGGCATAATCAGGTGGCAAAGCCCCAGCGCAAGGCCAGGTGGGAAGGCTGCCACAGGGGGAGCAGGTCGGAGCCCAGGGACACCTGCCCCACAGAGCGTCAGGGTGGCTGTGCCCTCACTCCTGGGAGCAGCCGGCAGTGGAGAAGGCTGGGGCTGCTGAGTGCAGAGGGCTTTCCAGAACCTTCTGGGCTCAAGCCAGGCCCTTCGGAGCCCCGCCCATCTGCACTAATAGGGGCTGACACCCCAGGACAGGGCTTTGTGCATCCAGCTCCTGGGGACTCCAGGGTATGGTCAGGGGTATTCTGGGCTGGTCAGAAGCAGTTCCTGCATGTCTCTGAATTCCCCTCTCCCCTCACCGCCCCGCCCCACAGCGACAGGCCCAGCGCCTAGCATGCAGTAGGCACTCAACGTTTGTTGAATAAATAAATGCACAGTCAGACACTGGATGAGGTGCTGGAGGGGGAGAAGCTGAAGCGCCTGACTCTGCCACCAGATTCTCTCTGTGGCTTTGGCCAGCCCGTCCTCATCTCTAAAATGAAGGGGACTGAGGCCAGTGGGTTCCAGGAGCTCAGGGCAACTGTGAGGCTCCGTGGAGGGTGAGGGGAGCCCAGGCAGGCAGAACCCAGGAGCCCCACCACCCACTGCTTCAGCCAGAGCAGCTCTGCTAACATCTACAGGTTGGGGTCTATTCAGATTTCAATTGGAGAAGGGTGTCCCAGGCAACGGCAGGTTGGGTCCCATGGGGTTGTCCAGGCCCACCCCTTCCTCCATCATCTCTCCCCTTCTCTGCCGGATTCTTCTCCTCAGACTCTTTACCTTTTCTCTGCACTTGTTTAAGAAGTGCTCACAGCACCCCTTTCAGCACCCTTAGTCTGCTTCAGTCTGGCTCCTCCAACCCCACACCAACACCACATCGGCATCTGTGTCACTAAGTCCATCCCAGAGTTCTCAGCTGCATCTGACGCTGTTGGTCACATCAGTCTTCTAGGTAACTCCTCCACCGAGGAGTTCCTGACTCTGAGCCCTCAGGTCCTCCTCCAGCCCCTCTGGCTCCCTGGGCTCTGACCATCCATTCCTGGTCTCCTTTGGTGCTGGAGGTGGGTGGATTCTTCCCGCACCTGCCCTGGGATGCTGGGTC
Organism: Phocoena sinus; assembly: GCF_008692025.1. NCBI lineage: Eukaryota > Metazoa > Chordata > Mammalia > Artiodactyla > Phocoenidae > Phocoena > Phocoena sinus. Next base: position 39,494,250 of record NC_045781.1, read on the forward strand.
CCCCAAGACTCCAATCCTGCTGGCCTTCTCACCCCAAACACTTCAGACCATTTCATCCTCACTCTGCTCTCAACTGCAGCATCCAGGCCGGCAGCTTCCCGGCTCTCTCCCAGCCCAGTTCTGCCTGAGCTTCTGATTCCTTCTGCCTTCTGCTGCCTGGCTCCCCTGGGCAGCCCCCGTCTCCACTGCTCAAACACAGCCTGTCCCAGACTGAGCTCCTTGTCTTCCCCTCCACGCTGGCTTGCTTGATTTTGCCGTCTTGGTTTAGGATACTACCATCACCACCACTCAGTTCTTCAGGCCAGAAACCTGGGAGTGACCGTCAATTCCCCTCCAACACACCCATCATTGCCAACTGCCCAAGGAGACCCCGGGGTTTCCAAACTGGGTCAACAGATCTCCCTTCTGACTCCCCCCCATCCGGGCCCCTCCTCAGAGCCAACCTGGAAATTGCTGCCTCCCTAGATGTTTACGGAACAAACCAGACAAGTGAGCAAATCGAGGCGAAGCAGATGTCTTATGGGCGGCCTCCTGGGCTCGCAGACCAGAGGCCTTCACGCAGGCTCTGGAAGGGATGCAGAACCACAAGGGCCCCAGACATCCACATACACCCGACCCGGAGCAACGAGGGATGCAGCCGGAAGTCCAAAGAGGGCCCTGCCGTGGACACACACCCTCTTCTTTTAGCACCTCCTTTCCCGCTCTGTGAATTTAGACACCGACCAGGGAATCCTTGAACCTTCTTAGCTCACAAAATCATCTTGCTCAGTGCATGCAAAGATGCCAAAGACCATTAAAACCTGGAACACTTAGGACAGGAATCACAGCTTGTTCCCGTTTCGGTTTCCACGCCCCTACACCCTGCCGATCGAGAAGGGCAAAAGGGAAAGTCCCCAGAAGGAAAAACAAGCCCTAGAGTTTCCCAAGCAAGACCCATCTCCTAGGAGTGAGAGTTCACGAGGTCAGGGAGAGTCAGCAGGGAACGTGGATCCAGGGCAGGGAGGAGTAGGGCGATGGGCAGGCGTCTGCCCAGTACCCACAGATTCAGACACTGGGTGAAGTGGGACCATCCACTGGCCTCTCAGGAGCTGGGCAGCCATGAAGCAGACCAGGCTGGGCCCACTCCTCCCAGGCCCTACCACATCCCCGGCCCCATCTTACCTTCCGAGCATCTCAGCTCATCTCGGCGCCTCGCAGAGACAGCCCCAGCAGAACTCCATGCCCCTCCGCCCAGTCAAGCTGATGAAAAGACTAAAGCAGGGAGAGGCGGCAAGAACAGGGGAGGGGAAGCCCTGAGGGTTCTGGCCACAAGGCTGCAGGAGGGAAGTCTGGTCGTCTCCCTGCAAGTGCAGGCCTGTGAGCCATTTCCAGCCGTAAGCACTGAGTGAGGAGGACCAGCCTGGCGCCTCAGAGAGGCTGGAGGCGTGGGAGCCTCCTCCATCTGGCCCCAGCTGGGCAGGGCAGCCCAGGATCCCCCCAGGACCCAGGCTCCAAGAACAGATGCTTCACAACCTCTTCTTCGCCACCAGCACATGGCAGCTCCACAGAGCTCCCTGTGAGGTGGAGGTGGCCTCAACAGACGGCTCTGGGGGAGGAGGGGCTTCGGGGCCGCAGGGGAGACTGAGCCTGTAGCCAAGCAGGAAAGAGAGCCACAGAGAAATCAGGTGGGGCTTGTCTCTGCTAAGCTCACAGGCTGCCCACAGGGCTGGAAGGAATCGCAGCCTGCAAAAGTCTCTGGATGGGCTTGACTCTCCCTCAGCGTTGGTGTGATGTGATAGACAGTGCCTGAGTTCGAGTGCAACATGGCACTGACACTAACAGCTGTGTGATCTGGAGCAAGCTACTTAATGTCTAGAAACCTCAATTTGCTCATCTGTAAAATGGAAATAGTCATAATAGCCTTTTGGTTTGATGCCCAGATGTGGTGTACCACAAGGAGCATCTAGCTTGGTGCCAGGCACTGAGAAGATGCTCAAGAAACTTGCAAGTCTTGTCTTTTGACCACCCTCTCTCTACACAGCTTAATATGACCCAAGTCTTTGGTAACAGAATGCGGGAAATGAGGAGAGATGGGGACTTTGGAGATGAATCCGGGGTTTGGACCGGACACTCCTGTTTTCTGCTCTGCTCATTGTAACTGTTACCTCTGCAGAGACTTCGCTGTCAACAGAAGGAAGGACTTGAAAGCTAGGAGGGCAAATGATGGGGCGCACACTGCAATTTACCACTTCTCTGCCCAGAGCAGACATTGCTAATCAACTGCAGTGCTCTTTCCCACTGAGCCCGAATGCAACCTCAGACTCCCTCTGAACACATGCAGGCACTACCCAATAATCATTAGCCTGTGAGATGAAACCTTTGTCCATTCCTTGCTGAGGTCTGATTTTAGAATGGGCAAGGGAATAGAAGGAGTGACTTCGGCTGGCCATGTCTCTCTGAGCCTCAGTTTCCTCATCTGTAAACTGGAAGTTGAAAGGACTGTCCACCTCAAGAGGGCTGCTCTGAGGATCAATGAAGTACCACAGGTAAAGGGCTTACAAGGCCTTACGATCATTTCTTTATGTGGCCTTCTTGCTTCCTAGAAGCGACTCTGCACAGGAGGGGTCAGTGTGGCCATTTCAGGCCTGAGGAAACTGAAGCTCAAGGACGTGAAGAAGCTAGTCTAGGTGACACAGCTGGAAAATGGTGGGGGTCAGGGATACACCCCAGCTGAGTCTTTCCAGGGCTCAATTTTGGATAATCTGCAGCTGGACAAAAAGGGTAGCGTCAAGTCCGCTCCTTCACCCCCACCCCTTGAGTGGAGAGTCCATTCTGCAACCCCATAAACATCCTGGCTGCCCCTCCTCAGAGTTCTCTGGTTGAGCTCAGCATCTGACAGCTAATCTGTTTTAAAGGCACGATCGTTTTATATTAGAGTCCTTGGCAAGCGGGCGTCAACCTCAGCTTGAGTGCTTCATGTAGTACTAATAACAGTAGCAGTAGCCCCAGCTTTTGCAGAGCACTCTTTGCTGGCAGAGTTTCTGCACTTCCCCGTCCCCTGGCAGTGGGCTCCCTGGGTGACCTCATCCACCTCATGGTACTGAGCAGCTTCCATACACTGACGGTCCCCAAATTTACATCTCCAGCTCCAGACTCTCCCTGAACTCCAGACTCAGATATCCAACTGTCCACCCCATATCTCCACTCGGATGTCCACTCGGGTGTCTACAGCTTATCTCAGATAGAACATGTCAAAACCTTACATCTTGACTCAAAGACCCCACCCAAGCTGCCCGTCATCTTCCCCATCTCAGGAAATGGCAGCTCAGTCCTTCCATGTGCTCAAGCCCCAAACTTTCTCAGTTTTTACTGCTCTCCTTCTCATCTACCCCCAAACCAATTAATCTGAAAATCCTAACAGTTTCACTTTCAAATCTGACCCCATCTTGCCACCTCCACCTCTAAGCCCCAGGACCATCGTCATCACCTGTACCACTGTCCTAGCCTCCTAACTGGCCTCTCTGCCCCCCTCTTGTCCCCCTCCGGCCCATTCTGCCACAACCCTGGGAGCATGGAAAAGGGAAGGATCTAGAGACTGAGTCTTGGGTTGGTTTCTGTATCTAGAAATCTTGCCAAGGAAAGCACGACCCCCAGAGCTGTCACCCACAGCACCCCAAAGTCAAGTACACTGGAGAGGACTGACCTGCAAACAGCGATGTGTAAGGACACTGCCATTTCTCTGCCAAGGGCTACCCTAGATTGGCTACCCCTCCTGCACCTGGAACTGTGCCCAGGGTGATTAGGAAAGGCTGGTCTTCCACCACAGAAGTGTGCAGGCCTGCACACTTCCCAGACAGGAGAGAGAGGCCCCAAGAGAGAAGTCACATGCCCCATGGACCCAGGGGCTACCGACGGAGGAGACAGGTTTCAAAAGCAGGGCTTCCAGGCCCAAGCCCAGGGCACTGGCCACACTAGTCCCTCTGAGAGCTTGATACATTTTCACCTCCTAGAGTTCCTTCTATTTGCTTCTCTCTGCATTTAAGAACCGTATCCTCCATTAGCCCCCAAACCATCAGCTTCTAAGGGCTGCTCCCTCTTCCCACCTGACCCCACCTAGCCTACGTGTCCATAGGTGACCTCCTGGCCTTGCTTGAGAGAGAGTCACTCCAGAGCTTTCCCCTGCCCATCCGCCAGGGCCTTCAGCCACTGCATGATGTTTGTCTCCCCTAGGAATGTGGCTAAAGCTGGGGATGTAGTCTAATACAGTAAAAACAGCAAGAGCTGAAAGACGCAGGTTCAAAAAACCATTGGAGCAAATGTATTTATATCATCCAAGCCTCCGTTTATTCAGCTATGAAATGGGATTATGAGACCCAGTTTCCAGGGTGACTGAGAGTTTGGTGAGCACATAGACACTCAGTAAGAGTTTGTTCTATCTTTCACCTCTGGCTCTTGCATCCCACAACAAGAGCTGCAGAACTCACTCGGTCTTCCCTGCAGGGTCCTCCCAAGACCGTTCCAAGGGGAGATCACGTGTTCCCTCTCCCTTCCCAGCCAGCCCCAGGCTGGTGTTGAAACACAGCATGGCATGCTTGGCCACCTTCATCTGACAGGCTCTAATCAGGGGCCAGCCAGATGCCAGCCGTTCACCAGATCCCATCACAGGCACACAACGGGACAATGCAAGAAAATGTGTTCTCCCTACCTTGTAGACTGGATGTAAGAGGTCCTTTGCTGACCCTTTAGGACTTACCCTGGGACTCTACCCCAACTGCCTCACACCAGAGGTGGAGAAACTGAGATGCAGATTGGGGACTGGACCAGGTCACCCAGCGTGTTTGTGGCTGAAACTCTGATGCTCCCAGCCTGACTCCACATAAAGTGCTCCTTCCACATGGAGCCTGCTCCCCTCTTCTCAGTGAAGATGCAGAAAAAGAGCAGCCCTCTTTTGAAAGCGAAACTGTGACAAAAGCCACGTCTTTTTTTTTTAACAATAAAGACATTTATTATTTCCGCATAGGGAGGGAAGTCCTGAGATGGAACAGCTTTAGGGTTCTCAATTTCAGTGGTCAAGGATGGACATCATTAAGGACCCAGGTTCTTTCCATCTTCTTGCACCAACATTTTCTGCATTGCAAGATGATCCCCGTCAGGGACTTCCCTGGTGGTCCAGTGGCTAAAACTCCGCGCTCCCAATGCAGGGAATCTGGGTTCAATCCCTGGTCAGGGAACTAGATCCCACATGCAGCAACTAAGAGTTCACATACCACAACTGAAGATCCCGCATGCAGCAACAAAGATCCTGTCTGCCGCAACTAAGACCCAGCACAGCCAAATAAATAAATATTAAAAAAAAAAAAAAGATGGCCCCATCAACCCAGGCAGTGATGCAACTTTTCCCAGAAGTCCCCCAGCACACCACCCCCATGTCTTATTGGCCAGAATTTAGTCACATGTCCACCCCTAAGCCAATCATACTGAGGGCATGGTAATACAAAGACTGGCTTACCAAGCCAGTCTTTAAAAGGACAAGGGTTGTTAGAACATAGTCCCCCCTCAGTCTAACATGGGGGCAGTGGACAGTCAGACTAGCAAACCCTTTCCCTCCTGCCTACTCAGTCCTTCCCCTCTGGTCCCCAAGACTCCAGGAGGACCTGTGAAAGTTAGGAGTGAGAACTGAACTGAGGAATTCCTTTTCTGGGGATTCTCTGGGGTTGGTTTTTTGTTTGTTTAGTAGAGATACCAGCTCACAAGAGTGAATACTTAAATATTCAGGAGATTCATGGCCCGTTTAATCACTGGTAGCCAGCCTGAAATCCATCATGATGGGAGTATTTACACCATGGAAATTGGCAACCAACACTACAAATCAGGGATTTTTCTTTCTTTTTTTTTTCCTGGAAAGCTGGTTTGCCAGCGCACCACTGTATAAAACACACACACAGGAAGGGGCACAAATCGTTAGTGTACAACTCAATGAATCTTCACAAACTAAGCACACTCAGGTCAAGAAACACGTCATAAGCTGCATCCCAGAACATCTACCATGTGCTCTTCCAGTCACTACCCCATGCCCAGGTCAACTACTGTCCTGACTTCTGTCACCATATATTAGTTTTGCCTGTTTTTGACCTTTATATGTTTGGAATCATACAGGATGTTCTCTTTTGTTTCTGGCTTCTTTTGATCAACATTCCATGGTGAGATTCAACCACAGTATTGTATATAATTGTAGATCACTTATTCTCATCACCGTATAGTATTTCATTGTGTCAATATACCACAAATAACTTATCCATTCTACTTTAATGGACATCTGAGTAGTCTTCAGTTTGGGGCTATGAATGAATAGTGAACATTCTAGTAGAGTGCTGTCCAACAGAGCTTTCTGCAATAATGAAAATGTTCTGTATCTTCACTGCCCAATATGATAGCCACAACCCATGTGCAGCTATTGAGCCCTTGAAATGTAGCTAGTGCAAATGAGGAACTGAATTTTTTTAAGTATACTTGATTTACAATATTGTATTAGTTTCAGGTGTACAGCATAGCGATTCAGTATTTTTGCATTATAGGTTATTACCAGATAATAAGTATAATTCCCTGTATCATACAGTATATCCTTGTTGCTCATCTATTTTATGTATAGTAGTTTGTATCTGTTAATCCCATATCCCTAATTTGTCCCTCTCCCCTTCCTTCTCTCCTTTGATAACCACGTTTGTTTTCTATGAGTCTATTTTGCATATACATTCATTTATTTTTTAGATTCTACATATAAGTGATATGATATAGTATTTGTCTTTCTCTGTCTTACTTATTTCACTAAGCGTAATGTTCTCTAGGTCCATCCACATTGTTACAAATGGCAGTATTTCATTCTTTTTATGGCAGAGTAATATTCCATTGTATATATACCACATCTTCTTAATCCAACTGTCTGTTGATGGGCACCTTGGGTTGCTTCCATGTCTTGGCTATTATAGTGCTGCTACGAACACTGGGTGCATAAATCTTTTTGAATTAGTGTTTTCATTTTTTCCAGATACATACTCAGGAGTGGAACTGCTGGATTATATGGTAGTTCTATTTGCAGTTTTTTAAGGAACATCATACCGTGTTCCATAGTGACTGCACCAACTTACATTGCCAGCAACAGTGTACATGGGCTCCCTTTTCTCCACATCCTCTCCAACATTTGTTATTTGTGGTCCTTTTGATGACAGCCATTCTGACAGGAGTGAGGTGATACCTCATTGTGGTTTTGATTTGCATTTCTGTAATAATTAGTAATGTTGAGCATCTTTTCTTGTGCCTGTTAGCCATCTCTATGTCTTCTTTGGAAAAAACGTCTATTCAAGTCTTCTGCCCATTTTTTGACTGGATTTTTTTTAATATTGAGCAGTATGAGCTGTTAGTGTATTTTGGACATTAATCCCTTGTTGGTATCATCATTTTCCAATATTTTCTCCCATCCTGTAGGGTGTCTTTTCATTTGTTGATGGTTTCTTTTGCTGTGCAAAAGCTTTTAAGTTTAATTAGGTCCCATTTGTTTAATTTGTTTTTATGTCTTTTGCCTTAGGAAACTGATCCAAGGAAATATTGCTCCAAATTATGTCAAAGAGTGTCCTGCCTATGTCCTCTCCTAGAGTTTTATGGTTTCATGTCTTACGTGTAGGTCTTTAAACCCTTTTAAAGTTTATTTTTGTAGTATATAGTGTGAGGGAATGTTCTAATCTCACTGTTTTATATGTGGCTGTCCAGTTTTCCCAGCACCACTTGTTAAAGACGCTGTCTCTTCTCCATTGTGTATTCTTGCCCCTTTTGTCAGACTGATTAACCACAGGTGTGTGGGTTTATTTCTAGGTTCTCTTTTCTGTTCCATTGATCTATGTGTCTGTTTTTGTGCCAATACCATGCTGTTTTTTATTACTGTAACTTTGTAGTATAGTCTGGAATTTGGCAGGGTTATACCTCCAGCTTTGTTTTTTGGTGGTTTTTTGTTTGTTTGTATTTAATTTTATTGGAGTATAGTTGATTTACAATGTTGTGTTAGTTTCAGGTGTACAGCAAAGTGATTCAATTATATATATATATACATATATTCATTCTTTTTTAGATTCTTTTCTCATATAGGTTATCACAGAATACTGAGTAGAGTTCCCTGTGCTATACAGTAGGTCCTTGTTGGTTATCTATCTTAGATATAGTAGTGTGTGTATCTGCCAGTTTTGTTCTTTTTTCTCAGGACTGCTGTGGCAATTTGGGGTCTTTTATGGCTCCACATAAGTTTTAGGATTATTTGTTCTAGCTCTGTGAAAAATGTCCTGGGTATTCTGATAGGGACTGCATTAAATCTATAGATTTCTTTGGATAGTATGACATTTTAATAACATTAATTCTTCCAATCTAGGAGCATGGGATATCTTTCTATTTCTTTAAATCACCTTCAATTTTGAGAAACTGAATTTTAATTTAATTTTCATTAATTTAAGTAGCTACATGCGGCTAGTGGCTACCATACTGGACAGCACTGTTCTAGTACATGACTTTTGGTGAACATACTGATGCATTTCTGTTGGAGAATTCATTCTGCCCAGGAGTGGAATTTCTGGGTTATAGGACATGCATGTGTTTCGCTTTAATAGATAGAGCTAAACAGTTTTCCAGAGTGGCTGTACCAATCCACACTCCTAACATCAATATATGATAGCTCTAGTTGCCCGACATCCTCACCAATGCTTGGCGTTGTCTGGATTTTTTCACTTTAGCCATTCTGCTAGACAGTAGAGATATTACCTTGTGGTTTCATTTGAATTTCTCTGGTGATTAAGTACAGTGTATTTAACACCTTGGATGTCCTCTTTTGTGAAGTGATTGTTTAAGCCTTTTGGCCACTTTTTCATTGGGTCTTTTTATTACTGATTTCTAGGCGTTCTTTATATATTCTGACTACCAGTCCTGTGTTGAATATATTATTGCAAAAATCTTCTCCCTCTTTGTGGACTGCTTTTTGACTCTTATAATCATGTCTTTGGATTCACAGATGTTCTTAAACTTTTATATATAGACTATCTATTCTTGTATATAATTTGCTTTATGCATATTTAACTTCAAAATTTACAGAAAATAAACCGATATGGAGCACACAGTTAGGGGACACCCTCTTGTACTCCTTAGGAGCAAAGGATTCTATTGCCGCACTTCAGAGAATACATTTCTACAAATGTGAAAGCCAAGGTGGGCACCTTTTAAGTTGGATGGCAGCCTTGTTAAAGGGTTTTTGTCTATTACTGAAATTTCAGGTTTTAGGTTAAATGAAACTTAAAGGACTGCTCGTGAAACAATTTAAACTTTTTTAAAAATCTCTCATTTTTTTCAAGATAAAAAAGTACCTCTAACACTAAAATACTGACAGTGATCCCAATAGCTTAAGTGCTGTTATAGTACGCGTGGCTACTACACATGCACAGCATGTCACCAACACTGTCTAAACAGTAAGAATCACAGCACTGTGACACAGTGGCTCTCCTTATCCTTGCGAGCGAACAGGATGATCAATTACACCTGAGTGACATTAGTGCACAGGCGTATCTACCAAGTGTAAAATCCAGTTATCTAAAACAACATGACTCTCAGATTCCCAGACAGTACGTTATTTCTGAGTTTGTATATTCAGAAACCTGTGGGTTGTTCCTTAAATTCTTTTACAATAGGAATTACATTGAGCATTAAAAACACTGAACTAAGTAATGTAACCACCAGAGCGGGTGAAGTTCAGTGTCTGGTTTAACAACCGTTTACTATCATTTCAAAATCAATTTCTGCTCAATCCTAGCACAGCCAGCATTTCTCCTGCAGTGACACTTATTTTTAAATGCACAAGAATGAAAGGCCCAGCTATACACCACTGCCTTATTACAAGAGCCACGGGGAAGGCGAGCTGATGAAACACACACAAGAGAGAAACGCGCACAGCATCATCCCTTTGTTCAACACTGGCTTTGATTTAGAGTAGAATGCAAAAAACATATTATAAAAACAGAATGAGGACCTGTTTCTAAGTGTAGTAGGTAACCAAGAACTATACTTCCACTGCAAAAATCTTTATAGGATTCAAGCACTAAAGTGACACTAGTACTGAAACATAGGTAATCAGAAGTAGCAAAGGCACTGGTAATATGAGTCATCATCAAAAGACAGCCCGGGTAAATATCACACATTTCCTGTCAGCTGCTGCTAAGACTTGCATTTTTCGAACTGAAAAGGAATACTGTGGGTCTTTTTACTTATCAATTATTTGAAGAAAGGCTGTCTTAGGTCCCCTCACTGAACATGAGGCCTAGGTTACCAAATCAGTTTTCCTATATCATCACAAGACGTATTATACTCAGTTGATACTGTTTGACATTGAATTGCTATAATTGATGGTATGGCTACTGTCTTGGGTCTCCCGCAAAGAACAAACCTACTGGAGTAAAACAGCTAATTGTGCAAAAATGGAGGATCCCATAAGGATGTGGAAGAAGGACACTTCTGTGTCTCGGGATCTATTATCTGGTTCCAGGCACCTGTACAGATTCCTCCCTGAGAAACATTTACCGGTGTCCTGAGGCAGGTTACAAATTATTTAGAAAGTCTTTCAAAACTTTCCCCTTGCTCCAGCCATGGCCTTGACCCTGTTCACATCTCCGTCCCTGTGACCCCTGCCCACCTAGAAGCCCAATCTCCCACCAAAGATCTTTATTTTAATATAGTCCAACTTACCCATTTTTCTCATGGTTAGTACCTTTGTATCCTGTTTAAACAACCCAAGGTCATAAAGATGTTCTACAGTGTTTTCCATTTGGAGCTTTACTGTTTTACCTTTCACATTTAACACTATGTCTAGGAGTGTTTTTAAATATTTTAAGGCTTAATTGTCATATATTGAGCACCTACTGTGTGCCAAGCATCCTGCCAGGCAGTGTGCTTTGATTAGTTCAAAGAAATTGCTGCTCCCATTGTACAAATGAAGTGATAGAAGCTTAGAGGGGTAAACTGCTCCGAGGGCACCACCTGCAAGAGGCAGGGCCAAGATGTGAACCCACGACTGTCTGTCTTACTTAGCCAGATCGTAGGACCAGATGAAGGTCAGCTCTGGTGGAGGAGCTCTGGGCTTCCTCCTGCCCTGAGGAAGGTGGCTGAGGAGTCATCCTTCTCCCAGAGGACACGAGGACCATGCACCGTCTCAGGATACTGAATGTTGGTGAATAAAAGGCCTTAGGACTGGGGCCGGTTTGCCCCAGCTCAGGGCTGCAAAGCAATCTTGGAGGTGGGCGTAGGGGTCCAGGGCTTGTCCCCAAACACTGCATAATGTTTTTAGAAACCCACATTCCCTGAACCGCACGCTGAGAAACAATTCCAAAGCTCCACGGCTCAGTGTGATGGTGTCAGTCATTTGAGATCATCAGAATATATCATGGACAAGAAGTATCTATCTTTGCCTGGTCTACTAGTTTTTCTCATCCTACCTACTAAAGTGACATGTTAATTGATCTCCTGGTCTTAAACCATTCTGGCATTCCTGGAATAAGTACTTTCTACTTATGAGATATATATACATATATATATATATATATATATTTTTTTTTTTTTTTTTTTGTGGTACGCGGGCCTCTCGCTGTTGTGGCCTCTCCCGTTGCGGAGCACAGGCTCCAGACACGCAGGCTCAGCGGCCGTGGCTCACGGGCCCAGCCGCTCCGCGGCATGTGGAATCCTCCCGGACCGGGGCACGAACCCGTGTCCCCTCCATCCGCAGGCGGACTCTCAACCACTGCGCCACCAGGGAAGCCCGACATATTATTTTTAATACACTGCTGCCCTGGTGCTGGTTTCCCACATGCCCTTGTATTCTAGGAGTTGAGGGAACCACTGTGGAGCAGGGGACAAAATCCCATCACCTCTAACATGTTCCAGAATCAGAACCCACAAAAGCAAATGGCCAAAACAAAACCCAAGGAAGATAGTACTTGGGATGGGGACTTGGCCACCGTGGCCCAAGAACATACCTTTAGGCTGGTCCAGCTTGTGGTGGGATAGCTGAGGATAATTTGCTGCTTTCACGAATTTAACACTGTACATATCAATTATTCATGAACTTCTTGGCAAGTCCACATTGTAGTAAGTGGTCATTTTTCAAAGCCACGATTTTGGGTCTCATAATGCAAAACTGGGATGTGATAGCTAATCCCCTAGCTGATGGGCGGGCCAAGCCAGCCCCTGCTCCCAGGCACAGTGACTGCTGGTGTTATAAAAGCTTGCGTTCTCTCCGGAAAATAGCCTAAGAGCCAACTCTAGGTGGGGACAAAAGAGGAGAGAAAATGAGTACAGGGCCATTGATGATTCTAGCAAGGAAAGGAAGAGTTTGGTGTGGGTTCAAGCAGAAAGTCTAATTCTGCCATGGCTTGGTTCCATAATGTCAGCCAGTTTACCACTTCCTCTGCAGAAATAGGGAAAAGCGGTTTGTGACACTGTTTCAATGGGTTTTCCAGCCAACAAATAAATTGTTCATTAAACCAGAGATAAAACCTTAGTGAATGATGACAAGATGGTAAACTTAGGGAGTTTGGCTACGTAAACGTACATGTGAGTTAATTTTGGTGAGTTTATTTAAGTGGCAGAATCTATCTCAATAGTGGAATAAATCACTTTCATCTTATATTTATAGAATTATGAAAGGCCTGTGGGTGGTCACTTATATTTTTCCAGTTATATTTTAATGCAGTGGCTGAAAATCTTCCACTTCGCAATGGAGCACTCTCCGATTAACTCTGATGTGTAAAACTGAGGGAAGCAGAGCTACTCTGCATGCCGTGAGAGCAGAGAACTCCATGCTGTACCAAGACTTTCCCTCTCAGCACTGGGGCACCTGTGTGGGAACTCTTGCTTTCCACGGTTTGAGAGGTTCATTTTAGTGGATTCATATACATGTTCCTAGTGCCTAGCATGTGTCCAGGCATAGAATAAGCACTTAGTGAGTATTGGTGAGTGGATGGATAGGTGGGTAGATGGATGGATGATTGAATACATGGATGGATAGATTATTGAATATATGGATGGATGCATGGCTGATCAAGTGGATCCTGAATACATGCCTAGGTAGATAAACACATTAGGAGAGTGAGTGACTTTATGGAGGACTAATTAATAGGTGGATGACTTCACATTCCAATCCTCCTTTTCACTATAACCTGCCCCACCTGTAATGCCACAAATGGCCAAGTAAAACGTGTCAGGGCCTTGACATACCATTAGCTGACCCCTTATAGAGCTACATCCCATTGTAAGAAGAATACTGAACACCAAGCAGCCTCTTCCTCATCCCCATATCCCAGTGTTCAGGGGACATCCCACAGCCTCACCCCAGGAGCACCTCCTCCTTTCCTGAGCTCTGTTGGGACCTTACCCTCTGTACTTCTGCCCAGGCCCCTTCCTCCCTCCCCTGATCTTGTTCTTCTGGTTCATCCTTCAAGACCCAGCCCCTCTGTGTGGATATGTCCCTGACCTGTTCCCGGTACTCTGACTCTCTCCATCACAGTCTCCTGGTAACTAGGTGATATCACCAAGTGGGCTGAGAGGCTGCCCAAAACAGAAGGGGAGGGGACTCAGAAGTGCCCAAGCAAGTGAGCCTGCCCTGCCACGTCCCCTGCGCCAATCCCTGCTGGGAGGCTGAGACCAGCCATTGGTGAGCAGAGGGAAGACGGTGCCTGAATCCTGTTCCCCAGATTCCCTCCAATGACCTCAAGGCCTCACCCTAGTGGCTTCAGCAGTAGAGAAAGAGGTGAACTACTGAGGCCAGACTTGCCAGGCAAGTAGACCTATGACAAATGTTTTTAGAATTTTTGGTGACAGGAACCATCAGTCAGATCTCAGTCCTTGCCCACCCCCCCTCCCTCTAGCCAGCGTCTCCGAAGGTGTGGGCAGGTCTGGAGGCCTAAAGATGCTGGCTCAGCACCTCCACTGTCGGTGCCCTTTCTTTGTCAGTGCTCCCTGGTGGCTTCAGCCTGCAAAGAGCACTTGCCTGAACCGAGACAGAGTGACTGCACAGCTGCCCACACACTACAGTCAGCAAGGAGTCAGTAGTGATGGTCTGCTTCAGCTTCCCTGCCCTGCACGTTCCCCACTGTTTCCCAGCCTGCAGCCAGCCCTGACCCCATCCCCCGACGCAAGCCTGAATCTCATTGCCTCGCCCATTGTGTTCACCTGGCTCCCACCTCCTCCCCACCATTTCAGACCCCTTCACCCACCCTGCAGTTAGAACGGCTCAAGAATAAGCGTCTTTAAGCGTCTTTCAGGCGGATAGCGACCAGGTCCCGAGTGGGCAGAGGACAAACCCACTCTACAGCGAGTGAGTGGTAGAACCAGGAATGGAGGCCCGTTCTCCTGCCTCCACCTCCACCGCACCCAACTCTCTTCCCCTGCTCTGGACCCTAGTACATGGATTATCAGACACACCTGGGTTTAAATCCCAGCTCTGCCACAAAACCAGGTGGTCAAACTTCAGCTCACCAAGATTCAGTGTCCTATAAATGCGGGTGACGATGGTTCCGCACAAAGAGGGGGCAAGCGCCAGACCCGGCCCCACACCCAGGCCGCGGTCATGCAGGGCCTCTGACCCACCTGTGGTTCCCAGTCCCAGCCTGGAGCAGAGGTCTGGAGGCGCGAGAGCTGGCTTCTGCCTGGCACAGTGGAGGCCCACGGATACAGGCACCATCCCAGCCCCGAAAGGGACCTTGGGACCCCATCCACAGAGTGGGGAGAGCACCAGCTGAGGCCTGCTCAAAGGACGTCAGCTTGGCAAGGTGGAAGAACTCTCCTCAGGAGCAGCTGCCATCAAACGCTTTCAGCTGAGCCCGGCTCCACGCTCCAAGTGCGGGCTTGCGGGCTTCCCCCACGCTCCACCCTCCACCCTCCACGCTCCCTGCTCCACCCTCCACGCTCCACGCTCCACCCTCCACGCTCCACGCTCCTCGCTCCACCCTCCACGCTCCTCGCTCCATCCTCCACGCTCCAACCTCCACGCTCCACGCTCCACCCTCCACGCTCCAACCTCCACGCTCCTCGCTCCACCCTCCATGCTCCAACCTCCACGCTCCTCACTCCACCCTCCACGCTCCTCGCTCCACGCTCCACCCTCCACGCTCCACCCTCCACGCTCCTCGCTCCACCCTCCACGCTCCACGCTCCACCCTCCACGCTCCTCGCTCCACCCTCCACGCTCCTCGCTCCACCCTCCACGCTCCTCGCTCCACCCTCCACGCTCCACCCTCCACGCTCCTCACTCCACCCTCCACGCTCCTCGCTCCACCCTCCACGCTCCTCGCTCCACCCTCCACGCTCCACCCTCCACGCTCCTCGCCCCACCCTCCACGCTCCCTGCTCCACCCTCCACGCTCCTCACTCCACCCTCCACGCTCCTCACTCCACCCTCCACGCTCCCTGCTCCACCCTCCACGCTCCTCGCTCCACCCTCCACGCTCCTCGCTCCACCCTCCACGCCCCCTGCTCCACCCTCCACGCTCCTCACCCCACCCTCCACGCCCCCTGCTCCACCCTCCACGCTCCAACCTCCACGCTCCTCACTCCACCCTCCACGCTCCTCGCTCCACCCTCTACGCTCCCTGCTCCACCCTCCACGCTCCAACCTCCACGCTCCTCACTCCACCCTCCTCGCTCCACGCTCCCTGCTCCACCCTCCACGTTCCACCCTCCACGCTCCTCACTCCACCCTCCACGCTCCTCGCCCCACCCTCCACGCTCCTCACCCCACACTCCACGCTCCCTGCTCCACCCTCCACGCTCCACCCTCCACGCTCCTCGCTCCACCCTCCACGCTCCCTGCTCCACCCTCCACGCTCCAACCTCCACGCTCCTCACTCCACCCTCCTCGCTCCACCCTCCACGCTCCCTGCTCCACCCTCCACGCTCCACCCTCCACGCTCCTCACTCCACCCTCCCTGCTCCACCCTCCACGCTCCAACCTCCACGCTCCTCACTCCACCCTCCACGCTCCACCCTCCACGCTCCTCACTCCACCCTCCACGCTCCTCGCCCCACCCTCCACGCTCCTCACCACGCACTCCACGCTCCCTGCTCCACGCTCCTCGCTCCACCCTCCACGCTCCACCCTCCACGCCCCCTGCTCCACCCTCCACGCTCCACCCTCCACGCTCCTCGCTCCACCCTCCACGCTCCCTGCTCCACCCTCCACGCTCCACCCTCCACGCTCCTCGCTCCACCCTCCACACTCCACCCTCCACGCTCCAACCTCCACGCTCCTCACTCCACCCTCCTCGCTCCACCCTCCACGCTCCAACCTCCACGCTCCTCACTCCACCCTCCTCGCTCCACGCTCCCTGCTCCACCCTCCTCGCTCCACCCTCCACGCCCCCTGCTCCACCCTCCACGCTCCACCCTCCACGCTCCTCGCTCCACCCTCCACGCTCCCTGCTCCACCCTCCACGCTCCACCCTCCACGCTCCTCGCTCCACCCTCCACACTCCACCCTCCACGCTCCAACCTCCACGCTCCTCACTCCACCCTCCTCGCTCCACCCTCCACGCTCCAACCTCCACGCTCCTCACTCCACCCTCCTCGCTCCACGCTCCCTGCTCCACCCTCCTCGCTCCACCCTCCACGCCCCCTGCTCCACCCTCCACGCTCCAACCTCCACGCTCCTCACTCCACCCTCCTCGCTCCACCCTCCACGCTCCTCGCTCCACCCTCCACGCCCCCTGCTCCACCCTCCACGCTCCAACCTCCACGCTCCTCACTCCACCCTCCACGCTCCTCGCTCCACCCTCCACGCTCCCTGCTCCACCCTCCACGCTCCAACCTCCACGCTCCTCACTCCACCCTCCTCGCTCCACCCTCCACGCTCCCTGCTCCACCCTCCACGCTCCACCCTCCACGCTCCTTACTCCACCCTCCACGCTCCTCGCCCCACCCTCCACGCTCCTCACCACACACTCCACGCTCCCTGCTCCACCCTCCACGCTCCTCGCTCCACCCTCCACGCTCCCTGCTCCACCCTCCACGCTCCCTGCTCCACCCTCCACGCCCCCTGCTCCACCCTCCACGCCCCCTGCTCCACGCTCCACCCTCCACGCTCCTCGCTCCACCCTCCACGCTCCCTGCTCCACCCTCCACGCTCCTCGCTCCACCCTCCACGCTCCACCCTCCTCGCTCCACCCTCCACACTCCACGCTCCACCCTCCGCCCTCCTCGCTCCACGCTCCACCCTCCACGCTCCCTGCTCCACCCTCCACGCTCCACGCTCACGTGGACCCTCACAGCAGCCTACTCGCTGGTGTCCCCCCACCCAGCGTCCAGTTCTGCAGCCAGAGGGCGCTCTTAAAACACTGTGACCGCGCCCCTTCATGTCTCCTCTCTACCCTTGAGATAAAAGACAGTCTATTGATTTGACCTTCATGGCGGGGCCCTGCCAGCCCTTCAGAACTCAGCAATGTTCTTTCAGCTGATGATATACCTTCACCCTGAGTAAGACGTAGGTCGTGGCCTACTTTGACTACATGTTAAGGTGGCCCAGAAAAAGCAAAGCACCGTTTTAGGGAGAGAAAAATTTTACTTTAGCAAGATCCCAGAAACATGAGCGCCAGTGCACAGTGCCTGGTAGCCACAGAGTAGCATCTTGGCTAACAGCATGGGGCTTTGGCTCCCACTGACCCGGGTCCCTCTGTGGGCTGAGTGACATTGGACAGATAACCTGTCTGAAGCCCAGTTTCTCCACCTGTTAATTGGAGATCCCATCATGGACCATCATAAGAATTAAATAACACAGTGCATGAAAAGGACCCAGCACGGTGAATGACACACAGTAGGTGTCCAGGAGATGATAGCTACTCATGCTGTATGCGGAGGGAGGGCCGCATCTCAGGGATGACCTAGTATCTTGAGGTACAATTTCCTCTTGATCATCAGCACCTTTGTAGAAGCTGCTTGGGAAGAAAGTCTAGGATAGGGGCAAAGCTTGCCTTACCCTCCGTCCTTTCCACAGCTGGTGCAGGGGGAGAGCAAGGCAGAGCGGTGGGAAAGGGGGCTAGCATCGTGTTGTTTCTCTGCGGTCATTTTTATCTTATTGATAAAGTGGACCCTGAATTTGGAAATTGGAAGTTTCCCTCATAATTTAAAGCAGCACCTACCTCCGCCGGTCGCAGGGACTGGAAGATCAACTTCCCCCTGGCCATGCAGGCGGACGCCTGCACCAACTGGCTCCATCTGCAGGCATGGGTGTTGCCATCTCCACACCTGGCTGGTGATGAGCCTGGCACTGCTACGAGAGCGAGGTTCTCATTTGCTGCTGAAGCAGGGAGAGGGAGAGGCGTCTTCAGGGTGACCCCATGGGACTGGCACCCCCGCAGCAGTTTCTGCGTGCTGAGCAGGGCAGGCATGCACACACAAATCCAACCCTAGGTTCTCATTCTGGGCACCTCCAGCCTTGCCATGGCCAGCTTTCTGGTAGCACATCTGCCTTGGACCGTGGGGTGACCAGTACATCCCAAACCATCGCAGCAGCTGGAACAGACCGAACAGGACAGTTGAGAGCAGTGTGGACCCCATACACTCCTACCGTCCCCAAGGAGGGCTGCTGTCTCTGACATTCCCAAGCCCTGCCATTGGCTTCAAAGGTGAGAGGAAGAGGGTGACGTTGGTTGGATGGCCAGCTGGCTTGTACTTTATCAGAGAGAATACGGTAGCGGAATGACCACTGGCTCAGCTCTAGTCCAAGCCAAAGCCTGGTCATTGGCTCAGGAGTGAAAGCACGGCGGACTAGATGAGTGGTGGCCAAAAGCCTGTCCCCTGACCAGGGTACCCTCTGTGTGAAGTACTATGTTGAAAAGGATGCTGCGGCTGCCTCCTGGGCCAACAGGAAGGGAATGATGATCAGCTAGCCATATACTGGCTATATATGATTGTGGTGGGTTACTTAATACCTTTGAGCCTCCGTATTCTCACCTATAAAATGGGGAGAACATAGCTTCAGGGATGAAGTGAGCTCTCAGCACAGAACCTACACATAGTGGGGGCTCTCAAAACAGTGGTCTGTGTTTGGCCCTCAAAGAATCCCAGAAATCTGCTTACCCTGGCATTTTCATATTAGAGGGTCAGGAAGCACGCATACTCAGCCAAAGCCCAAGGGAAGCTCCCTCTCCCCAGTGAAGGCACCTGCAGGGGAGCAGCTTCCAATGAACTTCAGCGAGCAAAGGCTTGGCTCTCAGGCTAGGATGACATTCTGGTCCAGGCAGTAGGGCCTCGAGGCCAGCCCCTCCTAATGAAGGTCAGTAGGCTGCAAGAGCCACCAGCATGGGCCGGAACTGCTGGCAGGGCACGTTCATAGCTCAGGCAAAGGCCCCAAGTTCATGCTTCACCTACCTGTCCCTGACATGGGCTGAGTGTGGGAGAGGCTTTTGGAGATGGTGCTGGGAAGGGATGGGAAGGTACAGGAAGCCACGGTTGAGTTTCTACCTTCTGATTTGCATGAGTCCATGCCCTCACCTGGGAACAAAGCCCTCCTACAACTACCCAGGGAGGTAACCATCCACACTCCACTTGATTACCACTCAAGACAGAGACCTCATTCCCCGGAGGCAGCTCAGGGCCTCCCTGCCACTTCCCCATCTGGTCTCAAGGCTGCAGCCACTCACTCAGTACGTGGCTTGGGCACCTTTGGTGAGCCCAGGCCCAGTGCTGAGCTTGAGGACACAGAAAGCGATCAAACACAAGCCCTGGAAACCGTGCATAATCATATGTGACAAATGCAGAACAGGGACTGGGACACAGGCTCTGGGAGGAGACAGGGGGACCGCTTTCAGAACAGGGCCCAGGAAAGCTTGCCCCTGACCCTGTGGCTCACTGAGTATCTGAAGCTGGCTCCCTATGGCTGTCCAGAGATGGGACCTGCACCCTCAGGAAGGGCTCATGCCTGGGGCAGGGGACAATGGAGAGTGAGCTCGGGACTCTGAAGCTTGGGCCTGAGCTCTCACTTGGCCCAACCACAGAGTGACTGAGTGACCATGGGCTGGAGCCGAGCATCAGTCCACACATCTATAAAAGGGGAAAACCACATCCCTGCCCAGCTGAGTGGGAGGGAATTAAGGGGCAGTCACGGACGCTCCCTAACGTGGTGCTGGCTCTCCCTGAGCGAGGCAGCAAGTGCCCATGGATGGTCCTGGCTGATTCCTACCCTTCCCTGGGACCCCAGCCCCCAGGGCTCTATCATCTTATCTTATGGGAGGACAAAGCCATCATGGGCCCCAGAAGCTTCCTTTAGTAGGGTTCTCAGGGACCCACCATACCATACCCCTTCCTAGAAGCCCCTTCCCACCTCTCTGCACCTTTACCCTTGTTCTCCCCCTGCCTGGAATACCTCCTAGCTTCACCTCCTCTGGGAAGCCTTCCCTGATCTGATCCAACCCACTGTCATGTCTGGGTCAGTTACTGCTCTTAACCCCAGGCCTGCCTGATTTCCCTGGAGTCCCCTCGGTAGGTTTCGCCCCTGAGGCAGGAGGCCAGTGTTGGAGGCCAGCACATCTGGTCCTCATACTCTGAGGCCTGTGTATCCCCCATCCCTTCCCAAGTCTTTGGTAAAGTCATGCTGACCTTCCAACCTCAGGTCTTGGTGGAATAGAGTCCTTGTCTAGCACTGAGTCAGGTTCAGTGGGTTCAAGCCTCAGCTCTGCCGCTAATTTGCTGTGTGACCTTGAGCAACTCCACTGCCCTCTCTGAGCTTCCTTTTTCCTTTCTGTGAGTTGGTTGAGCTCCTAGGCCAGAGGCTTCAGAGGAGAGGCGAGAGGAGGTCAGCCCTCACTAGCAGAGGCTCCTGCGGGGAGGAGGGGAGCAGCACCTGAATATCCTCATTTAGGGATGAATAACTCACAGGGCAGCAGGGAGGGAGGAGGAAGGTGTGGGGCAGGGTCCGTGCCCCGGCTCAGCATCCTCTCTCTCTCTGTCCACAGTAGCTCGATACAACCGCACCAGCTACTTCTACCCAACGTTCTCAGAGAGCTCGGAGCACAGCCATCTGCTCGTGTCTCCTGTGCTGGTGGCAAGCGCAGTCATAGGCGTAGTCGTCATCCTCTCCTGCATCACCATCGTCGTGGGCAGCATCCGCAGGGACAGGCAAGCCCGGCTCCAGCGGCACCGCCACCGCCATCGCCGTCACCACCACCACCACCATCGCCGCCGCCGCCGCCGCCGCCGAGAGTACGAGCACGGCTACGGTGAGCTGCCGCCCACCCCTGGCCCTGGGACCCCTGTAGCCCAGGAGGCATCAGGGAGGTGGCAGCTCTGCCATGGGTGGCGCAGGGTGGTCAGAGGAGGCATCCTCGAGGTCATAAGTAACCAGGAAGAGCTCAGAAGCACTCACCATGTCTCAGGGGCATAAGAAGCCCAGTTTTCGGCCAGAGGTGAGGCTGAAGGTCAAAGGGAGGGTGTGGTGCTCCCTCCCCAGCCCTGGCCACTGTGAGACCAGGCCTGCCTGTTCCTACCCTTGTATCACCAGCCTGACCCCCGGAGAGTACCGGGCTCCTGCTCAGAGCAGGCCCACCCCCCACCAGGAGCCCAGGTACCACCCTCGACCTCCCGCCACCGCAGGACGGCCAGCACGCCCACCTCCCATAACTGGACCCGTGCTCTCCACTCCCGCCCCTCCCCAGGCACCTCTTCCATGCTGCTTTCTGCCTCTGCACCTTTGCATATGCTCTTCCCCATGCCCAGAATGCCATTCCCCATACTTCCCCACCTGACAAAAGCCTACTTGTCCTTCCAGGCCTGGCTCAAATACCACCTCCTTTTGCAAGTTTCTGTGGCCCCTCCTCAACCACCCCCCAGGCAGGGTTGACTCCCATTCCCTGTACTTCCTTAGCATCGTACCCACACTCCCAGCAGTACCCCGACACAGGACGGCTGTGCTGCACCGGTGAAAGCAGGAGCTGCATGTAGCTCTCCGAGAGTTGAGCTCACAGCCCAGGACAGGACCTGGCCCAGAAGAAGTACTCCGCAGGCAAGGGAAGGAACCACTTCATTTCATCCTCACAGCAAGAGCTGTGTTAGCCCATTTTAAAGACTGGGAAGCTGGAGGGACTTGCTGAATGGCCCGAGTGCCCCCGAGCCTGCGCCTCGTACTTAGAGCCTAGGAGAGGTGCCCACAGGGGTTCCCTACATTAAGGTTGAGAGGTCAACCTTGGCCTTGAGGAGAGAGATGGACCTAGGGGCAGGCTAGTCCATCCTGAGCCTGTGGTGGAGCCACAGGGCCTGTGCCACATGAGCAAGGCCCTGTCCCTGACATCAGAGCAGGTGGGGTGACAGCAGGCCACAGCCAGGCCAAGTCTGGGGTCAAGCCTTTGCTTACCCAGCCCCCGCTCCGATGCAGCCCTGTTACCGTGGAGACCCCTCTGTGGGGCTCCCGCCTCTCTGCCCACTTCTATTCTCAGCTCTGGCTTTGGCACCTCCTTGGGGCCTCAGCAGGGAGCCTGGAGGTGCTGATGCCCCTACACCACCTTCTAGCCTTCGGGGGTGCACAGGGGCTGCAAGGAGCCTTGGAAAGAAGCCAGGGAAGAGGGGACCTGAAAGCAGCAGAGCACCAACAAACACCACCCTACTGGCCCTGGGGACCCTCTGTCCTTCAGATGCCCTCCCCCGGCTCTAGTGACTCAGCCCCTCCCGGGCTCCCTCCCACCGCTCTGGCCGCTCCTTCTCAGACTTCCTGGTGGATTCCTATTCTCTGAGGAGAGGAATATTAAGGTCCCTCAGAGCCCAACCCTGGGCCCTGGGTCCTCTCTCTGTACCCACCCCATCTGTACCCATGTCCATCTCATCCACCTGACAGCTCCAGGCACCACCCACCACCCTCACCCAGACGTCCCCGAGACACCGCCCCCTAAAGTCTCAGAGGCACCTCAGACCCAGGGGGTCCAAAACAGCCTTCATCTTCCGCTTCTTACTGCACAACCTCAGGAAAGTTGCTTAACCTCTGTGAGTCATCTGTACAATGGGTACACGGGGACCCACCCCAAAACGTTATTGTCAGGACTAAATTAGCACAGTACCTGGCTTATGAGTAAGTGCTCAGTACATGTTAACTATTTTCATGATCTCTCCCTACCACCCCGAGAATACCTACTCCAGGGCCACTTCACTAATGCTGCAACCTCCACACCTGCCAGCCACCGGCCTGGCACCTCCAAGGCATTCTCCACAAGACAGCCAACATGACTGAATTGTGACTCTACTGAACACTACTCAGTGGCTCCCCACTGCCCTCAGGACAAAGTTGGTCCTCCTCTGTCTGCCCACAGGGCCCTTCTGTAGGCTGGTCAGGTGCAGAGAGAGGAGCCAACGAATGTTTGAGAATGAATGAAGGAGTGAGTGAGTGAGACAGACAGAAAGACTGAGGAAGGAAGGAAGGGAGGGAGGGAGGGAGGGAGGGAGAGAGGGAGGGAGGGAGAGAGGGAGGGAGGGAGGGAGAGAGGGAGGGAGGGAGGGGGGGAGGGAGGAGGGAGGGAGGGAGGGAGGAGGGAGGGAGGGAGGGAGGAGGGAGGGAGGGAGGGAGGGAGGGAGGGGGGAAGGGAGGGAGAGAGGGAGGGAGGGAGGGAGGGAGGGAGGGAGGGAGGGAGGGAGGGAGGGAAATTCTCCTTCCATAAGATGGAAATGCCTTGAGCTTTAGGAGACAGATCTGGCCCCCCCCTTTCACTTGCCTGGGCTTTAGAGCAAGTGACTTTATATCCGATCTGTCATCTGAGAGGAGGGAGTAGCCGCTTTCCTCCTCTCACAAATTGTTGAGGGTGAATGAGATCGTGAGGCTAGAGCACAGAGGTGCTCATGGATGCAGATTCCTCCTCCCCCCTCTCCCGGGCCTGTCAAAGTCGTTAACCTCGGATTTGGACTGAATAATGAACCGAAGTATATCTTAACTTGGGTAAATTAAGGGAAGAGGGAGATTTGGGCCTCCCTGGACCATTTGGGTCTGTGCTGATGTTGAAGACAGGAAAGGAAAGGAGATAAGAAAGGAATTTGGGGAGTTCAAATAGGGTGTGTGTGGGGGGAGGGGGTTCTTTCCAGCTGTTCCTCAGGACCTCCACCCAGCTGGATGTCTGGGATTGACCTGGGTCATCTCAGGATTGGGGTCTGGGCTAGGTGAGTGCCTCAGGGAAGCCTCAGTCTCCCTGAGACGCTCAGCCTCTGCGGGGCCCAAGAAAAGCAACCCAGGGAGAGAGGTGAACAGCAGAGTGGTTCGGCCTGGTCAGCTCTCAGACCTGCCCACCAGGAAATAGCCTTAACTTCCCGAGGTCTGGACAGCCATAGCGCCCCCTGCCACTGGCACTGCGAGTGGGGCCCTCCCCACAGCAACGCTGGCAGGGACGGGATCCCGGCACCAGAGCCCAGTGGCCTCGGTTCCACTTCTGTCCTCACGCACTTATTTCGTGTTTTACTCTCTCCTGAGTTTCTTCCCCAATTTCTTCCCAAAATTCTCATCCTTCAGCTGGTGCCCTAAAAGGAAACAAATCTCATTTCAGCTCCTTCTTACAGCATATGTTATTGGGTTCCTTTTTCCTAGTAGAAAAGTAATATGTGTTCACTGTGGAAAACCTTTAAAATACAGAAAATATAAAGAAGAAAATAAGGGTTCTGATCCTGTCCTGCAGACAGAGCCGCTGTTACTACGTTTGGAATATTTTCTTCCGAGAGCTTTCTCGAGGTCCATAGATAACCCTGGGACTGCACCAGCAGATAGAGTTTCATATCCAGATTGTTTCCATTCATTGTTGTATCGACGTGAGAAAAAGAGATTTGGGGAGTAGAAAGCAATCTTTGGGGTCTACAGACTATGCATGAATTCCAGCTCCACATTCTACCAGCAATGCGAGCCTGAGCCTCTGGCTGTAGAATGGAAAGGGCAACTGCAACAGTGCTGCTGACCTCAAAGAAAGATCATGAGCCCCACCCCAGACAGACAAGCCCCGCCCCTGATGTTACGCCCTGCCCTCTGAGCCACCTGGGAGCCCGTTGGAGGTGAGGAGACCTCATGTCTCAACCAGTTATCTTTGCAGTTCCCACTGTCCGCCCCCCACCTCGGCCCACCCCTCTACCAGACCTGTCAGAAACTGGGAGGCAGAGGAGCTGGGACATCCAGCCACCCTCGGCCCAACCAATAATTTGCTGTGTGGCCTCCAGCAAGGCACTGAGCCTCTCTGAACCCCAGCTGTAGAATGAGAAGATTGTACTCCATCGGCATTTCCTAAGCAGTGTTACTAGGTCTCAGAAAATAAGATTCCGTGGCCAAATGCTGCACAAGCACAGTTGAATGTGTTTCTCAGCTGTGGGACATTTCAGAGCCTTTGATGTACTATGTGATAAAAACAAAAACAAGAACAAACAAAAAAAACCCAGAAGAGAGTGTAGTATATGTAGTCATCAGAGAAACCCCTTTTCTCCCTGGGATACCTAAAGGGACGGAGGCCTGACCTCAGAGACCGCTGTTGTCCTCATTCCCTGACACTTCCTCCCCATTTTTTGTGCCCCAGCCCTTCTCCACAGCTCAAAGCTTCCTGTTCACACTACAGTCTTCTTTCACAACTCCCCCTCTTGGCTCAAGCTGTTCTGTTCCCTCTGCCAGGCCTGCCCCTCTTCCCCTGGCTGATTTCTAGACAAGATTCAGCTCTGGGAGCCCTTCCCCCCAGGAAGCCTTCCCTGACCTCCAAGCTGGGTCAGGCCCGTCTCTGCTCCCACAGCCCCAGTACAACATCTATCAAAGCTTGTGACATGTTGCCCACTACCAGGCTGTCCACAGGACAGGCTGCTCACTACCCTGGGAGCCCCACCAGGGCAGGGCCAGCTCTGCTCCCTGTGACCCCCATGCCCAGCAGGGCACTGGTGCTCACATTCTGGGGCTGTTGCTGACGGAATGAAAGCAGCCCTGGTTGGTAAGGGGCAGGATGGTGAGTTGGAGAGAACAGAATCTCAGTGGCCTCAGGCAGACATGTGAGGACCCTCCCTGGCACCAGCCTGAGGCCCAGGCTGAATGTCCGTTCCCTGCAGTGTCCGACAGGCACACGTATAGCCGCTCGAGCCACAGGACACGCTACACCTGCAGCCCTGCCGAGGACTGGCCTCCACCCTTGGACCTCAGCTCTGATGGGGACGTGGATGCCACAGTGCTCCGAGAGCTGTACCCAGATTCTCCACCAGGGTAAGGAGGCCTGAGAGGGCAGGGCTCTGGGCAAGAATCTCCAGCCCCCATGGGAAACAGCAACACCCCAGATGGCATAAAGGCAGAAAACATCTCCTCACCCTCCTGACCAAGCTGGTCCCTGTAAGGTGGGGCGTGACTCAGCAGATGTCCCTGAGAGACACTTGAGAAGGAAAAAGGAAGAAACGTTCAGCTCCTTCAGGCTGGGTGAAGAGGTGAGGTGGAAGGTCCAGGCCCCAGCCCCTTAGCTTGTGCCCCCGAAGCCCAAATCACATCCACTGGAATAGGCATCATTGTGTCCAGACTGCACTCGTGGCCAGCAGGTGGCCCTGTCCCATGGGGGGGACTCTTCCCTGGGGAGCCTTTGAGTCCTATCCTGTCCTGCCAGCCACCCTCAGGCACAGCGCCACCAGTTTGTACATGAAAAGAGGGGTCTGGGCCTCTATCACTTCCCCACCAGGAGACCACCTGGGCCCCACAAACAGCCCCATCCTCTCCATCACCCTTTACCCTCTGCCCCCAGGGGCACTGGGAGGTATGAACTTTGCCTACAGGTGGGTGCTTTTTCACCCTGCAACCATGGGCCCCAGGGACACCTTCCTAACCCTGGAAGGGCCACTTTGGGGTGAGTTGAGACCCAGAGGTGTCTAGCAGCCTGAAGCTGCTCCCACCAGCACCACCCACGCTCGGTGGCCAGCCTGCAGGTGCTCCAGCAGCAGCGGCTACAGCTCTGAGCAATCTGAGACCCAGAATTCGGTGGCTCACTCACTCACGTTCACACGGAACACTGGGGCTGAGTCAGGGCCAGAATCCAGGTCTCGGTGGTTCTGGGGTGCCCCTCCCCAGGGAGGAGAGGGGTTTCATCGGATTCAGTGTGACAAAGGCCTGACCTGGTCCATGCCGGGGCAGCTTGTCGCTGCGGCTAGGCCCCCGGCCCTCGGGGGCGACCCCGCCACCCACCACTGAGGCCGGCTTGCACAGGGCCCTGAGGGAGCCTCTTCTCTTGCAGTTACGAGGAGTGTGTGGGGCCGGGGGCCACTCAGCTGTACGTCCCCACAGACGCCCCACCCCCCTACTCGCTGACCGACTCCTGCCCTGCGCTGGACCGCGCCCTGGATGCGGGCAGTGGCCGCAGCCCTGGCCAACACCAGCAGGCACAGAGACCGCAGGGCCAGAGTGGCTTCTACACCATTTCCGTGGACACCCTGCCGCCTTATGAGGCCGTGTGTGGGGCCAGTCCCCCTCCATCGGGCCTGCTGCCACTGCCGGGACCAGAACCAGGGCCGAGGAGCTCCCAGGACTCGCCCACCCCAACCCGGGCCCCAGCCTCAGGCCCAGAGAGGATTATGTGAGGGACCCAGCGGCCGGTCCTGCCAGCCCCTCAGAGCTGGGCCACACCTTTCAGGCACGCAGGGGCGCGCACACGCACGCACACACAGAAGCGCACACAGATGTGCACACATGGCACTCCCACATGTACACACAACTTGGACACACGCACACACTGATGCACCCATGTGCACACACACATCCAGACGCCCCACACGTGTGCAGACATGCACACACATAGGCCCCCCCTCACACACACACACACAATCCCATCTGCGAAGGTTTCATTATAAAGGAAGCTCTCCCGACCTCCCAGTCTCCTCCCCAGCCTGTCAGTGATGCCTCTGTAGCCAATGCAGGGAGAAGAGAGGTGGAGAAGGGACCAGGGCTCATCCCGCCCTCTCCACCGGCCTGTCTGCCCTGCCCGCACCAGGCAGGCTGTGCCCAAACGCTGATTCTGCCTCCAAAACCTGCTCAACCGTCCCAGGTAGCTGCCTGCCCCGACCCCACCCCAGAGCAGCTGGCCCTCCCGGCTGGCAGGACAGGCCTCAGTGAGGCTCAGCTCCGCAATGTCCCCATCTCCCAACCCCAGGGCAGAAGAGCCACAACATCAACACCCTGCCACTTATAGGGTAAGGGACCCGGGTCTGGGGGCTCAGGCACAACCTGGAGACCCTCGCAGCCCGCCTTGCCCATCCCTCGCCCAGTGCCCTCAGTCTGGTGGTGCTAGCGGAATCATCTCCGAAGTCCCCACCCCAAGCCACGGGTGATGGGCAGGGCCCTTGGTGGGCATGCAGTGGTGGTAGTGGGTCACAGCTGTGCCCACGTCAGTCCAACCACTGCCCAGGACTGAGGGTCTTCAAAGAAGATGAAGGGCTGCCGGGTACAGTTCTGAGGAGAGGAGCAGCCCCTCGCTAAGTACATGCCCAGCCGTCCATTACGGCCTAAGCTTGAGTGGGCTGGAGTCAGACCCCAGAAGCAGTGCTGTGCTCCTGGGCGGTGGCGCATAGTGGGGAATTGTGAGCCAACGCATTCTGGTCCTGCCCTCCATGGTGTTTGAGGAGGCGAAATGAAGGGGATGTGGGCCCCACTATGCCACTGCAAAAGCACCAGTGGCTACATTTTGGCCTTGCTGCCGGGGGTACCACGGAAGGGGATATGTGGGCCTGGTGGTAGAGACTCAGATCTTGGCCCCTGAATCCCAGCAATTTCCATCAGAGACCATGCAAGTAACAGAGCTAATTCCTGAAGACCCAGCCTGCCAGAGGGCGGCAGCCCAGCATCTGTGAAGAGCATCCCTGCCAGCATCACCAGCGGTAGAGAGTTCTCAAATCCACCCTGCCTCCCTCCTCACCCCCTCCTTAAACAAGAGCACCTCCAACCATCCTCTCCCCCACGTTTCAATTCCTCCAACAAAGGGCTAAGACAATTTAGTAATCCCTTTCTGAAAAGGGGCGGCAAGGAAGGCAATCGTGAATTTTATTTTCTGTAGAAATAGAATTTCTTCTGGTGCAGAACTGAAAGGAATCCACCCAGAGGTTCTGTAGCATCCTGGAGCCCCTGACTCCGCCCCAGGGAGGGACCTTGTTTACAAGCAGTTCTGTCCACCTTTGTGGTGTACTGTTTTCTAGGCAAAAAATATCTGTCTATTGTACTGTATAGCCTTTAAATGCACTCCAGGGATGAGACTCTTTTAAGAAACGCATCCTGCTTCTGCAACCCTAGAGAGTGCTGGGGGCTCCGGAGGGAGGTGGGCGCGGAAAAGATAAAAATCCCTACATGCTCATCAGTGTTTGAGGGATGGAGCTGAACAGCTTTTCTTGTTCCTGGATTAAGCGCTAAATAAGCAACAATGTATCTTTTCTGTGTTCAAAATAAATATATCAGTAACAAACGTTGCAAGAAGTAATACGATCAAGGAGCCCCTAGTGGGGCTGGCACCATCTGAAACTTGTAAGGAAGGGAAACGGTAAATAGCAGCAAACGGAAAATGTGTTACTTATCTCAAAATCAGCAGCCATTGAAGCCTTTTCATTCTCCTAGTGACACGGATATTTGCGAAGCTAGTGACTTACAGGAGTTAATTTTTTTTTAACCTCTCTAAAACATGGCATCATTTCTCCAAGACTTGGCCAGTGTAACTGCCACCAAGACAGGCCATAAACTTCAAGACTCCAGGAACACCAGGGACTGCACTTTGACAGCAGTTGACTCTCCACACCCTGATGGCTTTGAAATGAGTTGTTTTCTCCCCCTCTGCAGAAATTCTCTTCCTGCCTCTGCTTTCCATAAGACCTTGGCTTTGGTCGTTGATCCCTTGGGGACAGAGGCCGGTTCCCTTCTTCTGTCACTATTCCCTCCCACTCGAATTCAGGCAGAGTCCACTAGCATAGTCCTAAACCCCCAAGTGCCCTAAAGGTGGGGTGCGATCCTGAAGTAAGGTACAGCCCTGTCCCACCAGCCCCACTGCAAGCCCACACTGCCACCTGCTGGCTGTCTCCCATCACTGTTCAAAGCAAATGAGTCAGCCCCTGAAACTCCCTTCTTCCACTTTCTAACCCACTGCCTGCGGACACTCATTATTGAAGACAGAACTTGTTTTGGTTCTGGGCTTGTCCTCCACCCTTGGGATGTTCCATGAGGTTTAAATCATTCAAGTACCCCATTTTCAGGAATCACTCCTACCTCCACATCTCTCTGGCCACAGCC
Source organism: Phocoena sinus (assembly GCF_008692025.1). NCBI lineage: Eukaryota > Metazoa > Chordata > Mammalia > Artiodactyla > Phocoenidae > Phocoena > Phocoena sinus. The sequence goes on from NC_045781.1 coordinate 39,524,515, forward strand.
AGACACCTAAATGCCCCTTGCTGTGTGCAAAATAATCACCCCCTGTCCTTCCAGACACCACTGTGTACGGCTCAGGTGCCACCTCTGTGCTCTGAGACCCCTGCTCCTGGGAATGAATGTAGCAGCCTTCATGGTGACGGTGCCCAGGCCACGTGGTGCCTGTGGTGACCCCAATCAGAACCACGCCACGCTGACACCCAGTTCCAACAGCAAATACACTCAGGATCCCCCTGGCCCAAGGCACTATCGAGCTCGGTGTTTTCCACCTCCTCCATCCACAACGTGCCTTGCGTCCACATATGGTGCCACATCCAAGGTCCTTGTGCACACTCCTACAAGGAGACTGGCTGCCTCCCTCTGCCAGGGGCCTGAGGGGTCAGGCCAAGGAGAGCACCCTGGGCCCCAAGGAGATGGGAAGCGAAGTCAAATTCCCAGGACGGTGGGAACGGGAGGAAGGGCAGGACCAGGCCCTGGGACAGGATGTGGACGCAAGGGGCTGATGAGGAAGGTGACCCCGGGAGTACCACCACAGAGTGGGCAGTGAAACCAGGAAAGGAAGGAAAGCCCATGCAGCGTGTCATCATGCTGGTCACCACTGTGGGCAACTGAGCTCCACCCCCTTGGCAAGCACACACAGCTCTCAGACTCTCAAGGGTCATTGTCTGAGGCTGCTCTTCAGTGAATGTTAATCCCTGCCCCCTTGTGCGCTGAGCAGGCACCTCTGGCCAAAGAAAGTCTTCAGACAGGGAAGATGCAGCTGCTTGCTAATGAGGCCACCGCCGCGGTCAGCACAAGGTGCCACCGGACGAGTAAGCACGGCCTCCAGACAGGGCACCCACAGCACCTGCCACACGTGAGCAGCAGAATCACCCGAGGGAGGGAGGAACGAGGGCTGATACCAAGCACGGCCGTCCAGAGCCTCCCGTCAGAACACCCACTGGCTTGCACCAGCCAAGCCCACCCACGTATACACACAGGGGTCTCTCATACCGACTTCCTAGAGAGACCCTCGGGCGCGCCCGTATGCAGCATCACGCAGCTCACGCCACCTGAGGTCTGTGTGCATTGGCTCAGATGGCTTCACTGCGCACACACTGTGCCCCTCACACTCAGAGCTCACACACTCAGGGGTCCCTCATGCACACCCCAAGGGCACCCATACTCACGCGCAGGCGTCATCATCGGTGTCCCCCAGAGACTGACTAGGTTGGGGGCATGAGCAATGGAAGCACAGGCAGCGTTACCATCTGAGAGAGCAAATCCTCTGTCCCGGCTCTGCTATGCTCGACCTCACGGCGCCCCTCCCCAAGCCCAGGTGAACTCTCTCAAGTAGGACCAATTGCCTGGGGCAGGCCTGGTGCTTCTGAGCAGGGAGGGGGCGGGGCATGCCTTTGACCCCAGGGTTGCAGCCCAGCTGTGCCTGCTCAGCATCTCTCCAAGGAATCCCAGGTCTGCAGGGCCTCAGGCCCTGTGATCACAGCCTCAGAGAGACCACAACTACGCAACCCCACCAGCCTGACTCCTGTGACCTTGAGCCAGGCCCTTTCCTTCTCTGGGCCTCAGGACCCCATCCCCCATCAGCCTATCCTAACTCAAAGTACCCGCCACAAATCTCCAGCATCCCCTCTCCTCCCTCTGCCCCTGCGTTGTCCCCAAAGCAAGTCACCCTAGCAGGCAGAGAAAGCAGGTTCTCACTAAGGCACTCACTCCCCTGAGGGCCCAGAAAGTGTGAATAATGCGATTAACACTAAATCCGACAGTTCAAGAGAAGCAGTGGTCCAATGTGGGGAGGAAGCTGGCATTGGAGAAGCAGGGCTGACCCACCTGCGAGAGGGCAGGGAGGGGAATGGATCCAGGCAACCTGCCAGCGCTCTCCCCCCATGATCTTGGACCACCCTGGAGACACTGGGGTGGAAGGCAGTTCACAGACATGACGGGGTTCCCAAGAGCCGAGGATTAAGATATCCAGAATGAGTGAAGTGGTTAAATCATAGGTAACCAAAAGCAATAGGAGAATCACATGGGAGGGGGGGTTAAATTGTGTGTACCAGTTTGTTAAACTTTGGTTTAACATCTCCAGGCCCCTCCTCAGAGAGCAAATGAGGCCAAGGAGAGAGACAGAGACTGAGAAAATTAAAACCCTTTTGTTTTAAACCTCCCCTGGACCCGATTCCATTGTCTGGTGACCAGCCCTTCAAGATAATTCAGTGGCCTGGGACCCATCCCCAAACCTGCCACTTCTATTCGGTGATCTTACAAATCTTTGGTATTATGGAAAAAGCATGGCCTTGGGTATCAGATAGACTTGGTGTAGTAAGCTGAATAATGGCCCCCCAAAGATGTCCAGGTCCTGTTCCCCAGAACCAGTGAATATGTTACCTTCCATGGCAAAGGGACGTTGCAGGTGTGATTAAGGACCTTGAGATGAGGCAATTATCCTGGATTGTCCAGGTGGGCCCAGTGTAATCACAAGGGTCCTTATGAGAGGGAAGCCACAGGGTCATAGAGAAGATGTGATAAACTGAAGCAGAATGAAGAGAGAAGTGAGAGATTTCAAGATGCTATACTGCTGACTTTGAAGATGGAGGAAGGGGCCACAGCCAGGGAATGCAGGTAGCCTCCAGAAACTGGAAAAAGCGAGGAAACGGACTCTCCCCTAGAACCTCCAAAAGGAACCAGCCCAATGAGACTGATTTTGGGCTTCTCACCTGTAGAATTATAAGATAATAAATTTGTGTTGTTTTAAGCCATTAAATTTGCAGTAATTTGTTACAGCAGCAATAAGAAACTAAGATACTTGGGTTTTAATCCCAGCTCTTACCCTCCCTGCCTCAGTCTCCTCATTCATAAAATGGGAGGAAAGGGGATTTGGCCTAGTGATGGACAAGGGCCTCTCTGGCTCTCTTTGGCCCCAGGCTGTCAGGATGACAAACGACCACCAGCATGCTCCCACCCACCTTGGCCTGCACAGCCCTGACCTATGTCTCCTACCCAGAAGGGTGGTCAGATGTGACCTGGACTAGTTACCTAAACTTGCTGAGGTTCAGGATCAGATGAACTAACATGTGTGAAGGAGTAGCATCCCCACCACTGGGCCTAAAAAAATGACTAACCTAGACCAGCCTCCAGAGGGAGAGTTGCTACTCACTGGGAGACCCATTTCCAAGTAGCACTCCCATGAGGAAGTAAGTTCCCATCCAGAGGGGTAGGAACCGCCCTGGCCACAGAGCTCAGAAAAGATTGCAGGGGGCAGGGGAGTCAGGGGCAGGAAGCAAACAGACCCCAGGTGTGGTGCGCCCAGGTCTGAGGCCATGCTCCAAGGCCAAGCACCAGGCAGATGCCCTTCCTGATGATTGGAGGGGCAGGAGGCCAGCAGAGTCTCACAGAAAGCAAAGGATGGTCAAGAACCAAGTCTTCCTGGGCTGTGTTACTACAAGGTCACAGCCAGCTCCTGCACACACACACACACACACACACCCCAACTGGGCTCTCCAGACTGTGAGCCACCAAGGGCAGGTGCTTTGTCTCATTTGCCTCTGAAGTCCCCGGGCTGGTGTGGAACGGGCCAGGCCACCTGCTCAAGGACGACACTGCCGCAAGCACCATATGAGAACATTGAAAGGACCCAGGTCCAAGAAGTTGGGAAACAGAGCACAGGTTGCCCCCTCCTAGAAACTCACACCCCCAGTGAGCTCCCACATGAGAGGTCCTAAAGCCAAGAAGCCTAGAGACCTTACTTAATCCAGTGGTTCCCAATGCATTTGGCCATAGGAAATCTTCACTCACGTAAGACTGATTAAAGCCCCAAACAAGTGCTCCTCGCTGGAGCACACTTTGAGAAATGCTGACCCACATGGAACGAGTGAGTCACTGAGTGGCTGAATGAATGAGTGAATCATCACTGAATTAAGTTGTGGGTGAATGGAAGGAAGGGAGAATGGGAGAGAGGGAGAGAGGGAGGGAGCAGTGGAGGGAGGGAAGGCTTGATGGGAGAGTGCATAGGTGATTGTACCCATCTCAATTCCTCCAAAAGCTGTCCCTGACTCAAGATCTAGGTATAAATAGTTTATGTGGGAGGTGATCCCAGGAAGCACAGTGAAGGAGTCAGGTATTAAGATGGGGAGGGAGAAGAGTCAACACAGATGCATCAATGAGCAGGTTATTGCTGTGGGCAACCGGGGCGATCCACTGGGGACCCTCTAAAAGACAGAGTAGAACACACCTCAGAGCTGTCCCACCAAGGACAGGAAGCTGGGGTTTCTATCCACTGACGCTCCTTGGTTGGCTGAGGGTTGCCCCTGGGTGTTAATTCCCTGGCACTTGCAGCCCGCACACCAGCCAAAGGCGGCTCTCAAGCAGGAGGCGTCAGGAGCCTTCGCAGGTGACATCAGGGTGGGCTGAGGGTGCCGGGCAGCACGGGCTGCGACCGCTGCAGAGGGGGTGTGGAAGGATGCAGGCGCTGCTGTGCTTTCCCACTTGCTCTTGGGTCAAGGCGAGAACCCAGACTGACCTCGGCTCTGCTCCACTGGGAGGAGATGAACAGAGCCCCAGAGTGACAAGCTGTGGCAGGCCACACCGTGCACAGCTTTCTCTTTTGCTAACACAACTTCCTCCTCGGCTTCCTGATTGAGCTGTGGGGCGGGACAGAGGCAGGCCAGCCTGGGCCTGGCCTGGGAGGCCCACCGGACTCTTGTCCACATCCAGTCTCTCGGAGCCGCCATGAGCCGGCCCCGACCCCCAGGCCCAGAAGAGGATGCTCTTGAGACCCTCCTAGATGACCTCATCAGCTACTACCTGGACAGGGCAGGGGAGGGCCGGCTCGGGGTCTGCAGGCAAGCAGCTCTCACCTGCAGGGCCCAGCAGCTGCTGGTCACAGCTCTATCTGCCTGAGGATGTGGCCCCTGATCTGGGGACCACTCACTCCCAGGGGGCTCCCAGCTCTGCCCAGCACATCTGCCACAAACTGGTGCGGGCACTGGAGTTCCTAGAGCTGATCTCCGTCAACCTACTCCTGTTTCCCTGGAGGAAGGAAATCAGGTCCCTGAAGGTAGGCACCGCCATATCCCGGAGAGAGGGGGTCTCAGGGAGGGACCAGGGCTGTGCCTCTGGGTCTCGGGGAGGGACAAGGGCTGTGCCTCTGGGTCTCAGGGAGGGACCAGGGCTGTGCCTCTGAGAGGGGGAACAGTGTGTCGTCTGTCATGCCCACTGACTTTGGTCCCATTTTACAGATGTAGAAACTGAGGGCTAAAAGAGGTTAATGCAACTTACCTGCGGTCACCAGATAATAAGCAACCCAGACAGGACTCGAACTCAGGCAGTGCATCTCCTAACCACTAGGCTGTACTGCTTCTCTAAAGACACAGCACCAAGGAGCTCACAAGAAACAAGGGAAAGATTTTGGCTGTGGAAAGCCACTGGAAAGGTTTAATCTCTTCCAGCTCCAGGCCAGGATTATTGGGCTGGAAGCCAGGATACCAGCTGGCTCAGTCATTCTCCTGCTGTGTGACTTGAGACAAAAGTCCTGCCTCTGGCCTCAGTGTGCCCTTCTATAAAATGGGACAGGGGTGACATGACTGCGGGCCAGGTTTCCATTTGGCCCCATGCCCTGGCCCACCTGCTTCTCAGGAGCCTCTGTGCCCTGGACATCAGCCCTTGGTCCTGCCTGGCCCCTCTCTGCCACTCTGCTGAGACGTGTCCCCCTCTAACAAACAACCCTGTTTGTTCCAGACATACACAGGGAACTTCGTCTACTGGGTGCAGCCTGTGCTTTCTGAACACACACTGCAGACCATTCTGGGCAGGCTGGGCTACATGGCCACCTCCGAGGCCGAGTTTTCACTGGTCCAGGCCAGCAGCGAGGAGGACACCAAGCAGATGGTGTTTGAGATCTTCCTGACGAGAGTCATGTGTGAGGCCGTTCTCGGAACCTCAGGCAGGCAGCTCCTCGGGGCGGGCAGAGAGAAAGCGGACGGGCCCCACTGCAGGCCGAGCTCAGAGAGAGGGCTGCTGAAGACCCACAAGGGCCTGCAGGAGGCCCAGTCAAGCCGAGGCCCCCCAGCAGGGGCGAGGACTGAGAGGGCCCTGGCTGAAAGCCCTGATGGTCAGCGCTCTCTGCCTGTGGTCTTTAGCCTGCCTGAGATCTCAATAGCCCCCGGCAGCCCCCTCACTGGCCCCCTGGTCTCCTTGGGGCCCCAGCGCCACGCCAGCACACGCTCGGACAGTGAGGAGTTCCTGACCTGCTACAGCGACCTTGTGCTGCACCAGACACCCTTGTTCCCCAGGGACCATCCCCTGAGCAGCCTGAAGGGAAAGCAACTCCAGAGCCCAGGCCTGGGGCCCAGCCCACCTCCAGGGGAGGCAACTGCCCCCGCAGGTAGCAGCAGCGAGCAGCCCCTGGTCCCCAGCGCAGCTCCTGAGAGAAAAGGGGTCACCATTCCCGGCCAGCTCTGCCTGGTGCCAGGCCCCCAGTTGTCAGAGAATGCCTTGGACCCAAAGCCAGAAGCACAGCTGGAGGTGGCCGCCCCTGGTACAAAAGCTGCACCTCCAAATGCTTCCTCTGAGATGGATGAGCTCTGTGAGTACCTCGCCCATCTCCTCAGACCCCCAACTCCAGCAGGCCACCCCGGGGGCTCCCCTGGCCCAGGGGTTGAGGAGAACGGACAATCAGAGCCTCTCATGAGGCCAGAGCCAGCCGGTGAGGGTGGCAGCCCAGACGGTACAATCACTCAGTTCTGGAGGTCTCCTCAGGCCCCCTCTCATGTACAAGAGCCCCCCAGTGCTCACTATGTCCCCCCGGAGGGGATGGAGGTGCCAGCTGCCACACGAGGATACTACACGAGCAACAGCTGAGATTGTCACCCCTGGACGGCACAGGGGCAGACACCTGACTAAGCCGATTGCTCTTCTGCCAGGAAGGTGACACTTGGAGAGACGGTGGATCTGGGACCACAGTGGGGACAGCAGCCAAACCCACAGCTTGTCAGCCACAGGGACAAACCTGCTAATCCCAGCTGGTCTCAGGTCCCAGCACTGCCACCTATAGACTGTGTGACTTTGGGCCACTCACTGCACCTCTCTGAGCCATGTTTCCTCGTCTCAAAGTGGGTGTGGTGTCAGATCTACCTCACAGGAGGCTAAGAAGAGTTAATGAGGTGAGGTGTGCGTAGTGCTGACCTCAGGGGGGCTTCCTGTCCCCTTCACATACCAGCTCAGTGTGTGACCTTGGGAGAGTCACCCTGCATCTCTGAATAGTAGTTTCCCTCAGCATCCTTAAGGCACCTGTCACAGAGCAGATTAAAAAAGAGATGTGTAGACAACCAGACGTGTAATACACCCTTAATCTGTTTAGGGTCCTCTGTCAGCCTCCCTCTTCTCTCAGCCAACTTCAGGTTGACAGAGAGCAAGGCCACAGTTGGGAGCCCAGGGTCAGCTCAGAGGCCTGCTCTGCATCCAGGGTTGGGGGCTCCATCATCTGGACTGACTGGAGTGGGGGCGCCCCCCCACCAGCCTCTCCTGCCCCCACATATGCACACATGCATGCACACCTGCACACAAGTGGGTGTGTCCAGGAACGTACACACACACACACAGGCAATCCTCATAAGGGCCCCAAGAGAAAGCCAAGACCCTCTCTATGGGGTGGCAGGTGGCACCTGCCCAGGGCCTGTCCCTCGGCTTTGCATCTGTGAAGTGGGGAGGATGGCCCCTGCCTCTGAGGGTGGTGGTAAAGGCCCCTTCTGGGCATACAGCAGGTGCTTAATAAACGTTGGCGCCTGCTTTGCTGTCCCCAGAGCTGAGCATATGACCCCACCATTTTCAGTCCCTACATCAAGGGGGACCACAGGTGAGAAGGATTTAAGGGGCATTGGCCCCGCCTCCCTCCCAATCAGACTATTGGCCAGGCCCTACACAGGCTTTTCAAGACAAATCGGGAAGCACTCTGCACTGGGAAGAGAGAGGCACTGGCCAGTCATCCATCCGTCCATCCATCCTTCCTCCCACCCACCCATGCCGATTACTCAGCACAGCACACAGCAGTCGACACTCAGGCCGGTAAGCTGTTGGTGTCTGGAGCCAGTGAAGCGGGGCCGGGGGGCGGGGATGGTCGGAGCAGACCCTAGCCATAAGCCTCCATTCTGGGGAAGGAGAACGTCAGAAACAGGCTGCGCTGGAGACAGAGAGGGTCAGGAGCCTCGGGAGAAGGGATGAGGTGGGAGGGGGTACGGACCTGGGAATCATGGCAACCAGGGCACCTAGTCCTGGGTCTGACCTGCAGCCCCTGACCATTTTTTATTCGTTATTTTCTGATCATTAACATAATAAGCAAGCTCAGTCCCAAACCACAACAGAACTTTTGTTCTCCCCGTGTTCCTGCCCCTGCAGTGCTCCCCATCTACTGGAAAGCTGAGCCCAAGGTAGGAATCATTTTTGATTTCTCTTTCTCTCACATCCTTCATCCAACTATAGCTGTCACAACATGGACCAAATCTGACCACGTCCCTCCTCCTTCCACAGAGGCCTGAGCCCCTCGACTGAGCTACCAAGGCCTGTCACTCAGATCCTGGGAGGACGCCAGACCCCTTCCTGGTCTCCCAGCCTCTGCCCTCATCCTCCTGCAGTCAGCTCCATCCAGCTGCCAGAGGATCCTGTTAAAACCTATGATCCATCATGACTTTCACTCTGTGGTGTTGGATTAGAATCAGAGGTATCAATATGAACTCATGGTTTTTAAATTATAGTTAGATACAGAAATATAGCTATGTGTGTGTATGAGTGGGTTAGTACACATACATATGTTTCCTAACTCTGTCCCAAGAGTGGGCTTAGAAGCAGACACCCGGTAACAATGACTACACCTGGCACTTAGATCTTGGTCTCTAAACACCACTCACTCTCCAATACAAGGAACCGGAGATCCTAGTAGTTTATTCCAGGGATGAGCAGGTAAATATCACCAGTAATAAGATGCATGGACATCATACATCCTTTGATAAGATGCACTGAGGGAAGACACAACATCTTTTTTTTTTTATGGTGGCATCTTGCCAAAAATGTCTAACCCCACTCTAGCCATAAGAGAACACCAAACTCAAATTCTCTAACAGTGAGAAACCCAGCTCTCATAATCTACAGACTATTTACTTATTTGTTCAATTCTAGTATATTGGTCGATTCTGGTATAGTTTCAGAATTGCTAAACATATCCCTGCAAGAAATACTTCTAATAACTATCTTTCAGCATTTATGTAAAATAATTTTTACCTTTACTCTTCTCGTATCCAATCAAGACACTGTTTTCCAAGGTTACTTCAGTGAGTTCTTTTCTTCCCAGCACCTTCAGTGTGGTTGTTACTTGTGATTCATCTGTTTGTATTCCATCTTCCGTTCCCCCTACATCCTACTCCACCTTAACTATTTATTTATTTGGGGGGTAAGTGAGACATTACTATGGTTAGAGTTATACAAAATGATATATTCACAGGAGTGTATTCCCCTCTCATCCCAGCAACCCTGATCCCATTTTTCCCTTCTCTCCAGCCTTTTCCCACCAATCTATTTAGTTTCTGGGTTGCCCTTCCTGTACTTCCTATAGCATACTATAGATACTCATTTGGACACTGCTTTCTTCCCTTAACAGTGTGTCCTGGAAATCATATCACATCCATTCACAGAGAGAGCCTCCTCGTTCTTCTTCACAGCTGTATACTATTCCATTGTGTGGATGTACCATCGTTTATTTAACCACTCTCTTGTATATGGGTATTTAGGTTGTTTTCAATTATTTTGCAATTACAAACAATGCTGCCATAAATAACCTTGTACATATATACACCTTCATGTCCTAGAAGTGGGGTTGCTGGATTGCGATGTAAGTATGTATGTAGCGTGTCAGGTGGTATCCTATTTCCCACCAGAAGGGGTAAACGAATTTGCATGCCCAACAGTAACGTGTAAGAGTGACTGTTTCCCCACAGCCTCAACAACAGGATGTTTCGATATATATGTTTGTGTGTTTGCCAGTCTGGTAAGTATCTCAGTGTTCTTTTATTTGCTGTCTTAGTCTGTTTGGACTGCTGTTAACAAAATACCACAGACTGGGTGGCTTACAAACAAAAGAAATTTATATCTCATGGTTCTGGAGGCTGGAAGTCCAAGATCCTGGTGCCAGCATGGCTGGGTTCTGGTGAAGGCCCTCTTCCAGATTGCAGACTGCCAACTACCCCCTGTGTCCTCACATGGTAGAAGGGGCTTGGGAGCTCTGTGAGGTCTCTTTTATCAGAGCACTAATCCCATTCATGAGGGGTCCACCCTCATGACCTAATCACCCCCCTGCAAAGGTCCCACCTCCTCATGCCATCACCTTGGACATTAGGTTTTCAACATATGAATTTGGGGGAGACACAAACATTTAGATCATAGCATCTGCATTTCTCTGAGTGAATTTGAGTATTTTTCATATCTTTAAGGGCCATTTTTATTATCTTTTTTGTAAATTTTGTTTGGATATTTTTCTCATTCTTCTATTGGAGTTTTGGTTCTTTGTCCATTTTTAAGAATTCTTCACAAATATTAGCCCTTTGTGATATACACTGTGAATATTTTCTCCCACTTTGTCCACTGCCTTTTGACTTTGTTTCCAAATGAGTTTTGTCATACACATTTTTTAGTCAGATTTATCAATCTTTTATTGTTCCTAGATTTTGAATTAGAGTTACAAAGTTTTCCCTACATCAAGGTTTTAAAGAAGAAGAATTCATTCTTCTAGTACTTGCATGGTTTCATTCTTTACATTTAGATCCCTAACCACTTGGAATTTATTTTTGGGTATGATGTGAGATATGGATCTATTTTTATCTTTTTCCAAATGGCTACTCAGTCATCTCAGCACCATTTATTTAAAACTCCACCTTTATCCCCAATCATCATTGAGATGTCACCTTTATCATGTACTTGGATCTATTTCCAGGCTCTCTATTCTGTTCCACTGGTCTACTTGTCTATTCATGCACCAGTATCATACTGTTTCAATTATAGAAGTTTTATAGTATGTTTCAACATCTGGATCCCCAAAGGTAGTATTTATTTAAAACTTAGCAACTGGTCCTGCTCTGGGCCCCTTCCACACGCCAGGCTGGTTATCCTCACCGCCCTAGGAAGTGAGCAATGCTCCCATTCAACAGGTAAGACAGCCAACACTCACGAGGGGTGACAACACTCAAAAACATGCCAAGTTTTCTTGGAACTCCTGGATGTCCACTTCTAGAAAACGTCAAGCTAAGAGAAGTGGTCCCCAAACGGTGGTTCCTGGACCAGCAGACTCATCATCACCTAGAAAGTCATTAGAAAACAAATTCTCAGACCCATCCCAGATCTACTGAATTAGAAACTCTGGGGGTAGGCCCTGCAGTCTGTGTTTTAACACGCCCAGCAGAGGACTCAGATGCTCTGAAGTTAGAGAACCATGAGCTAGAGCATCCCAAAGGACACAGAACCAGGAGTCATCAGCAGCTGCAGGCCCCCTAAAACAGTGCTTCCCAATGTGTGTTCCAAGGAACATTAGCACATCTGGAGATTGTTGATGTATACTCCCCAAATGGGAGGCCCTACTGTCAAGTGAGTTTGAGAGTCCCTGGCTAAAACAAGGTTTAGAAGGTATTTTTATTGCAGGACTTCTTGACTTTATCTAGGCTAATGTACCTTGTGCATCTCAGAGAGAGTACCCAGGTGGTGTTTCCCAAATTTTCTGGACTACGGAACCCTCTTTTCTCAGAGCACCTATTCCTATCTCCCAGGACACCTGTGTTCCACGGACCCCAGTCTTGGAGAAGAAAAAGCCAAAAAATGCAGAAATTCAAGAAGAGAGCAGTAAATGCCAATACCCATTCTGATTCCACAAGCTTGGCTTTCTCCTAGCTTCTGTTTAATGACAGCTTTTGCCAAGTTCACCATCTTACAGAAACTAGAGGAACACAGAGCTCACCCCAGCCTTAGGGGAGCCACAAGGTTGGGGTTATTAGGAAAAGAAAGCGTGTGCCAGTGACCCTGGGGCCTCTGGTAAATAAGTAATCCACTGTCAAAGCCCAGAGACACTGGGCACAATACTATTGTTATTAGATTCTCAACGGTGGAGGGCTGACATCTCCAAGAGCTTGTCAATTATTTTAATAACTGTAACTTCAGGGTGAAGAGGCCAAGCGGGTGAGGTTACTCACTCCGCAGATGTGTGAGCATCTGAAGTGCGCTCCCCCATCTGGCCCCAGGCTCTAGGAAAATGAGGGTGATGCAGATTCCATAGCACCCAGGGGTAGACAGGTTTTGGAAACATCTCCTACCTGCTCCCAGAGCAATAAATACCTCAATCCTTCCTTCCGCAGGTCAGATGGTGGGAGCCTGCGGGAGTCCCAGGAAGGGTCTCTGACTGATGCATTCCTCAGGCAGGGGGGCACTTCTCATCTAGGTGAGGGGCTCAGGTGGAAAGGAAGAAAAGAGGCAGGAAGAGAAAAAGAAAGGGAAAAACAAGCAGGGTGACAGCACTTCCCAGGGCCCACGTTTAGCAAGGGCCTGCCAAGCCATGCCACGCTCCTTACGGCCATTCCTGGGAGTCCCTGGGGAGTGCCTCCCTCTGCTTGAGGAACTGGGCCCCGTGCCTACCACGTGCCATCTGCCCTTTCCCTGCCCTGGTTCTCAGCAGTGTTCACAACTGCTCTGTGACCCCTGCCACCACCAGCCCTGCCTGCCACATGGGGGAGAGCAACCCTTGGTGGGCTGGGCTCTAGCCATTTCCTGTGACATCTCTGGGCCAGGAGATTTTTGTGACAAGCCCCAGCCACTGTGAGTACATACAGCATCCTCTCCAAGATGCCGGAGTGGGAGGACAGAGAGCTCTTATGGACCCGGACATCCCCTGTTAGGAACACAGTGTTTAAAAATTAAAACATTACCTTGCTGGTACAAGGATGCTGCAGGGGCCTAAAATCACTGGCATAGGAAGCACTCCAAAATTATCACCAGGTTTTAAGTGAAGGATTTATTGGCTATCACAGAGCAAGATTTTTTTTTTTTTTTTAATCACATTTCCCCCAAAACAGATGCTCAAATTGAGGGGAAATTGGACTGTTTGTTTGCAAAGGCCCAAAGATGGTCCTGGCATGTCCAGATGCCTGGAAGCAGAGGCGCTGCCTCCCCCAGGTTTCTGGTCCCTCACCAACATCTGAGCTGAGAGACACATCCCCACCGGACTGCCGCCCTCACCCTGTGCACACGGCCCAGGAGTCAGTCCAGCCAGAAAGGGCCGGAAGCCAGAGTGCTGCCCTCCTAGCGCTGCCTCTGGGCCCAGGCCACCCGGGGCACCTGTCACCTATGTAGTGTCAGAGAATTGCATGCACAGGTGCCACACTCACACAGAGGATGGGATGAGGCCTTCCAACCTTCAGGTACACCAACCACCACTCGGGAGAGGCCAAGGCCTGTTTCCCCAAGTTCATAATCAATCCTTCCCCGTGTCTGCAACAGCCTTCTGGAAGCTCTCTCCACCCACCTCCAAAATTCAGGAGCTCCAGTGCTCCAAGAGCCTTTGCTTGCCAGCCCCAACTTTCCTGCCCAGACTGTCCCCGAAGAGAATGTTCTTCCTTTCTTTTGCTTCCTACTTGACTCAGGAGACAGCCGTGCCTTCAGTGCATTGTTACAGCTGAGCGGAGCTAAGATATTCTCTGAACTAATAAAGATGGTTCATGCCCTAGGGCCCATGGTGTCCCTTTGGATGGAAAAACATTTCAAAAAGACATAAGGCCACTGTGTCTCTCCCCTGGGCCACAAACGCCCAGGAATTCCAAGGGTGAAGCTCCTCACACAAGGCCACTATGGAGGAAGGGAGCCTCAGAAGCCAGGCTGGCAGCCCCTTGCCCAGAACAGCACTGGGCACACCAGCCTGGCGCCATAGGCCATTGCCCTGCCGGGGAATCGGCAGCAGCTCGAGCAGGACCTTCGTCACCAAGGAGACCGAGCACCATTCAGGAGCCAAACCACGATTCTCCTAAGGACGGGAAAGTCCCGATGATGAGGCGGTAAGTTCCACATCAGCCTCACGCTAGTGAACCACTGAACGCTGGGCTCGAGCCAAATACCACACAATTTTGTGAAAGTCTAGAAATGCTAACTGTCCTCAGGAGCTGCTCAAATAAGGAGAAAATGATCATGCTGGCTGCATGCACTGCTGCCCCCGTTACCCACAAACACACACACACAAACTCCCACACACGTGTGGGGCTCTCCAGCAGGGAAGGCAGGGCTCTTGGGATGAGGCAGCCTGGGGCAAGAGATTGATCGTTTGGGAGTCACCAGAAGTCTGAATGGTGCTGACTCCACTGTCACTGGCTGTGTGACCCCGGGGAGTCCCTTAGCCAGTCTGAGCTTCAACTTCCTCCCCTGGGATGTAAGACCACTACCTCACCCTGGAGGATGGTCTGAAGGGCTAGAGATCATGAGCCCAGGGTCAGTCAGGTGGCTCTTCCCTAATTTAGAGGGGTCCAGAGGTGGGAAACCACCGGGAGAGGCACCAGGGGAATGCAAGGCTGCGACACCAAAGGGCCACGACAAACCCATTGGTCCCATCATGTCATTTACCCACGAGGGCCAGAATCCTAGGATAAAGACACTGGCAAAGGAGAGAAGACCATTAGGAAGACAAATGTGCCCAGATAGAAAGCCCTCCCGAGAGTGGATTGTTCCAAACTGCTCGTGAGAGCAAACTTGGCAGCAGCGGGCATTTCTCTGGCATGATCTTCCCCGTCCTATGGACCAAGCTTCCGATCCTCTGGAATTAGTATCCGGTGCCGGTTTTGTTCAAAGAGTTCTAACATTTTCTCCATGTCGTGGTCAGCCTCAATCACCTGGAAATTAAACACACAGGTCACAGGGCTGCCTCTGACCTCAACATCATCCTCCCTTCACTGATGAAGAGAGAGAGACAGGGGCAGGCAGGATGAGGCAGGGAGAGGCAGGGAAGCCCAAGGTCACAGGCGGAGAAAAGGGAAGGTTAGGGCCAAACAGCTCCCGTTTCTAGGTCAATCCACATTCTCAACTATATTTTCACTTAAGAATCCACGACAGTTGTCCCTGCGGCAAGCTCATGAATGATTTTTTTATCATCGTTTGATATCAACCATTTTTCTATAATGAGGGGAAAAAAATAAATTTTCTTTAAAAATCCAGTACAGTAATATCTCACTTTCCAGCAACCCCACTGCCTGGAAGAGCCATGAGTACAGTGTTTGAGCAGCTCAGACAGATGTCTCCAAGGCCATGCACACAAGTTTGTGCAAGGCCCTCCCTCAGATCCCACACTGTACACACGTTCCTAACAGTCCGAGGGACCCAACGGTCTGCCTAAAGAAAGTTGGCAGCAGCAAATCAGAAAACGAGGGGACAAGGAAGTGGGGAAACACTGATGGGGCAGAAGCATCAACACAGTTAGAAAATGGTGAGTGCCAGCAGGAGAAAGGAGGGTAAAAAGCAAACACGGGAATTCAAAGGCATTAGTAGTCTGGGGCAAACAGTCCTACACACCTCAGCACCTCCTAAGGGGGCATCATTGTGTGACAGACCAGAACAGCAACTGACGCTCCTTCAGATGCCCTGGGTCACCAAGAAAAGGTGCAATGAGGCTTTGGGCCTGCCACCCGCTGGAGAAGGGACGGGCATGTCAGAAAGACCACCACCCCAAGCGGTTAAGGCCAAAACCCAGGTCCAGGGGCTCCAGCCATCTGGAACTCTCCTTTGCTGACAATGCTGGATAACTGAGATGCTACTGTACCACCGGCGTAATGACACTGGGACAGGTCACCTTCTCTCAGGTCTGTCCAGCTCACTAAGGCTCAGTCCAGAACGGGGACTGTGAGACAGAGTCCCTTCCACCCTCCCCGCTTCCTTCTTTCAAATTCTCCAGCTGCAGAGTGGCCGACATCCCCCGAGTCGCTCCTCCTTCTAGAAAAGTCTCCTGCCCTGTCAGGGGGTGCTTACCAGAACAGGGGCCGCCACGGAGAAAAGGCTCCCTTTGATGAGCCACTCCTCGTACAGGTGGTGAATAGCATCCAGGTATTCCTGCCGGAGGGGGTAAAAGTGCAAGGGCTGTCGGGAGCACATAGGGAGCAGACCTCTCCCCTCCAGGGGTCTCAGGGGCAGGTTAGGTGAATGTCAATGACCACAGGGCAGTGGCTTGGACTAAGGACCCGCAACAGCCAACCTGGCTCAGGTGGACAATGATAAACGTGGCCAAGCACTCTGTCAGCCAGCCCAGCTGTCGCAACAGTCAGAAGCATCCCTCTGGCCACCTGCCCATCCCTCCAGCGCACTCTGCTCCTCTGGCGCTTTGGACATATCCTCCCACCTGGCTGCTCTCGTTTCCTGCCACTTCTCCATCAGCAAGGCCTCTGTTTCTTCACAGAGGCCTGGGAAGCCTCTGAACCCTCCCTCCGTCCTTCCCACCAAGAGGACTGTGACCCTCACTGGCCCAGGAGCCCCACTTGGCTGCTCTCACCCCAACAGACAACTTGTAACCTATTGATCCTTGAAAGCTTAAGGGCAAACTTCAGAAGGAGGACAAGGCGAAACGCAAGGGAAAAGAGGCCCAGACCCGCCCCTAGGGCATCCATGCCTGCGCAACCGGTAGGACTGGTAGGACTGGACAGCACTCTCCACAAGCAGGCCCCGGTGCTCTCGGCCACAGGCAAATACCTCCTCAAGCAGCAATTTACTCCCAGCCCTGAGGCTCTCGGGTAAACCACACTGCTGCCTCTTTATCCACCACCAAGTTCTCCCTTGGCAACAACAGACTTGTCCTAGAGGCCTTGTCAAAACCATTAAGACAATGTCCTCGACAATGACTTGGACAGACTCCAGATTTGTCACTTCTTCCAAACGTCTGGGTCACTGCACAGAGCTGCCGTGCCCCATCCCAGCTTGGTCCAGCCCCGCCCCATTTCACCCTTCCTCTAATCACTCCTGTCTCCAGATTTCAAAGCAGCTGCCCAGAACGAGGCCTGGGCCTTCATGGCTGGAATCCACCTTGCTGGTGCCTGGGGCAAACAAGGCGGGGTGGGCCTCAGGAGCTGGACTGGCCTTCTAGGACCCCAGTCCAGCCCATCCTGGGCTCAGACCCCCATGATATCCCAGTAAATGCTTGCCCAGCCTCTGTCTGTGTACTTCCAGTGGCATTCACATGGGGCATTCCGATCAATATTAACTGAGCAACCCCTAGATGCCAAGGCCTGGGACACATTCTAGGGACGCAGAGGGAATAAGATCTAATCTTAAAAAGTTCATGGTAGTTTTCTGAGGGATGGGGAGCAAACACATAAAGAAATAGTTTCAGAATATCTGTCCTAATGGCTGTGATCATAATAAGCACAGAGGCTGGGGGACCACAATAGAGGGAAGGTCAGAGAAAGCTTCTTGGAGGAGGTGACACCTGAGGCAAAAGAAACCACTGGCAAAGGTACATTTGTGTAACTCCCTGGTGAGGGGTGGGGGGAGCGGGAGTCGGGAGGGGGAGAGGGGAGAGGGGAAAGGGGAAAGGGGAAAGGGGAGGGGGGAGGGGGGAGAGGGGAGAGGGGAGAGGGGAGAGGGGAGAGGGGAGAGGGGAGAGGGGAGAAGGGAGAGGGGAGAGGGGAGAGGGGAGAGGGAGGGGGGAGGGGGAGAGGGGAGGGGGGAGGGGAAGAGGGGAGGGGGAAAGGGGAGGGGGAGAAGGGAGAGGGGAAAGGGGAGGGGGAGAAGGGAGAGGGGAAAGGGGAGGGGGAGAGGGGAAAGGGGAGGGGGGAGGGGGAGGGGAGGGGAGGGGGAGAGGGGGGAGAGAGAGAGAGAGAGAGCATGTGTAGCCACAACTAGTTCTTTATGGCCAGAGCATGAAAGGCAGGGAGTGGAAGGGGATGAAGCCAATCACGCAGGATCTCGGATGGCATGCTGAAGTGGGGACTTTATCCTAGACAGTGGTGAGGCACTGAAGAGGGTGGGGTTAGGGAATTGCATGCGTGGTGTTCTGTACTGGGAACATCACCCAAGCAGCAGTGTGGAGGATGGATTTCTGAGGGGGATGCGGATAGTGAGAGACCAGGGCAAGGAGAGCAGTCCAAGCCTGTTAGACAGCCCTGACTAGAGCTGATGTGGCCCTGAGCCAGAACCCAGAAGGGTGAGGCACTGGGCAGACACTAGTGAGTTTCACCTCCCAGCCAGGCACTGTGCCAAGCACTGGCAATGCAACAGCGAGCAAGTGGGCACGTCCTAGCGAGGATCCAGGGGACGGCACAAAGGCAAGCAATTTTCAGAAGGTGGACCAAACAAGTCCTGGGGACACCTGGGTGGGAACAGGAGAAGGGACGCCTCTGAGCCCCGGGGGTGCCCACCACTGAGTCTGGGGCCACAGGAAGTGAAGCAGACCTGGACACCGCACAGGGTCTCCAGCTCAGAGGAAGTCAGAGTTCACCCTCCAACGTACTCAGTTCCTGTTTCTCTCCCTGAAACAACAGCACAATGATCTCACAGAGGGTGGGGCCAGGATGGGATGAAGTTGCACCTTTCCCCGGGTTAAAGGGGCTCTTACCAGTGGAATGACCTTCTCCTCTTCCCTGCATCTCATCTTTAGCCTCTGGTAACAGGTCTCAGGAGTGGTCTGGAGATAAACTGAGATTTTAAAAAAACATATATGTGGCTTTAATTACTCTGTTCATGGCTTGGAAGTGAAAGTGAGGGGTAGGGGGAAGGAAGGCGTGTGGGCAAGGGGTGGAGAGAAACATCTACCAGCAGCCCTGAGCAGGAGAGGCAGACCAGCTGTGTGGCCAAACAGGCATCTTAACCCTCATCCTGACTTTCATTCTCTTTCCACATCACCAGCCCCACAGGGTCACTGTGAAGCTGAATAGGTTCTGTACATTGCCAGAGCTTAGCACGGGGCCTGGCACCCGGCCTGTCTCAGTAACGGTCCAGGTTCTGTCCCTCCTCCCTCCTTTACAAACTAGAAAAAAACCCATCATATCACAAGGGACCGAGGGGAAAGCAGTTTGAGGAACTGGCCAGGGTGCTTCTCCACGAGGGACCAAAAGCCCCAGATTCTATCTGCCCTCTGGGAGAAGGCTGAGTCAAGGTAGGGGAAGAATTGCTTATGGTGAGGGCCCCGCCCACCGCCCCTGCTGCTTGAAGCCCAGCCAACCACCTCCTCACTGGGCCCAGGGGAGGGAGGCCAGGGAGGGACTGACTGTCTCACCTATCAAGTCAATGGACACATCGATGTTCCTCACAATCCAGTCAAACCATTCCGACAAGACCACATAGTCCACTTCAGGCATCTTCCCACTGTAACAAGAGTTATAAGGGTTTTATTATCCCATGAGAAAGTTCCTGGGCTGTGCCGTTCCCCCAAAACATCTGGGCACTGCTTTTATTGAAAGGGCACTGCCAAGGGAACCATGACATAGTGTAATCACATGATACTGGGCGGGTAGTGATGACAAGGACCCAAAACCTCCTGACCTCCCGCTGCCCAGGGACGGTCGATGGTATAATGCAGCAAGTATCTTGGCACTGCCCGAGGGGAGAATTCATTTGGGATTTGAACTCCAAGCCAAGGAAGGGGCTATGAAGCCTGTCCCCTGAGAACACGGACAGCGCTCAGGCTGGGAGGAGGAACAGCAAACCCGTTTCACCTCTAGAAATTTATTTTGTGAAAACAATCGTGGATGCCCTCCGTAGCACTATTTAAAAAATAATGAAAAACTAAATCATGGTACATCTATCTAACAGAAAACCACACAGCAACTGAAAGACGATGCTATAAAATAATATTTAATGACATGGAAAATGCTCACAACCAAATTCTCATTATTCAATGAAAACAGGAGGATATAAAACTGTGCATATAGCACGACCCAACCATACTTTCAAGAGTATTCATCCACACATTTAGAAAGGAGACTGGAAAGAAAACCACCAAAAGGTTAACAGTGCTTTCCTCTGAACTGTAGGACTATGGGAGACATTTTTTTCTTTATCTCTTTCTGTATTTTCCAAAATTTAACAACGTACTAGTTCTCAATTCAGGGCGGGGGTGGGGGGGAATTACTACATATTTTAAGTAATAACTGAAAAAGAAAGAAAGAAGAAGCCCACAAGTGAGAGAGACCTGGCATCTGTCCTCTGCCCTGGAGGAAATGAGCAGGGAAGAGTGGGAGGAGGGGCAGCAGCTGGAGGAAACAAACCAGGCAGCTGTGGGGTGACCCTCAAAGGCCCAGGAGAGGAATTCCTTTCAACATCCTCCACCCGTCTTGAATATCATCTTGGATCCACTCAGAACTGGGTTTGGCAAGGCGGGCTACGGGCGAGTGGAAGTGCCTGAGCTGTGTGCAGCTGGGGGTCTTCTGACTGCTGACTAAAGAAGGGGAGGCGGGGAAAAGAGGCCAGTGGAGCGGGTGGTTTGCAGCTGCCCCCGCCACGGGTGGTGAACTGACTCCCACCTGGGTGAGGGGGCAGGACGGGCGTGGAGGAAGGCGCTCTGAAGATGACAAGCTCAAGCAGCCCTGCCTGGGGGCCCAAACGATGGGGCGGGGCACAGACTGGAAGGGGACATCCTCCCCTAGTCCCTGAGACCACCAGACGCCCTCAGCGCAGAAGAGCTGTGCCTGGCAGAACAGCAGGAAAATGCAGGGTGCCCGGGAGAACAGCAGGGGCAGACGGGCAGTTGTCGGCGCCTTGAGGGGTCTCAGGCATCAGACTTCAGCAGGGACACCAGAGCAGACTAACGTGTGAGGACCAGCACCTGCCCCCACGAATAAGTCGGGGAGGCTTTGTAGGGGAGGGGAGAGGGAGGAAGCCCCAGGACATTGCAGAAGGGACCAAAATTCAGATACTAAAGGTAGCAACTTTGCGATCACAGCTCATATGGTTGCCCATCCCCCAATTCTTTCCTCCTACCTCCTTAAAAGTAGCCCATGGTCTATTCAGGGTCCATCCCACAGGCCTGAGTGTTCAGGGAAACCTGACCGCAGCCCAAGCTTCAGAGCAAACCAACTGGTCTGAGGGACGTCCTCTCCGCTGGCCAGGCTGAGTTGATCAGCCCAGGCCAAAGGGCCCAACCTGACCAGTGAGACATGAGGGAGGTTTGCTGGAGTTTATGGAGACCATGCTTCCTCATGCTTAGAGGAGAGCCACTGGCAAGACATCCACCCTCTGGCCAGCAATGAGAAGCCCAGTTCTGCCACAGGCATTGTGTCACCAAGAGGGAATCATATTGAGGACACAAACAATACAGTAGGAAAACAGAGAGAAACAGCACTAGGGCTACCGAATGAAACCAACCCCAAAGCCTGCTGTTAAGGCAGCCCGTGACAACCTCAGTGTTGAGGCTGCTTTGAGCTGGGCTGCAGCTCAGCGTATTTGATATTCAGACACCAAACCACTCTTCTCGACATGTTTCCCTTCTCTGGAACAAAGCTGACCCTGAGGGAATGAGGATTTGCCAAAAAGAAGCTGCTGATCAGCCCCACTCGCTCCACCAAACACGCAGCCTGGGCACACAGCACAGACTGGCAACTCAAGGGTGTGGGCCAGTGAGCAGCACACATGGAGGGAAAGTTGCCCAATAGCCTCCCACGTCATGAACGCTGGACAGTTGGTGTGAGACTGCCCCTGAGGACTTCACCGGTGTCTGTAAGGCTCAAGGGAGGTTCTGTCAAATCCCAGAGCTGGGAGGATACCCTTAGCTGTGGCCACCGAACTGAGTCACAATTCAGGACACAGGTAGCACAGTGTTAACTAAAACCAAACCAACTGACACCACAAAAAGTGTTGGGGCCTGAGAGCCGCCGCTCTGCTGGAAATCGGCCCCAGGTGGTCTCAGGACACCTCCTGGGTAGCTCAGAGGAACCTCCCATTCTCACCTGGCCCAGGCAAACCTGGGAGGAAGCAGGTCCTCCCTTCCCGATGCTCTCCTTAGAGGTCCTCTAGACAGCTCCGGGGCAGCCTCCCTGAGGGCAGGGTCAGCAGGCAAACCTCCAGAAAACCCTTCTAAGACTGCCAGGAGCCATGTGCTGGGGGGTCCAGGACAACTGGCCACCGGCTGAGCGGAGTGAGGGAACAGAAGCTGCCTTCCATGATTCTGAGGCATGTCAGGCAGCGGGCGCTGTTTTATCCGTATCTGCAGTTTTCCTCCTAGGAATCTGCCCGGCTCCTCCTTTGTCTGCCTCGAGAATGGGGCGCCCAGCACCACCACCAAGGCACTGCTTTTATTCCCACAGAACACACAGAGGGCAGCACCTCTCTGCAGACCCACCAACGGTGGACTGAGGGGGTTTCATGGTGCCTTCCCCTTATCCTAGAGGGGCAAACTGAGGTCATGAGTCCACACGAATCCTGCTGACTGTTTTGTTTGGCACGGTTTGCTGCCGCCTTCCCCCTGGGGCCCAGAGAGCAGGGGTTAAAACTGAAATCACACACTCAAATGCCAGCCTCCTTGTACACATGACATTCTTTTGTTTCTCACAAGACCTTGTGAGGTCAATTTTAGCCCCAAGTTATAGATGAGGAAAACTGAGGCCCAGAGAAGCTCAGCCCGGCTCTGAGCCACGGACTGAAGCCTGGCTCTCGGCGGCCCCCAAACCCATACGCTCCTGGCTGCACCACGTGCCCCAACCCCACCTGCCCCGTCTGTCAGCTGAGGGGGCTGCCCCTGGGCCCGTCCTCAGCCTGAGGAAAGCCACCGCTCGCAGGCCCATGACACAGGCAGTGAGTCCCCAGTCTGGCCTAGAGTGAGGAGGAGTCCAAGTCCCACGGCCCATCAGGGCAGCAGGAGGATCCGCCTGTTGTTCCAAACGCAGGGCCTTAATGGATGTCCGCAACCCGCAGCCCCAGGTGAGTCAGTGTGTCACTTCCCCAGCTGGGCCCCATGCAATTCCCTTCCTTCTGTTCCTAGAAAACACCAACCAGGCAATCCTGTGAAACCTTTGTGTTCAATTAGCCCACAGGGTCGGGCCACACAGTGGCCTGCGTGGCCGCTTTAGCTGCCGGAGTCTTTCTCGCCACCTTCAGCTGTTCATTCCAGCACAGTGCCCACACCTCAGAAGTCCTTCAGGTTCTTTAAGTCTTTGAGGAGACTGTGGAACCAGATTCTTCCTTGTTGGCAATTAACCCCTGGTGGCGTAACTACATGTATGTTCTGCCCTCCCCAAACTCGCTGGGGTGAGGATGCAGGCGGAAGAGGCGGGTCTCTCCCTGGAGGAGCTCCTCACTTGTCCAAGGCCCAAAAGTCAAGAAAGCCCTTCCAGAAATCTGGCTTTGGGGGATGCAGAATTGCAGAACGTGGGCTTTTCTGGGCACCCGAGCCTGCAACTGCAGACAGCAAAGCCACGCCTACCGCACTTCCTTCCATCCCAGTCCCTCCAGATTCCAAGCCAAGGCTGCAAGGGCTGCTGTGAAAGAGAGAAGGACCAACCCCAAGGCTGAAGGGGCAGCAACCATGCACCCCCTGCCTTGTGTAAGGGCTGTCCCCACACAAGCTCCCAGGCAAGAGCTGACACCCCACACAAGCCGTCTTGTGGTTCCCAGCACCCAGCTGAACTTCCACAGGTGGGAACCAAAACATCTTATTCTGGCTATGAGCAAAGGATCCAGCCAAACCCAGTTCTAGGCGTCATTTGGTGTAGGCTCAAAATGATGGTAATCTGTATTTGGGGGGCATGGAAACATCTACTTTCGCAGCACCACTTCACTGTGGAAGGCCCACTGCATGGAGAGAAGCTGGGTTTCTAATGAAAGTGACCAAGAAGAAAGCCCACATCCTACCCTTCCTCCCACCTGTCACTTCTTTAGCTCTGGCTAGAAATGCTGTTTACTGTGCCTCCAAAAAGAAAACCTTTGGCCTACAGCTGCCTCACTCCTGACCTAGGAATACACCCAGAGACCCTGAAAACAAAGGTAATACAACAACCCCCAACAACCAAAATCTGAAGCCACAAATGTGAAATGAAGAAACTGCAGGTGGTGCAGGAAGCTGAGGAAATCCTGCTCCATGAAGAACTTTCACTCTGGCTGGCCACCTGCCCCACTGACCCCCACAAAGACAGCCCGCAGGTCTTGCTTTCAACAACCCCTAAGGCCCAGGTGAGGCCCCAAGGAAGCCACGGGGCAAAACTCCCAGGGGAAAGGACCATGATTGGCACAGACGGCCCCTTGCGGGTCACCTGGCTGCGGCCTTCTTCGGAGGCTGCCCCTCCAAGTGTGACGCCAACCAGCAGGATGATAGCTATCCAGGGTGCTTTTCTGCTACAAATGCAGGCTCTCGGGCCCCACCCTGGAAGCAGCATGGGTGCATTAACAAGATGCACGGAGTCTGTGGGAGAAGCTGAGTGTAGGGCCTGGGTGGAAAGGGGCAGAGGCCTGGTCCCCCGGAGCCAGCACACTGGGGACTCCCGTGGGCCTGAAGCCTCTGGCCTTACAGAGAGAAATCTAGATGTCTCACCACTTCCTCCTTCACTGCTGCCCCACATAGCAGAGTGTAGGTCAGCCCCCCCGGTCAGTTTCCTGCCCAACCAGGAAGGAGCAAGGCCTTCGAACCCCATGTGGTTCCTGATCTGCCAAACGTGGTCAACAGTGCCCATCTCAGTGCTGCCTGGAGGGTTCAAACGGAAGGACAATAACTGTAGCTCCTGCCCACGGGTCCCTGCCCTGCCCCTCAACCACATGAGCCATGCCTACTCTCAGGTAAGCTGGACCAGTCCCACAAGTGAATGGCCTGCACTGGGAAGGTGCCTCTTGGTGTCCCTGCCCTTGGATCTCTGCCGCCCAAACTCGGGCTCTCTGGGGAGTGTGGCTGAGTGAGGGGGACTCCCAGACACATGCTGAGCACACCAGTTGTTACAATCACAGGGATACGTTATGGGATAGAATGCAAAGACTTCGAAGAGAAGTCTTCAAAGAAATTTCCAGTTAGTTAGCCGGCTGCTTCGGGTACGCAGGCTGGGAAAACCTGCAGGGAAGCGGCCGCCTGGGTGAGCGTTTCTCTGCCTTTGGAGACTTCAGGGAAAGGGTTTGAGGAGCACTGCCTTCTCTCATCTCCCTGAAACCAAAGTGGCGGATGGCCTGGCCCCCCTGGGCCCCCCCTTTGGGAAGCCCAAAACTGCCATTTTTGTAGGTCAAAATTGGTCAAGTGTTAATAATTTGATGTGGTTCAACCTAATTAGAAGTTGTCTTGAATACCACGAAGAAAACCAACAGAAAGAAGTAATTAAGAATAACAAGAGGGGCTTCCCCGGTGGTGCAGTGGTTAAGAATCCACCTGCCAAGGCAGGGGACGTGGGTTTGAGCCCTGGTCTGGGAAGATCCCACGGGCCACAGAGCAACTAAGCCCGTGCGCCACAACTACGGAGCCTGAGTTCTACAGCCCGCGAGCCACAACTACTAAAGCCCGTGCGCCCTAGAGCCGGTGCTCCACAACAAAGAGAAGCCACCACAATGAGAAGCCCACGCACCGCAACTAAGAGTAGCCCCCGCTCGCCACAACTAGAGAAAGTCCACGCACAGCAGCGAAGACCCAACACAGCCAAAAATAAATACAGAAAAGAAAAGAAAAAAAAAGAATGAGAGGCTCAACCCACCTAGACAGGGAGGCTGGGACCACAGCTGCAGATGGGAGGGAACAGGGAGCCAGGGTGTAGAGAGTGGAAGGCAGATATCAGGACCAGCTCTGTGAGGGAGTGAAGCTCCAAGCTACCAAGAAGGGAGACGCGGAGAAGAAGCTGCAGCCCATTCCCCAAGACTCCCAAACATCAGCAGTCAACTGAGCGCAGGAGTGGAAGACCTGACACCTCTGAGGCCACAGCACTGAGGGCCACCAGAAGCCCCCCCAGCTAGGTCTGTGTGACAGAGTCTGCTCCCATGAGGGCAGAAGACAGCTGTGAGTGAAACCACAACAAATATCATGCACACTGCTGGACTGATTGCTCTAGTCGCTCTGAATCTTCACCCCTCCCTGTCTCCTCCCACTTTGCCATGTAACCCACAGGGCCCTGCCCCCTCTCAGACTGGGGTGGGCCAGTGTGACCTGCTTTGGCCAATGGATGTTAGCGAACGTGAAGCAGAGACCTGAAAAAGAACTACGGTGCTTTTGATCTGCCATAGCCATGAGATGTGAATGCCCAGGCCAGCTTGCCGGTCCCAGGAGGAGGATCAGCAAGCAGATGAGAGATGAGTCACCCCAGTCACCCTCACCGGGCCACCCTAGACCAGCCAACCCCTGGACATATCACTGAGCCAGCCAAGGTCAGCAGAGCCGCCGGGCCGACCGCCCTGGACAGCCGAGCCATCAGCACGGAGAGCTGTCTGTCACTGAGGCTTTATGGTTGGTTGTTACACAGTGTTACTGTGGCAACACAGTAGGTACTCAGTATGTGTCAATTAGATAAATAAGTTTCAATTTCATTTCTAAAAATTTAATGGTTTAATAAATTATCGATTGTGCAAACTACGGTACCTTCTATACAAGTTTTCTACAAAAACGTATCTTGCGCTGTGAATCGACCGTTCCATCAACCGTACAGGCAATGTCTACAAGAAAACAAAAAGTGATTCACTAACTCAGGCAAACAGGAAGGGGTCAGGAAGCCTTGAAGAATGCCTGTTGCTCCCCCTGCCTATGGTCTATGCTGAATACAAGAATTGAGAAGCCTCAGGAGAGGGAGGTGGACACCAGAGAACCGTGTGTCCCACATTAGGCTCCCTGGGCCCTGGACCCTCCCCATACCATACCCTGAAGCTCAGTGGTCAGTGCAGCAAGGCCGGGCGGAGGGCCTGTCAGCAGCAGCCTCCTTCACAGGAGGGGTGAGGCTCCAATGGACTGTGAGTTTGGGGAAGTGCTAGAAAAACTGCCAAGTGCCCCCCGGGAAAGTGGTGGCAAGCACAAAGTGCGGTGATTATCAGGGACCTAAATAGGATGCATTTGCTTAAGCAGAGGCACAGCTCCGAGAGAGCTGGGCTGTGGTTTTATGGAACCCCACCAGCATGCCTGCCAACTTCACCGCCTCCTCACAGGGCTGGCTGGGGATCACTGCAGCCCTTCAAAACTGGAAAGGACTGTGCCCAGGAAGAGGGAGGACGACACTGACGTGGCCCCTCTCTGCCAGCATGCACACACCCTCCGCAGAAGGCCTTTCCCTTTGTCCAGTGTCCCACTGGGAAGCCGGAGGTGCTCTTACTCTTGACACCAAGTGGGCAAACACTGCTCTCACTCAGCCTGGCCCACAGCACCCAATGGGACCTGGACCAGCAAATCAGAGGCTGATTTAAAGCCATAACCCAGGAATTTCCTGACTCTCCTATTTGTCTATCTGTCCATCTGCCTTCTTTTCTATTTTTCAGTCCTCTCCTTACTTATGACTCTCTGCTGTCCATCTTTTGCTAGTTCCCCATTTATCCCTCTCTCCTCCTCCTCCTCTTTCCTAGTCTGTCCATCTCTCTTTCTCTGCCTCCTTCCTGATAGATTTCCTTCAACAGAGGAACACACATACAGCCCGTTATATTCAGATATACTAGATACAATTTACATTTGCAATCAAGTGCCCACTCAGGAGAAGTAGGGTACATGCCAACCTCAGACCATACTCTGACATGTATCTTTTAGACAGATTTTTGGGGAGATAGAAGTTCATATGGTTCTGCTCATATCTTTTTCTATTATTAAAAGACACAGATTTGTAGAAGAATGATAGCTATGGTTGCAAGTGCCCAGCCTTGCATCAAACCACTGAATGGCTGTGTCAGAGAAACTGGCCGATGGATCTCCTGTCTCCTTCAAGGAGAGCCTCCAAAGCCAGTCTCTTAGGTGGTACTTGCCATTCTTAACCACAGGTGCCAATCAGAACTCTCAGTCAGCCTTTCTTCTAAGAGACTCTGCCCCTATTCACACCCTGCTGATGGAAGGGGCCTAAGTGGCTGTGCTTGTGACCTGCCCCAATACCTGACTGGACCAGGGCTGGACACCTGACCCAAGCTGAGCCAATCAGATCCTTTCTCTCAAGAACCTGAACTGAGAATGTGAACAAGCCTTGTGAAGGTTAGATCAGCAGCTCTCATGCAAACAAATTTTCAAACAAATAAGGGATGTGTTAAAATCACCTGGAGAGCTTGATAAAACCCAGACTGCTGGGCCTCACCTCAGAATTTCTGATTCAGCAGGTCCAGGATGGGGCCAGAAAACGTGCATTTCTAACAAGTTTCCAGGTGCTGCCACTGCTCCTAGTACAGGGACCGCACTTTGAGAAGAGCTGAGTTAAAGGGAGTTGAGCCCAGGAGCGATCGGGTCATGAAGACTTGGGCTTACGTGGCATCATAGCAAGTTCTTGGCTAGCTGAGGTTGGTGGGTGGGGGCACTGGAGCCTGGTCCTCAGAGAGCTGTAGGAACAGAGACCTTCGCCCAGAGGCAGAGAAGGCTGAGCAGCTCTGAAGGCCCAGTGGGGCTTCCTTGTGGGGTTTCCCTTCCTGGCAACCACATGCCACTCCTTTGAAGAAAACTGTGTTTAAGAAGGTTGAAACCATGGGCTTCCCTGGTGGCGCAGTGGTTGAGAGTCCGCCTGCCGATGCAGGGGACGCGGGTTCGTGCCCCGGTCCGGGAAGATCCCACATGCCGCGGAGCGGCTGGGCCCGTGAGCCGTGGCCGCTGAGCCTGCGCGTCCGGAGCCTGTGCTCCGCAACGGGAGAGGCCACAACAGTGAGAGGCCTGCGTACCGCAAAAAAAAAAAAAAAAAAAAAAAAAAAGAAGGTTGAAACCAAGCATCTGAAATGTACCTGAGGACGGGTGTGCTGGTCCAGCATGGTGAGCTGCACATATGTCTGCAGCGTGAGGCCCCATCGACAGGCATCCCGGTACATCAGACCCTAAAGAGGGGAGAATGCAGTGCTCTATCTGTAGGACTCCCAGGCCGGTCACAGAGTGGACAGAGACAGACACTGGAGCAGTTACAGGACAGCCTGGGAACAGCTATAATAGAAACCTATATAAAGTCCCAGGGAGCATTCATTCAGGCATTCAATCATGTTCACTGAGCCCCTACAGCCTGCTCTCTATCCGGCAACCAGTGAGCCTGTTATACTACAGGAGCCAGTTATCATCACTGCCCTGTTCAGGACTCTCCCTGGCTTCCCACTGCATTCACAATGAAATCCAAAGCCCTTACCAAGGCCCACAGGGCCCTAGACAATCACTTCCATCTTCTCTTGTCTCCAACCATTCTTCCTTTGGCTCTGTGAGCTTCCAACCACGTGAGCTTCCTTACTGTTACCCAAACACCCAAGTGTGATTTCAACTCAGGGCCTTTGCATCTGCTGTGCCTTCTGTCTGAACACTCTCCCCCAGATACCTGCACTGCTCCCTCCCAAGCTTTGTTTAGGTTTCTGCTCAAATGTCACTTTGTCAGAGATGCCTTCCCAACCATCCTCTCTAAAACAGAATCCACCCCCTCAATCACTCTCTACTGCGTGTAGATACAAAATGCTTCCTGCTCCATGTTCCACTTGCTAATAATCCTATTCTGGAGCTTCCCTGGTGGCTGAGAGTCCGCCTGCCAATGCAGGGGACACGGGTTCGTGCCCCGGTCCGGGAAGATCCCACATGCCACGGAGCAGCTGGGCCCGTGAGCTGTGGCCACTGAGCGTGCGCATCCGGAGGCTGTGCTCCGCAACGGGAGAGGCCACAACAGTGAGAGGCCCGCGTACCACAAAAAAAAAAAAAAAAAAAAAAATCCTATTCTGCTCTTTTCCACATTTTTGCTTCTTTTTCTCTTGGTGCTAACTAATGAAACTCCGGTGCTCTGCATTGAAAACTGCTAACTCCTCACTGCGGGTGAAAGAATCTCAGAAAAGTTAGGAGAAACACTCCCTCTTGCCTGACAGCTGCAGAGAAAAAGACCCTTCTGCATCAGAAAACCGATTCAGATAAAGTGATGACCTGAGACTTTTCACAGAACTATCAATCTTGCTCCTCTGTCTAGAGTGGAAACTTGTGTAAAAATATCTAATTCTATTGGTTTTTTTTATTATAAAACTGTCATTGGCAATGCTCTTTGTGCCACGGATACTCAGACTTCTGAGACTGGGACTGGGTCCTGTGAATGTCACCTCTAACCCCTAACGTCTGCAACTCTAGTTGTCTTACATAACGATCCAGCCCTGGTTCCTCCCGGTTTCCTAGAAGACAGGAATGTTTCTGAGCTTCTTTGTATGCCCACGACTGGCATTCCATCTTCTCCCCCTTGCTGAGAGGTGAAACTCTTTTCCCGTCTCTGGGATTCTTTACTCAAAAGCTCTGAGAGGTTTTGCCTTATTTAAATAATATCCTTTTACCTGCTTTAGATGCCTTCTTGGCTCCTGTCACCACCCGCCGTATCACACACTTTTTAATTGCCTTCTGCCTCCGCACACTGGGATATTAGGGCCAGCAGAGCAGAAGCTTCGAGGTGCTCACTGCCCCAGCGTCTAGAATAGTGTCTGGCACATGGCAGGCATGCAATGAATACTGGCTGAATCAATCAGCGAACAAGCACCTACTAAGTGCTCAGCACTGTGCTATGTTCTAGCAAACAACGGTGAGCCAAATTAGACACAGTCCCTGCCCTTAGCGGAACTCAGAGTCTAAAGAACCACACAAGGAGATGCCAATTGTGTTGCTAGAAATGACGGGACAGCACAGGCTCCCCCTAGTCCAAGGTTCAAACCTAGATCTGTCATTTACCAGCTGTGTGACCTTGGGCAACCTATTTCAGCCATGGGTTCCTTACCTGAAAAACGAAACTAATCGTTCCTCCATCACGGGACAGGAGCCCAGAACCAGCATCCCTTTCTTGAGCTCACTCTTACAGGACCCAGACTCCACCCACCTCTTTCAAGCAGCCAGAGTTGAGCCTTCTGAACAGGAAGGAGGTGGGAGGGGCCCAGGCACATTACAGCCCCTACTTGCTAGGTCCACCCTTGGGAAAGCAGACGGGCAGCTTCAGGGTGAGCCTGAGGCAGCCCCTGGGCATTGGCAAGTGCAAACCCCAATCAGAGGTTTACCAAGGAAGCTAGTTACTTAGGGACAGGTCCTGGGGGGCTAGGCCTGAGGAGACCTGGGTTTCTTCTAGGAGAGGGTGCGGTAAGAATGAGCAGCAGGAGAAGGACCCCCCGGTAGCTGGGGCGGACCACTTGGGATAGTTTGGGATAGCTGACAGGAGGTCCCTGGGCTCCTTACATGCCCAGCCAGGCCTCAAAGAACCTTGACCTCACACCATCGACATGCCGCCATTTTCCCTCTGTCCCTTCCCTCTCCCCCACCACCCAGCGAAGAGCAAGGACACGTCCGGACAGGATGCGGGCTCAGGCACCAGCAGCACTGCTCCTGCACGCTTAAGGGGCAGCTGGCGGTTCACGCACAGAACAACACACTCACCAGAGGATTATGGCCTCGGACATTTCTCCACTTGGGCACGGGCTCCGTTAACACCTGTCAGGAAAGAAAACATCAGAGAGCTGCTGCTCCTCAGTTCTGAGCTCTGCGAAGGCTCGTGTTAGGGGTGGGATCGGGCAGAGAGTCAAGATTTGGGCGCCCAGGGTGGGCCAAAATAGTGGAGCAACCCTCCCTGCGAGGCCACGACTCCATGCAGACGTGGCTCCAGGCGCAGCTTCGAGAAATGACTTGAGAACCACTCCGCCCACCCCTGTATACGAGCATAGGCACACACCACTTCTCCTGCTGCCACAGGAGCTCCACCCTGCCCCTTACTGCCCACCACATCAGGAAGGCAGGGAGGTGAGAGAAGCCAAGAGGGAGGCTGCTTCTTGCACTTCAGGCTGCAGCTTGCACCCAGCTTCCGGCCTGGGGGCTCTCCAGCGACCTTGGCAGCGTGCTCTGCCTCCCTTTCCTCCCTCTGATCTCTGTGTTGGGCACACTGACGGCAAAGAGTCCTGTTTCTTTAGTAGCCTCCCTAAGCTGTGCAGGCGTGTGCCGGAAAGGATTTAAATGGTGCCCTTGGGACTTCCCTGGTGGTCCAGTGGGTAAGACTCTGTGCTCACAATGCAGTGGGTCCGGGATCGATCCCTGGTGGGGGAACTAGATCCCGCATGCATGCCGCAACTAAGAAGTCCGCCTGATGCAACTAAGACCCTGCATAGCCAAAATAAATAAATGAGTAAATGGTGCTCTTGGGGCCAAGATTTTGAGAATATCCGGATCCCTCTGTGGACCTTCAAGTCCATGTGAGTAGGTGCCACAGGTCACAAGAGACCAAAGGAAAGCAATGCATGGGACCCTTGAAGAGTAACCTCCCCCCACCTTTTACCCCTCTGTGCCTTTGCTCATGCTGTTGTTCTGCCCAGTATGCCCACCTCACCTCATTTTAACTCAACTTTCATTACATGGAAAACTCCTATACATCCTTCAGAATCCAGTTCAAATATCCCTTCCTCTGTGAATCATTCCCTGTTCCTCCCAACCTCCCGCTCCTTCTTCTGGGTCTTCAGCACTCTGGTCCTGTCCCCTGAGTAGCATATGCTGTACCACTCAGGCCCACCAGAGGCTGGGACACAGGCAGCCTTGACCTGTGCCCCATCTGTGGCACTGTCACTCAACAAATACTGAGCACCCACTGTGCCAGGTGCCAAGGATTCAGCAAGAGAAAAACCACCCCAGCCCTGCTTTCATGCTTTCAACTTTAAACTTACTGGGGAAGCAGACATTAATCAGGTCATCACAGAAAGCAACACATATTTTCAAACCCCGAGAAGTAGTACAAAATAAGGATACAGGGCTTCCCTGGTGGCGCAGTGGTTGAGAGTCCACCTGCCGATGCAGGGGACACGGGTTTGTGCCCTGGTCCGGGAAGATCCCACATGCTGCGGAGCGGCTAGGCCTGTGAGCCATGGCCGCTGAGCCTGCGCGTCCGGAGCCTGTGCACCGCAACCCGAGAGGCCACAACAGTGAGAGGCCCGCGTACCACATAAAAAAACAAACAACAAACAAAACAAAACAAAAAGGATACAGGAGCCAGAAGAACCTACACCATGGAGGGTAACCTAGCTGGGGAGGTCAGACAGCAGAGCTGAGATCTGAAGGCTGGGTGGTTTTCCTAAAGCCAAAAAAGCTCTGCATACTATAGAGCCAAACAAGGGCATGGCCCCTGGAGCAGACAGCCTGGGCTGGGACATGGCATCACATGCACTAGCCATGCGACCCTGGCCAAGCCATGTCACCTCACTGAGCCTCAGTTTCCTCCTCTGCAACTGAAGTAGTAACAGGACCTGTGTCATAGCGACTACTCCTGTAAGAATGAAATCAATTAGATAATGTAACGACGCCTCAACACAGTGCCTGGCATAGAGTATTACCCTCAGTAGCTGTTCACTCGTTGCTGACGGTATTGTTGTTGTACATTGGCTCCAAGGTGTTCAGTGAGAATACACGTGCTTCTAAAGCGTCAGCGAGAGTTACACAGCTCAGGACAGGTGTGTCGGGAGTCCTCCAGACGCCCGCCTCCCCGGGTCTGAGGAGTCACTAGGAGGACTCACAGGATACAGCATACAGTCATACTCATAGCTAAGATCTATTACAGTGAGAGGTCACAAAGCAGAATCAGCCAAGGAGAAGGGTGTGTGGAGCAAAATCTGGGGGAAAACCAGGCACAAGCTTCCAAGGGGCCTCTCCCTCCTCTCACACAGGACGCGTTCCCCCAGCAACATTTCTATAGGTCCGGTTTGCACCCTTTATAAATGCACCAAGCTTTTGCAGGTTCCTTCAAACCTGGCATGGAAGCTGTACCTCGATGTCCGTTGTGTTGGAGAAGAACTCCAGGCACGTCGTCTTCCCGCTTGCAATATTGCCCTCGACACATATCTAGCAAAAGACAAACACATGTTAGGATCAGAAATCGAGTGCCTGGGGGAATACCAAGAAGAATGTCTAGGGAAGGGCTCAGGCGAACAGCATAATTGGCTCAGCCCAAGACTCCAGTGTGTACACGAAAATCCCTCTGGAGGAAACCCCCAGGGTCCTGTTAGTAAGAGCAACCACCTGATCCCTCCCCTCAGGGGCAGGCTCCAGGCCCACCGCTGCTGGCCACCAGGCCACTGCCCTCCGGGACAGACACTCCCTTAGGTCAACCCCTAGATCCCACACAGCCTGCCCTTGGCCACGCTAGCTCTGCCCTTCCCTAGCTCAACTCCTCAGACTATTAGATTTTAGGCCTAAATGTCCTGCCTCCTTCACCAGAACCTAATGGGTTTAAGGATGGGAAGCGTGTGTACGTTACCTAGAACCTAATGCATTGCTCTGTGCAGAAAAACATGCTTGGCCGTGGACTGGAAGGTATGAGGACAGGAGAAAAGGACTAAGATGGGCAACATACACCAATCCTGCACTTAACCTTGCCAGAACCTGAGAAGCGGGTTCTAACATTTTCACAGAAGAGAAAAATGAGGCTGTAGAAGGGCATAAGGCAAGGAGTAGAGCTTGAACGTTCACTCTGCTCACACTAAGTGTACTGGGGGGAAGGAGTTGTCTTGGCACTGGTGGGAGGAGTCTACCCATAAGAAAGACAAGGAGCCTCCTACAAGTACCCCACTGCAGGGAAAGAAAGCAACTGAAGCTGTGGTTCTCAGTCTTACGTATGTGCTAGAATCTCAGTCTTACGTATGTGCACGTATGTGCACCTGAGAACTTTTAAGAATCCACAAAAGGAAGCCACAACCCAGGCCAATTCTGGCATGATCTCAGGGTGGGACTCAGGCCTCAGTACCTTGGAAAGCTCTCCAGGTGATTTCAACATGGAGGAAGCTGAGTACCACGGACCCATGGCAGGGTTTCTCAACAAGTGGTCCACAGACACCCTGCTCCAGAAGCACCAGCGGAGCACCCAGACCCTCTCAATCAGACTCTGGGTTGGGACCCTTGAACCTGCTGTCCAGCAATTCTGACAAAACGCTGCTCAGCCAGGACTGCTGGTGACACGGGCCAAATGGCTTTGGTTCCATCAGACCATGAGAGGAAATCAGCAGTTCCACATATGTGAGAAGACAAACTTGCCCTTGACAACACATATTACATGTCCCCTGGGGTACACACAGCCAGAGGGGACCTGTCCTGCTGCACAGTGACCTTTACACCCAGGTTGGAAGCACCCACAGAGAAACGTGGGCCACTTAAGTGACTTGCCCCAGGTGCCAGGGTTGGCGGGGGAAAAAGCTAGAATTCGCACCTAGGCCTGGCAACTCCCTTCTCATGACCCCAGTGGAGCCTCAGTCACACCCTGCATAAAACACAGGGGCACGGTGGTCTGTCTCACCTTGCCCCACCTCTACAAACTCTCGCCAGCAACTGGACTCTCTCAGTTGGCTGCAAAGATTTCCTCCTGCCTTAATCCTAACGGCTACCTAGGAGAGCTGGACGGACAATTGCAGTTCCAACAGAGGCCTGGCCCTCCAATCCGGGCTCCCTGTCAGCTTACTCCTTCAGCACCAGAAAACACAGTGAATGTGCAAAAGGGAGATCCCGTCAGGGCACCAGTGGATTTTATTTTTATTGTTGTCCTTTAAAGGAAACAACTTTTCCTAGATATTTAAAAAGAGCTCAACCTAGACATCATTCTGCACAGACTGTTTCTTTCCTGTTCATTGCAAGGAACGTGTTATTGAAATCCCTACTGTTGGATGTTACATTCTGTCCAGTTACTTTTATTATAAAACTGTGTTGTGGGCTTCCCTGGTGGCGCAGTGGTTGAGAGTCCGCCTGCCGATGCAGGGGACACGGGTTCGTGCCCCGGTCTGGGAGGATCCCACATGCCGCGGAGCGGCTGGGCCCGTGAGCCATGGCCGCTGAGCCTGCGCGTCCGGAGCCTGTCCTCCGCAACGGGAGAGGCCACAACAGTGAGAGGCCCGCGTAACGCATAAAAAAAAAAAAAAAAAAAAAAAAAAAAAAAAAAACTGTGTTGTGACACCCATTTTTTTGATATGATAAGCTGTGCTGTGGTGAACATTCCTGTACATAAATCCTTGTCATTGGCTCTGATTATCCCCTTCAATAGACTTCTAGAAATATAATCAGTGCATCAAAGGATAAGTGAGTTTTTACAGCTGTTGATGCATGATGCCAAATTACCCTCTAAAATGCTGACCCAATTCACACCCCTTTTAGAAGGATGAGAGTGAGCCTATTAACATACTGTGCCAATGCTCCTAAATCTTCATTAATTTCACTGTTAATAATAATAATGTCTATAAAATTAGCCCCTGTGGGTTCTGTACTTTGCAAACATTGTCACATTGATCCTCACAACAATCACAGCTATGAATATTTGCACAGATGGGGAAACTGAGGCTCTAAGAGGTGAAGGACTTATCCACCTCCACTAAAGAGCAGAGCTGGGACTGGAACCAGGTCTGAGGTCTGATCCACAGCTTTCATCACTCCATCTCCCAAAGCATTCTTTCTCTGTTAGGGAGGTTGAGCGCTTTCTTATGTTTATTAGCCATTAATAAATTCACTCAGGAAATGTCTGTTCAGACTTTGTTCACCTGAAAACATTAGTCATTTCTTTTTAACCCGACTTTGGAATTTATTTTGTAATTCTGTGGTGGTGACTCACTTCGCAGCTGCAGCTCAGCCCAGATATTCCCTGTCCTGTCCAATCCCATGGGATGTCCCATGGGCACCTCAATTTATCACCCCCCAACACCCACATATGGCTTCTCTTCCCGTTTCTGTCCTCAGGAAAGGCTGCACCATCCACCCAGACACCCTCAAGGCCCTGGATATCTTCTCTCCTCACCCAGCAACTCAGCAATACCTCTGGGCCCCACTTCCTACTCACCTGCAGAACCTGGCACCTGTCTCCTTGGCCCCTAGTTAAGGTCTCTAACCCTCCTTGTGGGAGCAGCCTCCCTGCTGGCCTCTCCCCCTCCAGTCCAGCCCAGCCAGGTCCCTCATTCCCTATCCATGGTCCACCACCTCTTCTTGAGACGCAAACCAGATCACAGCTGGTGAAGTCTTTCAGTGGCTCCGGGAGCTGGGATCTGTCTCCGGTCCTGTTTCCCGACCCCCAGGCCCTCCCCAGCCACCTCTCTGGGACTGGCCACAAGCCTCAGTCTCTCATCCCTCTGTGACTTACCCCTGCAGTTCCCTCTGCTCCAACACTCCTGCTTCGCCCTCTCCTCCTTCTCCCAGGAGGCCTCAAGTCTCCCCTCAGTCATCATCCTCTAGAAGCCCTGCCCCTACTCCCTGTTGTTCCAGATCCACCATTGTCCTATTCACTGCCATCCCCCCCATCCAACCACAGGCTCACTAACAACAGGGGCTGTTGGATTCCCAGGTCCCCAGGTCCACACAGGAACTCAGAGGATTTGAATGACTAAGAGCAGCCCTGGGCCTGAACGCAGGCTCCACATCACTTCCCATGGACCACCTACTGTGTGTCTGGGGGATAACAGACCACACCCAGAAAGCACCTAGGACAGGCCTGGCTCACAAGAATGCTGGCTCAATAATTAATAGTACAATACTGCCTCAATTCCCATCCAGCTCAACTTACCAACCCCTTCCCCCTGCTATGATGCCTATGCCATACCCCACCCCACCTCTAGTTTCAACAAACTTCCATAAATCTCAAGCATTTTCATCACCAGTCCTCTCCGTGTGACTTCACTCCTTCCCAGGCCCTCTCCATCACCCCAAATACCCCAGGGGGCCTCCCCACACCTTCCGCCTTCTGCATATCCCAGCCAAGGTACTCCTGCCCACACTCTCCAAGCAAATCCCTTTCCAGCCATATCTACCAACTTCCAGCTCCCTTAAGGAACTGAGCCTCTGGATCAACGGTGACCGAAATACTGCTCCCCACCGCAGCCTGCTAAAGTCTTAAACACCCCATGGGCATGTCCAGTTTGACCCTCCTTTGACCTTCAACCTCACACCAGCCACAGTCCCACTCCAGAGCTGGCACCTCCAAGTCACTGCACTGGTGGAACCCTTGTCTGTGGACCCCCATGAATTCTCTGTTATCCCTCCCCCACCCACCAGTCTCAGCACTGGCATTCTGGGGGCAGCGGTCAGCAGACCTGCCCTCACAGCCAGGCTGCCACCCACTAACCCAGTCAAACTAAACTTCCACTTTTCAAATCTCTTTGTAATCAAGCTAATAGTCCAGAGATGGAAACAACCTAAGCGTCCATCATCGGATGAATGGATAAAGAAGATGTGGCACATATACACGATGGAATATTACTCAGCCTTAAAAAGAAATGAAATTGAGCTATTTGTAATGAGATGGATAGACCTAGAGTCTGTCATACAGAGTGAAGTAAGTCAGAAAGAAAAAGACAAATACCGTATGCTAACACATATATATGGAATTTAAGGGGAAAAAATGTCATGAAGAACCTAGGGGTAAGACAGGAATAAAGACGCAGACCTACTGGAGAACGGACTTGAGGATATGGGGAGGGGGAAGGGTGAGTTTTGACAGGGTGAGAGAGAGTCATGGACATATACACACTAACAAACGTAGTAAGGTAGATAGCTAGGGGGAAGCAGCCGCAAGGCACAGGGATATTAGCTCAGGGCTTTGTGACAGCCTGGAGGGGTGGGAGGGGGAGAGTGGGAGGGAGGGAGACGCAAGAGGGAAGACATATGGGAACACATGTATATGTATAGCTGATTCACTTTGTTATAAAGCAGAGACTAACACACCACTGTAAAGCAATTATACCCCAATAAAGATGTTTAAAAAAAAAAAAAAAAGCTAATAGTCCAAATCCACCTAAAGGCTATGAATACATGTATTCTCCCACCTGTGTAGATTCTCAGGTAAGACATACCAGAAACTAGTAACAGAGGTGGTCTCTGGGGAGGGAGTCTGGGGCCCAGGAGTGGAGACAGACTTCCTCATCCCTGGAGATCCTCTTGTATTCGTTTTTTTAACTATGTGCACATAGCTTAAAAAAACTTCACTCCCCTCCTCAAAACATGTGTGTATTATGCGTGTGTGTTTATTACACATATATAATCCTACACTGGAAAGAGTGCACATAAGAGGGAGACTTACCACTGATTTTTTCTCTTTTTCATTTTCTCTACCTTTATCTAGAAAAGAAAGGAAATGAATTTTTTAACTTAGTTTTAGATAGCTCACTCTTGGGCTTCCCTGGTGGCGCAGTAGTTGAGAATATGCCTGCCAATGCAGGGAACACAGGTTCGGGCCCTGGTCTGGGAGGATCCCACATGCCGCGGAGCAACTAGGCCCGTGAGCCACAACTACTGAGCCCGCGCATCTGGAGCTTGTGCTCCGCAACGAGAGGCTGCGACAGTGAGAGGCCCGCGCACCGTGATGAAGAGTGGCCCCCACTTGCCACAACCAGGGAAAGCCCTCGCACAGAAACGAAGACCCAACACAGCCAAAAATAAATAAATAAATAAATTTAAAAAATTTTTTTAAATAGCTTACTCTTCTTTGTCCTAATTTTCTAAACCACGACAAAAACAGTAATTTTTATGCTTGCTCCCTGGCCTAAAAATGTTTTCCAGTGACACCTGGGACCCTCCCTAGGTGGACGGAGGCAGGCCTACCACTGCTATCTACCTGTGTGACACTGAAACTGCCGCCGGGGTCCTGTTGGCACGTCAGGGCCCCAACTGTGCTCAGTTTTGGTCACTTAGTATATTCTGCTTTCCATTTTCCACACATTTTATATTTATGATCCTCACTGATGGGTGTCCAGCTAGTTAAAACGTAGTTACCTCCACTCGTAGCTCCGGGGAAAGAGTGGTTGGTGGGTGGGCCACTGAAACCCAGGGGTGGGTTTCAGCACAGGACTCAGGCTTCTCCTGCAGGCCCGGGGCTGACATCGCGGC
Organism: Phocoena sinus; assembly: GCF_008692025.1. Classification (NCBI taxonomy): domain Eukaryota; kingdom Metazoa; phylum Chordata; class Mammalia; order Artiodactyla; family Phocoenidae; genus Phocoena; species Phocoena sinus. The sequence continues at coordinate 39,564,410 of NC_045781.1, forward strand.
CCACCCACCCCACAGGGGTTCTCAGGTGCCACTGAACACCCCGAGGCCAAGAACGCCAGAACTTGGCCACAACAGGGGCTCTCACTTCTGAAGGGGAGGGTCTCCACTCCCAGCGGGAGAAACAGCGCACCGAGCCTAACCCATCCACCGCTCGCCGGCATCTCCCCCAAGGCCCAAAGAATGGGCCCAGGAACCTTGGGGGAGGGGGGTTCTTTCCGCTCTTTAGAGGGCTCCCCAGCTCCGAACAAGAGTTGGGCCCGGAGCCCCAAGGCCCCACCCGCTCCATGCCGGCTGGCGTCTGGGACACCAGCCAGCGACCGCCCCGCCCCTCCCCCCAGGCCGACCGAGGAAATCCCGGCGCCTCGGAGAAGGGGTTTCGGGTTCAGGCAGGTTCCGCGAGCTGAGGGCGCGGAGTGGGGCTGAGGGCCGCCTCCGGGACGCCAGCAAAGGGAACTGAGAGACGCGTTACCCCGAGGCCAGGCCCAACGCTGCGCCCTTGTCAACCCCGGGCTGGAGGCGGGGCTCCCGGGCCTGTCGCGGCGCAGCGCCCAGGACGCCCAGCTCCGCAGCGTCCGCAGCAGCATTGCCCCGCGGGCGAATCCACCGGGCCTGACCTTCCTTCCGGCGCACGTCGGCGAAAGGGCGGCCCAGCGACTGGGCCCGCCTCCGCGCACCGCCTCCAGCCCCGCGCCCGCCCCGCCCTGCCGGCTCTTAAAGAGACCCCGTCTCATTTCACCCTCTCTCCGAGAAGGTGAGAGGTTCGCCCTTAGCAGCCTGGAAATCTTCCCGCCAACGAGACGCTGTTAGAATGAACCCATGATTTGGCAAGACTCGGGGCATGGGTGGCCAATAACACCAGCGACTGATTGGTTAATTAACTATTGGAGATTAGTTAATTGAGCATCTGTTGTATCCAGGCACCTGGCACGCAAGGTGTCATTTATTCTTCCCAACAACCGTATAGGTGGATATTGTCAATCCCATTCTCCGGGCTTAGCTGATCCTTGGAAACTTAGGTAACTCGTAAAAAGTGATCAGAAGCATTCATTAAGGGGTGGAGCTGGAATTCAAGCTCATCTATCTTGCTTCACAGCCAGCACTCTTTCCTCTGAACTTTGACATTTCCAGGGTCTGGACTGTAAATATATTAGATCCCTCAGGAAGTTATTTTAAAAAAAAACGAGAACAGGCCCCAAATGGAGTCGCTTATGCTAAGCCCCACTCACCAAACCAAGGCTTAATTATAGTTTTGGCTCTCCAGTCAATCAGGCTTCGTCTGATCAGCACTAGTTAGGTGACCTGCCTGATAGACCCCTGCCATGCCCTAAAGAAAAGTAACCTTGCAATAACCAACTTCTTTGTTCTCGCTCCCTTCTGCCTATAAAAATCTTTCATTTTGTACAGCTCTTCAGAGCTCCTTTCTATGTTAGATTGGGTGTGATACTTAGCAGGATCCTGTGGGGCTCCTGGGCACAAAAGTCTTTCTATGTGCCCCATCTCTTTGATTACAGGAAATAGGCTTCATTCAGCCTCTGTGACCTTCCCTAAATTCCATCTGGCATATTCAAGCAGCTGCTAATTAGGGAAGGGAGGGGATGCAAGACAAAGGAGAAACAAACAGTCAAGAGAAACAATAAAAGAAAAAGAGAGAGAGAGAGACAATAAAAAAAAAGAGAGAGAGGGAGAGAGAAACAATAGTGCAGACTTGGGGCAAGGTCCTGGCTCCCCATCAAGCGATATACACGACAGTATCTTTGAGCTGTTTTGCAGATACTGAAACCCCCATCAGATGGGAGAAGTCAACGGTTAAGGACGGTATGCTGCCCACAAGCACGCAGACCCCAGACACCTTGGAACCAGAAGGTTGATGATGCTGACTCCCACTTACCACCAACCAATCAGAAGAATGTCCAGGAGCTGATCACGCCCTCTTTGAACAATTACTGTAAACCTTCTGACTAACCTCTCCAAGTTGGGACACACAGTTTTGAGGGCATTAGCGAGCTGTGGCCCCCTTTGCCTGGCAAAGCAATAAAACTTTTCTACTTCACCCAAAACTCTGTCTCCGAGATTAATTCGGTGGCAGGGTACAGAGGCCGGATTCAACTTCAGATGCCACCCGATTTGAATCCATTTTTGTTCAAATAAAATCTTAAAATTTTTAATATGCCTCAATTTATCTTTTAACAAAGGCACAACCAACGTTCCCACTGGACAACTAGGGGGTGGGGAGAAGCTGGCCTGCTTGGCTCCCCTCTAGGTCTGAGGAAACGCTGCGCGCGAACCCTGGCTTTCCGCATAGCGGGGGCCACCAGTAGGTGGCGGCGGACAGGGTCAGGGTGGCTGCCGCATGTACCCAAGTGCGGGCGGAGGTGACCTGCGCATGCGCGCCGCGAAGGCGGGACGCCTTAAAGAGCGGCTCGAGGCCACAGTGGCCGTTGCAGCTGTGGCGCGAGGCCTGGCAGAGCGGTCCGCTGAGGAGGGGAACTGACGGAGAAGTGCTGCTGCTGGGTCTTTAGGCGAGATGCTGACGGTGAAGCTGAAACCGAGGCACCGCCTCTTCTGCTTCAGCGTGAATGGCCACGTGAAGATGCTGCGGCTGGTGAGGGCGGGGCCTCGGGGTGAGGGACGGTGTCCCAGCGCGCTCCCCGGCAGGGAGGTAGGGCTGCAAAGCATGAAGCCGATGCCCTATCCTCTCTTTCAACCTTGTTGAACCTCTGACAAGGCCTTCCTAGAGGCAAGGCATTTCGCTCTGCACCCTGAGGGTAGGAGGAGAGAAATAGGGCGCTGTCCTCCCCCATCAGGGGCTTTACGGACTCACTCATAAAGCAAAATCCGCACACCTACATGAATGGCCCACACTTGGACCCACAAACCAGGTACCCAGGTTACCAGGGGAGGCAGCTGCAGTTGTACCACTCAGATGCCAACAAGATTAAAAACAAAAGCACCGAGGGGTTTCAGTGGATGCTGTGTTTACTTGCTAGAACTCAGTAGTTTTGATGTGAGTGAGCTCAAGGCTGATATAGTCCAGAGCAAGGACGGTGGAACTCCTGGTTCCTGGGGTGTCAGACATGCCAGGAGCATTGCAGCCAGTTCTCGCAGAGGTTGGGAGAGAATGAATCGTCATTTGGAGGAAGGCGACCTGGCTAGTTAGAGAAGTGGAAATTATCATAAGAGAATATGTTGAAGGAATTCAAGAAGAGAAAAGGGGAAGGAAAAAAGTAATTCTTAAAATTTAAAGAGGCGACATATAAGGAGAGGAGGTGGAAAGTTAGAGGTTACAGGGAAACATTCCTGCTTATTATGAAGAAGAATTTTTTTTATTGGGAAAGTTGCCAAAATTAAGTGGCCACTTGGGAAGGCAGTACATTCCCAGACAGAAAAGGTAGCAGGCGCAGGTGAGCACTTCGCATGTTGTGATGGCGATTTCAGCTTCAGGTGAGTGGGCAGAACAAACTGCATGCAAGGTCCTTCTCACACCAAAGTCTGTGATTCTGAGAAATAACTATGACGTAATGCGAGTCAGAATGCATGAAAGAAGTTTAGAAAACTACTCTGGAGTTCAGAAAACAGAGAGATTAGCTTGGGTTGGAAGTAAATAATCAGGAAAGAAGTGACCTGAGGGTCTGGGGTTTTATGCCAGGTACTGAAAGCTTTGGAACACTGGAGGAGAAATGGGATTTTGTGAGAAAGGTTCCATTTTTTTAAATATAATTATAAATCTTTATTATCATTTGTATATGCTTCAAAGTATTCTATAGTGTGAACGAAACACATTTATCATTCCTCTACTTCTGGTTTTACAGTCTCCAGAAAGGTTTCATTTTTGATATATTAATTCCCTCAACAAAACTCTGAATATTTAATGTATTCCCAGCCCTGAGTTAGGACTTGAGACAACAAAGACACCCAAGACAAAAGTCCCTGACTATGGAGTCCTTCAGTTTAGTCAGAGAGAGGCACACAAGCAGATAGCTGTGATGTGTGACAGGATGAAGTCAGAGCACAGAGTGAGGCATCTAACTAAGGAGGTGTCAGGAAACGTCCTAGGGGGACACTGGGTAGGGTTTAAGGGACAGCCACCTGAGCAAAGGCGTGGAGGCCAAAAAAAAAAAAAAAAAACCCAGCATGATTTATGAGCAAACCATAAGAAGTTGAGTTTTGCCTTATTTTTTTTCAGCCAACAGATATTTATTGAAAGCCTGCCATGTGCCAGGCACTGTTCCAGGCTCTTGGGAGATATCAGGGGACAAAGCAAAGATCCCTGTCCACATGGAGTTTACATATTGGGGTGGGAGGGCAGGGAAGACAAACAATAAACACAATAAATAAATAAATAAATGGTGTAATATTCTAGAAGGGGGTAAGTGCTGTGGAACAAAGAAAACTAAAGCCAGGTAAGAGAGTGTAAGGGAAGGTAGGGTTGGAGAGGAAGATTGCAGGAATAGAATGGTCAAGTTAGGCCTTGTTGAGGTGACTTCTGAGCAAAGCGTTGAGTGAGATGAGGGAGTTAAGCTATGACTATCTGAAGGAAGAGTGTTTTAGGCAAAGGAAAATCCAGTACAATGGCCCTATGGCAGGAATGTACCTGAAGGGTTCAAGAAAAAGCAAGGAAACCAGTATAGCGGGAGTGGACTGACATAGGGACACAGTGGGAGATGAAGAAGGTTTTGAGTAAAGTTGTATATGATCTGACTAACATTTTTAAAAACTACACCAGCTGATATGTTGACAATAGATCGGGAGGTGGGGGCTGGTGGGGACAGGAGGATTCCTGCAGAGGCAAGGGTAGAAAAAAAGGAGATAAGTTGGGGCTATTGCAATAATCTGGGCAAGAGATGATAGCGGCTCAGACCAGGCTGTTAGTGGAGTAGGCTATAAGAAATGATCACATTTCGGATATATTTTGAAAGTAACCTCAACAAGATTTGCTGATGAACCAGATATGGTGTGAGAGAGGGAGGAGTCCAACATCACTCCAAAGTTTTTGGCCTAAGTAGCTGGAAGAATGGAGTTGCCATCCACTGAAAGCCTGTGGGTGAAGTAAATGTAGGCAGAGGATCAGAAGTTCAATTTTGGATTTCACTTTAGAGATGTCTATTAGACATTCAAGTGGCAATACTGAACAGGCATTTGGAATATACAAGACTGGATTTTAGGAGAGAGATTGGCACTGCAGAAATAGAAGTACTTAAAGTCACAAGACTGATGAGATCATCAAGAGATGAGTGTATATAGAGTGGAGAAGAGGACCATGGATGGAGCCCCAGAACACTTCAACATTAAGAGATTGGGGAGGGACTTCCCTGGTGGCGCAGTGGTTAAGAATCCACCTGCCAATGCAGGGGACACGGGTTCGAGCCCTGGTCCGGGAAGATCCCACATGCCACGGAGCAACTAAGCCCGTGCGCCACAACTACTGAGCCTGCGCTCTAGAGCACGTGAGCCACAACTACTGAGCCCACATGCCACAACTACTGAAGCCCACGTGCCTAGAGCCCGTGCTCCACAACAAGAGAAGCCACCGCAATGAGAAGCCCGGACACCGAAACGAAGCGTAGCCCCCGCTCACTATAACTAGAGAAAGCCCGTGCGCAGCCAAAAATATAAATTAATTAATTAAAAAAAAGAGAGAGAGAGAGTCGAGAGAGGAGGAGGAATCAGCGAAGAAGAATGAGAAAGCACAATTAGGGAGGTAGGAGAAACTAAAAGTATGGTGTCCTAGAAGCCAAATGAAAACTTTCTCGATGGAATGATCAACTGTGTCAAATACTGATGATGGTTCAAGTAAGATGAGGACTGAGAATTGAGCATTGGAATTATCCTGTGGATAAATTGTGAACAACTCTTTGTTAGAGAAGTAGACAGGAGCTGAGTCATGGAAGACTTTGAATACCATGGTGAAGGTAGGCTCTATTCTAAAAACCATTGAAGGGTTTTAAATAGGTGAAGAATTGCACACATTTTTATTTTAGAAATTTTACTGTAATATCTTTGTCATGGTAATTCAAGGAAAAGATACTGAAGGGCAGTAGTTTTAGGGACAAAGTGGATTCCCAAAATGCTTAAGCATTAAGTCAGCAGGACCCGATGATTGGTCAGTTGTAAGGAGTAAGTTGGAGCAGTGATCTTAGGTTTCCAGGGGCAGGTGAAAAGATAGATGGTCATATCACCAATTAAGATAGTGAATACAGGAGGAAGGAGCAAGGTGACAGTTTTGCACACGGTGAATTAAAGATTCTAAATGGCTATTTATGTGTGAGATGTTGAGGATAGACCTGGGACAGAGACCCAGATCTGTTGAGTGGGCTGTGGACAGAATCTAAAGGAATGCCATCATTTTAAAGAGATGGGCAAAAGGAAACCCACCGAGAGAATAGTTTCAGAGGTATAAGAACTAGAAAAGGTGACATGGGAGCCAAGGAGTAGAAAAGTAGGAAAAAGCCAATGGCAAATAAGTCATGGGGGTCTAGTAGGATAAGGATTGAAAAATGTTTGTTAAATTTAGTAATTTTGCAATCATTGATGATCTTGGCAAAAGCAGTCTACATAGAGTGGTGAAGAAATGTTTGAGGTATTAGTGGAATATTTAAAAGCTAACTGAAAACAAAGGCCAGGAGTTAGGAAAGATATGAGCTGTTAGTATGGATTAGGGGAGAACCCAGTGTGACTGAAATCATGGGAACTGTTAAGAAAATGGATTGATCACCAGTGCCAAATTCCAAGGTTACAGAAGATGGGGACTGAAAAAGTGACCCTTGATTTCATAACCCATGAACTCAAGACCCTGGTTCAGTAAAGTAAATGAAGTGATTTGAGATGACATGTTGCTGATCGTAATTATATTAATTATAAAGAATGAGTTATTTAGTAACTAGTTACATTTACTGTGTAAGCAAACTGACCAATTTAGAAGTTTAAAGGTAAGCTACTTTTATACTAATAAAGTAATTGAAAGAATTATGAATAAGTAGCCTATATAGATCTAAGGTTAAAAAGAGAATGTGGATGCTGACAGACTGATCATAAAAGTCTAGCCAGGGAAGACTCTTGACAAAACCATTTTCCAAGAACACAGAGACTTTGGATAGAGCTGTATCTCCTAAGAACATCATGACATTGACAGACCCCCAGCTTATTTTTTCCTTTAAGTCACTTTTCATTTCTGTTTTCTATATCTTCCTTTGGAAATGAGGAAATTGGATTAGATTAATAATCTTCAAGGGTTTTTTTTCCACTTAAGTTTTTGTTAATTCTGATTGCATTATGTTTAGATAAGAGGAAGTGTGTTAAAAAGTGAAGCATCAGAATTGTTGGGTTTTTTTTTTTTCTTTTCTTCCTCACAGGATTCTTTAGAGAATTGTTTTTCTCTGACAATTTGTTTTCAACTTTCCTCCCCAGTATTTTTCATGGCAACATTCTAAGTTTAAATTTGACAGCAGATTCCAAATTGTTAAGAGTTAAGGAGTGATGAGTGGATGATAAGGAATTATATCAGCCAGTATACAGACTTTTTTGAGAAGCATTACAGGGAGAAGTAGAAAATGGGAATTTCTGTGGGGAGTAGGGTGAAAGGAAGGTATGTGTGTTTTAAGAGAAGATAACCTTAGATATGTTTAGAGGATGATGAGGAAAGGAACTAGTGGAGGAGGAGAGATTGAAGGTACGAGAGGGAAAAGGAGATATTTAGTGGAAAAAGATCAAGGGAACAGATGTGGGAAGTGATGGTATTAGGTATACAAGCGGAGTAATAGACTTAAAACAGAGAGGGATACCTAGTTCTCTAAAACACAAAGAGACGTCAACATCCATACATTTTAGTCTTCCTCTTTTAGATGTGTGCGTATATATGGAAGAAACCCATTTATTTCGTTATTTTAGAAATGATCATTTTTACAGCTTAAACTTGTATTCAATAATCACTGAATAAATCATGTTTTTTTTTCCTATAGGCGCTAACTGTGACATCTATGACCCTTTTTATCATCGCACAAGCCCCAGAGCCATACATTGTTGTCACTGGATTTGAAGTCACTGTTGCTTTCTTTTTCATAGTTTTATATATACTCAGACTTGATCAATTAATTGACTGTATATTTTGGCCTTTGCTTGTAAGTGTTCAGTTTCACTGTTAAAGTTAACTACTTTTTCCTGCCATAGAAAGACATTTTAATAAACTCTGTTCTTTAGTTTTCTTAAGCCTTTAAGGAATCTCTGACAGGCTTAGGAAGGAGGAACTCTACCCACTGCTAATGTGCTCTGGGGAGATTCTCAGGGAACCAGGGCAGCCACGGAGCATAAATTCTCCTCTGAGCTCTATCTATCAGTAGATGTGGCTGACCTTTCAGACCTCTCTTTCTAAGGAGAATTCACGTAGGTGTAGATCTTCAAAAGAAATTTAAATTCAAGATCATGGTTAATGAAATTATACGGCATTCTTAATCTTTACCTCCTTTTTAAATGCATGTTGATATGACCTCAAAATTGGGGAATAGAAATGGAGACAGATACGCAAGTACCTACATCTTACACATCCCTGATCACTAAATGGAAAATCAAAATAATTTAGAGGCTAAATAAAACACAACATTTTCTTACTTCAAAATGTCTGTAATCATTAATGCCACATAATTTTTAACTCATCTTGTAGAACCTTATTTAGTAGCATATGGACTTTACCTGCCATACTCACAGCATTAGGAATAACTGCCCAGTGGAATGCCCAGATGGTCTGGAAACTTTCAAAATAGGCAAGTTGAAGATACTAACTAAGGGATACTTGGCCCTTCAGCCTGGCCCATAAGCTGGTTCTAGGAAGGACTGAGTGACTTCACTGCTCCTCTTTCAAGTCTTATCCCCAGAATCCTATGTCCATAGGTCTCCTTTCTGAGACCCCTGCTGCCCTTCCACCCTTTGGCTGGACTGGTAAAAGCACTTGTCTCATCCTCTTGGATTCCAGAGTGCTGATATCCAAGCTGATAACCCGTATTAAGAAGAGAGGACTTTAGAGCTATTCTCAAACCATAAGCATCCCTTAAAGTGGTGCCTCCTGGAACCACTTTTGAAGACCAATGAGGAGCATTTCAGACAAGCTGAGAAAGTCCCCAGAGTGGAAAGCTGGGAAATAGATAGGATCTTCATGGTGCCTCTCCAAAATCCTCCTTGATCTACACTTTGGAGCTGGACCTGACTGAAGTATAAGGTCTGGGACAAGAGATTACAAAGCCTTCCTCAGTTGGCCCTCAGGGTATGTAATACCATTTAGTGGCAGAAAGGACTAAGCTAAATTGTCCTAAGGATTTCTTCAAGGAGATGATGAACATGGTCCACATCCTGTTAATCTTGTACCCAAAAAGTCACATAGTTGCTCTTCACACTCTGCTTTTCCAAAGTTAATGAAACTAACACATTTTAGCATTTATTTTTCCTCAAACTGTAGTAATTCTCTGGAGCTTCTTACACATCCCAGTAATAAACTTGGAGTCCTAAAGTTAACAACACACTGAGAAGGAGCGTGGCCTATGTATAGCATGTCTCCAAATCTCTGAGGCTCACACTTGGCTGATGCTGTACTCTTAGAAATGGTGCGATATTGGTCAACTAAGTTATTACTCCATCATGAAACCCAGATTCCTGTCTGCTCTTGATCTCATGAAATCATTTATTCAACATCTGCTAATCCCAGATTCTATACTAGCTTCTTGGATAAAACAAGACACAAATCTTGCACCTGAGAAACTTTCAATGTAGCCAGAAGGTAAGATAGGTGAGCAATCCGGTATAACAGGTGCTGTGAGAGGTGTATACCCGGATGGTGTGGAAGGGAAGGGGACCAAGTCGTAACAGGTTTGCCTGAGGAAAACTACGCCTGCGTTGAGGGCTGGAGGATGAAAAGTAGTTAGCCAACTGATATGGGGCTGAGAGAGCTTTCCCAGTACAGGGAGCAGTGTGTGTGAGGGTCTAGGGGGAGAAAGAGCTGGACCCTCGAGGACCTGCAGGAGTTCTGAGTGGCTGTGAAGAAAAGAGGGGCAAGAGTGGAGGTTTGAAAGGCAGTAGGAGGTCAGAGCATGCAAGGCTTTGAATGCCCTGAGTTTTAATCCAAAGGCTGCTGGAAGCTTTGGGAGGTTTTTAAGTATGAGAGTGACATGATTAGCTCATATCTGAGGAGATCGCTGGTGGCAGTGTTGATAATGGCTTGAAGAGGAGCAAAACTAGAGGTAGGTCTCAGAGACCGCTTAAAAGTCTCTTATCCTAATCCAGACATGGAAATGAGAAAGGCCTAAATTAAGGTTAAAACGGTAGCTGGTGAGAAAAAGTGTTGATGAAAACTGATAGGACTGGGTAACAGGAAAATCAAGGATAGCTGCCATTTAAAGAACTGTCTTAAGAGGGTAATGAGACAGGAAGTATAGGAGGAAGGACAGCTTTAAGGAAGGGCCAAGGAGAGTGGTATGTAATGAGTTCAGTTTGAGAAATAGAAGGTTTTGGTTGCTTATGGGGTATTCAGATGGAAACGTTCAGGTCTGAAGCTTAGGGGAGAGAAGTCAGAGCTGCAGCTTTGGGAGTCATCACCTCGCGATGGTAAATGAGCTCTAGGAGAATGGCTCGGAGGGAGAGTACAGGAAGATAAGGCAAGACTGGGAAATACCAACATCTGGAGTGAAAAGGAGGAGTAGCCTGAGAAGGACAGGAGAGGGCCCAAGGGAGACCCATGTCCCAAAAGCCAAGAGAAGAGAGCATTTCAAGAAGAAAGAAATGGTGAATAATGTCACAGGTAAAGGAAGAAAGCCCAGAAAAAAAAAAAAATCAATATTTACTGACTGTATTAATAGAGGCCCCCAGTGGCCTTTCCCAGAGTGGTTTGCCTTGAATGGACAGGTGACAGCAAAGCAGTGGGATTGTTAGACTGAGCAGGGAAGTACACAGCTGTAACTAGAGGGGCCACCACTGAGTTGAGGAAACCTGGCCAGGGACAAAGGAGGGTAATAAACAGTGAGGTCCCAGCAGAGTGGTTGACGGGAATGGGGCCAGAGCACAGCTGGAGAAGTTGTCTGTGGCTCTTTCACTATAACAAAAGTGAAGGACACAAAGATGGCTGAAGATTCCAATTAATCTGTAGGTGGGGAAAAGGTAACCTGCAAATACTTCTATCTGATGGCCACTGTCTTCACTGATTAGGAAAGAGCTTGGTCGTCTGCACACAGATGTGTGATATGTGTCATTGTCCCAAAGTTGCAGTAACTAACAGAGTTTGTAGAGCAGGCTTCCTCTGACTGTTCCCCTCAAGTGCTCCAGTGACAGAAAACACACAAAGTGAGCCAACCCAGGGCTTTGTGGTGATATGGAAGTACAGGCTCAAAATTTCTGTGAAATCTCCATTTTTATAATTAAATTTATATTCTACTCCATGGCATACTGATGTTTGGTTTTAAAAAAAAAGCAATGCTTTAAACCACCATTAAGGATCACTGATGTTCTGGGGCAGGTGCATCCTTTTTGTCCCCCGCTGTGATTCTCTGCACTCCCTAGAACACCATTTTTATCTGAAGCCATTCATATACACTTAGCCAAATTACTAACAGGAGACAGGGCTGCCTGTCTGAAGCAGAGGAGTGGTCTATTGCCTTGAAGCAGAGCAAAATACCCAGCACAGAGCAGCATTAACCTAGAACTCACTATCTCCTGCAAATGAGGACTTTTTTTCTGCCTAAATGTATCTAACCTTACCCTGTCCCTGTTGAACCTCTTCCTATTTTCTTTGTAGTAACCGCTTTTCTAAGTTACCAGAGTTTTGAAGTTTGATATTTCTGTGTTAACAATTCCTTCTTGCTACCGTTATCTGCAAATATACATAAACCTTTCCAGAATAAAGACAATTTAACTTTCCCACAGTTTACATCCATTCAAAATGTAAGCTGCACCTCTTAAAGCCACAGTTCAGAATGAAAATGCTTCATTTCAGGAAATTATTAAATGAATGAGCTACATCAGCAAAAACTAATTGCATAATTGGCCAGCTGTTGCATACAGATATGTAGGAGCTTTTTCCCGAAAATTACCACTTTCTCCAGCTCTAAGATTTATTAATTGCATTTGGAGTAACATTATAAAGTTGTTTATTTTATGGTGTAGAACACTCCACACTTTCTCTTATATTATTAAAATTCAGCATCCTGACTTCCCAGTGTACCATTCTACTTTAAACGTTCCGCATAATACGTCATCCACTCCTAACCAGATGAGTTCTCCCTCCAACTACATTTAAATAAAAAAGACATAAGCCTGTTAAGGAGTTAAATGATTGGTGTGTCATAAGATAAGAGACCCATTAGGCATCATTATAGGCCAAATACAATATATGTGATATTTTACTGCAGCAGTTTGACTTCCTAAAACTAAATAAAACTATTTAAACTAAATAAATTTGTTTAATAAAATGGAACTTTCGAAATCTTTACGGAGCTGATTCATTTTGTTGGTGATCTTCGTGTAAAGCTGACCTTTCTATTCTGTGTTTTCAGGATATTATCAACTCAGTGGTTACAGCAGTATTCATGATAGTTATATCTGTGTTGGCACTGATCCCAGAAACCACAACATATATAGTCCTTGGAGGGGTAAGTGGAGGTCTTTCTGGTTTCTTCCTTCAGGTTCGATTAGAATTCAAATGTACTTGAAGAATAAATACAAGAACAGAAAGCTAGACTGTATTCATCCTTGAGGCTTCTATGCCAGTACACAGTACCTAATGGCTTAATACTTTTGTGTGTGAACACATGCCCTGGTTAATGTCAAGGAAGATGATTTCACGCTAAAATTGAAGTTAACCAAATAAAGAGATTCCTCCATATTTCTCATAGATAGGTAGGGCTAGACCAGACTGAGAAAAGCTACTAGAATCAGTTACAGTACTAAACTCTCAGAAACCTGATGTCAAGAATAAAACAAACCATGGATGAATTTCAGAGCTCTGCCTTTTCAAGAAAAGGATACATCCCACTTGCTAATGTGAGACAGACTGTTCTGAGCTCAGTTATTTCTTGTCCAGATCCTGCTTCAGATGGAATTTAATAGAAGATGTGTCATCGTAAGGGGATGGTGGTAGGAAGCCCTGTAACTAAAGGATTATTTTGAACATTGCTTGAAGAGAAGCATATCAGTTTAATTTGGAAGGCAAGCCCAAACAAACGAAGAGTCAAGTAATTTAGTTACAGTTCCATCTGATATTCTTTTTAGATTTCTTACAGGGGGTTCAAAATCATTTGGCTTTTCTCGGTTCTGATCTAGAGAAGTGAATTATTAAGTTCTTCTTAAATAAATCTCCCTCCTACTTCCTTGTCTTTTCATAGTATGGGCCACTTAGGAGAACTGGCCACATATGTCAGAATCCATGGCTTTTCAACTCCTTCATTAGGCCCAAAGCAACTTCATGAGGGATGGGAATTACTCTAGAAATGACATAGTGCTGTAATAGCAATCTCTCCTAGTTGTCTTTAATGATAATTATGGAGAAAGAGGGATGAGGCATAGGGTTTACTTTCACTCACTTATTTACTCATTCACTCATTGATTCATTCCTTAAGTGCACTTCGGTAGGTGCTGACAAATTATAGAGCCACAAGCCACAGGTGGCTATTGGGCACTGGAAATGTGGCTGGTCTGAACTGAGATGAGCTGTAAGTGTAAAATACACACTGGATTTCAAAGACTTGCTACCCCCAAAAGAGTGTAGAATTTATAATTTTATTATATTGATGACATGTTAAAATTACATTCTTTTGGATATATCAGGCTAAATAAAATATATTATTAAAATTAATTTCACTTGTTTTTTTCTTTACTTTTTAATGTGGCAATTAGAAAATTTTAAGTTAATTATGTGGCTTACATTGGTGACTCACATTATATTTCGTTTAGACAGCTCTGGACTAGAATGTGAGCCCTATCCTCAAGTTGCTTAGAGCCTAATACAGGAGACAAAAGTGCAAGCAGCTGTGTCTGAGCTGTTAACAGAGTACTGTGGGGCACAGAGAAGAGGAAGCAGCTACCTCTCTCCAGCAGTGGAATTGTGGTTTGCCAGAACTAAAGGGGAGGAAACGGGGATGGTTCCAGGTGGAGGAACCAGCAACATGCTGTGTACCAGAGTCATGAATGCACCGGTAGGAGGTACGTAGCGTGGTCAGAACGTAGGAAGCTGCGATTGAGATTCAGGATGGAAAAGGAACAGTGTCTGAAGCCAGAAAGCCAGATTTCTTGGCAGTTGGATGGAGCTGGTGAAATAACACTGACATCCCCTTTCTCCAGCCCCGGCACCAGTTCTCAAATAGCCATCAGAGTACCTAAAGACCATGTTCTAGTTTATTCCCTTTACTTCAGTTTTGTCTTCCTGAGGCCTATTTAGAATCCCACCCCTTAGGTGGATGTAGCCCGGCCTTTGAGAGTTCACTTTGGGTCATCTTATCACTCCATTTCTCCAAATCTCTTATCACAGCTACTATCACCATGGTTAAAGCTTGAGCTGGTGTTAACCTGACCTTTTCTCCAGTACAGTTTGCAATAGGAAAGTCAAACAGTTGATCACTGGGTATAGAAATGTTGATTAGTAACTAAGTATCATCGGCAGGGCTTTAAACAGTATATCCAGGAGCATGTCAAGAGATCCAGACAAGTATTTCAGAGTTTCAGAGTCCACACCACCTCAGTATTGTTTCTGCTCACTTAAATTACCTTTCCCTTTCTCTAGGAAGGTACTGGGAAAACTTGGGAATGAGAATTAAATGATCTCTGAAGTCTCTTCCCATTTTAGTATTAGGTGACAGCGTAGGGAGCAATCCTGGTGCCCTCGCAGGAGAGGAAGCCGGTGGGCAGACCACTTAAAACCTGTGTGACCATGGCCACAGCAGTGACACTGTGTCTTTGTTTCAGGTGTTTGGACTCGTGGCCTCAGTGCTCTCTATTGCCGACGGGGCCCTTATTTACCGGAAGCTGCTGTTTAATCCAAGTGGTCCTTATCAGAAAAGTGCTGTTCATGACAAACTATAAGTTTTGTAAATTTATATTCCTTTTTAGTTGATGCTAATTATTAAACATATCTCTTTATTCTAACACATATTTTCTGCAGTTCTCATTTTAATCTCTATATGGGAGCTGGAAGAAGAGATTTAGGAGCTGTGGGCCCAGCGCTGTAACTTTCAAGGGAGCGCTCGAGCGCCTCAACCTTATGGGATCTGGTTTTCCTGTTCCTGGGCCCGGGAGGCAGAAGAGAAAGCGCCGGGAGCGCCCGAAATGGTCTTCAGAGCCTGCTCCCCGGCTGGCTGGCAGCACGGAGGTGGTGGCGTTGAGGGGACCTTGAGTGCCCAGGCTAGGCAGCGGCGTCGCATCCCAGCTGGCTGGCAGCACGGAGGTGGTGGCGTTGAGGGGACCTTGAGTTCCCAGGCTAGGCAGCGGTGTCGCATCCCAGTGGCTACGAGGGCGGCTGAAGGGCTTGGTTTGTCTGCCGGCAGCCAGAGCTGAGTGCGCGCGAGGGAGAGGCGGCCGGCAGCCGTTGGGGCGCGACGCTGGTTCCCCGGGGAGAGCCGGCCGCCGCCGTGCAGGCTCAGAGCCGAGGGGCCCGTCAGACACCACCAGGCCCGGGGGTCCACCATGAATCCTGAAGACGACAACGCACGTTCGGGGGACTCGAAATCCGGGGGGCCTCCCTCCCGCTCAGTAAACGTCGCCCGTACGGCGCATCCCGAGCGCTCGGCGCCATCCACAAGCTCGGTGCGGGACACAAGCGCGGCGCCCTCAGCATCCCGAGGGCGCGCTGCACCCACACTCAAGCCCACTGCACAACCCGCGATCCCCAGCCAGCGGGAGAAGAAGGCCATACGAAAGCGTGCTGAGGGCCGCGCCAAAGTCCCGCCCAAATTCAGGGACAGCCTCAAGCGTTTTTTCTTCTCGCCCACGGGAATCTTGAAGATCATTAGGCTGGTGAGCAGAGAGAGCTGATGGCCCGCTGGGCGGATGCAAGGGCGGATGCAGGCCGGCTTCGGCCTCAGGGAGTGAGTGATTCCCAGGGGCGCCGCCTGGGGGAAACTTCCCTAATTCCCTTTGCCGGTCCACATCGTTTCGCCTCCCCTTTTTTCCTCCTCTCCCTTTGCTCCTCCCACACACTCTACCCTTGCTACTAAATTTGGCACGCTTCCCTCCACCCCTCACTTTTATATTCCTCAGGTTTCCCCTCACAAAGGGAACTAGGGAAGCAATGGAGATAATAACAGAAATGTGTACATTAGCAAACAAGAATAATAGACTTGACCAATAAAGTTGATAAACCACTGGCCAATATAACAGGAAAAAATGGGGTAAATGAGGACGTATATTTAAAGTTAGAAACCAGAAAGGGAAAATAATGCAAACCCCGAAGAAACTGAAAGGATTCACAAGAGCACTTTGCAAAACAAATAAATGTGAATAATTGGATCAAAGAGTTGATTTTCTGGGAAACTATAAATTACCAAAACTGATCCCAGAACAGAGAAAAACCTAAACAGACCGATATAAGCACCGGGGGGTGGGGGGGTGGGGGGGTGGGGGTGGGGTGGGGAATGAGTATCTTTCAGAAATGTGTCAGGCCCAGACTTTTTCACAGGTTAACTCTTTTCAAACCTTCATGGGATGCAATTCTGATACTATTCAAACTTTTTCAAAGAATAGAGAAAGAAGAAACATTTCTGAGCTATTTTTACAAAGTCAGTGTAACACTGATATCAAAACCTGACCAAGTTCAGAAAAAGAAAACTAAATAGATATCTCACTTGTATCAAAGCAGCAGTATTAATATATTAACAGAAAATGCTCATCAGTGCTTCTTCAAAACACACCATGAAGAAGAAACATAAGGATGATTCAATAGTAGGACTCTATTAAACTAATCCACCATAAGTAAAAGAAAAAATTAGGACACTATCAAATAGGGTACAGAACACATTTGACAAAATTCAACATTCATCTCTGAGTGAAAAAAAAGTGAACAAGGGAAGAAGAGAGAGACCAGTTAAATAGGAATACACAGATATTTCACTGACATTATAAAAATAAACCCAAAAGTCAGCATCATATATAATTAAACCTCAGAAGTATTCCCATTAAAATGAGGAACAAAGAGGATGCCCACTAGTCACCACAATCAGACAGGAAAAAGGAATAAGTATGAATATTTGAAAAGAAGAGGCAAAATGTATCATTTCTTACAGCTGATATGATCAAAGATCTAAAAAATAAAATCAACTGGGAAACAATTTAGAACAAGATAAGTTCTACTAACTCATTAGTAGAAATGAGCAAACAAGAACTGAAAATAGAAGAAAATATTTCTCTTTGCAATAGCAATCAAGATGACAAAATACCTAAGATTAAATGAAATAAATTTGAAAGACCTATATGAAAAAAACTTTAGAACTCTACTGAGAGATATTTTAAAAACCACTAAAATAACTGGAAAGATATACTTTGTTCTTAAAGAGTTAAGACTAAATTTTGTAATCTTTCCATATTATAAGTTAAAGGAAATCCCAATTAAAATACCAACAGGCTTAGCTTCGGGAACTTGACCAAGACAAAAATGAGAAACATAAACAACCTGAGAATGAGTCCGAAAGGGGGACTAAGTCAGACAATAATACAACATAAAATGAGTTGCTTATAATTTCAGAAGCACTAGAAAAGAAATCAGCAACTCAATAGAAGAAAAGAGTTTCAAAAGCATCCCGAATACACACGAAAATTTAGTATATGATAAAGGTTGGATTTCAGATCAGTGGTGTTTCCCAACAGATGATGTTGGGATAATCAACAGCTGCTCAGAAAGAAAGAAAGCTGGGACTCTACCTCACTCTTTCTATCAAAATCAATATATATTTACTTTACTTGACCTGTATATACACAATTCTTTCTGGTATGAAATATACACTGTTAACAGTGATTACTTTTAAGGAGATAGACTAGGGTTGGGATGAGGGAGGAGAAAGAAGCTTCTGTACTGTGTGCAATTTTTGTCTGTGTTATTTCATTTCTTAAACATGTAAGGAATTTTTAAAATAATATATATGTGCAAAACAATACAGGCAATTGCAATATAATCAGATTTACAGTCTGATCATTTATTATTTTATTTTGTTTTTTAATAGCTCATTTGCATTAAAACAAATCCTGTTTCTTTTACTGCAGGGCCTTCTCATAGGGGCACTAGTTTGTTTCATCATTGCTGAAGCCCAGGAGTCCTATATAGCAATCACAGTCCTGGAAACCTGCATCGTTCTTTTTTTCATTCTAATATATATGCTAATGCTTCACCACTCGATGACTTATTTACATTGGTCCTTACTTGTAAGTGTTCATTTTCATAATTTTCATATAAGCTTTGCCCTCAGCCCCACAGTAAAGGCTCTCTTCAAGGGAGCACAACAGAGAGATCTCTCTGGACAAGGACATAGCTGAGCTATGACAGAGTGTCACCCTAATCCCAGAGAGGAAACTAGCCTAAAGCTCAGAAGGATTCCTTGAACCCCTCCAACTATAGGACAACCAACACACACACCTGCTTCCATCTCATTACAGCCCTAAACACGTGGTACTTTGCAGCTGGTCCTAAAGAAAATTTTACTCAGTGTATTCAGTAGTGTATTGCTTGTAAAACGGCACGTGCTTCTTCTACTTGTCAAACAGCACCCTCTCTAACAGATTACAAACGTCCCTCCGAAAAAGCATGTTTCTACAACATGGCTAAGTGGCAGAAAACTGTCACGTGTGCCCTGAAAGAGTGCAAGAGTCAAACTTTTCATGTGTCAAGGGTCCAGCTTTTCCAAAGGGGTGCCGTATGGTGGAGTATTCAGGAAAAGACACTGCATGGCCTTCTTCAATAGCTTTTTCCAGAATTTCATACTCTTTACCAACTGAAAAGTTCCCAAAGCTAATTACTCAGGTCTCAGAAAAATCCTTTTCATTCCAGACTCTGAGGCTCTGTATCCTCACAGACTGGAGAGGAAGCATAGTTTTGTCCAGATACAGACATGGGCCCAGTTCCTGGCCCTGCCACCTTACTAGCTGTGAGAACTTTAGCCTCAGTTTCCCCATCCGGGAAATTCAGAGAAG
Organism: Phocoena sinus; assembly: GCF_008692025.1. NCBI lineage: Eukaryota > Metazoa > Chordata > Mammalia > Artiodactyla > Phocoenidae > Phocoena > Phocoena sinus. The sequence goes on from NC_045781.1 coordinate 39,583,547, forward strand.
GAAAAGTGTGATGATAAGAGCTGTCTATAGGGGTCCTGTAACATTTAAATGTGTTTAAAGCAAAGATCACAAAAGGCTTGCCACAAAGTAAATATATTCGCTACAAAGTGTGGGTCGGACCCCCTGAGGCAGTTGCGTGGCTTTTACCCTTTTATCTTTTGCACCGTGAACCGTCCTAACTCCGAGCCCATGCCTCTTCCACATCATACATTTTTATGGAACCTTTTTTAAACTGTAAGGTAGGATTGGTTGCTATTGAACTAAAACTCAAAATACTTTCTCCAAGCGCCTGAGGGATTTTCTGGAAAGGCTGCTGAGCTCTCTCTGTCCCACAGAGTGCTGAGCAGCAGAAAGCACAGGAAGCAATCTCTGAGCAGCTTTAATTGGACACGTGGAAGACCCTCTCAGTTCCGGAGAGCTACAACCATGGAGAGGTTTCTGAGCGGAAACTAAAATCTCTGTCCATGGAAGTTTTCAAGAGCGGAAGGTAAAATAACTGTTTTTGAGCACATGCCACGCACCAGATACTTCTTCATATAGATTACCTCATTTAATCCTCACAACAACCCAGTGAGGTTGTGGTCGTCCCCCATTCCCCTTTAACAGATGAGAAAATTGGATTAAAGAGACTGTGTTGCCCGTGGTTGTATCTAGGCACATGGAAACTCAGATTTGAGCCCAGGTCTGTCTGACTCTAAAGCCCAGACTTTTTCCAGACTTTATGCCCTATAACCTTGTGCTGGTTTATCTTCACCCTCCCTACATCTTTGTCTTCCTCATATTCTCAAAATCTTACCTTCTCTGAATCCTCTCCCATTTTCTCATGGTTTCCTTAAAATGTGCGACGAACGGTGAATTGATTTTCCTGGAGTGGAGGGCAGGGTACAAGCCTTTAGGGGTCGCGACAGCAGCTGTGGTCAGGAGGACCGGAGCCCTCTAAAGGTCCACGGCCATAAACCTGGAGAGAGCCTCAAGGCCCCGTGCTTTGCTGGAGGGTCCAGGGGGAGCATCCAGGAAGAGTCTCAGGGAGAGGCAGGAGCCAGGGTCTCCTAAGCATGAAGCAGGTGCTACGAGAGGAGCTGTTCCCACAGTCACGGGCAGCTCAGGCCAGCTTGTGGAGAGCTGCAGGCCTCTGGGCGACTCTGGTAAAGCCAGGCCCCCTTTTGCTACCTCTGTCCTTGGGGGAGAGCATCCTCTTTTCTTTGGATAGCTATGGGAGCCCAGAGCGTGATACAAAGCCCCTGCCTTTTTCTTGTTTCTGTCCTCCAGGGTGTGGCCAGCTTTCCTCACCCCACCTGTGGTGGGGTTACTGTCTTTATTGCTAGGTTTCATTATCAACTTTACCCACCCTAGTCTTATGTCACCAATCTGTGTACCCAAGAAAAGTATGAAGTATAATTATTGTCTTCTGAATAGCCCATATTTTCAACACTTCTACACTGTAAAGAAGGCATTTCCCCATACAGTCCGAGAAACTGAGTTCTGGTCAAGCTGATGTCTTTTCCAATAGAAAGCAATCTAGAAAAAAGAACATAATAAACATATTTAACTAGAACTCTATTGAAGGGATGATTCCAAAACTACCAGCAATATCTTTACATTTATAAGTAAAAGGTATCAGCTTCAGAATGTCCCCTTCAGATTCTGGTGATGACTGATCAGGTTCTGCCATGTGTTTGGAGAACTCCAAGGCACAAATACCGCATAATGTTTATTGTATATACATCCTTCTTACAGATACCACATTTTGTGAAACAAAGTGTAAATGTTTGACTTCTTCCTAATATTCAGTGATTTAAAAAAAAAAAGGATTCACCATCAAAGCATCTTTTTCTTTCCCAATTTTAATTCTATACAATTTTGTTTATCTCAGGGAATGGTTTGGGGGCTTTACAGAAAAATAATAGTCAAGTCACAAACCCATCTCTCACTGTGTCAGAGGCAGCTACTTGAGTCAATAAGGTATTTAGTCAAAGGGAGAAAAAAAAGGTGATGAGTAAGGATGACATTTATGGGGAAACCAGAAGTGCTTTCGCACATGGCAAGACTCAGCTGTAGTTTTACCCCATCTGGGAGAACGTATCTTTCTCTTTGTCAAAGATGAGGCCAACCAGAGGGTCTGTGTCTAAGGCAAAAGGGAGGGGGTGTTAGTCAGGAGAAGACCCTTGGGCTCTCAAGTCAGACTGAGGAGGGTCATAGCCACTTACTGGCTGAGCAACCCTAGGCAAGTTGCTTACCCATCTGTAAATTGGGGATAATGAGAGTTTGTTGTGAGAATCAAATGAGATCACATATGAACACCTTGGCACCGTATGTGACAGATAGTAAGTGCTCAAGATATGTGAGCTACAATAGAAATGGTAGGTACGAAGAAAGCATTACTTCCAAGGGACAGTTCAGAAGAGCACTTCCTTGCAGGTAAGGACCACAGTAAACTATAATGTCCAATGGTCCAGCGAGGAGATGGAATTCTGACAGGGAGTCAACAATTGGCTAGGGAGGCCGAGTCTGCATTTGTTTTGTTACTGTCATCATTATTCGTGTGCATTCGTCCAAATTCTCAATGACCCAGACTGCAGTTAGTTAATTTTTAATTTTATAAGTTTACACTCCGCTTGGGTCCTTGTTCACATCTTTTGATATCTTGGTTTACACAATCCTCAGATCCTATGCTTCCTGCAAAGCTGAAAACCATTGTACCTGCCCCAGTGTGGGCAGACCTCTCACTCAGCCTACAGAACCCAACTGGAGCTGACTTCCAACCCTCACCAGCCCTGCACCACGTGCCCCCTCCACTGTTACTCACCAGGCGCCCAAATAACAGACATTAGTGCCTCTCCAAGAGGCAAGTCCCATTCCACAACAGGGCTCCTTGCTCAACAGTCTCAACAGGAAGAACACCTGAAGTTCACAGAAAAGTTTACTATCTTGAAGGCAGATATCAGGAAACTACACTTTGATGCATTCCCACTACACCTCATGTGATGCTTTCAGATTCATTGTGCCATTTAATCCTCAGATGAACGCAATGAATCCCAATCATTATCCCCATATTAAAAATTAGCCTCACTCCCTAACACCATACACAAAAATAAGCTCAAAATGGATTAAAGAACTATTAAACTCTTAGGGGAAAACATAGGCAGGACACTCTATGACATAAATCACAGCACGATCCTTTTTGACCCACCTCCTAGAGAAATGGAAATAAAAACAAAAATAAACAAATGGGACCTAATGAAACTTCAAAGCCTTCGCACAGCAAAGGAAACCATAAACAAGACCAAAAGACAACCCTCAGAATGGGAGAAAATATTTGCAAATGAAGCAACTGACAAAGGATTAATCTCCAAAATTTATAAGCAGCTCATGCAGCTTAATAACAAAAAAACAAACAACCCAATCCAAAAATGGGCAGAAGACCTAAATAGACATTTCTCCAAAGAAGATATACAGATTGCCAACAATCACATGAAAGCATGCTCAACATCATTAATCATTAGAGAAACGCAAATCAAAACTACAATGAGATATCATCTCACACCAGTCAGAATGGCCATCATCAAAAAATCTAGAAACAATAAATGCTGGAGAGGGTGTGGAGAAAAGGGAACCCTCTTGCACTGTTGGTGGGAATGTAAATTGATACAGCCACTATGGAGAACAGTATGCAAGTTCCTTAAAAAACTACAAATAGAATTACCATATGACCCAGCAATCCCACTACTGGGCATATACCCTGAGAAAACCATAATTCAAAAAGAGTCATGTACCAAAATGTTCATTGCAGCGCTATTTACAATAGCCCGGAGATGGAAACAACCTAAGTGCCCATCATCAGATGAATGGATAAAGAAGATGTGGCACATATATACAATGGAATATTACTCAGCCATAAAAAGAAACGAAATTGAGCTATTTGTAATGAGGTGGATAGACCTAGAGTCTGTCATACAGAGTGAAGTAAGTCAGAAAGAGAGAGACAAATACTGTATGCTAACACATATATATGGAATTTAAGAAAAAAAATGTCATGAAGAACCTAGGGGTAAGACAGGAATAAAGACACAGACCTACTAGAGAATGGACTTGAGGATATGGGGAGGGGGAAGGGTAAGCTGTGACAAAGTGAGAGAGAGGCATGGACATATATACAGTACCAAATGTAAGGTAGATAGCTAGTGGGAAGCAGCCGCATAGCACAGGGAGATCAGCTCGGTGCTTTGTGACCGCCTGGAGGGGTGGGATAGGGAGGATGGGAGGGAGGGAGACGCAAGAGGGAAGAGATATGGGAACATATGTATATATATAACTGATTCATTTTGTTGTAAAGCAGAAACTAACACACCATTGTAAAGCAATTATACTCCAATAAAGATGTTAAAAAAATTAGCCTGTTGGGGGAACTCCCTGGTGGTCCAGTGGTTAAGACTCCACACTTCCACTGCAGGGGGCACAGATTCATTCACTGGTCAGGGAACTAAGATCCTAGCCTGTTGGCACAGAGGGATGATAAAACACGCCCCAGGTCATACATCTAGGAATTGGCAGGCCAATTATTTGTCCTTATTTGTCCCATACCATTTTGACCCTCCATTACCCATTCCACAGAAAATGCCAAAGATGGTTGCTGCACTTCCAACCTTGGGGGATAGATCATTTCCACCTTATTTGGGTGTCCCTGATGGGAGGCAATAGTGAGTTGAGTTCTGACTCCACTCCTTGGCAGATACTCAATCATAGTCAATTTAATGAACTTCTCTAAGCCTCTGTTACATCTTCTTAAAATGGGGATCCTAGCCATACTGACTTTGGAGGGTGTTTGTGAGGGTTAAATGAGCTCGGCACGCTGAGGAGTTCCACTTAGACCCATTATGATCAGACAGCAGGGCTCTTTGCTGTGTTTGAGCAAGTGCACCGGACAAGCTGACACTACCAAGTCATGCCACCAAGACGTAAAAACTTAAAATGTTCAGATTGGTTACCTGGGCCGTATGGAGGTTAAAGGACCCCGGAGTTTTACTCATCCTCCAACACTGGTGCCACTGACTCAGTGAGTACCTTCTCTTTCATTATCACTGTGCTACCAAAGCCCAGGCTCTGCTTATCCTCAGGAGTGTGCCCCCTCCCACTCATCCTCATCCTTTATTTAGCACATGAAGAAACAGATTGGGCCAGCATTTGAAGAACCCAGTATCAATGTCCAAAAAGAACACAGATAGCCTATAGATGTCAGGGCAGACTCAATTCTGGCCATGTTTTAGGAAAGAGAGAAAGTCACTTTCACTCCAGAACATCAGGCTAGCTCCTCAGATGGGTTCCTGCTTCTTGGGACGTGGGACCCTAAAGAATAAATATGATCCAACTTCCAAAGTATCAGTTCTGCTGATTTGCAGATTTGGAAGTAGAATTAAATCAGTAAAGTGTTCATCTAAATTTTTGTTTTTATATTAAAACAAATGTATTATGGAATAGATGGCAGAATTTACATTAATTGAAAATACAAAACTTCAATAAGATCACATTTATGGAGGGTCAATATGGGTGAGGCCCCTAGACCTCTAGGGTTTTTTCTTGCCCATTTTCCTATGACTTTTAAAAAGTCTGATGGAAAAGTTGTCAGCTTTTTTTTTTTTTTAAGAGTGTTCTTTAATTAAGTTAAACCCATTTCTGCTGACGATTCTATCCAGAACCTTATAATCACATAAACTCATGTCTCTGGAAGATATAAGAGTTATGCTGCTGAGAGTTCCTCTTAATATTAATCAAATGGAAAGTTTATTTTGGATTTTTTTTTTTGTTTTTTAAATAGATCTTTACTGGAGTATAATTGCTTCACAATACTGTGTTAGTTTCTGTTGCATAACAAAGTGAATCAGCCATATGCATACCCATGTCCCCATATCCCCTCCCTATTGAGCCTCCCTCCCACCCTCCCTATCCCACCCCTCTACGTCATTGCAAAGCACCGAGCAGATCTCCCTGTGCTATGCGGCTGCTTCCCACTAGCTATCTATTTTACATTTGGTAGTGTATATACGTCGATGCCACTCTCACTTCGCCCCCCTCCCACCCCAAGTCCTCAAGTCCATTCTCTGTGTCTACCTCTTTATTCCTGCCCTGCAACCAGGTTCATCAGAACCTTTTTTTTTTTTTTAGATTCTATATATATGTGTTAGCATATGGTATTTGTTTTTCTCTTTCTGACTTACTTCACTCTGTATGACAGTCTCTAGGCCCATCCACATCTCTACAAATGACCTAATTTCGTTCCTTTTTATGGCTGAGTAATATACCATTGTACATATGTACCACAGCTTCTTTATCCATTCGTCTGTTGATGGGCATTTAGGTTGCTTCCATGTCCTGGCTATTGTAAATAGTGCTGCAATGAACATTGTGGTACATGTCTCTTTTTGAATTATGGTTTTCTCAGGGTATATGCCCATTAGTGGGATTGCTGGGTCATATGGTATTTCTGTTTTTAGTTTTTTAAGGAACCTCCATACTGTTCTCCATAGTGGCTGTATCAATTTACATTCCCACCAACAGTGTAGGAGGGTTCCTCAAAGGGAAAGTTTTTAAAAGGCATCCATCCTTAGATGGGTAACTGACCAATTTAAATATTTTATAAAATTACATTTTCATGTGAAGTTGACAATTTTCAATTCTGTATTGCAGGATCTTATCAACAGCTTCATTACTGCTGTGTTCCTTTTCGTAGTTGCCATCTTGGCGATGGAAGAAAAGGAAAGAAGTCATTTATTGTGCGTTGAAGGGGTAAGTAGAGGCCTTCATGACTCCATTTAAGATCAGTATTTCAAGACTCTTTGGAAAAGGGAAACTGGCAGACTATCATTATTTCATTTATAGAACACCATCCCCACCACCACCCTTTCTCTTTCTTGTGCTGACTTCTTCAAAAGATTTGAAGTTGCACAAACTCTAAGCTCATTCTCCAAATAGGTACAAAAACAAATCTACAGAACCTCTTTTGAAAATCATACACACTATTTTTTTAAATGTTGCAACAAGATGTTCTTTTTTTTTTTTTTAAGATGTTCTTATCTATAAATAGGATTTTGACTTTTCCGGACTAGAAAATTATACTTTAAATCACAAGAAAAAAATGATTGTAGAAAAGAAAAAGTGCATTGTCAAAAGTGAGCGACTCAGCCTGGTTGAGGAAGGAAAAGAAGTTCCCACACCAGGCTAGGCACGTTCTGTTTTAATCTTTATAACTCTCATTTTTACAGATACGGGAACTGAGGTTAAATACCTTACCCTGGCTCACAAGGCTGGGACAAATCCTCATCATATGAAGACCACAAGAAATGGCAGATTAAATGCTTGGAAGATACGGGGTGTGGAATGGGGTGGTGAGACTTTGATTCAAGAAGTTAAGCTATGGGAACAGAAATTAATCCAGAAAAAAAAAAGTTTAAGTTCTTTGAATTCATTCTATGATCAGTAAATATTTGTCGATCCCATTGGACTGCGCTTGAGCTCAGTGTTGGAGATAGAGTCCCTTCCCCCTTAGGGAGCTCACAGATTAGCTAGAGCAAGACCTATCTAGGAAAAGTTCATGAAGGCAGCCAGGGATTAAGTGACCATAAAGAGAAACATACAAGGCAGACAGGAGCTGGGGAGCACTTGGAATCTAGGGTGTTGTAGCCTGCTGACCCCCATCTGCTAACTCAGCCACCAAGCCTTCTCCTACCTGCCAGGAGCTCCCACGCCCTGGTCTCCATCAATCCTTACCTGGATGGCAGGGGCTGCTACCACCCTCCACTGGTCTCCCTGCCGCCAGCCTGGTTCGCTTTCCATTCACCTTGCGACAAGTGGGCTTTCTGAATCTGGAACCTCCCCTCCCCTCTTGATGAAGTCCCAGATCCTGCACCTCCCCAGCCTCAACTCTGCCCCCACCCTCACCGGCTCCATACGTCTCAGCCACACCAGATTCCTTGGAGACCCCTGTCCAGTACCTGGAGTTCTCCTCCCAGTTGGTTCCCTTGGAAACTCCTTCCTGCCTTTTCAAACATAGCCCAAGAGTCCTTTCCACTGAGGGGCCTTCTCAGGACCCCACTGCCACCCGGAGCCTCCTAGGATCAGTGCCCTACTCTCATCCTGGTGCCTCAGACCTTAGGCAAGGCCGTCACTGGCAGAAAAGACCATTTCCAAAAACCCTTTCTCTGGGAATGCCAGAATGGGCTGCAGCAGCCAACTGGGCAGACACCAGGAAGGTAGTGGAGGGTCAAAGGGGGACAGGAGGCCGCACGCCCGCCGCCCGGATAGGGAGGACAGGCTGCTAAGAAGCTGCAGAATAACCCCGTCTTTCCTTCCCGCATATGGTCTTGTGTCTGACAGTCCCTGTGTCTCACAGCGGCAATCGCGTGTCTCATCGATGCGACTGTGGTCACCAAGACGATGAGGAATACCATGAAAAAAGCTCTGGGAATCGAAACCAAAACCAGTGCCTCCCCCGCCCAGGAACCCATCTCACCCTCAAGGGTACCCCCAAGGGGAAGCCCAAGGGCACCTACAAGGGCAACCATGAAGCAACGCGGCCTGTCGGAGCCACGCTCGGAAGCACCCTCCCGGGCACCGTCGCGGGCACCTTCACAAGCACCATCGTCTTCTCCCTCCCGCCGCTGAGCTCGCACGCTGTCACCCATTTCAGCCCACATGTGATGGTAAAATCAGGGCTGCTAAACCCGGAACACTTCTGCTTGCTCGTGCTGCCTTGTGTAAAAGTCGCGTTACATTTTCAGGCGAGTGCCAATGCGCCCGCGGGGCTCTGGGCGCGACCGCCCCAGGAGGCCACAGTTTCAGCCAACCCGACCCGAAGGCGGGAGCAGCGGCTACAGCCCCCGGCAGCCCCCAGAGGCCTCGCGTGGGGAGTGCTCCGCGTGGGGAGCGCTCCGCGTGGAGTTGGGACCACCACCGGAGCCGGCGTGGGGGCGGGGGCTCCCGCGCAGGGTCTGGGCGTCCGCGGACACTCGAGGCGCTTGCTGCCGGGCGCGGGGGCGCGTCTGGACGGAGAGGAGTCGCGTGCGGAGACTAGGTGCGCGTCGAGAGCGCGCTAAGCGCTGGCCTTCGCTCGTCCTTCCCGGCCGTTGGCTGAGCGCGGCCTCTAAGCAGGTCGGTGGGCATTCGGCTCGCTCAAAGGCCAGGCCTGGCAGGGAACAGCAAAAATTGGGCAGGCCGTGAGAAGCTGAGAACTCCACGGCAACATGGCTGACAAAGGCAAAAAGGGCAAACGCAAGGCCGCACCAGCCCCGGCCCCGGCCCCGGCCCCGGGCCCGGCCACCGCAGCCGCAGCCGCGCCGGGGGCGGCCCCTCCTCCGGGCGATGAAGTGGGAATGAGGAAGGGGCGTCGCCGTTACGAGTGGGAATTCAAGGACAGCAATAGAGAGTTCTGGCTTATGGGGTACGCTGAGGTCAAGTTCATTATCTTGGTAAGTGGGCCCGTATCCCTGGGTGGGGCTGGGGGGTGCAGGGAGTGCCCAAAGACGGGCAGAGGGAGGAGCGGGCTCCCCGAGGCCTCCTCTGGCCCGAGCCGTCTGCCGTGGCTCAAAGGGCATGTCTCCCAGCAGGGCTGCCTAATAGGTTCACTGATGATGTTCAAGGGGACCATTGTGCACCCCAACCTGACACTCATCATCACCATGGAGTTGTCCATCCTCATCTTCTTCATCATTATCTACACCTTCGCCATCCAGAGATACGCGCGCTTCATCCTGTGGCCCATTTCTGTAAGTGAGGGGCGGTGGGGAGTGCCTGAGCCTGGTGTGCGTTCACGCGTGTATCCTGGCACCTGGAAAGTGACTGAACAGAGAGATACGCCTCATCTCCCTTATTTGTGCTCCGGGCATGGGCTCAGACCTTCCAGTGGGGCCAGAGCAGGGGCAGCTGAAGTTAGGTAGAAAAGGCTTCCAGAAAGCCCAGCTTGGGGGTGGAGGGCCTCTTTCCTACCTGGTGGTCAAAGGAAGGAGTCTTTGCCTTCCTGAGGCTTTGCTCTCCTTGGGAGCAGGGGAGGTGTAGCAACCAGCGGTTCCTTCCAACCCCTGTGCCAGCTCACACTTGACTGGAAAGACCACTCTGACGGTACCCCATCCCCAGAATTCAAAGAAAAAAATCAGTAATATAAAATGAGAATTAAAAAAAAAAAAAGTCACATCTAAAGCAGCCTCAGATCTCCAGTGACTATCCCTGCAAGGGATGTTAAGCCCAGAAGGATGTTCAGCCCGAAGCAGTCATCCACTGGAATGGGACTGAGCTGGGTAAGTTACCACCCACTTCCAGACTCTGTTTCCTCATCTGTAACATGAAGACAGTAATAATCTTGTGTGAGATTGTTCCTTAGGAGTAAAAGTAAAGCCCTTGATGCTGTGCCTGAAGACTCATGGACTTGAATCCCTGCCCATTACCTCTGTAATCACAAAGCTTACCTACCTAACTCCCAACTAACCCAAGGTCCCTTGTTCATTGCACATTCACAGCATGCCTCCAGAGCCTGTGCTCACTGTTTCACTCACTTTATACATGAAATGGGTTCAGAATGGCTAAGTAACTTGCCCCCAGGTAAATCAGGCAGTAAGTGGCAGAAAAAGGATTCAAACCCAGCTTTATCAGTAGAGTCTTGAGTCCCTAACTACACTCTGTCCTGCCTACTTATTAAAAGTTATTAGGGGGCTTCCCTGGTGGCGCAGTGGTTGAGAGTCCGCCTGCCGATGCAGGGGACACGGGTTCGTGCCCTGGTCTGGGAAGATCCCACATGCCGTGGAGCGGCTGGGCCCGTGAGCCATGGCCGCTGAGCCTGCGCGTCCGGAGCCTGTCCTCCGCAACGGGAGAGGCCACAACAGTGAGAGGCCCGCGTAACGCATTAAAAAAAAAAAAAAAAAAAAAAAAAAAGTTATTAGGGTCCAGGGATCCATAGGTCTCAGTGGGATAGATGAGGACTCCCAGTATCAGGAGAAAGGAAAAGAGGGCCATATAAGACTCCTGGGAGATGGATAAGCAGAGGACAAAGTGAAGGGACAGGCAGAGGACACATTCCCAGCCAAGGTGCTTGAGAAGATACTTTTAGTTCCAGCAAGATGAAAAATCATTGAACCCTGAAAATCCTCCTGCTGTTCTTACCTAAAACTACTAGGGGAAATGTAAACACTATTGCTTTAACTGAATGGCTGAGCTGGCAAAAAAAAGAAGAGGAAACACAGAGGTGCTAGAAATGGAAAACAGGAGCAGTGACAAATCAGCTGCTTCAGTGTGGGTGGAAATGACCCACGAGATACTATCCCAGGAACCTAGAATATGGATTCTCATATACTCTCCAGTTAGGAGTTGAGGCCTTGGTCCCAAGCAAAGTGGGAATTTAGAACTGAGAATCCTGCATAAGGCCAGTACCCTGCAAAGACTGCACCCTAAGGGAAAAGACAGAGAAGATACCTTTCACCCACACAGAGGAACAAGAAAGCATGTTCATCTCTGCCCGAGTTTTGAGTGGGGAAAAGCAAAAAAAGACCACCTTGAGAAATACAAACCTTGAGCCTACACTTTGTACAGATTTGGTTTCAGTTTTTCCTACCTTCAGCCTAGAAACCTTCATGCAGCTTAGAAAATGTAGTGCCTGGGAACTGGCATAAAAATTGATCCCAATTTGATGGTATTCTGAAGAAATCCATGGGACTCCTGAAAAACAAATGCAAAATCATAATCAAAGCATAAAGAGATTCTCACAGGACAAATATGGGTGGGTGGGGTGGTGTACAAAACTCAACTCACAGTTCAAAACTACAAAACACCTGATTTTTAAATCCCCATGACTAAGAATCAAGAACCAGCGAAAATAAGAAATGGGAGGATTAGAACCCTGAAAATATGAGATAATAAAAGAACTGTCTGAAAATAATTTAAGATACACTTAAATTATAAAGACATAAATAAAAGCCCTAAGAAAAGAATAAGACATTATTAGGATGGAACAGACAGATTTTTTTTTAAGTACAAGATACAATGTCTAGAATTGAACATATAGTTATTGAAATAAAAATGTCAATAAATGGGTTAAAAAGCATATCAGACAAAAGCTGGGGAAGTAATGAGCTGAAGGATGTGGGGAAATTACCCAGATTATAGTACTGACAGATAAAGAGAGAAAATATGAAAGAGAGAAGTTGAAACACAGAATATGGAATGAGAAAGTTCATCATAAGCCTAATAGGAGTTCCAGAAGAAGACACACAAGATAATAGAGAAGAAATATTCAAAGTGATAGTGACTGAGAACCTGCCAGATTTAATAAGAGTGACATCACTAAAAATGGCAGAGTAGGGAACTCCAAATCTCTGTCCTTCCACTAAAGCAATGATTAGGTTCTCAAAAACTGTCAGAATCGACTTTTTCAGAACTCTGGAATCTAATTCAAAACAAAATAAAACAGGAGAATGCTCAATGAAGAAAGAGGCTGTTGAATTTTGGTAAGAGAATGTTGTAGCATTTTACTTAACCTGCCTGCCATCCCTTAATCCCCAGCTGGTCAGTGGCCATGAAGACAGCCCACATTCCTGGCCACATTCCTTGCTGGTGGCAGACGGAACAATAAAAACCTTGTTCCTGGGCTTCCCTGGTGGCGCGGTGGTTGAGAGTCCGCCTGCCGATGCAGGGGACACGGGTTCATTCCCCGGTCCGGGAAGATCCCGCATGCCGCGGAGCGGCTAGGCCCGTGAACCGTGGCCGCTGAGCCTGTGCGTCCGGAGCCTGTGCTCCACAACAGGAGAGGCCACAGCAGTGAGAGGCCCACGTACCGCAAAAAAACACAAAAAAACCTTGTTCCCAAAGAATTAGAGTTGTGTGCTTGACCTGTCTGGTGGCTCCCTGAGGGATTAGCCAGGGACTTGCCTTTGTTTCACCTGCCTCAGAGTTTTCTCAGGGCTGAAGCAGTCTCCTAGATAGCATTTGTTAAAGCATTGAAAGGCGTATATACTAACCATAGCCACCCGGGGCAAGGTTTCCCAAGCAGTAGGCAGACCAGAAGTTTGGGAAGCAGATGCTTGGGAGAATAAGAGCTTTGAAAAGCTCCCACCTATACCAGGGAATCTAGAAGGACTGCACGTGCCCAAAGCTGGACACATGCCCAGAAAAAAACCCTAAGCTTTCACCTTTGGCTGACCTTTAGGCCCTGCACAAGCAGCAAGTAAAAACTAAGAGCTCTAAACATCCTGGAGACGTGTTGAAGGAGTGCCCCAACACAAAGGCAATCTGCAAAGACTTGTTTCCAAATATTTAAGGAAATCTCCATCAAATCACTACCTGACCATTAAGCTAGTGAAAAACAAAGACTTCAGGGGCCACACAAGAGAAAGAATAGTCTTTCAAAACATAGTTTAGGAAAAATTATTAAACATACAAGTGACTTTAACTCACAACAAGCAACAACAACAAACTCTGGGGAGGAGAGGCAATATGATTTCCAGAGTAACTATATTATAATATTCAAAATGTACAGTTTTCAAAGAATTATAAGGCACACAAAGAAAGAAGTATGGCCCATTCACAGGAAAAAATTATTAATAGAGACTGTCCTTGAGGAAGCCCAGATATTAGACTTACTGGACAAAGACTTTAAATCAACTGTCTCTAAAATGCTCAAAGAACTAAAGGAAACCAGGAGAACAATTCATGAACAAATACAGAATGTCAGTAAAGAGAAGTTTAAAAAGAAACCAAATAGAAATTCTGGAGCTGAAAAGTAATATAACTGAAGTGAAAAATTCACTAGAGTTGTTTAACAGCAGATTTGAGCAGGCAGAAGAATGAATCAGTGAACCTGAAGACAGGTCAATTGAGATTATTCAGTCTGAGGAACAGAAAGAAAAAAAGAATGAAGGAAAAAAATGAAAAGAGCCTAAGACACCCATGGGACACCATCAAGCATACTAACATAGGCAGAGTCCCAAAAGAAGAGAGAGAGAAAGGAACAGAAAGAATATTCAAAGAAATAATGGCCAAAAAACTTTCCAAATTTGGTAAAAGACAGGAGTCTACACATCCAAAAAACACCAAGTAGAATAAACTCAAAGTGATCCACACTGAGACACATTATAATAACTGTCCAAAGACAAGGAGAAAGTCTTGAAAGTTGTAAGAGAGAAGCAACTTATCTTGTACAAGGGACACTTGATAAGATTAACAGCCAATTTCTCATCAGACACCATGGAGGCCTGAAGGAGTGGAATGATGTGCTTAAAGTCCTTAAAGGAAAACAAACTGTCCACCAAGAAGTCTATCTTTTAAATTTGCTATCTGTTATGAGTTGAATTATGTACCCCCCAAATATGTTGATGTCCTAACTCCCAGTATCTGTGAATATGACCTTATTTGGAAATAAGCTCTTTGCAGATGGTCAAGTAAAGATGAGGTTATCAGAGCGGAGATAGAGTTGTAAAGAGGACAACATGCCAGTCCTGAAAATGGAGAAAAGACAGTCTCTTCAATAAGTGGTGCTGGGGAAACAGGACAGCTACATGTAAAAGAATGAAATTAGAACACTCCCTAACACCATACACAAAAATAAACTCAAAATGGATTAGAGACCTAAATGTAAGACCGGACAATATAAAACTCTTAGAGGAAAACATAGGAAGAACACTCTTTGACATAAATCACAGCAAGATCTTTTTTGATCCACCTCCTAGAGTAATGGAAATAAAAACGAAAGTAAACAAATGGGACCTAATGAAACTTAAAATCTTTTGCAAAGCAAAGGAAACTACAAACATGATGAAAAGACAACCCTCAGAATGGGAGAAAATATTTGCAAATGAAGCAACTGACAAAGGATTAATCTCCAAAATATATAAACAGCTCATGTAACTCAATATTAAAAAAACAAACAACCCAATCCAAAAATGGGCAGAAGACCTAAATAGACATTTCTCCAAAGAAGACATACAGATGGCCAAGAAGCACATGTAAAGCTGCTCAACATCACTCATTATTAGAGAAATGCAAATCAAAACTACAATGAAGTATCACCTCACACCAGTTAGAATGGGCATCCTCAGAAAATCTACAAACAACAAATGCTGGAGAGGCTGTGGAGAAAAGGGAACCCTCTTGCACTGTTGGTGGGAGTGTAAATTGATACAGCCACTATGGAGAACAGTATGGAGGTTCCTTAAAAAACTAAAAATAGAATTACCATATGACCCAGCAATCCCACTACTGGGCATATACCCAGAGAAAACAATAATTCAAAAAGACACATGCACCCCAAAGTTCACTGCAGCACTATTTACAACAGCCAGGACATGGAAGCAACCTAAATGTCCATTGACAGAAGAATGGATAAAGAAGATGTGGTACATATATACAATGGAATATTACTCAGCCAATTTATTACAGCGAAATTGGGTCATTTGTAGAGACGTGGATGGACCTAGAGACTGTCATACAGAGTGAAGTGAGTCAGAAAGAGTAAAACAAATATCGTATATTAACGCATATACATGGAACCTAGAAAAATGATACAGATGAACCAGTTTGCAGGGCAGAAATTGAGACACAGATGTAGAGAACAAATGTATGGACACCAAGGGGGGAAAGTGGGGCGAGGAGGGGCCTTGGGGTGGTGATGGTGGTGGGATGAATTGGGAGATTGGGATTGACATGTATACACTAATAAGTCTAAAATGGATAACTAATAAGAACCTGCTGTATAAAAAAAATAAATAAAATTTTTTTAAAAAGAGGTACCAAAACAAAACAACAACAAAAAAAGGAATTAAGAAAGCAATGTCAAAGAGTTAAAATTAATAAAATAGGAAACAAAGATTCATAGTGATGACTAATAAAACCAAAATCTAATTCTTTGAAAAGACTAATAAAGTAGATAAACCATAAGAAAAAAAGAGAACAAAGAAAAATATTAGTATAAAGAAAAGGTTTTAAAGATCACAGGAAAAATACGAACTTTTATGCCAATAAATTATAATATAATATCCCAGAAAAACATATGATGTACAAAAATTGACTCAAAAAGAAATAGAAAAACAGGGTATAAAATAATCCATCCATGTTTTCATCTGGCACTTGTTTCATTTTTTACATTTAAATCTTTTATTTGGAGTCATTTTGGTATATGGTGTGAACCATGGCTCCAGCTTTGTATCCTGATGGCTCTCCAGCTGTTCCACCCTATCACTCAGTTTATTCATTTACTGAATAGTACAACTTCCCCCACTGATTTGAAATGGCATTTTTGTTAAATGCTAATATCCCATACGTGGGACTTCCTTGGCAGTCCAGTGGTTAAGAATCCACGCTTCCACTGCAGGGGGCACTGGTTTGATCCCTGGTTGGAGAACCAAAATCCCCCATGCCACGTCGTGTGGCCAAAAAAAAATAAAAGAATAAAATCCCATATGCAGTTCATTTCTAGATTCATATTCAGTTCCACTTGTCTGTCCCTTTTTCTCTTAAAAAAAGGGGGGGGGGTTATAATATGTTGTACCATCTGGTAAAGCTTTGATCTTAAAACCAGACATAGTAAGGAAAGTAAACTATAGGCCTATATTATTTGAATACAGCCATAAAAATTCTCAATAAAATACTAGCAAACTAAATCAAGCAATATATAAGCAAGCAATGCATCAGGATCAAGCAGGGCATCTGCAAGGAATGTAAAGGTGGTTTTGTCTCAAAATTCTGTTAACATAATTCACCATCTTTTATTTAAAGGAGAAAACCATTTAATCATCTCATAAGCTGTAGGAAAACTATTTAGTAATATTCAATACTAATTTTTGGAAGACTCTTGGCAAACTAGGAAAAAAGGGAACCTCCTTAACTTAATAACAGAAAACCACCCAAACCTAAAATGAACATTGCATTTCATGGTAAAATGTTAGAAGCGTTTCCTTAGAGATGCCTATTATCCCCACTTCTATTTGACATTGTGCTAAAGATCTTAGTACAATGTGACAAGAAAAACAAAGGGTATATGGATTGGGAAGGAGAAAAAAACTAGCATTACTCCCTGATAATATGATTCTCTACACAGAGAATCTAAGAATCTACAGTCAAATTACTAGAACTGATTGAGTTCCACAAGGTTACAAAAAACAAAAATAGTGTTCCTGAATACCAGCAACAAATAATGAGAAAATATGGCTTTTCAAAGAAACCATTTAAAACAGCAACAGAAACTACAGGTGTCTGAGAATATACCCGTTCAAAGATTGTAAAACTTTACATAGAGATTATGACATTTTGTTAATGGACATAGAAGAAAAATCTAAGTAAGAGAAGAAATATACCACATTCACAGATGTGAAGAGCTACTATCATAAAGATGTCAATTTCATTCCCAAGCAATCTCCACATTAAATGAAATTTTATAACAGAGGTTGTTTGTGGAACTTTGCAAGGTGATTCTAAAATTCTTATGGGGCTTCCCTGGTGGCGCAGTGGCTGAGAATCTGCCTGCCAATGCAGGGGACACGGGTTCGAGCCCTGGTCTGGGAAGACCCCATATGCCGCGGAGCAACTGGACCCGTGAGCCACAACTGAGCCTGCGCGTCTGGAGCCTGTGCTCCGCAACAAGAGAGGCCGCCATAGTGAGAGGCCCGCGCACCGCGATGAAGAATGGACCCCGCTCACCGCAACTAGAGAAAGCCCTCGCACAGAAACGAAGACCGAACACAGCTAAAAATAAATAAATAAATGTATTTTTAAAATAAATAAATAAAATTCTTATGGAAGAATGAAAAGAATTATAAGGATGGACTCACCCAACGACATATTGGAATTACTATAAAGCTTTGGTACTAGCTCAGGGGTTGACAAAGACTAATGGACTGAATGTTTGTGTACCCCCAAAATTCATATGCTGAAATCCTAATCCCCAGTGTGGCTATACTTGCCTATGGGGCCTCCAGAGTGGTAATTAAGATTAAATGAGATCCTAAGGGTCTGATAGGATTAACGTCCCTATAAAAAAAGACAACAGAGACCTCCCTCCCCCTTCCTCTCCCCTATCCCTCCCCCTACCTCCTCTCCATGGAAAGGCCATATGAGAAAATGGTGAGAAGGCACCCAGGCAAACCAGGAAGAGAGTCCTCGCCAGAAACTGAATTTGCTGGCGCCTTGATCATGGACTTCTGGCTTCCAGAACTGTGGGAAAATAAATGTCTTGTTTAAGCCACGCAGTCTGTGGCATTTTGTTATAGCAGCCTGAGCAGACTAATACAGGAATAAAAAAGAGAACCCAGAAATAGACCTACATACATATGGCAACTTGGCATATGACAGAGGTGGCATAACACAGCTGAATGGAGTATTTAATAAATGTTCTTGGGACCATGAGAAAGAGAGAGAAAGAGAAACTATGCATACCATTAAAATTAAAACTTTACAACAGAAGACATCATAAACAAAATTTTTAAAACAAGCCAATAGAAAAATGGGGTAAGGGATATGAATAGACAGGAAACCCAACTGCCTAAAACGTTTTTAAAAATGCTTCATTAGTAACCAGCGATCAGAAAATTAAAACAACAATGAGGTACCATTTCGATTCACCAGATGGGCAGAAATAAATGAGCATGGTAATCCTGGGCTTTGGCAAGGACATGGGAAACAGGAGTCCCTATACCTTTGCGGGCATGAGTGGACACTGGCACAAGCCCTTTAGAGAGAAACTTGGCAATACCTCAACAAGGAAAAGATGTGCATGGGAGGCACAGACAAGAGTGTTCACTGCAGGCACAGTTGGCAATAATAATTTCCTAAAAGGGAGAAACACCCTAATGTCTCCAGTTTGGTTTGTTCATACATCAGCTAAAATCAAAGAATTCAATCTCATTAATCTCAATCTCATATATTTCTCAAAATGGGTAAATCTCAAAAAAAGGTCTTTTTAAGTTTAAAAAGTTTAAAAAGCACGTGCTATAAGATATATCTTTTTATTTAAATTTTTGAAACACAAAATAGTATATATTGTTTATGAATATATAATATGGAGGAAAATACTACTGTGTACTTGGGAAGACTACCCATAGACTTGGAACACATGCAGAAGGCAGGGAAAGGGATGGAATGGTAAGACTGTAGCTCATTCCACAAAGTTTTTTTGTTTATGGTTTGTTTTTGTTTTGAGAGCCCTGAGGCAAATATTGCAAGACATTAACATCTGTTTAATCTCAGTGGGTCACGGCTGGTGGAGGTGGGATTGGGGATGGGATGTTCTATTATTTTCTGTATGAAGTGTGTTAAAATCCAAAATGAGGAGGAAAAGAAAAGGCCTGAGACAAAGTGGCCAGGGAAGTACAACCCCCAGAAAATGGCATCAGAGAAATCAAGGGGAAAGATGGGTGTCACCCAGCACTGCAGAGTCAGCTGCTGCCCATGGGATTAAGAGGATGCGCAAGCTCTGGGCCAGCATCACCCCAGGAGTGATGGGGGAGGAAGCCGGCTTGCTGTGGCCATGGTTTGGCCAACTTTGAGTTAAGTTTGGCTGTGCCAGGGAGTGACAGTGGGTGGTATTTGAGGGGAAGGCAGCATGGGAGGCAGCCCTTTTGCCCAGTCTGGGAACATCTGGACCTTGTCAGTATAGGGTAAAGGAAACTAATATGGAGCTAGGGCAGGACTGTGGCCGCAAGGGACGGGAAGGAGAGTGGATGATGGAGGAAGTGACATGGCCTTGCAAAGGCGGGGTGGGGGGGAGGGGGGGTCGGTGTCTAAGAAGTAAGGTGGGGGAAGGGATGAGTAGGGGGTGAAGAGGCAGCTGCCAGGCTCCCAGTGAAGGACCAGAGTCCAACAGAACCTCCTGCCAGCAACACAGCCCACCCTGGATTCGGAAAGAGGAGCTGGCCTTCAGAGTAGAAAGATGTTGTGAGGTGGTACCCAAGCGGGACATCAATTAGTTGGAGAGTCATGCATTTATTTAAGTGGGGGGAAAACATAGCCACCAAATGTGTGATTTCACAGACGGGATGGTAGCCGAGGCAGCCCGTAAAGGCAGTTAAGCATCCTGGATTTTGTGTCTCAACTCAAAGAGTCCAGCTGGTAGGCCACAGATATGTCCACCTAGCCCAGTAAATATTCATCTTCCTATATATATTTTTTAAATCAGGCAGAAGTTTGAAAACCATTTCCTTTGGAGGAAGCTAGGCCAGGTCTGGTGTTGACGGGGCCTCATCTCTAAGGCCGACTCATCTCTCCCATGCTTTCAGGACCTTCTCAATGACCTGTTCTCCAGTACTTTCCTCGTGGGGGCCGCCATCTTTGCCGTGAAAATTCAGCAAACCATGCCAATGCGCTACATTTATGGTGTGGTGAGTCTTTCATGTTGGGCTATTTACTTGTTCAGAAATCACCTCATTTGGAGAATGGTTATTTCCCCCTAAGGAAAAGGGTCTCTTTTCACAAAATCTTAGGATCCAAGCAAAGTTTAAAGGTAAATTGGGTCAACGTTTCTGGGGGAGAAGCCATTGAAAGGAAGATGATGTCCAGGAGCCCACCCAGCTAAGAGCTTCCCCCCAGAAGCTTGCCTGCCGGCCCCAGAGTGAAGGGCCCCACCCAGGCGGGGTCCAAAGAGGGAAAGAAAATGTGGTGAGGTGACTGGCTACAGGGATGGGGATCAGAATCGGGGAGCTGAGGCCAGGGAGGGGCAAACCCAAAGTCTCTCTGGGGTCTGGCAGTTTGAGGGGTCAAGGGGAGGGGTTAAACAGCACCTACGGACAATCACAAGCCACAAGCCGGGAAGGAACTGTGACCGCTTTGGAAGGAAAAGCACAAGTAACGAGGATTCTTTTGTTTCCCAGATCCTTATCGGTGTGGCTGCACTTTTTGCTTTAATAGATGCTTGTCTTCAAAAGAAACACTTCAAAGTCAAGAAGGTCAAAATGCATGTGCCGATTCCTTTGGGAAAGGATAAAGAGGGCAAAAAGCCAAAGGAAGGAGAAAAACCAGGGGAAGCAGGCGAGGGGAGGGCAGCGGTACCGCCGCAACCACCGTCACCTGCCAAGGGGTCACCTGCCAAGGGCGGCAAGAAGTGAGGCCGAGGCGCCTGGGGTTGGAAGTGGCCGTGTATCTTACCGCAAAACATGTTTCCACTGTCTAACTTGTCTTTTCTCTAGAATGGTCTTCTTTTCCATTTCAACGACTCTACCTTTGCTTGGAAAAGAAATTTCTCCTTGAATGAATTTTAAAAGCTTAAAGTTGACGTAAACGTTATTTTGTTCATTCAACAAGAGTAGCCAAAGGTTTTGGCGCAGAGGGCGAGGCTGGAGCGGGGCCTCTGGAGGTGTTCGCGGGGCATGGAGGGTTTGGGGGAACAGAAGCGTGGGTGATACCAGCTGTCAACACCGACCAGGCAAAGGGGCCAAAGGAAAACGAGAGACTGGAAAAGAAAAGGCTGCATTTTGTTCACATTGACGTTTTCATGTTACATTTCTATACATTTCAAGAACAGGGGAAAACAGACATATCACTGTCCAGGGTCTCTGCACAGACAGGAAATAGAAAGCAAGAAGCATTGGCACAAAACAGTTAGAAACCTCTGGAGGTCGTGTTGCTCTCCTGGTGTCAAAATGTCAGGAAATCCAGACCAAGCAAAAAATAAGATTTTCAAGGTCAACATAAAAAGAACCTGATTTCTTAGTACTTGAAAACATAACTAAAGCACAAGTGCCTGGAAGGAGATGAAGATGGCAGAGGAGGGAGGACGCTGAGCTCACCTCCCCCTAGGAATACATCAAACCTACATCTACTGGTGGAGCAATTCTCACTGAAAACAAGTTGGACACTGGCAAAAGACTCTTACACAACCAAAGCTGTAAAGATAGATCCATACAGAGTTGGGTAGAAGGGAAGAGAAGCGAACAGGTTGGGACCTATACCCCTGGGAGGGGACACAGAAGAGGAGGGGGATTACACAGGCTCAGAGATCCTCCCTGGGGAGTGAGCAGTTCAAACAACATATGGGAACACCCCACCCCTGGACTCTGACACCAGGAGTCTCCTTAGCTGGTTTGAAAACTACTGAGACTAACAGGAAGGGTGTAAGAAACCTAGACTCGGCTCGTGAAGAGCATACATCTGCTTCCTTACTCCCGAGAGCAAGACAGAGGAAGCAGATTGAAATTGCCCAGAGCTCTAGCCAGTTTCCCACAACTGCCCCTGCGTGTGCCCCAGTCCACGACGAGCGCCTGCTCCAGCCTCTCTTGCTTCAGCACTCCTCCCCTCTGGGGTGAAGGTGTCAATACTGGGATGGAGGAGAGTGTGCACTTAGAGGGAACCTGAACTTCAGGGCTTCTGCTCTAGTACCTTGGGACCCTCCCCGACCCTGTATAGGGCGGTGTCAGCCACTGAGCAGAGAAGCAGTGGCTCACACCAGGCTCTGGCTCTAGCTCCTTCATCTCCTGCTCCACCTCCAACCTCCCAGCCCCATCTCCAGCTGTGTGTGACAGCTGCCAGCACACCCTGGGGAAAGACGTGACCCATGCTCATTTCAAATCCCGCTTTCCCACCAAAGCCACTGGGCACACGTAGTCTGCATAGGGAGGCTCCCACACAAGGACACCCCTTCAAGACCAGAATAGGTAACTGTTTCACCTAATTTCATAGAGAGAAAATTAAGCAAAATGAGAGACAGAGGAATTTGTTTCAAATGAAAGAATAAGAAAAAAAAAGCCTGCTGTGTAGCACAGGAAACTACTCAATACTCCATAATGGCCTATATGGGAAAAGAATCTAAAAAGAAAAAAAAGTGTACATACGTATATGTATAACTGATTCACTTTGCTGTACACCTGAAACTAACACAACACTGTAAATCAACTGTACTCCAAATAAATTTTTAAACTGAAAAAAACAACTAATGATACAGGGATAATTTACCAGTTAAAGAGTTCAAAGCATTTGTAACGAGAATGCTAACTGAATCAGGGAAAAGAACAGATGAACACAGAATTTTAACAAGAAACTAGAAAATATAAAAAAGAACCAGTCAGGGACTTCCCTGGTGGTCCAGTGGGAAAGAATCCGCCTTCCAATGCAGGGGACATGGGTTTGATCCCTGGTCGGGTAACTAAGATCCCACATGCCACGGGGCAACTAAGCCCGTGCACCACAACTACTGAGCTCGCACACCTCAATGAGAGAGCCAGCGTGCTGCAGACTACAGAGCCCACGTGCCCTGGAGCCCACGCACCACAACTGGAGAGAGAAAACCCGTGCACCACAACTAGAGAGAAGCCTGAGCGCTGCAACAGAGACGGCGCACCACAACAAAAGATCCCTCATGCCTCAGTGAAGATCTCGCATGCCGCAACTAAGACCCAACACAGCCAAAAAAACAAATAAATAAATAAGTATATGTATAAAAAGAAGAACCAGTCAGAGCTGAAGAATAAAATAACTGAAATGAAAAATACACTAGAAGGAATTAACAGCAGACTGGGTGATACAGAAGAACACATAAGAGATCTGGAAGGTAGAAAAATGGAAATCAGTCAGAACAGCAAAAAGAAAATGTTTTAAAGATGAGAATAGTTTAAGGGAACTCTGGGACAAGATCAAGCATACTAAGATTCACAGGAGGAAAAGAGAGAGGGAAAAGAGTAAAAAAAAAAAATTTTGATGAAATTATGGCTGAAAACTTCCCAAACCTGAAGAAAAAGATATCCAGCACAGGAATCACAGAGAGTTCCAAACAAGATGATCCCAAAGAGACCCACACCAAGATATATCACAATTAAAATGTCAAAAGTTAAAGAGAAAATTCTAAAGGCAGCAAGAGAAAAACAAAGAATCATACACGAGGGAACCCCCCATAAGGCTATCAGCTGATTTTTCTGTAGAAACTTTGCAGGCCAGAAAGGAAGTGGTATAATATACTGAAAGAGCTGAAAGGGAAAAACCTGCAATCTAGGATACTCTATCCAGCAAGATTATCATTCAGAACTGAAATTAGAACATTTTCTCACACCACATACAAAAATAAACTCAAAATAGATTAAAGACCTAAATGTAAGACTGGAAACCATAAAACTAGAAGAAAACATATGCAGAACACTATGACATAAATCATAGCAACATTTTTTTTTTTGGATCTGTCTCCTAAGGCAAAGGAAACGAAAGCAAAAACAAATAAGAATTAAACTTAAAAGCTTTTGCACAGCAGAGAAAACCATCAACAAAATGAAAGGACAACCTACTGAATGGGAGAAAATATTTGCAAATGATATGACCGATAAGGGGTTAATATCTGAAATATATAAACAGCTCATACAACTCATATCAAAAAAAACCTGATTGGGGCTTCCCTGGTGGCACAGTGGTTGAGAGTCCGCTTGCCGATGTAGGGGACATGGGTTCGTGTCCCGGTCCGGGAAGATCCCACATGCCGCGGAGCGGCTGGGCCCGTGAGCCGTGGCCGCTGAGCCTGAGCGTCTGGAGCCTGTGCTCCGCAACGGGAGAGGCCACGGCAGTGAGAGGCCCGCATACCGCAAAAAAAAAAAAAAAAAACCTGATTAAAAACTGGGCAAAAGACCTAAAATAGACATTTATGTACACACACACACATACATACATACATACACACACACACACACACATATACATACATACATACAATGGAATATTACTTAGCCATAAAAAAGAATGAAATTTTGCCATTTGCAACAACATGTTAGACCTGGAGGATATTGTGCTTAGTAAAATAAGTCAGACAGAGAAAGACAAACACTGTATGTTATCACTTATCTGTGGAATCTAAAAAATAGAACAAATGAATGAATATAACAAGACAGAAACAGACTCACAATACAGAAAACAAACTAGTGGTTACCAGTGGGGTGTGGGAAGTGGCAAGGGGCAAGATAGAGGTAGGGGATTTAAGTTTATAAAATAAATAAGCTACAAGCATATATTTTATAGCACAGGGAATATAGCCAATATTTTATAATAATTTTAAATGGAGTATAATCTATAAAAATATTGTCACTATATCGTACACCTGAAATGAATATAATATTGTAAGTCAACTATACTTCAAGAAAAAAAATGAACAAGGAAAAATATTGTGAAAGAAATGGAAACAGTAGTTGCCTCAGGAGGTGGAGAATGGGCAGGAAGGAGCTTATGGGAGTATGAGAAAGTTTTATATCTTAGTTGGGGGAACTGGTTACAAAGGTGTATACATTTGTCAAAACATCCAGCTGTATCCTTGAGATCTGTGTGTTTCATCATAGGTAAATTTTATCAAAAAGCATAAGCTAAATATGACTGTGCTCAGAATCCAGTGGAAAAGGGTGGACCTTGCTAAACTCCTTTGTGTAGCCACTCCTCTCAATCCCTGGGGGTGGCTCTCTGAAGCAGGAAGTTTCTCCACACCCAGTCAGAGAAGTCGTGATGTGCTGGTAGCCACTTGTCCTGCTGAGAAGGGGACTCCCGGTCAGGGACATGGTCACCAGAGACTGCAGGAAGATGCCCCTTCAGAGCAAAACTACACCAGGTGAGTATCTGCCAGGAACAGCCTGCAAGTGGACATATCACCTATGGATCTAGTAGAAATGCAGATTCTGAAAAATCCTAACTAGTACATTCAGAATAAAGATGGATGCTGTGTCCTTAAAACAAGAAAGACTGCAAAAAAGGTCAATAAGCCAACAATAGTTTTTTGGGGGGAGTGGTGGGGGGAACATGACAAAGATTTAAAAATTTAACAGAAAGTTTGAAGACAGTGGAAAATCAGTGCTCTGGAAGATAGTCCAGGAAAGCTCCCAGAAAGTAAAGCAAAAGCAAGGAGATTATTTTAGAAGAACTTAAGAGAGACAGGGAGGATAAATCCAAGAGGTTCAACAACCATCTCAAAGGGATCCCATAATGCGAGAAACAGAAAAAAAGGGAGGGAAGAAAATAACCAAAGAAACAACTGGAAAACATTCAGCTATAGAAAAGCTAAAGTGTTCTGATGTAAAGGGGACACCTAGTGGTGAGCAAGTTTACTGGAAAAGGATCCTCACGTCCACATTTCTTAGTGAAATACGGGAACTCTAAAGATAAAGAGAAAATCCTAGAAGTTTTCAGAGAGAGAGAAACAGCAAAAAGATGTTACTGGCAAGAGAAAAATACCAAACATCAAAGGCCACCCTGGATATTAGAAAACAGTGAAGCAGTAGCTTCAAAGTTTGGAGGGAACTAGCAATTAAGTGGAAAAGCAAATAAAAGACTTCCCCGCCCCTGCAACCAGTAACGACTCCAAGATTACCACTGACAAATACTTGCTAAAAAAATAAATAAAAATGAAAAATGTAATACAACCAAAAAGGTGGGTTGTTTTGGGTTTTTTTGTTTTAATTGTAAGGGGAACTCCCTTTGTCAAATCCTTTATTTGGCTATAAAAAAGCAAAAGAAGGGCTTCCCTGGTGGCGCAGTGGGTGAGAGTCCGCCTGCCGATGCAGGGGACACGTGTTCGTGCCCCGGTCCTGGAAGATCCCACATGCCGCGGAGCGGCTGGGCCCGTGAGCCATGGCCGCTGAGCCTGCGCGTCCAGAGCCTGTGCTCCGCAACGGGAGAGGCCACAGCAGTGAGAGGCCCGCGTACTGAAAAAAAAAAAAAAAAAAAAACCAAAAAAAAAGCAAAAGAAGAAAATGAAAAAAGAACTGCACCTCAGTTCAACTTGACATTTATGGTAAAATATCAGACGTATCAACTTGAAATTTATGGTAAAATACACATAAAATATACCATTAGTGACATCTAGTACATTCACAAAGTTCTGCAACCGTCACCACCCATCCAGTTCCAGAACATTTTCATTACTCCAAAAAGAAGCCCTGTACCCACTAAGGAATCACTTCCCATTCCTTCCTCTCCCCAGCCCCTGGCAACCGGTAACTTCCTTTCTGTGTCTATGGATTTGATTACTTTGGGTATTTCACATAAATGGAGTCATACAATATGTGAACTTTTGTGTCTGGCTTCTTTCACTTAGCATGTTTTCAACTTTTGTCAACATATAGTGTGTATCAGTACTTTGTTACTTTTTTAAAAGGGATAATTACACATCTTATTGAGGTAAAATTTACATAATATAAAATTAACCATTCTAAAGTGAACAATTCAGTGGCATTTGTTACATTCACATACTTGATGTATGAAGAACCAGACAATGTCTCATGAAGGAAAAGACAGACAACAGAAAGTAATCCCAAGAATATCACAAATGTTAGGATGATTAAGCAGATTTGAAAGAGAACATTATAACCATGCTCTAAGAATACATGAAATAAATGGAAAGATAGAAAGTCTCAGAGGAGAAATAGAAGATAATTTTTTAAAAAAGAATCAAGTGGGAATTTTAAAACTGCTAACAATAACCAAAATACAAAACTCATTGGATGGGCTTAATGGCAGAATGGAGATGACAAAAGAAAGAGTTAGTGAACTTGAAAGATCAATAGAAATTATCCAATCTCAACAAAAGGGAGTAAAAAGATCAAAACAAAATGAACAGCGTCTTGGGGACTTTAGAGATAATTCCAAAAGGTCTAACATTTGTATAAATAGATACTTAGAGGAGAAAGAGTGTGGGAAAAAAATTGAAAAAATGATGGCTGACAACTTCCCCAAACTGGCAAAAGACATAAATTTATAGTTTCAAGTTCAGTAAATTCCAAATAGAATAAATTCAAAAAATCCATGCCCAGATACATCATAATCAAATTTCTAAAAACTAAAAATGAAGAAAAAACTCTTGAAAGCAGCCAGAGGAAAATGATGCATTACTTATAGAGAAACAGCAATTTGAATAATTGAGGATTTCTTATCACAGACCGTGGAACACAGAAGGAAGTGGCACATTTTTCAAGTGCTGAAAGAAATTAACTGTCAATCCTGAATTCTATATCCAGTGAGATTACCTTTCATCAAGGAAGGCAAAATAAAGACATTCTTGAAAAGAGTAAAACTAAGAGAAAGCATTTCCAGCAGATCTACTCTGAAAGAACTGCCAAAGGAAGTTCTTCAGACAGAAGGGAAATGATACCAGAGGAAAATATGGAATTTCAAAGATTAAGGATGAGCAACAGAAATAGTAAATATCTGCGTAAACAGAATATCCTTCTCCTTGAGTTCTTTAAAATGATTTTTGAAAGCAAAAATCATAACATTATCTGATGGGATTTCCAATGTATGTAGATGTAATATATAGATGTAATACGTATGACAACTATAGCATAAAGGAGGACAAAAGAACAAATATGGTGGTCAGGTTTCTATACTGTATTTGAAGTGGTAAAAAGTTAATTCTATGTAGACTGAAAAGTTAAACATGTATTTGCAGTCCCTATAGAAAACACTAAAAAACCTGGACAAGGAGATAGAGTAAAAAACCTCAGTAGGTAAGTTATAATGGAATACTAAAAAATATTCAAATAATCCAAAATGAGGCAGAAGACAAGAAATGAGAACAAAAAGAAGGAACAAACGGACAAAAAATGGTAGATCTAAATCCAAATATACAAATAATTACATTAAATATAAATGGTCTAAATACACCAGTCAAAATAAACTGCCAGATAGATAAAAAAAAATTTTTTAAAGACCCAACTATATGCCATCTGCAGGAAACCCACTTTAAATATAGTGCTATAGTTAGATTAAAAATAAAATGTTGGGAAAAGATATTCCATGCAAACACCAATCAAAAGAAAACTGGAATGGCAATATTAATATCGGACAAAGTATAAAGCAAAGAAAATCACTAGGGATAAAAGGGACACTACATAACAATAAAAGGGTCAATTTGCTTTATGAAGAAGATATAACAATACTAAATGTTCCTAACAACAGAGCCTCAAAATGTATAAAGGAAAAATGGATTGAACTGAAAAGAAAAATGGACAAATCCACAGTTATTGTTGAAGATGTCAACTCTTCTCTCAATAATTGATAGAACAGGTATGGAGAAAATCATCAAGGATATAGAAGAACTAAACCACCACCAATCAATTGGATCTAATTGACATTTACAGAACATTTCACTCAACAAATACACTTTCTTTTCAAGCATACATAGAGAATTCACCAAGATGGACTATATCCTGAATCACAAAACAAATCTCAATACATTTAAAAGAACTGAAGTTATACAAAGTATGTTCTCTGACCATAACAGAATTAAACTGGAAATTAATAACATAAAGATAAGTAGGAAACCTCCAAATGTTTAGAAATTAAACAACACACTGCCAAATAATCTGTGGGTCAAAGATAAAGCCTCAAGAGAAATTAGAAAATATTTTGAAGTAAGCAAAAATGAAAACACAACATATTAAAATTTGTGAGATGAAACTAAAGTAGTACTTAGAGATTTATTGCATCAAATACTTATATGAGAAATGTATAAACAAGAATGCCAGGAACTTCCCTGGTGGTCCAGTGGCTAAGACTCCATGCTCCCAATGCAGGGGGCCCCGGTTCGATTCCTGGTCAGGGAGCTAGATCCCACATGCCACAACTAAGAGTTTGCATGCCACAACTAAAGAGCCCACGTGCCACAGCTAAGACCTGGTGCAGCCAAACAAATAAATATTTAAAAAAAAAAACAAGAATGCCAGATAAATGCTACCAAAAAGAAAGTAGGGGTGGTGAACTTAATATTAAATGAAACAGAATTCAAAGTTAAAGGCATTCACTAGGAAAAAGAAAGATGTTTTATTAAGATAATATCTAATTAAAATGACTATATGCTAGGCACTGTTCTAAGATACATTAACACATTTCATCCCTACAGTAGTCATATGACTTAGGTAATATTATTCTCCTCATCTTGCAGATGGAGAAACTGAGAACAGAGAAGTTAAGAAAGTGGTAGAACCAGTGCTTATGCTCTCAATTGCTATACTCCACTGAACAAAATTATGTTAACATTTGTTCATCTAACATCATATCTTAAAAAAAAAAGCTCAAAAACTATTAGAAATGCAAGGACAGAGTAATAAACCTAAAACCTTAGTGAGGGCTTCCTTGGTGGTGCAGTGGTTAAGAATCTGCCTGCCGATACAGGGGACATGGGTTTGAGCCCTGGTCTGAGAAGATCCCATGAGAAGATACATGCCATGGAGGAACTAAGCCCAGGCGCCACAACTACTGAAGCCCGCACACCTAGAGCCCGTGCTCCGCAACAAGAGAAGCCACTGCAATGAGAAGCCCGCGCACCACAACAAAGAGTAACGCCCACTCGCCACAACCACAGAAAGCCTGTGAGCAGCAATGAAGACCCAACACAGCCAAAAATAAATAAATAAAACCTTAGTGAGTAGCTTTAATATACCTGTTTTAATAAGTCAAATATATCAAGTAAAAAAGGGTAAGTATACAGAGGGTTAAAATTACATACTTAATAAGATATATAATGGATACATAGATAAATTTTGTACCCAACAAATAAGAGAAAACATTCAGTCTTTTTAAACACACATGGAACATTTACAAAAATTGACTCTCTGTTTATTAGGACACAAATCTTAACAAATTCCAGAAAGCAGAACATATAGAACTATTCTCTGAATAAAATACATAAATTAGAAACTAACCACAATGTACAGTCCAAAATTTATCTAATTAAAAATGTAGGGCTTCCCTGGTGGCACAGTGGTTGAGAGTCTGCCTGCCGATGCTGGGGACACGGGTTCGTGCCCCGGTCTGGGAGGATCCCACATACCGCGGAGCGGCTGAGCCTGCGCGTCCGGAGCCTGTGCTCCGCAACAGTGAGAGGCCCGCGTACCGCGAAAAAAAAAAAAAAAAAAAAAAATGTAAAAATACCTTTTTAAAATTATTCTTGGGGGACTTCCCTGGTGGCGCAGTGGATAACACTCTGCGCTCCCAATGCAGGGGGCCCAGGTTTGATCCCTGGTCAGGGAACTAGATCCCACATGCATGCCGCAACTAAGACTTTGCATGCCACAACTAAGAGTTTGCACACCACAACTAAGAGTTCGCATGCTGCAACTAAGGAGCTCACCTGCCGCAACTAAGACCAGATGCAACCAAATAAATAAATATTTTTAATAAAATAAAATAATTCTTGGATTAAAGAGGAACTTGAAACTGAAACAACCAGCTAATTAGAAATGGATACAAACTAGAGCAATATTTTGGGGATGTGTATGAAGTGATCCCCAGAGAAAAATTTATAGCTTTAAATGCATTCATTAGGAAACAATAAAGAATAACACAAAAAATAAAATGAAATAAAAACAAGAGGTCAATTCTATTTATGAAAATCAAGGCCAAAATCCCAAATAAAATACTAATAAAATGAATCCAGAGGTTTATCAAAAGATCAAAACACCATGACCAAGAAAGGCACATCCCACTACATCTAAGAATGGTGAGCATCATAGACCCTGCTACTGTCATTCACTACATTTACATTTTCAAGGAGAAAAACAGCAGGTTCTAAAAGGAAAATCTGTATGGCAAAAAAGCAAAGCAAAAGACAAATGACAAACCAGAAAAAAAATTCATAACTCACATTTCAAGATTAATTTCCTGAATATATGTATTCTTAGATATTAATTTTTAAAAATCAACAATAGAAAAAATATGTGAAGGACGTGAAAAGTCAGTTCTCAGAAAAGGAAATGCAAATGGCTCTTACACATGCAAAAAACCCAAGTTTGAGTCACTCATAACTAGAGAAATGCAAATTAAAAGTGTCCAGAGGGGGCTTCCCTCGTGGCTCAGTGGTTAAGAATCCACCTGCCGGGCTTCCCTGGTGGCGCAGTGGTTAAGGGTCCACCTGCCGATGAAGGGGACACGGGTTCGTGCCCCGGTCCGGGAAGATCCCACATGCCGCGGAGTGGCTGGGCCCGTGCACCACGGCCGCTGAGCCTGCGCGTCCAGAGCCTGTGCTCCGCAACGGGAGAGGCCACAACAGTGAGAGGCCCGCGTACCGCAAAAAAAAAAAAAAAAGCATCCGCCTGCCAACGCAGGGGACAGGGGTTCGAGCCCCGGTCCAGGAAGATCTCACATGCCATGGAGCAACTAAGCCCGTGTGCCACAACTACTGAGACTACGTTCCCGCGAGCCACAATTCTTGAAGCCCACGCGCCACTACTGAAGCCCGCGCATCTAGAGCCTGTGCTCTGCAACAAGAGAAGCCACCGCAATGAGAAGCCCGCGCACTGCAACAAAAAGCAGCCCCCCGCTCACCGCAGCTAGAGAAAACCCATGTGCACCAACGAAGACCCAACTCAGCCATAAATAAATTAACAAATTAATTAATTTAAAAAAAAAAACTGCCCCAAGGGACTTTCCTGCTGGTCCAGTGGTTGACTCCACGCTCCCAATGCAGGGGGCCCGGGTTCCATCCCAGTTCAGGGAACTAGAGAACTAGATCCTGCATGCCGCACCTAAAATAGCCCGCATGCTGCAATGAAGATCCCATGTGCTGCAACTAAGACCCAGAGCAGCCTAATTAATTAATTAATTAAAAAAACAACTGTCCGGAGAGATCTTGGTTGCTAAACACCATTCTCCAGTAAAAAGCACTGGAGCTTCTTGGAAGAACAGCTTATCCTAGGGCTGGGATGGGGAGAATATAATATGAACCTGAAGCCTCTTACAGCGTCAGAAAATAAGGAAATGTATGGGAACTCCCTGGCAGTCCAGTGGTTAGGACTTCACGCTTCCACTGCGGAGGGCAAGGGTTCGATCCCTCATCGGGGAACTAAGATCCGCATGCCGCATGGCAAAAAAAAAAAAAAAAAAAAAACGGAAAAAAGACAAAAAGACGGGGCATGTTAGGTACAGGGGCACCCACCTGAAGGAGGTCCTAATGGCCAAAGATGGAACTACTTAACCAACAAAATTAAGCACAATAGTACATAATTATAACCCAAAGAATAAGATAAATAAGCAAGTGGAGGAGAACAGAAAATATTCCTTACACAAAGAATGTAAAAGGAAAAGGGCCACCCCGCTTCATTCCACAGCAGACATTTCTTGGTGCCATCCTGTGTGATGGGTTCTGGGACGGGGCGGGCCATGATGACGGGCCCCTAGGGAGCGCAGAGCCTGCCGGGGAATGCACAGTCGTCACGGATATCCAGTCACCTCATACAAGGGTACCCACCCGGATCGGCTTGCCCTCTCCTAGGCCCTCTCAGCCACTCTGGTCAGTCACTATATTTTCTTTTTTCTCAGAACCCTTTCAGTAGAAGAGATATAAATTACATGAAATACTATGCACCCATTTTAAGTGCACAGTTTGATGTGTTTTGACAAATGTACGTCCCTGTAAAACCATCACCCCAGTCAAAATAAAGAACATTTCCAGGACCCCAGAAAGCTTCCTCCTGCCCCCAGGTAACCACTGATCTGACTTCTGTCACCACAGCTTAGTTTCGCCTGTACTAGAATTTCACAAAAGTGGACTCATACAGTATCATCCTTTTGAGTCTGACTTTCTTCATTCAACATAATATCTGCCAAATGCATCTATGTTGCTACGTTTGTCAAAGATTTATTTCTTTTTATTGCTGAGAAGTACTCCACTGTATAATTGTCCCACAGTTAGTTTATCCCTTTACCTGTTGATGGACTGTGGGTGGTTTCCAGGGGGAGCTATTAAAAATAGGGCTGCTATAAACATCTGCCTACAAGCCTTTGTAAAGACATGTGCTTTCATTTCTCTTGGGTAAATACCTAGGAGTAAAATGGCTGGGTCATATGGTAGGTCTCTGTTTAACTTTTTAAGAAACTGCCATTAAGACAGGAATAAAGACAAAGACCTACCAGAGAACGGACTTAAGGATATGGGGAAGGGGAAGGGGAAGCTGTGACAAAGCAAGAGAGCGGCATGGACATATAGACACTACCAAACGTAAAACAGATAGCTAGTGGGAAGCAGCCGCATAGCACAGGGAGATCAGCCTGGTGCTTTGTGACCACCTAGAGGGGTGGGATAGGGAGGGGGGAGACGCAAGAGGGAAGAGATATGGGAACATATGTATATGTATAACTGATTCACTTTGTTATAAGGCAGAAACTAACACACCATTGTAAAGCAACTATACTCCAATAAAGATGTAAAAAAAAAAAAAAAAGAAAAGAAACTGTCAAACTGTCTTCCCAAGGGGTGGTAACAATTTCCACCCCACCAGTGCTGTCTGAGAGTTCTGGTAGCTCCACGTCCTCACGAGCACTTACACAGCAGCGTCCCCTTTTACGAAGCCACTCTGATAGGTGTAGAGTACCATATGATTTCATGGTGGCTTTAATTCACATTCTTAGATGTCTAATGATATTGAACATCTTTCCACATGCTTCTTGGATGTTCATATATCTTTGTTGAATCGTCTGTTCAGATCTCTGGCCCATTCTTTAAATTGGCTTGTTTTCTTCTTATTATTGAGTTACAGTTTTGAGGCATGTTTTACTTAACACAGATCAGAACCAGGTCATCCTCTGTTCTAATCTTCACCGGGCCTCCTCCCAGGGAATTTGGAGTAAAATCCAAACACCAAGGCCTGGTCCTCCACAATGTGGCTCCACCCCCTCGTCTGATTTGTCTTCTCCCCCAGCCCTTAGCTCAGTCCTTTCATCCACACAGGCTGCCTGGCTGCACTCTGAACCAGCCAGACATCTATTACCAGGAATCATCTTATTCAGGATTCTCTGGACATGCTTAGTGTTTAACCCACCCAGCCTCCCCGCAAACAAAGCTGGGGTTTCCCCGCATCCTGGGCTTCTAGCACTGCTGTAGAATGAATAAATAAATGAGTGAATGAATGTCTCTTACCTAGCTGGAAAGGTTGGGGAAGTCTCCTCTGAGAAAGTGACAATGCAGTATGATCACAGAAGAAAAGGAGGAGTTAATCAGATAACACGGTGGTAGAAGGATCAGCATGTACAAAGGCCCTGTGGCAAGAGGGAGCATGGAGGAGATAAGAAGCTCTATAGGTGGGAGAGACAGAGGAAAGCGTAGCAAGGGGCTGTTTTTACTCTCTATACCCAGACCCTGAGCAAGATGGAAGCTCCCAAGGTTTTTCCAGGTGAGGAGAATGGAGGTGACTGTGACTGATGATTTAAGCATCCCTCTGGCTGCCAAGAGAGGAAGCAGAGAGGCCTCCTAAAGACGTCATCACAACAGTCCAGGAAGGAGACAGCAGTGGTCTGAGATCTAATGGAGAATGTGGTGATGAGATGTGGACAGAGATCTAAGAAAGCTTTAGGAGGCAAAGATGTGTGGGCCTTGGTGATAGATGGGGGGGTGGGGTGAGGTGAGGGTGGGGTCAGGGAGAACGAGGCCAATCCCCAGGTCTCTGGCTCTTGGGGGTGGAAGGGCAGATGGCAGTGCCCTTGGCAGAGGCTCAGGCATAGTGAGAATGTCATGGGCTGGGTATTGGTCACACTGAACTCCAGACGCCCTGGAGACATGTGTGTGTTGTATAAGGGCTGGGGCTCCGAGGTCTCTATCTGGGAGTCCTCCTGGGATGAAGATGGGGGTGGTGCCGAACCCAGGGCTGCGGCAGACAACAAAGAGGCCGCAGGAGGCTGGGCTGGCCAAAGATGGGAGGGGTGGTCAGGGGAGAAAGAGAGAGGGAGTGGGGCAGGGAGCTGACAGTGGGGTGAAAGCCGCAGGAAGACAACAGAGAGGTCTCGCTGTTTGAAGGCCTAGGTTCCTGGATCCCCGACGCGAGCTAGGGCAGGAAGCTAGACTGGAGACAGCGAATGCAGACAATCTTCTGGGCAAGGAGAGATGGGTGGGAGCTCCGACGGGGGGCGGCAATAAAAAGGTCTCCAGCCGCCAGGACAAGGGTGAGGGGAGAATGCGGCGGTGAGCCTGAGGAAGCCCCAAGCCAGCATCACTGCCAGTCGGACCAGCGAGGGCCTAAGCAGCCCCGACAGCCAAAGTCCGAGGGGGAGGAGGAGAGGGGAAGAGGAGGAAGGCGGGCGTAAGAGGCGAGAGAGGAGAGGAGCGGAGAGAGAGGAGAGGAGGGGGCAGGAGGGGGGAGGAGGGGAGAGGGAGGGAGGCGAAGAGAGGAGAAGAGGGGGCAGGAGGGGGGAGGAGGGGAGAGGGAGGGAGGAGAAGAGAGGAGGAGAGGGCAGGAGAGGCCAAGAAGGGAGGAGGGGCGGAGCGCGGGCGGGGCGGGGCGGGGCGGGATGAGCCCCCGCGCCCAACTGGTCTGGCTCGATCCTCCTTCCGCACAGTCAGGGTTTCCGTTTCCCTCCTGTACGCAGAGTAAGGCAGAGCGAGGCCGCGGCCGCCGCCGCCATGTGGCCCCCAGACCCGGAGCCCGACCCAGACCGCGAGCCCGCCGGCCGCTCCCAGCCCCACGCGGCCCTTCCCGGGCTCCGCGCCCTCCTGCCGGCGCGCGCCTTCCTCTGCTCGCTCAAAGGCCGCCTCCTGCTGGCGGAGACGGTGAGTGCGGGCCCCTGGCCCCCTCCCGGCGGCGCGGAGACCCCTGCGGCAGCTCCCGCCTGCACCTCCCGGGCGTAGGGCTCGGGGCGCCGCCTTCTGTACGCCCGGGTCCTGGCGCCCCGCCCGGCCGGTGCCCCTCGCAGCCCCGCGAAGTTGGGCTGAGATCGGCAAACTTCCGCGGTTTGGGACGGGCTCGCTGAAGCTCAGCCGCGGGTCGGAGGCGAGGCGGGAGCCGCAGGGAAGCTTGGAGAGGAGGCCCCCGACGCGGCGGCCGGGCCCCTGGGAGCTCGGCCCAGCGCTGTGTGACCTCCGGCGCCTCCGCCCTCTCTGGGCCCCTGGGACGGGCTGCGTCCCCGCATCTTCTGGCCTCCATCGGGGGCACCCCGCTCCGCATAGCCTCTCGCCACGCCCGGGCCGGGCCTGGGAGGAGTCGGCCGTTCGCGAACCCCAGGTCGTTTCTCTGCTCCCTGGCGCGCTTTCTTGGGCTCAGGGAGGACCAGCCGGGCCTCGAGCTGCAGGGCGGAAGCCAGAGTGGAGTCCAGCCAGCTGGGAGGGGGGACCCCCGGGATTGGGTGAGGCCCGGGCCACACAGTGGGGGGCGCGCAGGGAGCCCACCCCCACCCAGGCTGCTGAGGGGCGGCCCAGCGGGGTGACTTCATCCCCCTCCTCCCCTCCCTCGCTAGGATCCAGCCGTCCCGCCCCCGCTGAGCTCCTTCCTCCTTCCCGCACCCGCCCCCCACCCCAGGCCCGTCAAGAGGCCTTTGTCCTAGGGACACTCGGAAAACTCCTGCACTGTCAGCCTGTGGGGTTGGGGTTTGGTGCTGGGCCTCTGTGGAGGGAAGGGGAGGAAGAGGCCAAGCGGAGGGGAGGCGGGATAAGAGTGGAGCACTTGTTACTTAGATCTCCAGCAATTTGATAATCTGTCATTATTCCCACTTTGCAGACAAGAAAGCTGAGGCCCGAGCCTCTAGGGGATTTGACATGGGTCAGTTGAGGGCCAGGGGACAGCAGGGATCAGAGAGAGGAGGGTTCTGCCGCAGCCTCTCCTTTGTACCACCCAGAGCTGATGGCAGGAGGCCGTCCTACCACCTTCTCTGCCTCTGGGGTCAGCCCAGAGGTCACCAGCCTGGCACCTGCCGGACTCCCAGATGAGGCATCACAGTCCAGGACTCGCAGCTCACACTCCAGGGAGTTGCCTCCTGGTTGGCCACGCAGCCCCACTTTGGAGATTGATGGGAGCCACTTTTTTGGAGAAGCCTTGAATCCACCATCCCCTGAGGGGACCCCAACCACACCCCACTCAGGCCCACCTCATGGGTGGGGGGGATGCTGGCCAGAGCCTAGAGGAGGCCCTCGGCAAAGCTGGGCGCCAAGAATCTAGGTCTAGGAGGATGAAGTGCGGAGGAGGGACGGAGGAGGAGTGGGCACTGAAGACGCAAGGGGAGCCACTGGAGGTCACTCCTGCCCCCTCAGGTCACCTCTGGCTGCCCCCAGGCCCAAGCAAGTGGGGAGGCTGACATGGGCAGGAAGGGGGAGGAAGTTGCCACCAGGAATCAGGGACTGAGGAAACAGAATCGAGAGAGGGATCCCCAGAATCAGGCTTTGGGGGTAGGGGACAGGAAAAGGAGGGACAGAACAGCCTTTGGCAGAGGAAGTAGAGGATAGGGCCAGGCCAGAGTCCTGTGGCCTTGCCTTCCTGGGAGGCCCTAGCAGCCTCTCAGCCCATCTCTACGCCTTAGTTTCCCATCTGTTCAAGTTGGGCTCAGCTACCTCCATTGTCATGTTCAGACCAGATACGGGTGCTCTTCAGCTCATTTGTCTGAAGCTACCACAGGGCCTCCTGTAGGGCATCTGGGTGTCATCCCCACATAGCCCCCTGGCCCACTCTGAGCTACTCAGCCATGGACCTGCTCAAACCCAGCAAGAGTGACCAAAACCAGGACAGATAAAGGCCAGCAACCACAGGGCAGTGTTGCTTAAGAACTCCAGATGTGGAGTCAGCCAAGCCAGAGTGCAAATTCTGATGCCCTCTTCTTAGCTGTATGTCACTGAGCACACCACTTCATCTCCCTGAACCTCACTCTTCTCATCTGCAAAGTGGGCTGTGCACGGCACCTGGTGCCTGGGTGGTGGTGAGGAGCTGAGGAGGCCCCACAAGCCTCAGCAGGCACTGGTCCAGTGAACAGCCCCGTCATCCCCGTCTGCTCTTCAGAGCACACGGGTCTGCAGAACTAACCCGGGGCCTCGGCATCCTCACGCATCAGTTGCCACCCACAGTGTGTGGACAGGGCTGCAGAAAACACTTTAATTCTTAATCAGTTCCTCATTACAGTTCACCCCACCTTTCACAAAGGCTGAACAAATGACGCAGCAGGGCATGAAGTGTCAGTGTCACCACTCCCTCTCCTGGATGTTTTCGCCTTATTGTGAAATTTTGCAAATATACCAAGAAGAAACCCCATATACCCACCACCTGGATTATACTGTTTGCTTTATCACATATCTCTCTGTCCATCAAAACGTTTTATTTTTTGATGCATTCAAAGTAAATTGAGCAGACATCAGTACCTTTCAACTCTGAATGCTTCAGCATGTGTATCATTAACTAAAGCACCACATTTGTGTATTGTTTTTCAGGTAAATTTTTCATTCAAGCACAAATCTTGGGTGTAATTTTCTGAAACTGGCTACTGCTTAGTGGACTGCCTTTGAGACGGCTTGGGTTTGATTTTCCCGTCGGGCACCATCTGAGTTGGTGGATTCTGCCATAGAGCCTCTGGGGTGGGTGGGAGTGGCGCAGCCCCAGGAGGCAGCTTCCTGGGGGGCTGGACGCAGGAGAGGCTGGGGCTTCCTGACTGGGTCCCGGCAGGGAGCTGGCCTGAGGTCAGG
Organism: Phocoena sinus; assembly: GCF_008692025.1. NCBI lineage: Eukaryota > Metazoa > Chordata > Mammalia > Artiodactyla > Phocoenidae > Phocoena > Phocoena sinus. Next base: position 39,622,878 of record NC_045781.1, read on the forward strand.
ATGCAGAGCCATGCCCAGAGGCACTGGGGGCAGCACGGGGTGTGCGTCTGATGGAGTTCTAATCCTGCGTCTGCAGGACTGGGCAGGTCACTTCACGTGCTGGAGCCTCCTCTAGTCCTGCCTGCAGGGAGGGGCTGTGCACGGGCTCTGACTTCTCCCTCCGCCACCTCCCAGGGTCTCTCCTTCATCACCTTCGTCTGCTATGTGGCGTCCTCAGCATCCGCCTTCCTCACGGCGCCCCTGCTGGAGTTCCTGCTGGCCCTCTGCTTCCTCTTTGCTGATGCCATGCAGCTGAACGACAAGTGGCAGGGCTTGTGCTGGCCCATGATGGTGAGGGCTGGGGCCCCCGGGAGGAAGGGGTTGACCAGCTGTCACGGAGAGTTGTGCATTTCGGCCCTCACCCTTTCTTCAATGCACTGGAGGGGGCGTTTGCAGTTGGTCGAGCCTGGTGGGTAGGCCTGGCCTCGGGTGATCCAGGCCCCACCGCACGGCAGCCACATGACCCAGGGCAGGTTGCCCTGCCTCCAGGGCCTCCAGTGTCCCTCTGTGAGGCTACGAACCCCAGATAGCATCCTCCCGCCTCGCCATCAGGTGGCGCTGGTGTTCCCAACTGGGCCCATCGGCATGAGTCTTAGCCGCAGGAATTCTAGCCATTTCCACACGGGGCAGGGCAGGTTAACTGAGGACTTGCAGGGCTTACCCAGATCTCAGCCGCCTGACAACTTGTTTTATCACCTGGGAGGGCCCAGAACCCCATCCCGGACTTTGCTCTATGAAATGGGTAAGAGAGAAGGTACAGCAAAGGCTGCACTTGAACTCTGGTCTCCTGACTTCATACCCGGCATTCTTCCTGATGGGCTGCACCCGCTGTCCCCATTTTATGGACCGGTAGACAGAAACCATGATACATAAATGATCTGCCACAAGTATGTGGCAAAGCAAGGTCCGGGGCCAGATCTCCCTACTGGAGAGCCAGAGGGAGCAGTGACAAGATTTCCAACTTCTCCCTGCCCGCCAAACGGGGAAGTCTGCATCTGGGCCAAGCCACAGGGAGAGCTGCAGCCTGGTCCGTACCCCGTTGTCCACCTGGCAGAGGACGGCAGCCTACAGGGGGCCGCTGGGCAGGGGCGGGGTGGAGGTCGGGGGAGGACCAGGGAGAGCGGGAGTGCCGTGGACGCTGGACCTGGGGGCCGCGTGTGTCCAGGCTGCCAGGCCCATCCTCCTCTGACGGTGGGATTCCGGCCCTGTTCTTGGCACACAGTGCCCTTCTGAGCCCCCCTCTCCTGCCTCAGCTCCCAGCGGCCCCCTTCCCATGCTGTGCCCCACTTCAGGGAGCTCACGGCGCTGTGACCATGCCCCTCTCTCCCCAGGACTTCCTACGCTGTGTCACAGCGGCCCTCATCTACTTCGCCATCTCCATCACAGCTGTGGCCAAATACCCGGACGGAGCTTCCAAAGCAGCCGGAGTGAGTAGCCACTCTAGCCCTGGGAGGGGGCGATGCCCAGTGATGCCCCACTCAAGTTCACCCCACTCCTAAGTGGGTGCCCCTCTTAGCTCCTTGGGCATATTCTGCCTCTGCCTAGGTACCTTGGACTTTGACGTGGATCTCAGCGACTCCACTGTCCTCTTATTGGAGATTTACTCTGCCCAGAGTTCGAAAAGGCTGTTTGCCAAACCAAGTTAACAGCTCGTTTTCCTATCTGTCATTAACGGGAGGGGTCTGTGTCCGCCAATCTGAGCTACTTATCCAAGCAGATAAAAACAAAGCTATGAGGATGGGGCAGCGGCTGCTCCCCCCGCATTCCCAGGCTCCCAGCTCCTGATGACGCGTCCCATCCTCCCTGTCCCCTGTATCCCACAGGTGTTTGGCTTCTTTGCCACCATCGTGTTTGCAATTGACTTCTACCTGATCTTTAACGATGTGGCCAAATTCCTCAAACAAGGGGACTCCGCAGATGAGACCGCAGCTGACAAGGCAGAAGGTAGGTAGCCACCCTGTGGGTCCCACCAGGGAACCCAGCGCATCACCTGGAACGGTTGATGCAGGGGCCCTGCTCTCCCCTGGGGACACTCGGCTAGTTTGAGGCTGGAGTAAGAGCATTTCCTCTCTCCCCATGGGCAGGAAGTGTTTTCACAGCCTGGTTCTCCTATCCCTTCATGCGGCACTGATCATAAAGCCGGTCGGTCCCCTCTGGGGAGCACAGGATTCCCCAGGGCCTCAGCCTTTCCAGGAAGGGCAAGCTGAGGGCACGCTCGGCACCTCCTCCTCATGAAACCTTCCCTGACGAGCCCCCAGGGCGGCCAGTCACTCGCCTTCAACTCCCTGGACGCCATCCACTGGGCTGCAGCGTGGCCGCCCGTCCCACAGCAGCGCCCCTGCTCCCCAGTGTCGCCTGCCCCCAGCTTAAGGGCCAGCGAACCAAGCTCTCATGCTTATCCGCAGCACCCAGGCAAACACAGTCAAGCTCGGGCTTGTTTCACTTCTTAGATCCAAAGAAAGTGCCACAGACTTTTTGGTCCCTCAAGCCATCCTTCAGCTCAGAATGGCTGTTGTGCCATTACCTGATTTAAAAAACAAAAACAAAAAACCCCCCTGCAAGTTAGATGGCTGGTTTTTCCATCCGTGACAGCAGCCATACCAACATGACACATCCTCGGGGTGCATGTGCCCAGCTGGAGGCCCTACAGGGGTGCGTCCAAGCTCAAGCTGGTTTGGAGCTTGTGATCTCCCTCAGGCCTTCCTCAGTCACAGCCCAGGGCTCTCCTGCCCGGGGAGGCCACCAGACGAGGTGGAGGTCCCTGCCCAGGGGGCAGGAGTTACAGGGGTGGTGGAGGCTCCAGCACAGAAATGCTGGGAAGCCCAGGAGCTGACCTGGGACGGAGGGCCCAGGCCATTTACTTGCCCCTTCCTCTCCACACCCCCAGGCAGGCTTTAAATGGAGAGGCAGATGTCAGCTCCCTGCAACTGAGTAAATCGGATGTTTGGCTCAGCACCACACTCCCCCAGCCTGGTGTCCCATGATCCCTCGCGGCCCTTCTGTCAGCCTCTGTTGACCCAAACACCTACAGAGGCTGCCATGTGCTGGGCCCTAGGGATGTGCAGACGGGCAAGGCCAACTACCTGCCCTCAGGGAATTCAGCCCAGACAGGAATTAGATCCAGAGACAAAGTGGTGATGTACACACACGGCACAAACAGGGCACGAGGAGCCCAGAGTAGATGTCAACCGCAACAGCACAACGAGAGCTAACAGACGTAGGGATGAAGCAGCTGAGGGAGCACCCACCCTATGTGCCAGCTAGGAGGCTGTGGAGGTGACCCCATTGCTGGGTTTTGATGGATGTCTAGGAGTGCAGGCAGAAAAAATGGGACAGGTGGAGGGAAGACAACAGAGTATAAAGGGCAGGTGAGGTGTTTCTCTGGAACAGGTGGTCGTGTCCAGTGAGGATCAGCAGTGACATGTGGCTGGACAGAAAGACAAGGGGGGGCTTTTGAGGGGCCTGTAGGCCCCGCCTTGGAGTTGGCATCTCTCCACTGAGTGCCTGCTGTCCCCAGGCAAGTGACATCGAAACTCCTGGGGTAGGGGAGACTGAAACTATGAAATGGCTAAAAAGAAGCGTCCTGATTTTCCAGTATGTTTTAGTTTCTTAGGCAATAGCTAGCCCCATTTTCAACTGCGGGTTGGGGGGCAGATATACAACCCTGGCACCTCCAGGTAAGAACGGCCCAGGCAGATTTGGGAGGGCCTGGAGCCCCAGAGCAAGGGGCATCTGGGCTCCCCACCTCCATTCGACTGCACCCGGAGACTCCCAAGCACTCGATGGTCCTCGCGCCAAGCAGACGCCACCCACGGCACCATCAGCTGCAGGAGCGGCCTGAGCCCCGGGTCCCAGCTGACAGTGCCTCCCCGGAGATGGCTCCCAGGCACCGCTGGCCCCGAAACTCCTGCCAAGCATCCTCTTTGCTTTCCTTTCAGAAGAGAATTCCGACTCTGACTCCGACTGAAGACCCGACCTGCCCTGGCAGCCTGAGCCACGCAGGCCTCCGCTCCTGCACCTCCTGACCATGCTGGCCGGAGTGTGGCCAGGGGACCGTGCATGTTGGGAGGGAGGCTGTGACTTCTCGCACAGCAGCGGGAGTTGCTGACGGAGCAGGCCTCCTCACAGCCCCAGGGTGACGTTCCTGAGCCTGGCATACATGATGACACCCCTTGCTTAGCACTCTCCAGCCTCTCTTTTCTTAAGGGCATCGTTCCACCACTTCTCATTTCTGTCCCACAGACCTTAAGCCCTTGAACCTCTGCCAAAAATAAGCACAAGGGGACAAAGCAGATAGAGCCTTGTTATACCATTGCAGGAAGCACTTCGTGCTGTGGTGAGTGCGGGGGAAAGACAAGACAGAAACCGGCGGGGGGCCATCCCTGGGCCCCTGCTCACGGCAGGCATTTTGTCGAGAACGACGCTTCCAAGATTCTTTTGTTCAAGGAGGAACAGTTCCCTCTGCATTCTTTTTTTTTTTTTTTTTTTTTTTTTGCGTTACGCGGGCCTCTCACTGTTGTGGCCTCTCCCGTTGCGGAGCACAGGCTCCGGACACACAGGCTCAGCGGCCATGGCTCACGGGCCCAGCCCGCTCCGCAGCATGTGGGATCTTCCCGGACTGGGGCACGAACCTGCATCCCCTGCATCGGCAGGCGGACTCTTAACCACTGCGCCACCAGGGAAGTCCCCCTCTTCATTCTTGAAGCAGGGAGAAAAGTGGCCTTTGCTGTATGATCTAGGAGAGAGTGGGTCCCAGTGCCCATGAGTGATACTTTACACCCTTGGAGACCATATCTTCTTCAGACGACATGCCTATTCTGGGTCTAAGACTGTTTCAAGAAGAGCTCGAAGACTAGCTTACCAGGTCCAAGAGATCGAGGGCTCCAAACGACGAAGTGGCAGTGACAGCTCCCAGGGCAGCTGGGCAGGCCCAGCCAAACCCTGTCTTTCCTTGGGCCGTCAGCAGGCCAGAGGCTCTCGGGCCCTCAGGACAATGTGCTTCTGAACACCTGACCCTCACGAGGGGCGAGACATGCCTTCTGTGTTCACCTAAGGACCTTATTATGCTGTGCATGTATCTTCAATGGGATTTTGTAACTTTATAACTTTTTTTTTTTTTTTACACAAAAGCAGCTTCTTAAATGGCATTTCCTGTGACCCAAGAGGCCTTGTGAGTGAGCCAGAGCTCTGGACCCATGTTTTGGACATTTGTAATCTCTGTTCTTCTCTTGCATGTGAATCTCCTACCCTGAAAAAAGCCATAATGGATTAAATCAGACTGACTTCCTGCTTGGAGTGTGTGTGTTTGAAAAAAACCTTACACACCCGGAGCAGCGCTGCCGGGCGTCACGCGTCAGCACAGGGTGGTCCCATGCGCCGTGTGGATCCTGGCAGCTCCAGGTTACAGCAGTGATGCACGCGCACTTGTTCCCCGCCAGGCCCCCGCTAGGCGTCGGCACGTTTCCTCTACACCTCACACAATCCTCTTTCACAGTTCAGGAAACTGATGGAAGGTTCGGTGACTTGCCCAGGTCCTCACAAGAGGCCCAGGGTCTCACCCACGCATCAGGCTCACGTCCCGTGGTAAGTCAGCGCTTTGGCCCCGGCGATGGAAAAGGATCGAGGCATTCTGCCCCAACTTTCACACACAGTGTGTTCTGAAAACACGTATGAAAGTCGACTGTGCAGAAGCCAACGGGCCTGTGGGTGTGGCCCCACCTTGCCAGGCCCAGCCAGGACCAGCCAAGCCGCCTGTGGACAGCGACACTGCGGAGTCCTCACCCCCAACCGTGGCTGTATTCAACCCCCGCCCTACGGGCCTGTTTCAAGATCCAGGCCACAGCCTTTGAAGGGGCGGGAGGCAAGGCAGAGCGAAGAAAGAGATGACACTGTTTTTACATGTCCATTTATTAAACAAGAACTCCTTCATGACAATTTAATACAGTATTTATTAGCGATTAGTGTTGAGAAAATTATTTCCCTCTACATACAAAAATACAGATTTGAACACTATGAAAACAATCAGGACAAGTACCGTGAAAAATTGGTCCTTCAAAAGAAATAAAGAGGGAAAACTGAGGGCAGCACGAGGCTTTGTCTGCTGTCAGGGACAAACCAACAGGAGCAAAGGCTTTGGGGCCCCCAAACCACTCCAAATGAATAGAGTCAAACGTGGGAGCCTGTGGGAGCCGGGTGGTGCCCACCCCAGGGCATCCACACCAGCTTCAAAAGCCAGGATGGGAGCTCTGACCTACTAACAGCATAAACCAAAGTTTGCCAAACAGGCGTCACCTCAGGTCGCCCCGCAGCTGTGTCTACACTGTTAAAGGAAACAGACTTTTAAGAAGCAAAGTGTAGTAGTTGTTAAATTAACATGGCCCCTCTCCCAAGTATCACTGGGCCAAGTACCGAGTAATCACATGGGAATTATCAGCCATCTGACTCGACTTCCTTTGTTAGAAAATGACACATTCCGACCCTTCAAAGCGACGCACACACACACACACACAAAAGCTACAGTTTTATGTTTTAATAAATCCATTCCTTCATTTTAAATGGGCTCAGCGAGTTTACTCAAGACTTTTCTTGACCAGACATAACTCAGTCCTGCAGGGGTGGGAAAGCAAAAAGAGCAGCCGGCACGTCCTCTGTGTCTTAATTTCATCAAGCTTGTCACAGCAGGGAATCTATTATGTTTGGGCGGGAAACCAGGAAGGGCCACGGAACCTACCCAGGGCATCCACAAACCAATCTGAGATCCGAGCGGAAGGTGAGCCGGAGACCAGCAGAGATTTCCCCCCACCCCGCCCCCCAGCACGTCTCACGTGGGCAGAGGGAGGCTGGCCAAGGCGGAGGACGGCGGCCTGAGCTGATCTGGAAGACAGACACCAGCCAGAGAAAGGGCTTTTTTCACCGTTTTAGACCCAAAGAAGGGAAAGTCAGAGCACCGAGAATGTTCTGTTCTTTTTTTATGGAACCACTTTCCTCTTACTGTTTGAGATGAGCAGTGGCTGTTCAAACTGAAAAAGGGGTTAAAAAATGCCAAATGCAGTTATACTGATTAATAACTATTTCACAGAAATATATTCTTACTCTCAGACTGTTTAAATAAGCAGAAACGAGATGTTGGGGAGAAAGCAGCAGAAAACAAGACAGGAAAAGCCGGGGGGTTGGGGTTTTTTTTTTTTTTCTTCTTTTTTAAGATATATAATGAAGTTTAAAGGGAAAACGACCAAACCTCAAAACCAACATTGCTGGAAGCAATATTAAAAGGACACAATCTAAAATCATGCTACAAAAATAGTGTTATCTTGTTTAACTAAATGTACATCTTTTTTTTTTTCAATTCCATGATTGACAGAGTGTTCATGTGACTGACACACGGAAGGCACCAAAGGTGAAGTGATTATTATTTGTCTTAAAATATACAAAGACATAATTACCTACTTTGGGAAAAGAAAAAATACAGTCATACCTGTAATAAATAGTTAAGTGTTTTTGCCACGGGTTCCTGAACCCCTACAAATTTCAACATATACAAATAGTTTCGACCCCTAGCATTCTTTTAGAGGAAACTACATCAGAATCAAGTTATGAAAAGCACTGGTTTTATCCACATACGTCAGTTTCATCATGAGGCAGGATTTGAAAACTCGGTTTTAAACGGGTTACGGAGTGACAGTTGGAAGCAGGCGAGAGGCCTTGGCGGCCTGGGCCAGTCCCGGGAGGCGGCACAGGCATCCTGCCCTCCCGCTCCCCCAGGAACCCTTGGACCAGCCAGTTCTCCCTCCAAGCACTGAGTATCTGCCTTCCTCACATCTGCAGAAAGGAGAACAGAGTTGAAACTTGCAAAATCAACTGTGGAACACACAGGAAAGCAAAACGGCCCACGAAGGGAAGCAGACAGAGCCGGCCCTGCCTACGTGGACACCAGGCCCCCATGCTGTCCTCGTTTCCTGACCGTCCCTTCAGGTGGCTTTCCTGATAAAAGGGGTGCTTCCTACCGGGTTTCAGCAGTGTCCTCCAAAGACGACACTATCAGATTGGATAGTTCCAGGCTATTACTGAAACCCGTACAAACCACTGTCAGATCGCGTCACGCGTTCTCTCCTCTGAGGTGCAGTTATGAAAAGAAACTTTGGGCCTCTCCCTAATCCCACCAACAAAGCTGATTAAGGTCATTTGAGACAAGATCCTACTCTAAATTAGAACCATGAAAGTTCTGATGTAGCTCACTAGAGTCCAGGCTATTAACCCCTTAATGAAGGCTCTCGGCCTTGTGTAGAATGCATCCCAAAGAAAACACAACACTCCAGGGTGTCTAGATAGCAAGTCACCCAAATTAAAGTCTTGGCATAAAAACTAGACAACAAACTAACCCTGTGAAAAAGATAGACGATTCAAGGATCCATAAACTAAACTTTATTCTAGGCAAGTTGCCACTGATTTACCCAGCGGACTTACGGGTAATTTTTTTTCTTTACTTTTATGTTTATAGAATAATAAAAACTAGAAAGGAAAAAATAAATCCCCAAGGTTGAGAAATTATATCCAAATGGAAAAAGAATCTAGACCAAACGAAGGGAAACTATAGCAGAACCCACCCCTCTGTGTCAAGCCTAAAAGTATATAAATGCCATTTACTGGTGTGAAGAAAAGTTAAACAAACATTCAACTTTGAGAAGAAAATTCTTCTAGCTCTAACAGATATCGAGGGTATTTTCTTTCAGAGACAGTTTCTAAATAAAAGAAATGTAAAGAGCCAGATATTTCAAATTACCTTCTCAACCAGACAGTTATGATTTCAGAGATATCTGCTGAGAAGAGGAGAAACAGATTTTATAAAGAGCCAGGAGCGTTTACAAAGCTCACGGCAGGCAGTGTTAGGCCTGCGTCCTCTCTGAGGGGCACCCAAATCAGAATCCGAGTCACCTGTCCAGACCTGTGAGTCCCCAAACTCACACTAAGAGCCCGGCGCCAAGGCACGCTGTTCCCCACGCTGGCTCCTGCTCTCAGGTGGGCTCCAGAACACAAGACCTCGCTTTTCCAAAGAGGGCAGGAAGTACCCTGGGTGGGTAACCATGTCCAGTGCTCTTGACAGGCCCACGGCAGACATTCTGAGCCTCCCCCTCCTCCCTCTCCCCTCCCAGACCCGCCCCTGCTCCCACTTCATCGGCTGTCGCCTAGCTGGTCCTGGGAATGGTTGCTGATGAAATAAGAGAGAGCCTCTGAGTTCTGCGAACTTCACTAGGAGGCAGAAAACTGTCTGGAGACCTCACACGCTAATGGCAGTCGCTGGAGCAGGAAGCAACTTTTTATTTCACTTGAGACAGTCAATCGGCAGCAGGCTAGAGGGTGTTTTCACCTTTTGCTACCTGTGTAATGTCATATTTTCCTGTAAACCAGAGGTGGAGAAAATGAAAATCTGGCAGTGGCATGAAGACTTCATGGTTGCTTTGTTTTGAACATGGATGGCACAACGGGACCCACTTCAGTCGTCACGGCCTCCCAGAATCACTACAGGGGCCACACGCTGTCTCCACACTTTATTCATCCGTTAGGACAGATTCTAAGAACGACCCACAGAACATCTTGTACAGCCCGAGATTAGGAACTTGGTCTGCCTCTTAAACACGTGGGTTTCTTCCCAAACAGCACATGCGAGTCAACAAGAAAAGGTGAGCTTGGGCCACACACATGAAACTGGGAGGGGATATTCAAGGGTCATTCGCTGCAAGCAAGAATTCACGTACACGTGCAGACAAAAGGGTTAGTGCTTCATCTCCTCAGAGGCCGCATGTGGCTTAACCCAAGATTGAATCACTAAGAAAGCTTCGAAGAAAGGCAGATGAAACTGCAAACTTTAAAAGAGTAGAAAAGTTTTCAATTGAGTCACAAAGCTCTCTCCAGAAGCATCCGACACAGGGTGGGGTCGGACACACTCCATGCCTGCCCATGGGCATGAGCCTTTAGCCAAAGGGCAGTGATGGTGCCCAAAGGACAGGGGGTGGCATCCACCTTCCAGAGCCGAGCCCTCAGAACCAGGCTGTGTCCTTGGCTTCCCTGGGGCCAGGCCAGGCTTCATCCACACTGGCACTTCGGTTCAAGTTGCCGTGGAAGACATGGCCATTGGGACTGGGCAGGCTACTACATTCTTGCCTTTCTGTGGACAAAGGGAATCTCTTGGATGACTGTTGCTGTAGAGTGAAAATCTATTTTCTTTGCTTTAAATCGAACTTCTGTTGTGCAATTTTAATCTGTAACTGGCTTTGTCTTTCCCTGGCTTTATATGGAGCCAACAAGTATCTTTAGGCTCTCATGATTAGAATCTCCCTGTATGAAAGGGGAAAGGTACTTCCCCCCGCCCCACCCCATGCCTTCAGCAGTGTGAAGGGAGGCTAAAGGAGAATCAGAGGAAAGAAAAAATACCGCATCGACCAAACTGATGCCAGGATAAACTTTCTCTGAAGACTTCAGTGTTTGCATCCATCTAAAACCACCAGAGTTTCCACCAAATGCTTGAGGGTTTCAACCATCCAGCCTCCAGGAACAAATTCAAACATACACAAGTCTGGCACCAACTATGAAAGCCAATATCATCCCACCAGAAAACTGAGAAACACTAAGATTGCCTCAGCCTCAAAAATGCCCCAAACCAAACTGACATGGGTCCATATTGGAACTATTAAATGCAAAAATAAGCTTCCTTCAGTCTGCAAAAAACAGTCCTTTTAAGCCCCCCAAATCTAGATTGTCTTGTTTGTACACACAGACAACATACGGAAAATGCAGGCGCCTTTCCATTCACACTGGACAACCATATTCCTTCCTTCTCACCACACTGCCACACGTGACAGGACTTATGACTCTGCATCACACCAATTTGCATACCTGGCCACTTCCGGTTGTAGTGGGAGCTTCTTAAATATAAAGAAATATATTGGGCTTCCCTGGTGGCACAGTGGTTGAGAGTCCGCCTGCCGATGCAGGGGACCCGGGTTCGTGCCCCGGTCCGGGAAGATCCCACATGCCGCGGAGCGGCTGGGCCCGTGAGCCACGGCCGCTGAGCCTGCGCGTCCGGAGCCTGTGCTCCACAACGGGAGAGGCCACAACAGTGAGAGGCCCGCGTACCGAAAAAAAAAAAAAAAGAAATATATTTACAAAAACCATGGGAGAGTCTCATGGCACAAAGGACATTAAATAGTTACAGGGGAATAAATAATTCCAAGATTCTAACACCAAGATGCAAATTATTCAATAATTCCTAAGTGGCCTATGGCACAAGGTGTCACCACTTCTTATCATCTATCAGCGTTTACAACTGCGATGGGCTTCAGAACCATTCCTTGCAGCTGACAACACATCCTCAGGAGGCCAATAGGCTCCTTTCAACCAGATGATAAACTGGTTTTACTGGAGTGACTTAGGAAAATTTGGGCAACAACCCTGCCTGAACAGTCTTCTATTTTTCAATCTCACTTCAAAGGCGGCTTTTTTATTGAGGCCAAGTAACATGAGTCCCAGCAGGAGGTTTCTGATACAGTTCAGGGTGGTCCTTCTAAGTGGGCCCCACTTAATGCAAGGCTGAGTCCTTGTGACCCTGTTTTTAAATGGAACTCTCAAAGGGAGATAAGCCCCATTTTGACTAAGCATATACACTCAACAAATGCAAAATAAATATATAAAATGAACAGATAAAATCCAGATGTCATAATCTCCTCAAAAATCACTACACATACTAGGTACGGAGTTTGTGAAGCATGGTTTGTACTGCCTCACAACATCCATGGGAAGAGGGCTCCGTCAGACCCGCTGTGACCAGGCCTGGCTGCCCTCTGCGGGAACAGAGGGAGGGGAATTACCGCCTGATGAGCTGGGTCTGCACCTGCAGCCCAAGGCCCCTGAGCAGACCAGGGGTTTGAACAGGTGACCTGGGTCACGGCCCTGGAAAGGAACTGCGGCACAACTGGGATTGTATGGGAATGTTCAGTTCAGGGAGCCCTAACCCCGACCCTTCAGAGACAGCACAGTACCATTTCCTGCGGAATCCCCAGCCAAGCAGCGCTACCTGATGAATCCACCCGCGCGGGGAAATCAGACGCTGCTCTGCTATGCAGAACGTAATGCCATGTGTGCACAGCTGGACATTTCTCACACAGGCTCTGCTCGCCCCACCCCCAGACCCAGACCCTCTCTCTTGTTACACCGCACGCTGCTGAAGCTGTAAACACTCACTAGGACAAGATCCTGGGGACTCTCCACGTTAATGCAAAATCTTCCCACCAGCAGTAAGCGTTTTTTTCCTCGGTCAGGGAGAAACACAAAATATTAGAGCTAGAGTGAGGTTTGTAAACATTAAAAACAGTTCAGAGTGAAAACCTGACACGTTAAAACAATTTTTCCATAAAAGATACAATTAGTCTCCAACAGAAAAAAAATAAAAAACTACAGCATCGTAGGGGCTCATTTAACTCAGTCACCACAATAATCGTCACTTTATCGAGAATCAGTTCAAAACCTTACATAACTGGAACTTTCCCCTACAGATTCCAAGATCGACATTCATGGTTACGACCCTGAGGCACAGGGACGACCGTTCCTCTGAAACATCAGTGAAAGGGTGTGTCATGGTGCAGATTCAAGTATTTTCAAATCCTAGACAGATCTACTCAGAATCACTCTAGAACTCTTCTCAGGCATTTGAAAATCAGTGCACACCCCTAAAATAGAGGTGTGTCCCCACCTGTGGTCCATGATGCCAGCAAATGGGCAAGGGTTCGGGCTGGGGGAATGGACTGTATTTCTTTCGTGGCTTTTACCTGGGAAGGTAAAATGACAGAGAATCTGCAGTCCAGCCTCAAAGTATTCAGGAAAGGGAGGAAACTGGAAAAAAGATGGTCCCCGCATTCCTGGAGGAGAATCTGAGATTCAGGGAGGTGATTCATTTGAGGAAGCATCAAGGGATTTCTCAGCAGGGTAGGAAACAAATGGTGACCCTCCCACAGGTCAGCAGTGCCACGGCGCTGTGCCAAGAGGATGCCAGCTTTTCCCACCCACCTCAAACCCCAGACCCAGCGAAAAGCTCCGCCAGCACACCCACCGCCAAGACCCTCAGTGTCTCACGTGGCTTTCCAGGCTTGTGCTGGTGTCTCGATGCCCCAGGCATGGAAAACAATGGGGAGAGGGGGATCCTGGCAGCGAGACTAAAGCTGACCTGGGGCAGCTATGGGAGCTGCCCCGGAATCACTGCTCACCGACTGTTCCAACCATGTACCTTCATTCCTTGATTTCCGCCCCCCACTCCTAGCAGCCCCCATTTAATCCAAAGTCCTGACTTGTCACAAATACATATGACAGGTGGCTCAGAGTCAGACGTGAAGCCTGTGCTCAGGGACAGTGAAGTGGACATGGCAGCCTGTGAGGCCAGCGGCTCCCAGGGCCACCAAACCAGAGGATCTGGGGACCTGTCCCGCCCACCTCTTTCTGAACAGCTGGGCACGGGACTCCCTGCCTCAGGCACCCGCCACGAGGGCCACTGTGAAAACCCTTTCCCAAAATGAACTTTTACCGAGGAGGACAAAATTCAACTTAGTCACATGAAAATCTGACGTGATGAGGGACAGAAAAACTTGATTGAAAGGACGGGCACGAGGAGCAGAGGGAAGAGGACTCTGGCGCGTCCTCACGTGTCCAGACGCTGGATCTCGGGCCGGCTGTCCACGTCTCTGGACTCCGTGCGGGCGCGGATGTAGTCACTGGCGCTCTGCTGGCGGAGGCTGACTCTCCACTTCTGCGCGGCCAGGAATGCGCTCACCGCGTGCGCCGCGGTTGCCAAGAAGCCAAATATCTACGAGACACAAACCCAGTTAGTCCACGGGCTCGTCAGCCGTCTGAGGGGTCTCTGGGCAGCTTACAATGAGCCGAGCTGCAGCAGCTCTCCCAGCTCTAACCCCAACACGCAGCCCCGCTGAATGTTCAGCTTGTCATGGCCAAGTTCACAGTCGTGTGACCCACAGAAAGGCAGCCTAAGGTCTCTTTTGAAGCAATTAGTCTCCAACAGAAGTGGTTCTACAAGGAAACAGATCACAGAAGTGCCTCTTTTACAGACCTTCATGACACTGGTACTCGGAGGCAAATACAATGTAGATGAAACATCATGAGATGAAAAATCAGGGTCTTGCTGTGTGAGCCCCAAATCAAACCGCAAGACCTGACGTTCCAAATCACAGTGCCCAGCCCCCACCTGCTATCCAGCTGCCACTCACCTGGGCAGCTCTGGGTGGGCAGCTCCAGGGTGAGAAGCAGTGGAGTTGTAATGATAAGATAACGACTGATAAATCTACTGACTAAAACCTTGGAGAGCTAACAGTTTAGCATTTTTAATAAACCTTTTAACCATCCCCCCCAATTACAAAAGTGCTACATATTCTTTGCAAATACAGAATAAGGAAATGCAGAACACAGAGGGAGAAAGCCTTACATTGTCTGGCCCCATCCTCCCCAACCCCACCCGGAGGGCATGCATCTGCTTCATTAACACCCCATCTCGGCAGGGAAGGCCCTTAAAAGCAACACCACTAACAGACATCCAGGGCCCCATTGGGAAGAGACTAAAGCAGGAGTTCTCAAACCTGAGTGTGCATCTGAGAGCTTGTTAAAACACATTTCTGACTCGGCAGCTCTGGGGGAGGCTGAGAAGGGCATTTCTAACACGTTCTCGGGTGATGCCAAGGCTGCTGTTCCAGGGACCACACTTTAAGAACCGCAGCACTGAAGGAACTGGGACCTCCGCTGGCCCAGTAACAGTATCATTAGCAAAGAAAAAGCTAAAGGAGAAGGAGTAGGACACAGGCCAGGGGACCAGAGGAGCAAGTCACAGAAAGTGCACAAATCAGTCCTGTTTCAGCCCGTTGAGTTCACTTACCACGGCAGCAATTTCTGCTCCGGTTTTGTGGTTTAAAGCAGCCAGTACAATGGAAGCGATAAAGAAAAAGAAAGTGCTGAGTCCAGTGTTGACCAAATCCTAAAGAATAAGACAAAATAAAATCACTTGAAAAGAAGCACTTCATGCCTTGCCCTAAAAGCAACTGAAGAACTTTCAAAGTAAAAAGCACAACACCCCGCCTCTCTGCTGCCTCCATATTTTAGTCTTGATGGCCCACGGGTATTGGTCACACAGAGGAAGGCAAAGAGGATAACAGTTAATGATGCTATTTGATAAATCACCACAGCAAAATCCACATTTTAACCAACCACGTCATGTCACCATTTCTTTTTTTATTTTTTATATTTTTTTAGAAGATGTTGGGGGTAGGAGTTTATTAATTAATTTATTTTTGCTGTGTTGCGTCTTTGTTTCTGTGCGAGGGCTTTCTCTAGTTGTGGCAAGCGGGGGCCACTCTTCATCGTGGTGCGCAGGCCTCTCACTATGGCGGCCTCTCTTGTTGCGGAGCACAGGCTCCAGACGCACAGGCCCAGTAGTTGTGGCTCACGGGCCTAGTTGCTCCGCGGCATGTGGGATCCTCCCAGACCAGGGCATGAACCCGTGTCCCCTGCATTAGCAGGCAGATTCTCAACCACTGCGCCACCAGGGAAGCCCATGTTACCATTTCTTGATGACCTATTACAGAAACCAAACTGCTAACCCACAAGGACACGCACACTAATTACCCAAAACACATTCAAATCCTCCTGGCATGGATAAGAATGGCCTGAAACTGGTGAAATCCCCTCATTTGTGACATGTCAAGCACACTGTTTTCAGACCTGGAGAACACACTTAGCCAGGCCTCATGCTTCTCTTTCTCATGCATGGTCTTTCAAGTCTCCATGCTGCTAAAGTCTAGAGGATTTTCCCCTAAGCTTCTTGCAAAGCAAATCAGGTTACAAATCCAACGCTTCGAAGATTTAACTCCTGTCTTACTTGTCGAGAGGAACATAGCACAGTGATTAAGGGTCACAGACAGATGAGGGTCCTAACTGACCATGACTGTGGACAAGCCACTTTGTCTCTCTGTGTCTTATATGGGCACAGCCTCCCACTCCACCCCCCGGAGGTGTTTTAAGGATTGGGTGGAAGAGCACACGTGAAGAGCCGAGCATCGTGCCCGGCCCATGGGTAGGGTTCCCTGCACATCTATTGTTACTTCTGATATTACTACCTGGGCATTAGGCCCCCCACAAACTGGGCCATACCAGAGCGCCCCTATGACTTCTACAGGGAAAGAGAATCCAGGCAAAATCCCCAACTGCTTAAGTGTCAGGTTGACTGTGCCATCAATACCAGGTGAGTCCTCCTGGCTGGAGGACTAGCCATATCCTCTTTAAAGATGGCAAAAGGCAGCATTCACATCATAACAGTCCTGAGCCTGTGCAGCGGGACCCTCCACACACACACATGCTCCTGGCCAGCGCTTCTGCACCGGCTCACAGAGAGCAGCAAAGTACTGACTACAAACTCTATTCAGAAATGTCTGCCAGCAGGGCAGTTTTCAGTGGTGACCAGTGTGAAGCCACAGCAAATTTTTCACAGATTCAAATCAGCGAGTGTTTACTTACACCCAACTCTTGGTAAAGAAAAATATAGGGATATTATACGGATGAAGAAAAATATAAAATGTACTTTCCAAACCAAACACTATTCAGAAATGGAAAATGTTTTATGATAAAACGCTGAGGCTGAACATCAAACAGTATGTACATTAATGGTGACAATATAAAAATATAAATGTGGTAAAGGGCAAATAGGTACTAAAGACTTTGAAGAGGTTCATGTTGTCTATGAATTCCACATTTGGAAATTCATCTTAAATATCATACTAGCACAAAAAGGTCTAAGTACAAGGATTTCATCATACTATTTTAAACAGCAAAAGACTGAAGGCAAACAAAATGCTTAAGAATCAGGGATTTGTTGAATAAAATGGTATTTCCATAACAGCACTATGCAGTCATTAAAAATAATGATATAGTTTTATATTTAAAATGGAAGATACTCAAGATAGTTTAAATGGAAAAGCATGACTTTAATGGTTCCATTTTTCTGCACTCACATATCACAACGTACATGTACACGTGAAAGACAATCTAGGGAAAATATTCTAGAAGATTACACCCACATATTATAAATGGTTACCCTGGATGGGTGCTATCACATATGATTTTATAACAGCTTTCTTGAGATATAATTCACCACAATCTAGTTTTAGAACATTTTTAGCACCTCCAAAACAAACCTCATATTCATTAGCAGTTAATTCTTTTTTTTTTTTTTTTTTGGAGGGGTGTATGCGGGCCTCTCACTGTTGTGGCCTCTCCCGTTGCAGAGCACAGGCTCCGGACACGGAGGCTCAGCGGCCATGGCTCACGGGCCCAGCTGCTCCGTGGCATGTGGGATCTTCCCGGACCGGGGCACGAACCCGTGTCCCCTGCATCGGCAGGCGGACTCTCAACCACTGCGCCACCAGGGAAGCCCACTTACAAGCTTTTATGTAGACATATGTTTTCATTTCTCTTGGGTCATCACATGATTTTATTTTTCCTTTGTTATCTGTATCTTCCACTTTTTCTGTAACAAACACTTACTACTTGCACAGTTTAAAAGGCTTAAAACTGGAATACTGGGGGCTTCCCTGGTGGCGCAGTGGTTGAGAGTCCGCCTGCCGATGCCGGGGACACGGGTTTGTGCCCCAGTCCGGGAAGATCCCACATGCCACGGAGCAGCTGGGCCCGTGAGCCATGGCCGCTGAGCCTGCGCGTCTGGAGCCTGTGCTCCGCAACGGGAGAGGCCACAACAGTGAGAGGCCCGCGTACGGCAAAAAAAAAAAAAAAAAAAAAAAAACTGGAATACTGCAAAAGTTAGTTAGCATCAATATCTTGAGTTCCTTGGCCATGAAACAAAATTAAGGCTTGTAGATTCACCCTTCGTATTAGGGAGCAGACACAGGCATACCTTCAGATGTAGATTTGGGGATGGGCTGGGTTTAGTCAACACTGGTGCTTTTTGTTTTTGTTTGTTTTAATGCTTTTAATGGGGCATGTACTCATCAGCCACGTGCTTCATGTCTGCCGCTGCGGTAGCTCCCCTCCCTGCAGTCTCACACCCAGCCAAACTGCTTCCTGGGGTCGGGGGGGGGGTGCCCAGAACACCCAAGGTTGCAGCCCCTTCTTAGGCCAGGAGATGAGGAGGAAGGGCACCCTCACACACACATGCTTTCTGGTCTCTCCTTCATTAACACACCAATAAGCACAGGTGGGAGCCGAAGTAACTCCAATAACTGATCATCGGGATCCGGCCCACAGAGAGGTTTGACTTGTACACTGTTCAAAACAGATTTGAACAAGCCAACATTTAAACATCAGAAGACTGCACATAATAAACTTCTAAAAAAAACAAACAAAATCCATCTTTCAGCTGCTCTTGAAAAACTGTCCTGAAGGCCCATGAAGTAACACAATTGGCTGTGACTGAGTAGAACAACCTCTCCGTCTCCCAGACCCCTGGCCCACCTTCTCACTTGCCCATTTCCGCCACATGCGCAGCCCCGGGGGGCCCTGAGTCTATGACCCTGATCCAGTCCTAGAGAGTGGGCCATCCTACAACGTGCCCCCCACCCTTCCATACTCTGTGCCCAGCGAGTACCTGTTCATCCCTCAAGGCTCAACTGGAATCTAGCGTTTTCTCCGAATTTCCCTGACTGACCTGCTCCAGGCCCCCTGCCCCGAGGAATCCATTGTGTTCTCCCAGGCCTCACACCAAACGGGATCACCCAGAGCACACAAACCACAGTAGAGCAGCTGGCATCTACCTACCCTGCGCTTTCAGTTCCCAAAACCTGGCCCAAAGCAGGTGTTCAATACCACTGGGCTCTGTGGCTAGCTCGAGTCAGCCCTACACATGGACAAGAGAAGAAGTTTACAACCACTCGGACCATACAGTGCACTGACTTGTGCTCAAATGGCCCCAGTATCAAAGGGATGATCGTAGTACTGATGACAGGGGCAGCTACCATCTACAGAGAGCCCACTGTGCCAAGCATATAACTCCCAGTGTCTCACTGAGCCCTAACCTAATTACCATCCAAAATACCTATAATAATGAGGAAATTGAGCCCTAGAAAGGATGAGTTTGACATAATGAAAAATATATATTTGGTCTTTGTCCCAGATTCCTTGGAATTTCCTGAGTGTCTTTTGTCATTCTTTTTTTTTTTTTTTTAATTTATTTTTGGCTGCGTTGGGTCTTCGTTTCTGTGCGAGGGCTTTCTCTAGTTGCGGCAAGCGGGGGCCACTCTTCATCGCGGTGTGCGGGCCTCTCACTATGGCGGCCTCTCTTGTTGTGGAGCACAGGCTCCAGACGCTCAGGCTCAGTAGTTGTGGCTCACGGGCCCAGGTGCTCCGTGGCATGTGGGATCCTCCCAGACGAGGGCTCAAACCCGTGACCCCCAGGCAGACTCTCAACCACCGAGCCACCAGGGAAGCCCCATCTTTTGTCATTCTTAATGAGGCCCTTTCAACTGTCCCTGAGTTTATGCTAATGAAGTGACTCTCAAGCCCCTAGATAATTTCTGGATGGGGGCTGGTTATCAGAAAAACCAGCCAGGTGATTAGAGGGTTGGAACTTTCAGCTCCACAGCCCCTGTGGGCAGGAGAGGGGCTGGAGATTGAGTTCAACCTTCAAATGGCCAAAGATTTTAATCAACCACGCCTACATAATGAAATCTCCATAAAAGCCTGAATGACATGACGGGGTTCCACGTGCCAGGAGGGTGTTGCCCCCCAACTCCATGGGGACAGAGACTCCTCTGGACCCTGCCCTATGCACCTCTTCCTTTTGGCTACTCCTGAGTTGTATCCTTTAGAACAAGCCAGAAATCATAAATAAAGCACTTTTCCAAGTTCTTTAAGTTGTTCTAGAAAATTATCGAACCTGAGGAGGGGCTTGTGGGAACTCCTGAATCTGCAGCTGGCCAAGCAGAAGTGCAAGTCACCTGGGACCCCATCTGTGTCGGGGGCAGTCTCACGGGACTGAGCCCTTTAACCTGTGGGGTCTGCAGTAACTCTGGGAGTTAGTGTCAGAACTGAATTGAATTGCTGGACACCCAGTTGGTCTTGGAGAATTAGAGAAGTTCTCAGTGTGGAAAAACTACACAGATTTGGTGTCAGAAAAAAACACATACTTGGTGTCAAAAGTGGTGTCAGAAAACACTACACAATGAGTCGTGGCGAAAGCCTCAGAACTCTGCAAGTGGCCCTTCTGGGGGACTGTTCTCAACTCACCACAGCACCCAGCCTGGGTTCTCAGGTCGGGAGACATCTGTGGGAGGAGCAGGGGCCACAGAGGCCACTAAGAAGGAACACCAAAGAGAAAGAAAAGAGACTGAGATTGTGGTGTCATCAGAGGCAAGAGGAGAGAGTAGGGCAGGAGGGACTGAGCTGAGCGTATTCCGGTGCTGAAACGGTTGGGGGCGGCGAAGAGGGCTGGGAAGCAACCATAGGATCCAGGAGAACAGAGGCCCCCAGTGATGCTGACCAGAGGACTTTCAAGGACAAAGTCAGGGGAGTGGATGGGGGAGGGAAGAGGCAGTCCTCGTGTTCGGGAAGGACACAGGCAAAGCTTTTTGGGGTGTTGACACTATCCTATCTGTTGACCCAGGTGATGGCTACACAGTCTTTTATCATTCTTCACTAAACTGTACATTTACTTTTACAAATTTTTCTGAATATGCTGTATTTGATGATCAACGCTGAGACAAGAGATCAGGAAGCAGCGAAGTAGAGAAGGTGTGTGCGGACCTCCGTCTGCTTTAAAAAGTTTGGCTGCGCTTACAGGGCTTGAGGGCTCTGAGTGCCGGCTAAGGAGAGTGGGAGCGCCCGGGGTCAATGGTAGGAAGAAGATGGAAGGAGAGAGGGATGGGGTGGCAGAGGAGGCCAGGGGCACCAATCAAGGTGAACACAGGTAGAACACATGGGCGTGTGAGCTCCCAACATACAGAGAAAAACACACATCACAGAATAAGTCCCATAGAGTCGCTAAAAAAACAAACAAAAAAAACAAGCTGATATTAACACACTCTTTCTGATTGCATCAAATAATGCTTGTATAAAATATATACTTTGCATTGTCCTCCTTATGTACCATTTTTCATGCATATGTGAGTCAACTTATCTCCCGAAATGACCCAGTTTTCTAAATCTATACCAATCACACCCTACGTCACTCATCAGCTGGCTCTCTTGGGGTCAAGAATACTCCTACCACCTTGTTAGAGAAACACACACACCCAAGGCCAACCCACTGTGATGATTCCAGCCGGATCAGCTCTAAGAAATCACTTTTGCTCCCATCCCTGAGAACAGATGACCTGGGCTCCCATCAGTAAGTACCATCTCCTCGAGTCCATGAAACTTACATACTCTTTCGTTGGATAAGCAGACACCTTCACCTGCTCTAAAAGGGTGGAAATCCTGCAAAGGATCCCAAAGGACAGAAAGTGTTCTCAAGTGACCACATCACCACCCGGTCATCGGCCCTAGCCAACACCATCCGAAAGGAAAGTAGGGATGTTAACTTTCCAGTGAAAAGGATGCGCTTCAATATAACTCCAAAAATGTGGTTGTCAACCAGTGAAAGTCTTTCACGGTTAAAATAGAAAAATCAGGATTTAAGAAAGCTCAACAAATAGGTATTTCTCGAGATAAGATAAAGGCCAGTATGAATTAGTTAGAAATCTGAAGTATGAAGTCTTTTTTGCTGTTGTTATGGTGATCTGTGATCCTTTTTTAATTAATTAATTACCTAACTAACCGATTATTTTTTTGGCTGCGCCACACAGCTTGTGGAATCTTAGTTCCCCAACTAGGAATTGAACCTGGGCTCGTGGCAGTGACAGGGCAGAGTCCTAACCACTGGACTGCCAGGGAATTCCCAGTGATCCTTTTTTTTTAGTTGAAATGTAGTTGATTTACAATATTATATTAGTTTCAGGCGTGCAGTACAGTAATTCAGTATTTTTGCAGATTACACTCCATTATAAATTATTACAAGCTAATGGCTATAATTGCCTATGTTATATAATATAGTGAAGTATAAAGTCATCTAACAGATTTATGGCTGTCAAATAAGTAGGTAAGACAGAATTAAGGGAGTGAAGTCAAAGCTGGTGGAAGTTTACAGGAGAATGACGTGGCTGACAGACACCAAGGGCCTCTGACTCACAGTAAGGTTAATATTTCTCATACTGGCAACAGCGCCCACTGCTTTGAAGCCTTTATACACACTGTCTCATTTCATTCTTAAAACAGCCCTGTAAGAAAAATATTATCATCTCAACTTGGGGCTCTAAGTGACTTGCCCAGGGTCATACACAGCTCTTAAGATCCACCTTGGACTTGAATGCAGACAGGTCAGCCTAACTTAAAGCCAGTGGGGTTTTTGGGGTTTTTTTTTTTTTTTTTTTTGGCTGCATCGGGTCTTAGTTGCGGTATGCAGGCTCTTGCCTCGCAGCATATGGGATCTTAGTTCCCCAACCAGGGATCAAACCCGCGTCCCCTGCATTGGAAGGCGGATTCTTAACCACTGGACCGCCAGGGAAGTCCCGCCCCTGGGTCTTAACCATCCTAGCAGCTGCTTCTTTGTCAAACAGGATCTCCATCATGGTTTCATTCACAGCCTGGTCCAGCCCCTCCCTCAGAAAGTATTTATTGCGGCCTTAGAAACTCCCGGGGACCTGGGTTTCCAACGTACCTTGCCCCACAACAATGACCTTGCCCCCATGGAGCCTGCGTGTTAGTTGGGGGGGGGGCGCGGGGGCGGGGTTTGTGAGGGTCTCTTGCGCTACCTGTTCATTACACTATCAGTTTAGAGCACAACTCTTTAAGCATTTTCTTATGGATAACACAGACTTCATCTTAAAAAGAGCTGAGACATTAAAATCTGTCACCAAAACCTGACAAAATGCCTCCAGTATCTTGAGGTTTTAGAGCTTTTTTCTTAGTTTTCAATGCTGGGACAAAAACCATCTGAGTTTGCAACTGACAACTTTTCTAGTCCAATCCTCTTTTTATTTCTCCTCCTAAAAGAGTCTGAACAACACAGAGAGCACTCTGTGACGAAAACCATCTCCTCTTGGTCCCCCACATGAACACCATGGGAGTGGCCCCGCCAGGCAAGGTGACCAGCCCAGGCCTCCTCCTCCTGCGCTCCTGCATTCGGGCCACACTTTCCACGGTGCTGCATACACCCAGCACCGGCCGCCAAGAGAGGAGCCTGCATGAGGGCAGGTGGCCTCAGAGCCCCCCACCCACCCCCAGGCACAGAAGGAGAGGCAGCTGACAGTGCTTGCCTGTGTCTCCCTAACTGGTTCCCTGTGAGCTCCTGCACGTGCTGATCTGCAAAGAAATATCAAGAAAACCGACGGCTGTGAAGTTCCCTTTTCCGTTTGGCACAGTAAGGACAAGTTACACAAGCCCAGGAAAAGGGGCCTGGAAGTGACCGGCCCTGAGATGCCTATGCCGGTCAGAAGGTAAGGCTGTCAAACAGAGTTAAGAGGGAAGAGGACACATTTCCTCAAGACTCTCTGATCAAACCAGCAAACCGTCTGGGACCTCCCAGCTGCTTTGAATTTAATAATATTCCTAGGTTTCACAAGTTAATGGCAATTTCATTCATATTTTCAATTCTTCCTGAATCAATATTTTTGCAAACAGCTTTTGGGTCCAGTGTGAGAAATATGCAAACGTATTAATTCCATGTTCTCTTTCCCATATTCTATAAATATCAACATAACCAATCTTCTCAGAGGACCCCAAAATCGAAATGACATCTTTAAAGGGGTCAGAATAGGGGCTTCCCTGGTGGCGCAGTGGTTGAGAGTCCACCTGCCGATGCAGGGGACACGGGTTCGTGCCCCGGTCCGGGAAGATCCCACATGCCGCGGAGCGGCTGGGCCCGTGAGCCATGGCCGCTGAGCCTGCGCGTCCGGAGCCTGTGCTCCACAACGGGAGAGGCCACAACAGTGAGAGGCCCGCGTACCGCAAAAAAATAAAAATAAAATAAATAAAGGGGTCAGAATAATTGTTCTGTTTCTACCATTAGTGAAGATTCCATTAATTTTGTAGTCATTTTATTCAACCCAGTAAGGAAATTTAAAATTTCACAGTTGCATTACAATGGAATATTTAAGTATCAAAATGAGCTGGAACCAAACATGCCATGGACTGATTCCGTGCAGCACCCGATGCTTTCCTAATCTGAGAACGTGACTTCTACTCACTGTCAGGTTCCAGTTGATCTGGGGGATCCTCATGTGAAGGTTGAGACTGAACATAATCAGCAAGACTCCAGTCACCACAAACGCACTGCAGCTCACAAACTCAAAAAAGTAGAGGCCTTCACACGGGGAGCACTCCATGATGGTCTCTATGCAGATGAATGCGATCAGGGCCAACATCTGGGAAGAAAGTTACAAACACACATGTACGTGTACATTCAGCACACATCTGTGGACACACGTGTCCGCAGCATTTAAATAAAACTCAACCGCTGCCGCCACATACAGCCCCGGAGTTTCTCCCCTGGGGACAGCAGTATCATGGTCAGGAATGTGACCTGATCCAATTCTTACCCAAGAACAGGTATAGGGGGCTTACTGAAAGGATCAGATTCCTCATGTGAACAACCAAGCCCCACCACAGGACACTGACACCAGGCTGGTGCCGTGCAGCTCCTCGTGAGGAAGCAAACAGGAACATGCCCTCAGTGGTTTTAGTCTGCCTCTGCCACGAGTAAGTGGACACTGCCTACACACGCTTCTCATGTATAGTCTCCACCACAAGGATGCCAAAGATCAAGAGAGCAGGGTCCTGGTGGCATCTGCAACTACCCTGCTGGTTCAGCTGAGTTCACACAGGCTGACTGAGACCCTTGATGGCTTTAGGAGAAGGATTTGTCTAACCCCCTTCCCCCATTTAGAAGTCCCACCCAAAAATAAGGCCCACCTAATTAACTCATGAGCCATGCTTTTAAAAAGTTTATCATTGGACTTGATGATAAAGAGACAGCCTGGCAGTTTATAAAAACATTTTAAATCTACAAACAATAGAATCAATTTCTTTCGGAAGGACCAAAGTAACACTCTAGCAGTATGTCCCAAGCGATGAGAGATCATGAAAGCAAACAGGTATCAATGGAAATCACCAGTTTCAAAGGGAGATTTCAGGAACAGGAGGTGGCAGAGGGGCTGAGTTAGTGGCCCTGTGATCAAGGAGAAGTCAGGTGGTCTTACACCTAAAACCAGACCAGTCTTGGGCTCCTGGTCTGTACCCCACTTCCGCAACCGAGTGCCTCGCCGCCCACTACCTGTCAAGCCTGTGCCAGAGCTTCCAGGCCGGACCCCCCCCAAAAGCCAAGGAAGCACAGGCAGGCAGCTCTGTGGTTCCAGATTTGTCCTTAGAACCAGCAACGTCAGCATCACCAGGGAGCTTGTTAGAAATGCAGAATCTCTGCCTCCCCTCCTTGACCTCCAGAGTCACAGTCTGCTTTTTGGACAACATCCCTAGATGACAGAAGTGTGGGAAGCATAGGAGGCACAGGCTGCTCTGGGGCCCTTCTCCACCTCCAGGAGTCCCACTCATGCCTTTCAGTGCCATGCTCAGCTCACATCTTCCCCACGCCCTTCCTGACTGCACCTCTCCCCACCAGACGTGACTGATCCTACCCTCTCCCAGGAAAGCTTGCACGTCTGTGGTTGCGTTCCATCTATCACACTTGCCACCATGGATCTCTCTGCCTCCTGAGCTCTTTGAGGGTAGGGGCCAGTCCATCTCCCTCCACTCCCAAGGCACCAAGCTCACTAACCTGCACAAAGCCAGCGAATAGGGGCCCGGGGAGCCTCTTCAAACCCACCCCAACAATTCCTGACGGACTTGTCAGTCTCCACATGAAAGGAAGGGAGGCTCTGCTTTTTCCATGCCTTTCTAACAATATGTGGTCTTTCCATATTTCTATTCGAAGTCAACACGTAACAATTATGGGCCTTACAGCATACTTTGTGCTTCTCCTAATGGCTCTCCTTATAATTCTCTACAGAACCAGACACTTTCATTCTCAATCTGAATTACATGCCTGACTTGCAATCAATTCACAAAGAAAGAGTTCATATAAGGGAAACTCCTAAAAAAATTTTTCTTTCTTATTTTTTTTACCCCTGTAATTGGACCTAGTAATCTTGGGCAAGAAATAACACACATCAGTATAGAGTTACAAATGTCTCTGGTATGCTAACTTCAACCGTATTTGTGTGGGAAGGTAACATCTACATTCTTAAATATTAAAATAAAAATGGTTTCAAGAATATGCAAATCCAATAGGCAATTCAATAAATACAGACAAAATTCCCTGCTCTCTAGCTCATATGCTAATGAAGGAGTTTTTAAAAGTAGATTAATAATGTAGCATGTTAGACAGTGATAAATACAAAGAAGAAAAATCAAAGCAGGTAAGGAGAATGAAATGTAACCAGGCAAGGGTGTTCAAAATTTTAGGCAGAGTGACCACGGAAGGTCTAAGAAGGTTCTAGATTTATTACAAAGGATATTAAAGTATACGACTGAAGAGCCAGATGAAGAGATACACAGGGCAAGGTCCAGAAGGGTCTCAAACACAGGAACTTCCGTCCCCCTGGAGTTTGGAGTGCACCCCCCGCCCCCCATCACCTGGATGCGTTTTTGGTTCACCAACCTGGAAGATCAATCCTCGAGTTCAAGACTTTTTACAAAGCTTAATCTGGAGCCCCTCCCCTTTTCAGAGGTCAGTGGCTAAGGTTGAAAGTTCCAACCCTCTCATCACCTGGTTGGTTCCCCTGGCAACCAGCCCCCATCCTTAGGAGCTTTCCAAAAGTCATCTCATTAACACAAACTCAGGTGTGGCTGGAAGGGATCTGTTAAGAATATCAAAAATAGGGGGCTTCCCTGGTCGCACAGTGGTTAAGAATCTGCCTGCCAATGCAGGGGGCACAGGTTCAATCCCAGGTCCAGGAAGATCCACATGCTGCGGAGCAACTAAGCCCGTGTGCCACAACTACTGAGCCTGTGCTCTAGAGCCCAGGAGACACAACTACTGAGCCCGCATGCCTAGAGCCCAAGCTCCGCGACAAGAGAAGCCCCTGCTCGCCACAACTAGAGAAAGCCCACATGCAGCAACAAAGACCCAATGCAGCCAAAAATTAAAAAAAAAAGAATATCAATATCAAACACCTCTTATCATTTAGGAAATTCCAAGGGTTTTAAGAGCTCTGTGTCAGAAATAGAATGAAGACCAAATATATATTTCATTATTATAAACCACAATATCACAAGTATTGCCATGTGTAAAGATACAGATACATACATATGCACTATATACATATAATAATTTAATCAATCCCCCACTGATAGGTCATTAGGTGGTGTGAATACTCTAATAGGCTGTACACTTTTTATAAAATTTATTATATTGAAGTATAGTTGACAATGTACTGATTTCTACTGGCAAAGTGATTCGGTTATACATATATTTCCCTGTGCTAAACAGTAGAACCTTGTTGTTTATCCATCCTATATATAATAGTTTGCATCTACTAATCCCAAACTCCCAATCCATCCCTCCCCTATCTCCCCCTCCCCCTTGGCAACCACAAGTCTGTTCTCTATGTCTGTGAGTCTGTTTCTGTTTCATAGATAAGTTTACTTGTGCCATATTTTAGATTCCACATATAAGTGTCAGAGTGTTCTGCCTATGTTTTCCTCTAAGAGTTTTATAGTGTCCAGTCTTACCTTTAGGTCTCTAATCCATTTTGAGTTTATTTTTGTGTATGGTGTTAGGGAGTGTTCTAATTTCATTCTTTTACATGTAGCTGTCCAGTTTTCCCAGCACCACTTATTGAAGAGACTGTCTTTTCTCCATTGTATATCCTTGCCCCCTTTGTCATAGATGAATTGACCATAAGTTCTAGTAAGCAGTATACTTTTTATTTGCCTGCACTTTGGCACAGCAAATCAAATTTCTTCCAGCACACTGAAATCTAACAATCACTGCTGAAGCAAAACCTATCAATTGGCCAATAAGAAAATAGGGACTGGGGGAATTCCCTGGTGGTCCAGTGGTTAGGACTCCATGCTCTCACTGCTGAGGGCCTGGATTCAATCCCTGGTTGGGGAACTAAGATCCCCCAAGCCATGTGGTATGGGGAAGGAAGGAGGGAAGGAGGGAGAGAGGGAGAGAGGGAGAGAGGGAGAGAGGGAGGGAGGGAGGGAGGGAGGGAGGGAGGGAGGGAGGGAGGGAGAGAGGGAGAGAGGGAGAGAGGGAGAAATAGGGACTCAAAGTTATACTGGAAGCCAACAACTTCAAAGCACCTAAAGAATCAAAAGTAATTCAACTTATAACAATTCTGCAGTAGACAAATACACAAGGAAAATTGCACAGAGATGTTCAAAAAGATGTAAATAAGGAATAGCTATTGCAGTTGCTAAGCGGGAGATCACGGGTGTGCCCTTGAAGAGAGCCCTTTCCGTGTAGCATCTACCAACTGACCAGGAGCAAATATTTGCACAGTTGATAAGTAAACTGATATTAAAACATTGTCAGATTTCCACAACTATGGCTAATTATGATTGGCAACATCAAAAAGCGGGGGGTGGGGGGGACATAGCTGGCTGATTAAGGTAACATAAAACTTTAAAAAAATTCATAACCCCCCTGTTACCAGTGGTGGGAGTGAAAACCATCAGGACCCTTCTGAAGGGCTGTGTTAACAACAGCATGGTTCACAGTACATCCCGTTCTCCTCCCTCAGGGCACATTGTAGGGTTGGAGATTTGTGCTGAGTTTCCTGGGGCAGATTTACTCTCAAGATGATGAAGCTTATGCTCCAACATCCCATCCATCACAACTCCTTTTCCCAGGTGGTGATGGAGTAACAGTGGGCATTTTGGGGATTCAGCAAACTGGAAGTTTTGGGGTTTTTTTAAAAATTATTATTTATTTTTTGGCTGTGTCGGTTCTTAGTTGTGGCATGCGGGCTCCTTGTTGAGGCAGGCAGGATCTTTCATTGCAGCACACGGGCTTCTCTCCAGTTGTGGCGTGCGAATTTTCTCTTCTCTAGTCATGGCACACAGGCTCCAGGGCATGTGGGCTCTGTAGTTGCGGCGCGCAGGTTCCACAGTGCATGGCCTCTGTATTTGCAGAACGCGGGCTCTAGTTGAGGCACCAGAGCTCAGTAGTTGCAGCATGCGGGTTTAGTTGCCCCGAGACATGTGCGGTCTTAGTCCCCGACCAGGGATCGAATCCACATCCCCTGCACTGTAAGGCGGATTCTTTACCACTGGACCACCAGGAAAGTCCCGGCTAACTGGAAGCTGAGTGAGAGAGACGGTGAATTTGGGTTTGGTGGTCGCTTTCATGTACAGCTATTGTAGCCTTCCCTCTGACCTGACATCATGAGGAAGAAAAAGGTGCTAAAATTCACAAGATCAATGTGTCTGACAGTGCCAAACTAAAAGTGTGGGTGGTGAAGGGGGAACGGGGTTTGAAACATATGGAGCCAGAAGTTAGCATTCTTTGGAAGGAGAATTCTTCAGATCATCAAAACGCCCAGAACAGTAAGTGGACAATTCTGTTTTCATTGGTGCCTAAATGGAAGTTGTGCCCTATCAGGAATATATCCAATAATGCAGAGTATGCAATTATAAACACACTATATACCTTTCCTCCCTTTTTGGTGGGAATCACACGAAATAGAATCTATCATTATTCTGGGGTTCAGGGAATTCCCTGGTGGTCCGGTGGTTAGGATTCCGCAATCTCACTGCCGAGGGCCTGAGTTCAATCCCTGGTTGGGGAATTTAGATCCCACAAGCCATGCGATGCGGCCAAAAGAAAAAAAAAAACACATTAAAAAAAGAAATTCCAGGGCTTCCCTGGTGGCGCAGTGGTTGAGAGTCCGCCTGCCGATGCGGGGGACACGGGTTCGTGCCCCGGTATGGGAAGATCCCACATGCCGTGGAGCGGCTGGACCCGTGAGCCATGGCCGCTGAGCCTGCACGTCCGGAGCATGTGCTCCGCAACGGGAGAGGCCACAGCAATGAGAGGCCCGCATACCGCAAAAAAAAAAAAAAAAAAAAAAAAAAAAAAAAGAAATTCCAGCAGTGGTATTATAAAGAGCAACTACATATATGTGGGAGATTATTACAATTTATGCAGCCCCATGTATCAGATCACATCATAAAGTACCTGACAAATCTTGAACTGATAAAGTCTGACAGTCCCCAATAAAATGGCACACAAAGTTGCCTCCAACGAATGGAAACAGCCTGAAGAAACAAATGTTCCAATGACAACTTCCTACACACATTCATCAATAAGTTGATGTATGCAGTGTAAGAGTATATTGATTGTGTAATGATGGTGCTCAATACAATGGAGTGGCAAACTAAAACCTGAATTGTTCTTGTGTACCCCTAAATTTCAGATCGATTTTTGTCTACTTTTTCAGAATTAACTGATCATACTAAAATTCAAATACCATCGATCTTAGTGGAGGCCAAAAGTAAAAACAGAAAGAAAACACTTTTAGAATTTGTAATTTTGTATGCTTCTCATTCTTAAATAGTCATTATTGCACCCAGTTTTATATTTTTAATTTCCTATCTTTTTCCTTAGAGTGGGTCTCCAAAGTCATATGAGTCTCCAGCCTCTCAAAAGCTGGCTCTGCTTCTGACTGTGGGCAATCAAAGGTGAGTGGATAAGATACGTTACTTCTGGCAGCAGCCTTCAGGATCTGTGAGCAATTTCACCACGCTCCCGCCCCCGCCCCCGCCAGCCAGCAGTGCTCCTGGTGGGGGTGGCCTCTGAGTAAGGCTGATGGGCAACCAGCTCCAAACTGACCTGAGATGAATGTGTAACATAGGGGAGAAGGAAACCTCCCTTGGGTTAAGTCATGGAGATTTTAGGTTTGTTTGTTACTTCGGCATAATCCAGCTCATGCCGACTAGGAAGGGCATCTTGGCATAATGTTAAATTTGCACAACAGGTCCTGGGTATTTAGTACAAAACTGCAAATTTTTACAGGATGAATGTTATCACACCACTCACTCTTAAAGACACCCGATCCAAATGGTTTTACAGACCAATTCTTAACAGACTGTCAAGGTAAAGATACTGCCTATGTTATATATATAAATTTATTTATTTATTTTTGGCTGCATTGGGTCTTCATTGCTGCATGCAGGCTTTCTCTAGTTGTGGTGAGCAGGGGCCACTCTTTGTTGCGGTGCACGGACTCTAGGCGCATGGGCTTCAGTAGTTGTGGCTCACAGGCTCAGTAGTTGTGGCACTCGGGCTCAGTAGTTGTGGTGCACGGGCTTAGTTGCTCCGTGGCATGTGGAATCTTCCCGGACCAGGGATCGAACCTGTGTCTTCTGCATTGGCAGGCGGATTCTTAACCACTGCACCACCAGGGAAGTCCAAGCCTGTGTTATTTAAACTAACAAAGAAAAGCATAAAATATTTGGAATTTCTGGGATTTATCTATGTGGTAGGACTGTGGATAGATTTTTTTTTTTTAACTTAGGCTTCTATTATTTTCCAAAATTTCTACAAGTACATCTTTTTATTTTAAAAATGAAATGATTTTATGTATATAAACACTTTGGGGAAACATCCAGATTTATTATGAGTTACGTGTTAGTGACCTCTAAGAATCATTCCTTATTTCTTTTGAAACCATTCATGAATATTTTTAAATGACATTATATACTTTAATGGAAAATGAAAGTCGCTCTCCAAATCTATGTCAGTCCCATTTCTTTATCAGAAGAGTTCATCATCTCCAAGGCCTCCCTGACCTCAGACCATCCTGTTTCCTGGCCACCATTGCACTTTTAGTGCAGGGAGTGGGCACGTAAGAAACAGGGCAGCCTTCTATATATATATATAAAATAGATAAACAGCAAGGATGTACTGTTTAACACAGGGAATATAGTCAATATCTTATAATAACCTATAATGGAAAAGAATCTGAAAAAGAATATATATACATATCTGAACCACTTTGCTGTACACCTGAAACTCACACAATATTGTTTGCTTAATTTAAAATAAATAATTCACACTATTTATTTCAGTAAAAAAAAAAAACAAAAAAGTGTCACTTTTTCCAACTTCTGAAATACTGTCCATTGGTTTTTTGTTGTTGTTGTTCTCACTTATAAATAAAACAAACTGTATTTCAGTAAAAAAGAAAAAAACAATTAAATATAAATTTCTTTTAACAAAAAAGAAAGGAAAAGAAAAAGGGCAGCCTTACTCTCACCAATGGGATGGCAAGGATCCTCCCCCCATGCCTCCCAAGTGAACAGTACTGTCCTGGGTATCTATGAAGGCATCTTGGAAGGTTAGACAAAATCCTAACCTTCCTTGATCACCAGTTTATCAAAGGATTTAATGAAGCTCATTTTAAAATACACCTGCAAGCAAAAATCACAGTATTCAAAAACAATTTTCAGGGGACTTCCCTGGTGAGGCAGTGGTTAAGAATCCGCCTGCCAACGCAGGGGACATGGGCTCAAGCCCTGCTCCGGGAAGACCCCACATGCCACGGAGCAACTAAGCCCATGTGCCACAACTACTGAGCCTGCGCTCTAGAGCCCATGAGCCACAACTACTGAGCCTGCGTGCCACAACTACTGAAGCCCGCGTGCCTAGAGCCCGTGCTCCACAACAAGAGAAGCCACCGCAATGAGAAGCCCGTGCACCACAACGAAGAGTAGGCCCCGCTGACCACAACTAGAGAAAGCCCGCACACAGCAACGAAGACCTAACGCAGACAAAAATAAATAAATAAATTGGGGGGAAATAAATAAAATTAAAATAAAAACAATTTTCAGGACTCTTAAAAACCACCAGGTGCAAAAATGACTCTCCATTTGAAGATGTCTGTCACAACGTGAATCTGTGGTGGCTCCTATGTAGCCAGACAACTTCTTCAGTGACCTTGACAGCTCGGTGGCACCTGGGGGCTTGCTGTGCTCAAAGTCTGTTCCAACCCAGCCAACACACCCCATGATACATGCACAGACAGGTAACTAACCAGGTACCAGGAGCTCAGGGAGGGGTTGAGGTTTGGAAGGCAGAGGGTCACTGAGGGTTTGGGGAACAGCAGAAGGCTCTAGAAGGCTTCCTGGAGAGCACTGGACTCGGTGATGTTAGAGAAAAAGCAAGAGAGGAACATTTGTGCATGGTAGTGCCTAGCTTTCCAACTGAGTTCCTTGGTTGGGGGTGAGGTGAAAGGTAGGGACAGAACCCAGCCCCTCACCCAAGTACCTTTGTTTTAGAGGTTCTTAAACTCTTCTGACCAAAGAACAGGACACCTGTTAATAGACTCCTGAACCAACACTACAGGAAGCATAGCTTGCAAATCAGCAGTCTGGTTTATACACTGGGAAAATATTTCTGTTGTGCTTTTTTTTTGTTGTTGTTGTGCTTTTTAAAAAGAAACTTTTTTTTAAGTTTTAAAACTGTGGCAGTCTGACCCTTCCAGTTGCAGAGAAGCAGTCCTGAATTCGCACAGTGTGCTTCGGTGTGGTCCCCATGGCCACCCACCTTTCGGTTTTCTCACGCTAAGCCCCATGCTGTTTCCATCATAACAACATCCTTCCTGGTCTTGGGGTCCTTACAGCACATCGGTATATTAACAGTTCTGAAAAGGCTCACGGTAAAAAAAAAAAAAAAAAAAAACCTGTTTACTTTATTTGATGTGAGGATTATGTTACCTGAACACAGAATGTTTTTATTCCTCGGCACACCTATTAATACTACATAGTGGAAAAAAAAAACTACTACATAGTGGTGTTTGGAGAGGAATGAGTTTGGGAAACACAAAAAGCTTGTGCTGGTCAGTATTCAACTTTGTCAGGTCATACACAATTTAAACGCACAGACTAAAATACAGAAGCTCATTTACTCAGCAGGGTAGCAACCAGTAAGGACCCTGTTAACTGAGTGATACACACACACACAGAGCAAGGTCCAAAGTACCTTCAGAATCAGACCAAACTCTAATCATCTCTAGCACATTCAAAATTAAAATGTCTCTCTTCCACCGGTACTGAAAAATTATTTGAGAGATGAGACATGGCTTGTATTTAGCCACAAAGATCCAACAGGCAAGTTGTTAAAATGCCACTTCTTCTGGAAGACCCCACGATGTGCAGAAGAGAGAACCCAGAGAGGGCAGCAGAGGGCACTTCAGGAAGCAGCTCCATTCTTATCACTCACAGTGCATGCTTAGATTGGGTCCTGGGGCCAGAACTGCAGAAGAGGCACAGGAGCCCTTTCCCTTCCATCTTTCTGAGTCTGGAGGCCAAGGAATTGAAGTTGCTCTATATAGGGCCAAACAACAGATCACCTTAAAGCGTAAGCTCCCAGGCCAGAAGCCATGCGGCCTGATCTGCAAAGGGTCTCAAACAGCTAGCTGTGCAGTGCCAGGCACCTCAGATTGACAATGGCTTGCATTTAGGGAGCATCACTAATGTAATAAGGATGCTCTCAGGCCCTGTGCTGGGCAAGGTCCATTTGTCATCTCTGATGCTCATGACCGCACCTCCATGGAGTGGCCCAGAAGCTCTGTCCCAGGCCCCAAAGGTAGTTTCTCCATATACCTCGTTCTTCTACACCAGATGCCTAATGGTTGATTTATCCAGGGTCTAGAACCTCCCCACACCCTTGGCCATGGGAAAAAGCATCAGTGTATAATTTCTCTTCAATGAACACAGCACAAGACCCGGGGAGCCAGTGTCACGCAGGTCTCTGACAAAGCACACAACCTGATTACTCAAAGGGATCTAACAACAATAACATCTCACTTTTTTTTAAGCAAAATAATCCATGAGTTGCTCCACTCAAGGGATGCCATCCCATGAGGAAGGGAGATTTAAGGTATTACCCTGCTCTCCCCTGAGACAATAGAGCAATAAGCAAATATTTTTTAGTTCTGAAACAAAGGAGCTAATTACAGGTATAAGTTATTTAACCTTCAATCAATACTTTTTGCCGTGATCTTGGTTCCATTGTTTTTCTTCAGCTAAGTAAACAGTGTCCAAGGTATAGATTTGAGAGATGCAGAGAATTAAAAGAAAACTACCTGCTCTGGAAATGCAGGGATGCCCCCAGGAGCTACAGCCACCCAGGCCGGCAGGGAACACTAATTAGGCAGTAGTTAAGCAAAGGAGCCAAGGGGCAGAGGCAAATAACGTTCCTGATTGTTGAGAAGGAAGAGATGAGGACAAAAGAGAGGGAGGCTGCCAAGGGCTCCGGGCAGTCAGAAGAAAAGAGGGGACCAGAGAGGCCAGTTCTGCCAGCCACACTCCAGGCTGTGGTCACTTCAAACCTCTGAGGGCTTTGTTTTTGACTGAGGACAGAAGGACTCAGGCTGTTGCTGCTCCAGGGAGCTGTTGGTTGGTCTGAGCGTGGCCCAATGTCACAAGGCCCACTTCAGCCAGTGCTCTGACGTGTTTTTCAAGCTGGGTTCTCCTGTGTCAATAATTTTACTATTTTGGAATCCTAAAGCCATATGTAAGTTAGGAGCTGAACCCAGCAGACTGCATTTCGATTTCTTTTTCTGGCAAGACTCTCACCTTTCACAGAAATTATTATCCTTAACAGCATAAGCGAGCTCTAATGCACACGTATTAAACCCACACGTTACTTGTTGGCAACGGCTGGCCATAGCCTATGATAGTCTCAGACAAATTAAAATAGGCTTATTTGGGGACATCCAACAACTTAAAGCACACAAACAGTATTATCCAATGAAGTGCAAAACATTTCCTTGTTTTTTTTAAAAAAAAGTCTAGAAAACTTTATTATGTGGTTGATGATATAACTGCACATGATTTCAGAAAACCACAGGACGGTCAGCATTTTTTCTGCCAAAAGAATGCCCGCAACATTCTACTGCAAATGCCATCCTGGCCAAAAAGTTACATTTTCAGACCATTTAAATTAGTAATGGAGCAAAAAAAATGCACATGTAGAGGACACAGGAAACAAGCGCCTTTAAACCATACACATCTGAAGATGTTTAACTACACTGCTGGCATTTGGATTTTCTTTTCCCCCTTCCTTTCTCATATCCTAGCTTCATGCATGAAGCTGAAATCCCGGGAAGCAGTGTCACATCCCCAAAGTGATTCAAAAGCAGAACGCAACCCCCACCCCCACACACACCCCCACCCCCACACACACACACCCGCTCCTTGCTCTCTCTGCCTTAATTCCCAGGCGTCTCCCAGCCCCAACATCTCTGACAAACCACCTTGACAGATGGGAAAAAGGGGACAGCTTTTCTCAGTGAATGAGAAACCAGCAGGCCATGAGCAGCTTTTTGCTAAAGATTAATTTAGGCCAAAATAGCGACCTGCATACTTTAAGAGGCCAGGAGGAGGTGCGCCTAGAAAACCCAACTCAGCCTTAAGACCTACAGCCGTAAAGGCCCCCAGCACCTCAGCATCATCCAGCTGAGGAAGGGTCCCGCAGGAGAGGAGCCAACTTAAGTGGCCGCAGCCCAGGGCCCTGCGCACAGATTCAGAGACTTAAGAGACTCAGGTACCTTCCTCCACACCTTAGCACACAAATCAAGGCACTACGGTTCAGCAGAGTCTTTGTAAACTGGTGTCCCTAGCGCCACAGACAATAAGGACAGTGCCCCTAGAATGTGTGATCCGGTGGCCTTCCTAAAAAAAACATTTGCTGAGTCCTTCTACTGTGGGTCAAATGCTGTGCTGGGCACTGTCACAAGATTCCCCCCTTTTATTTAACCTCCATCCAATCCTGGGAGGAACATGGTTGGTTTGCTTGGTTTTTTGTTTGTTTGTTTGTTTTTTTGCGGTACTCGGGCCTCTCACTGTTGTGGCCTCTCCCGTTGCGGAGCGCAGGCTCAGCAGCCATGGCTCACGGGCCCAGCTGCTCTGCGGCATGTGGGACCTTCCCAGACCGGGGCACAAACCCGTGTCCCCTGCATCGGCAGGTGGACTCTCAACCACTGCGCCACCAGGGAAGCCCCGGTTTGCTTGTTTTTAATTGAGATGTAATTCACCCATACCATAAAAATCATCCATTTAAAGTGTACATACAATTCAGTGTTTTTTTAGCATATTCAAAGTTATGCAACCATCACCATTATATAATTGCAGGACATTTTCATCACCTCAAGAGAAAAATCCTTTTTTGTTTGTTTTTTATTTATTTTATTTATTTTTGGCTGCGTTGGGTCTTCGTTGCTGCGCGCGGGCTTTCTCTAGTTGTGGTGAGCGGGGGCTACTTCGTTGCGGTGCACGGGCTTCTCATTGCGGTGGCTTCTCTTGTTGCAGAGCATGGGCTCTAGGCGCATGGGCTTCAGTAGTTGTGGCACATGGGCTCACCAGCTGTGGCTCACGGGCTCTAGAGCACAGGCTTCAGTAGCTGTGGCGCACAGGCTTAGTTGCTCCGCGGCATGTGGGATCTTCCCAGACCAGGGCTCGAACCTGTGTCCCCTGCATTGGCAGGTGGATTCTTAACCACTGTGCCACCAGGGAAGGCTCAGGAGCATCATTTTTAAACCCCATGCTATTGATGAGGAAAATGAGGGAACCATGTTAAGCAACCCATCCAGGATCACAAAGTCTCCAGAAGAGCTGAGGTGAAACCCAGTCTCTGAACCCCTCACAGCACTGGCTGCCACAGCACTGATCACCCCTCCATCCACCCGTGGCTTCCACCACTCCCTTCCCGTCCTACCAGCCCGCAAACGGTGGGTGCTCCCCAGGGCTTTCCCTCTGCTGCTTTCTCACCAGATAAGTGTACCCAACAGATTTCCCTGATCCTGACTCCCACTCCCAAATCTACTTCTCTAGTCTGAGCCCCGGATCCAGGCTACAATACTGTCCCACTGGGCATCTCCACCTAAATGTTCCCAGGCACCCACAAATGTGAGAGCAGAAATCTCCTTCCCTGATGCAGTCAATGGCACCACCAGCCATTAGCAATAGCACTCAGCATAGTAGTTAAAGAGTTGGGACTCTGGAGTCTCACAATCCTGAGTTCTGATTTCAGCTCTGCCACTTATTAGCTCTGTGCCCTGGGCACATTGCTTCTCTTCTCTGGGCCTCTATGGCTGCTTCGAGGATCAAACGTAAGACATTTAGCGCCACGCCCAGCACAGAGTGAGTGTTAAGTAAATGGTAGCTGTTGTCATTACTATGTGAAAGGTCCAGCAGAACTCAGACACAGCCTCTGTCTTCACCAAGCTGACTCTTGTGGGGAAATGTGTCCATGTTGTAACATATGTCAGAATTTCCTTGTGAAGTCTGAATGATATTCCATTATATGTATATACCACACTCTGTTTATTCATTCATCTGTTGATGGACACTTGGGTTGCTTTTACCTCTTGGCTACTGTGAATCATGCTGCTATGAACATGGCTGTAGAAATATCCGTTTGAGTCCCTGCTTTCAGTTCTTTTGAGTACATACCCAGAAGTAGAACTGCTGGGTCACACAGTAATTCTACATCTAATTTTTAGGAGTCAAAAATTTAAGCTCAGGGCTTCCCTGGTGGCGCAGTGGTTGAGAGTCTGCCTGCCGATGCAGGGGACACGGGTTCGTGCCCCGGTCCGGGAAGATCCCACATGCTGTGGAGTGGCTGGGCCCGTGAGCCATGACCACTGAGCCTGTGCATCCAGAGCCTGTGCTCCACAACGGGAGAGGCCACAACAGTGAGAGGCCCGCGTACCGCAAAAAAAAAAAAAAAAAAAAAAATTTAAGCTCAGGGCTTCCCTGGTGGCGCAGTGGTTGAGAATCTGCCTGCCAATACAGGGGACACAGGTTCGAGCCCTGCTCTGGGAAGATCCCACATGCCGCAGAGCAACTAGGCCCGGGAGCCACAACTACTGAGCCTGCGCGTCTGGAGCTTGTCCGCAACAAGACAGGCCGCGACAGTGAGAGGCCCGTGCACCGCAATGAAGAGTGGCCCCCGCTCACCGCAACTAGAGAAAGTCCTCGCACAGAAACGAAGACCCAACACAGCCAAAAATAAATAATAAATAAATAATAAATAAAAATTTAAGCTCAACATCACTAATTATTAGAGAAATGCAAATCAAAACTACAATGAGGTATCACCTCACATCAGTCAAAATGGCCATCATCAAAAAATCTACAAACAATAAATGCTGGAGAAGGTGTGGAGAAAAGGGAGCCCTCATACACTGTTGGTGGGAATGTAAATTGCTACAGCCACTATCGAAAACAGTATGGAGGTTCCTTAAAAAACTAAAAACAGAACTACCATATGACCCAACAATCCCACTACTGGGCATATACCCAAAGAAAACCATAATTCAAAAAAACACATGCACCCCAATGTTCATAGTAGCATTATTTACAATAGCCAGGACATGGAAGCAACCTAAATGTCCATCAACAGAGGACTGGATAAAGAAGATGTCGTACACATATACAATGGAATATTACTCAGCCATAAAAAGGAATGAAATTGGGTCATTTGTAGAGACATGGATGAACCTAGAGAATGTCATACAGAGTGAAGTAAGTCAGAAAGAGAAAAGCAAATATCATATAATGCATATGTATGGAATCTAGAAAAATGGTATAGATGATCTTATTTGCAAAGCAGAAATAGAGACACAGACGTGGAGAACAAACGTATGGATACCAAGGGGGAAAGGGGTGGGGTGGGAGGAACTGGGAGACTGGAATTGACACATATACATTATTGATACTATGCATAAAATAGACAACTGATGGGAACATATTGTATAGCACAGGGAACCCTACCTAATGCACTGTGGTAACCTAAATGGAAGGGAAGTCCAAAAGGTCCTAAATATTATTTCCCACTAATGAACGGAAACTTCTTGGAGAAATGACTGATTCCAGGTCTGGGACAGGATGTACACAAGACAAGCATATCAGAAAGTGAGGATGCTAGGGCCTCCCTGGTGGCGCAGTGGTTGAGAGTCCGCCTGCCGATGCAGGGGACACGGGATCGTGACCTGGTCTGGGAAGATCCCACATGCCGTGGAGCGGCTGGGCCCGTGAGCCATGGCCGCTGAGCCTGCGCGTCCGGAGCCTGTGCTCCACAACGGGAGAGGCCACAACAGTGAGAGGCCCACGTACCACAAAAAAAAAAAAAAAAAAAAGAAAGTGAGGATGCTATTAAAGACTACTGAGACTGAGTCAGAAGGACACAAGTGAACTCAAAGGGGATGCCAATGGCCAACAAGAGGACAATATAAGCATCAAAGTATTTATTTATTTATTCATTTATTTATTTAATTAAAATAACATCCAAATCTTGGTTTCTAAATACCATTCTTTTTCACTGAAAGGAACCAGGGCTCCTTGGAGAATTGCAGGGCTGAGGAAGAAGAGTCTGAGATGAGCTTGGAAACCTTGTGTTAGAGAATGAAGGGAACATGTGTAAAGGACATTGGAGCCAATTCAAAGGGGCTCTCATTGGCCAAATCCAGGACAATTCGATCATCAAAATAAATAATGATAATTAAGTATTAAAACCCACAACTAAAATATGAACTCATGAGTCCACACTGATATAAACAAACAGGGAAGAAGGGAAAACTCTTCTGTAAGACTGAAAATCCTGTTAATAAATACAGAAAGAACAATGGATTTATAAAATTGCCATTTGGCAACCATCATAACAATACTTGATTCAAGCAAGAATCATCAATGGATATTAAAACCACTGAGTGAAATGCTGGAGAAATTACAGGATATTTACATGGTCTAAAAGTATCTCTCCACAAAAATACTTACTAATTACATAGGAAAAAACAGTAACCTCACAGTAGGGAAGTCTGGAAGACATCATTTTAACTGAGTTAAGATCACCAGTGAAGAAACGAATCTGTATCATTTGCTTCTAATACCATGGACTGAAAACAATACCTCTGTGGTATTCCTGGCAATACTACAAAACAAACAGAATCTAAACAGGAGAATACGTCAGACAAACCCAAATTAAGGGACATTCTACAAAATAACTGGCCTGTATTCTTCCAAAATGTCAATGTCATGAAACACAAAGGCTCCAGACCAAAGGAGATTAAAGAGACATGACAAGTGAATGCAACACCAATCCAGGACTTTCTTGTACTATAAAGAACAGTTTTGAGACAACCAGGGAACAAGACTAAGGTGTATAGTTTAGCAATAGTATTGTATCAACGTTAATTCCTGACTTCTTCATTGTACTACGGTTACTTAAAAAGTAGTCTTGTCTTTAAGGATTCTGAAGTATTTAGGCATAAAGAGCCATCAAGTCTGCAACATATTCTCAAAAGACTTAAAATATTATAAAAATATACATATGGGGCTTTCCCTGGTGGCGCAGTGGTTGAGAGTCCGCCTGCCGATGCAGGGGACACGGGTTCGTGCCCCGGTCCGGGAAGATCCCACACGCCGCTGAGTGGCTGAGCCTGTAAGCCATGGCCGCTGAGCCTGCACGTCCAGAGCCTGTGCTCCGCAACGGGAGAGGCCACAACAGTGAGAGGCCCGCGTACCGCAAAACAAACAAACAAACAAAAAACAAAATATACACATGTGTACATACACACACATAAACAGGAAAATAGAAAGGATGAAGCAAATGTGGTAAAAAGTTAACATTTGGAGAATCCAGGTAAGAGTATATATCATTCTGTACTCTTGCAACCTTTATGTAGTACTGAAATTATTTCAAAATAAAGTATTTTTAGATGACCACAAAATACTGAGATATATTAAATACATAAAAATTCACAAGTTTGTATGGACATTACCAGGGGGAAAAGCCCATTGTTCATTCACCTTTGGAAGTTGCTAAAGCATCAGCTTGTTATTACGAAAACTGATAAATAAAGGAAAAGAATCAAGCATGTACCTTGCCTTTCCTGTACAAACTGTATTTCGGGGTAGTCAGATGGATAATGAGGGAAAGTTCCTTACAGAATTCCAGCTAATAAATGCAGAAGGATGGATAGATTTAGAAAATCACCATTTTGTAATGGACAAAGGCCAGAGTTTCTCAATCCATTTGAAAACTAGAAGATGTTAACTTTGCTGGACTCAACCAAAAAGCTTTTTTTTCTGTCTGTTCACTTATCAAAATCATTCTTCTATCCTCCATTTGAGTCATCCTCCACGAAAGCTTTCTCTGGCTCTTTCTTCCGCCCAAACCAGTCTTCTCTCTCTCTCTGATTTCCTGTAGCTCTTGGTCTATACCAGTGGTTCACATCCTTGGTGCACTGGGGGATCGTTTCAAAATTCTGATACCCACACTGTACCCACCCTGTACTCCAGTACAAGGTTTTTGCTAACTCAGCACTACTGACACTGTGGGCCAGATCATTTGTTGTAGGGATGGTCCTGTGCACTGCAGATGTATAAGCAGCATCCCTGGCCTCTACCCTCTAGATGCCAGTACTCACTCCAACCCCAGTGGTGACAACCAAAAACTGTCTCCAGATATTGTCAAATGTCCCCTGGGGGATGGGGGCAAAACCTCCTCCCACCTCCAATGGGGACCAGTGACCTAGGCCATGCTCATTAATGGCTGTTAGGCTACTAGGTAAAAGGATGATGAGGAATTTTAAATAGATAGATCAGACATCAGACTCATAACACTTGCATCTGAAACCAAGTCCCCCTAAAACTGAGTTCCCCTGCAGAGTTTATGATTAACCTCTCTATCCAAAACTTTATGCCCTTTCTTGTCTCGTCCCTGTTCCCCTTGGGACTGAGGAGTGTCAGAGAAAAGGGGGGACTGAAACCAAGCAGGACTCTGCAGGACTTTCCTGGGTACAAAAGCCCCTCTGTGCCCCTGGTTTTTGTTTGTAGAAGAAGGCTTTAGTCTCCTACGTCTTCTAAAGAGCAGACTCAACAGTTACTAATTAGAGAAAAGAGGGAATTTAGAAACAAAGGAAAAGCAGTTAAGCAAGAAAAGTAATGATGGCTTTTTTTTTTTTTTTTTTTTTTTTGGCTGTACCACGTGGCTTGTGGGATCTTAGTTCCCTGCCCAGGGACGGAACCCACGCCCTCAGCAGTGAAAGCGTGGAGTCCTAACCACCAGGGAATTCCCAATCATGACTTAAACAATAGTTCAGCAGTAAAACAGAGTCTTCCTCAAGGGATATAGATAACAATCTGATGCATACCTTTGAGTTAGTCTGCAGAAAACTAAGACCCACACCCAGGTGGAGTTTGGTGACTACATGTAGTTCACAAGCACGGAGCCCCCAGACTGGCTGACGATTAAGATTTCCAAAACATCACCCTGTTACCACCAACTAATCAGAAGGAAGTCCATGAGCTGATCATGCACCCTGAAACCCTCACCCCTAATGTAAGCAGAGAGGGTGGGGGATGGGGGTCTCTGGAGAAAGAAAACAAGGCATGGTTTTCTTGCCATAAGAGAAGCCGTTTTTGACCTAAGCCATTCTGTGATCTAAGCCTGGGCACAATGCTTGCCCTTGAACAGGTCTCATTATTAATGATCTTAAGGGAACAAAAGAATGCAGAAACACACAACTGTTAGCTGGCAAGAGAAGTAACAGTAGCAAAGATAATTTACCAGTTGTAAAGACTCCCAGTTTTGTTTCAATGATAAAGATTAGCCTGAAGTGCTCAAGCACCAGATGGGCTGGAACCTAAGGGATGATGAGGTTGACCTTTTCTGACCCTTGAGATTTCAATCAACTAAAACTTGGACCCTGTCTACCACCCAAGCCCATTCATGAATATGCATGAACCCTTAGCTTAAAACTTCCTCAGTTATGTTGTTGGAGGGGGAAATACTGCTTTGGGAAAGATCCCTGATGTTCTCCCTATTTGCTGCAAATAATAATGAATCCTTCTTTCTCCCAGTCTTGGCTTGGCTGTGTCTTTTGGTTTGACACCCACCAAGAGGCAAACCCAGTTTTTCGGGTAACACTAATGTTGCTTTTTAAAACCCTTCCTGAAAACCACTGGGGAGTTTGGGTCTTTTGAGGATGAGCTGCCCATTCTCCTTGCTTGGCACCCTGCTATAAATGTTGTACTTTCCTTCACCACAACCAGGTGTCAACAGATTGGCTTTGCTTGGTGTTGGTTCCGTAACACACCCACCAATCAGCCTCTTGTCTCTAAAACGTGAGGCAGTGAGACCCTACTGCCTTCTGATGTGGAGGCAGTAGGACATACACAGTAGTACCTATAAAGCTTTCTTGCAGGCCCCCTCCCCCCAAATCAAGCCTCTAGAGTCAACCAGCTTACAGGAAATAGAAGAGTTAGAGAAACGTGTTAAAACTGCACTAGAGGGGCCATCAGCCAAATCCAAAATGTGGGAAATTCTACATAACAAATTAGCTCATTTCATCAACAAATAAACAGCATAAAAGGAGAGGGAAGCTGTTGCAGACTAAGAGAGATTAAAAATACAAGGCAACAGAAGCAATGTGTGGATCTTGTTTAGATCCTAATTCATTCAAACCAAAAAGGCATTTTTGAGACCACTGGAGAAGAATGAACACATACTGGATATTAAATGATACTAAGGAATTATTAAGATTATTAATTATTTAGATGTGATAAATGTGAAGGTATCATTTGGGGAAAAGCATCTTTAACTGTGAGGGACGCATACTAAGCATTTACAGTTGAAATGCTGTGGTGTCTGAGACTTGCTTTAAAATACTACAGCCAAAAAAAGGAGAGGACTT
Organism: Phocoena sinus; assembly: GCF_008692025.1. Lineage (NCBI taxonomy): Eukaryota > Metazoa > Chordata > Mammalia > Artiodactyla > Phocoenidae > Phocoena > Phocoena sinus. Next base: position 39,667,706 of record NC_045781.1, read on the forward strand.
GAAGAAATGAAAATGCAAAATGTTGATAGCTGTTGAAGCTGGGTGAAAGGTATACTACCTGATGATTAATTTCATGTGTCAACTTGAGTGAGTCACAGGGCGCCCAAATTAAACACTGTTTCTGGGTGTGTCTGTGAGGGTGTTTCTAGGTGAGATTAGCATTCGAATCAATTGAGTAAAGCAGACTGCCTTCCCCAGAGTGGTTGAGCATCAATCCAGTCTGTTGAGGGCCTGTATAGAATAAAAGAGGAAGGGGGATTTGTCTCCTTTTCCTGCCTCACTGTTGAGCTGGGACATCTCATCACATCTTTTCCTGCCCTTAGGATTCATCATCAGCCCCACTGGTTCTCAGGCCTTCAGACTCGGAGTAAATTACACCACTGGCTTTCGTGGGTCTTTAGCTTGCAGATGACAGATCAAGGAACTTCTCGGCCTCCATAACCACATGAACCAACTCCTCATAATAAATCTTTTATATGCTATTGGTTCTGTTTCTCTGGAGAACCCCGATTAATACTAGTAAATGTTTGAAAGTTTCCATAATAAAAAGTTAAATTTAAAAAGAATATTGAGGGACTTCCCTGGTGGCGCAGTGGTTGAGAATCTGCCTGCCAATGCAGGGGACATGGGTTTGAGCCCTGGTCTGGGAAGATCCCACATGCCGTGGAGCAACTAGGCCCGTGAGCCACAATTACTGAGCCTGCGCGTCTGGAGCTTGCGCTCCGCAACAAGAGAGGCCGCGACAGTGAGAGGCCCGCGCACCGCGATGAAGAGTGGCCCCCGCTCGCCGCAACTAGAGAAAGTCCTCGCACAGAAACGAAGACCCAACACAGCCAAAAATAAATAAATATATATATATATAAAATTAATAAAATTAAAAAATTTTTAAATAAAAAGAATATTGAAGGACCTATATTCAGAATATATAGAGGACTCTCAAATCTTTACAATAAGAAAACAATCCATGGGAGTTCCCTGGTGGTCTAGTGGTTAGGATTTGGCACTTTCAGTGTTGCGGGCTGGGTTCAGTCCCTGGTCAGGAAACTGAGATCCCACAAGCCAAGCAGCGTGGCCAAAAAATAAATAAATAAATAAAACAGAAAGAAAGAAAGGGAGGGAGGGAGAAACGGAGAGAGAGAGAAAGAGACAGAGAAAGGAAGAGATGAAAGAAAGGAAGGAAAGGAAAGGAAAGGAAAGGGAGGGAGGGAGGGGGGTAGGGAGGGAGGGAGGCAGAAAGGAAGAAAAGAAAGGAAGCGAGAGAGAAAGGAAACAACCCAATTAAAAGGTGGGTAGAAGGGACTTCCCTGGTGGTCCAGTGGGGGTAAGACTTTGTGCTCCCAATGCAGGGGGCCTGGGTTCAATCCCTGGTCAGGGAACTAGATACTGCATGTATGCCACAACTAAGAGTTCGTATGCCGCAACTAAGAAGTCTGCATGCTGCAACTAAGACCCGGTGCAGCCAAAGTAAATAATATTAAAAAAAAAAAAAAGTGGGTAGAAGATATGAACAGACACTTCATGAAAGAAGATACCAAGATGGCAAATAAGCACAAGAAAAGATCCTTAACATAATTAGCCACTAGGGAAATACAAACTAAAATCACAATGACATGCCACTTCACACTCACTACAATGGCTATAATTTTTAAAAATTATAAGTCAATATCCAGTGATGGTAAGGTGCAAAAGTGACTTGAACTCTCATACACCCACTGGTAAGAATGTGAAATAGTACAGCCACTCCAAAAATGGCTTGGCAGTTTCTTATAAAGTCAAACATACACTTGCCATATGGCCCAATAATCCCCCTCCTAGGTAACTGCCCTAGAGAAATGGAAATTATGATCCTATACCTAAATGTAAATGTTTATAGCAGCTCTATTTATAATCGCCCCCAAACTGGAAACAATCCAAATGTCCTTCAATGGGCAAATGGATAAGCAAACAGTGGTATGTCCCTAAAATGGAACACTACTCAGCAATGAAAAGGATCAAACCATTGATACGTGTAGCAACACAGAAGAATATCTCAAATACATGATGCTAAGTGAAAAAAGCCAGGCTCAAAAGGCTATACACACTGTATGATTCTATTTACGTGACATTCTGGAAAAGGCAAAACTACAGGGATCAAAAAACGTTCACTGGTTGCCAAGGGTTGGATCGAAGTAGAGAGAGGGACTGACAACAAAACTGCAGCATGAGACAATTTTGAGGGGTGATGAAAGCATTCTGAGCTATGCAGTGATGGACACATGGATACATGTTTGTCAAAATCAGAACTGTACACTATAAAAAGTGAATTTATTGTATGTAAATTAAAAATAAAGAAAAACAGAAAAAAGAAAATGCTATGAAGCCTATTGGTAAAGAGAGGCATGTAGAAAATTGCTGTGTTATAAATCAATTTGTAGTTTGTGTGCATGTATTTGTGCATGCGTATGTACACACCCATATTTACGCATGTTAATAAATACACACACAGACAAAAGTATTATATGTGCAATGTGAATAATGCTCACCTCTGATTAGTCTGGTTCCAGGAAACTTGTTTTCTTAACTTACTGATGTTTTCTGATTTTTTTTCTAAAATAAATTAGTATTGCTTTTATTATTTCTTTCTTTCTTTTTTTAAAAATAAATTTATCTATTTATTTGTTTTTATTTTTGGCTGTGCTGGGTCTTCATTGCTTCGCAAGGGCTGTCTCTAGTTGCGGCGAGCAGGGGCTACTCTTTGTTGCGGTGCGCAGGCATTTCATTGTGGTGGCTTCTCTTGTTGTGGAGCACAGGTTCTAGGCACGTGCGCTCAGTAGTTGTGGCTCGTGGGCTCTAGAGCTCAGGCTCAGTAGTTGTGGTGCAAGGGCTTAGTTGCTCCGCGGCATGTGGGATATTCCCAGACCAGGGATCGAACCTGCGCCCCCTGCATTGGCAGGCAGATTCTTAACCACTGCATCACCAGGGAAGCCCCTATGATTTCTTTAAAAAGTACTTTTAAAAAAAGCAGATAAAAAGAAAAATGCAAGCTCCTCTGAGACGCTTTTCCTGATTCCTCCACAACTAACCTTTTGCCTTGCAGGCCTCCCCTCCATCTCCTCCAAGCGCCTACCACAGGCTGCCCTGCAGCCTCAATTCTCTCTGTAGCCTCAGCCTCCCCTGCTGATGAGCTAAAGTGCCTCATCACCCACCTTGCTCCTGTGTTCACTCCAGTTTACTCCAGGGGGGCGCCTGTCTCAGGAATCATGTCCATCTGGTTCCTTGCTCTATCCCAACAGCCACCCCCAACAGGCACTCAGTAAAGAGTTGGTCAGTGACTGACCAAGCAACTGGGAATGAACAGGCATCTAATGACCAGTAAACCATACCTACAGGTAACTGGACACAATCCAAAGGGTGATAATTAATGTTTCAAGTCAGCTTAGAATATGGACTCAGGTGAAGGGCCTTTGGGATGACGCCTGCCCACTTAAGTTTCTAGAAATTATTTGGGAGAAAACATACAAGCCTAGCTTATCACTTACTTTGTGGATAAGAGGCTTGGAACTGTTAATACTTAAAATAAGAACTTTCAGAATCATCCCAACATGTGATAAGGTGGACTCTAACTGGTGCATATTTAAGGTTCAAAGAGTCAGCTGCAGGAATACAGAAGAGCAGAAAGCAGACTTGATAAAAGAGGTCAAGTGAAAACAGACCTGGTAACTTGACGTGACATTTAGTCTTGCTGAAGCGAAGAAGAAGTAAACGACAAATTTTGGTGGCAGGGGTTGAGCTGAGTGATCACAAATCTTTTCTCATCTAGGACCCTCCATTTTCACAACTACAGGCTGAAGTCTATTCATTAGTCTGAAAAGATATCAAGTCCAAAACTTATTAAAATGGATATTTTTATGATTCCCTTCACATGCCAGGAATATCCAGAGTGATATTTTAAACGTCCTTACTTCAAAAATAAACAACATAAACAAACCAAAATATCACAGCATTCTAACTTCCCTCTAGCCTAAGCAGACCAAGGTCCTAGCAGCCTGCAAGCCAGTAACCTACTTGCTAAATAAAAACATATCAGGGCTTCCCTGGTGGCGCAGCGGTTGGGAGTCCGCCTGCTGATGCGGGGGACGCGGGTTCGTGCCCCGGTCCGGGAAGATCCCACATGCCGCGGAGAGGCTGGGTCCGTGAGCCATGGCCGCTGAGCCTGCGCGTCCGGAGCCTGTGCTCCGCAATGGGAGAGGCCACAACAGTGAGAGGCCTGCATACTGCAAAAAATAAATAAATAAATAAAAATAAAAACATATCCGAAAGCTTCCAAATATCACAACTTTGGAATTCCAGTTGCAGTTAATGGAGTAAGTACACTCTACCCTGAATGCTGCTATAATATCTGGAAACAATGCATGGAGCAGCTATTTCAGGACTCTGAAAAATAAATAGTAGTAGGTAAATGGGGGAAGAAGACCAGAATTCAAAGTTCCACTGAGCCAGCAGTCAGTTTCCTATTTTTCCTCCAAGATTGCCCAGCTTAGACTCAAAGCAGCCTCAAATCCAGAAACGGGAACCAGGTGTGGACAGAGAGAGCCCCAGGACAATCCCTCCTATTCTGGCTGGAGATGTGGGCAAGGGGATTCTTAACACTATAAACACTGGAGGAAATTCTGGTTTTTGTTTTATTTTTTCCCCTTCATTCTCTCCTATTTCAGACCCCAGGCAAGCCTGAAGTGGCATAAGCAGCTGCAGCAACAGAAGCCTGAAGATGCCTGAAACTGACGGAGGGGACTCTTCCTGCACGATCAAGAGGAAGGAGAATTCCAGGAGAATGGGGGAACCCCCATTGCTGTTTTCTATCCCTGTCTTCCCACTGTTTGGCCCCAGACAAACAGTAGTGAGAGTAATTACAATAGTAACTAAAGTGGCAGCTTTCTGGACACAGACCTGAAAGGGGAGTTACAGAGAACTGGAAAGTACCAAGCAGACAGCAGAAAGAGAAAGCGAATCCATAAAGCTGCTTATAAACGCGGGGCCCACTCCAAGCTGTACATGCACAGATCTGATTCTAAACAGCATAATAAAGACTTTAAGAACTGAACTATGGGACAGGTCACCACACAGGTCCCAGATCCTCCATTGGGTGGCACACACAAAGGAAAGATCCAATTAGCACTGCAACAGCTTTGAAACAATTGACACTGAATTCTCAACCCACAGAAGACAGGCCACAACTTGCCACCTGAACCCAATCAGGCTGACTGCCTTGTAAAACAAAACAAAACAAAAATCAGCATTCTTCACAGGATTTAAACAAAACCAGAGTTTCAAAATATAATAATCAAATGTCTGTGATATAATCCAAAATCACTTGAAATACAGAAACTAGGAAAATCCCAGCTCACATGGAAAAAGACAATCAACAGATGCCAATGCTGAGATGACAGAGTTGTTGGAATTATCAGACTGTAAAGTAGCTATAACAAGAATAATCCAAGAAAAAAAGATGGACACTCTTGAAAAAATGGAAAGACAGAAAGTCTCAGCAAAGAAATTGAGATATAAAGAAGAACCAAATGGAAATTTTAGAACTATAAAATGCAATATCCAAAATAAAAAACTCAATGTATGAGCATAATAGCAGAACGGAGCTGACAGAGGAAAATAATCAGTGAACCTGAAGATAAATCAATAGAAATTACCAAATCTAAACAACGAAGAGAAAAAAATGAACAGAGCCTCAGGGAACTATGCAATAATACCAAAAGGTCTACTGTTTGTGTCACTGGAGTCCCAAAAGTAGAGGAGAAAGAATGTGGAATGGAAAAAAAGTATCTGAAGAAACAATCGCAGACAACTTCCCATATTTGGCAAAAAAACAAAGATTCAAGAAACTCATCAAACCCCAAACAGAAAAAACTCAAAGAAATTTATGCCCAGATGCATCATAAACTGCTGAAAACTGAGAAGGAAAAAGTCCTAAAAGTAGCCAGAGAAAAATGATGCATTATACGTAACAAAACAATGATTCAAACGATGCAGATTTATCATCAGAAACCACAGAGGCCACAAAGAAGTGGAATAACGTTTTTAAAGTGCTGAGAAACAAACTGACAACCCAGAATTCTACATCCAGCAAAACTATCCTTTAAGATTAAAGGTGAGGGGGCTTCCCTGGTGGCATAGTGGTTGAGAGTCTGCCTGCCGATGCAGGGGACACAGGTTCGTGCCCCAGTCTGGGAAGATCCCACATGCCGTGGAGCGGCTGGACCCGTGAGCCATGGCCACTGAGCCTGCACGTCCGGAGCCTGTGCTCTGCAACAGGAGAGGCCACAACAGTGAGAGGCCTGCGTACCGCAAAAAAAAAAAAGAATAAAGGTGAGGACTTCCCTGGTGGTACAGTGGTTAAGAATCCACCTGCCAATGCAGGGGACACGAGTTCGAGCCCTGGTACAGGAAGATCCCACATGCCACGGAGCCACTAAGCCCGTGCGCCAAAACTACTGAGCGTGTGCTCTAGAGCCCACAAGCCACAACTACTGAGCCTACGTGCCACAACTACTGAAGCAAGAGCGCCTAGAGCCCATGCTCTGCAACAAAGAAAGCCACTGCAATGAGAAGCCCGAGAACTGCAACAAAGAGTAGCCCCCACTGCCCACAACTAGAGAAAGCCTGCCTGCAGCACCAAAGACCCAAAATAAAATACATAAATAAATTTATTTTAAAAAAAAGAAGAAAGGTGAAATAAAGACACTCTCAGACAAAAGAAAATTAAGACAATTCATAGCCAGTAGAGGAACTCTAACTGAAATGATAAAATTTCAAATCTTCAGATAGAATAAAAATTATACCAGAAAGAAACTTGGAACATCAGGAAGAGAAGCAACAGAAATGGCAAAAAGCTGAGCAAATAGACAATTTTTCTCCTTTTGAGTTCTTTAAAATATGCATGATGGTTGAGAGCAAAATTTATAACATAGTCTGATGGGATTTTCAATGTATATGACAACGAAAACAAGGGAGGAGGGTAAAGAGGTAAAGGAACCTACGTACTGGTAATGTTTCTATATTTTACCTTAAGTAGTAAAATAGTATTTATAATTAGACTGTAAAATGTTAATATTAGTGTTCTATTAATTATGTAATTTCTAGAACAAATACTGAAAAACCCTATGTAAAGGGATATAGTCAAAACTCAGTAGATTAATTCTAATGGAATACTGGCAAATATTCAAATAATCTAAAAGAAGAGAGTAAGGGAAAACAGAGGAACAAAGCACAGAGGGAACAAATAGGAAATAAAACTGTAGGCCTAAATACAAATGTAATAATAAAAACATTAAATGTAAATGGTCTAAACACACACCAACTAAAAGTGGAGATTGTCAGAATGGATTTAAAAAACAGGACCCAACTATAAAGCTATCTATAAGAAACTTCAAATAGAATGATTTAAGTAGGTTAGAAGAAAATGATGGAAACAAACAAACATCAATAAGAGAAAGCTGGAGTGGCTGTATTAATATATGATAAAAGATACTTCATAAGTCAGAAAGAAAAACAAATATCGTATATTAACACATATATGTGGAACCTAGAAAACTGGTACAGACGAACTGGTTTGCAGGGCAGAAATAGAGACACAGATGCAGAGAACAAACGTATGGACACCAAGGGGGGAAAGTGGCGGGGGTGGTGGTGGTGGTGGGATGAATTGGGAGATTGGGATTGTCATATATATATTAATATGCATAAAATAGATAATAAGAACCTGCTGCATAAAAAAAAAAGATTCTTCAGAGCATACAAAATTACCAGGGATAAAAAAAGAGTCTACATAAAAATAAGTTTCAATTCACTAAGAAGGTATAATACAAGCGATAACAGAGCCTCAAAATACATGAAGCAAAACTGATCAAACTGAAAGAAATGGGCAAATATAGTCGAAGACTTCAACATTCCTCTCTCCAAAGAACTAGGAGATAGAAAATCAGCAAGAATACAGAAGTACTGATGGATCAAACACTGAAACATAAGACCTAAAATAATAAAAACTCTTATAAGAAAACATAGAGGAAAGTTTCATGACATTGGATTTGGTAATAATTTTTTGGATATGATACCAAAGCACAGGGTAAAAAAGTAAAAACAGATAAATTGAACTACACCAAAATTTAAACTCTGTACACCGGGGGACACAATCAACAGAGTAAAAAGACAACTAGAGAATAGGAGAAGGTATCTGCAAATCATATATATATCTAGTAAGAGTTAATATCCAGAATATATGAAGTACTTCTACAACTCAACAACAAAAAAAACAAACAGGGCTTCCCTGGTGGGGCAGTGGTTGAGAGTCCACCTGCCGATGCAGGGGACACGGGTTCGTGCCCCGGTCCAGGAAGATCCCACATGTCGTGGAGTGGCTGTGCCCATGAGCCATGGCCGCTGAGCCTGCGCGTCCGGAGCCTGGGCTCCGCAACGGGAGAGGCCACAACAATGAGAGGCCCAGGTACCGCAAAAATAAATAAATAAATAAATAAAATGCTTAAAACAGTAATTTTTACATTATGTATATTTTATCACAATTTAAAAAAGAATAAAGACGTACTGAACAATATCATCAACCACCTGGATCTGATATTTATAAAACACTTCACCTGTCAAAAGGAGAGAACACATCCTTCACAAGTACACATGGAAGGAACATCACCAAGATAGATAATATCTTTGATGAGAAAACATACTTTTCTTTGGCCACACTGTGTAGCATGCGGGATCTCAACCAGGGATGGAACCCATGCCCCCTGCAATGGAACCAGAGTCTTAACCACTGTACAGCCAGGGAAGTCCTGAAAACATACTTTAATACATTTAAAAGAAAATCACATAAAGTATGTGCTCTGATCATAATGGAACTAAACTAGAATTAATAATGGAAAGAAAATTGGAAAAATCTCCAATCTCTTGGCAATTAAACAACATGTTCTTAAATAATTGATGTGTTAAAGAGCAAGTTTCAAGAGAAATTAGAAAATATTTTGAACTGAATGAAAATGAGAATACAACTTACGAAAAACTTGTGAGATATAGCTGAACCAGTACTCACTGGGAAAGTTATAACACTGAATGCTTACATTAGAAAAGAGTAGGGGCTTCCCTGGTGGCGCAGTCATTGAGAATCTGCCTGCTAATGCAGGGGACACGGGTTCGAGCCCTGGTCTGGGAGGATCCCACATGCCGCGGAGCAACTAGGCCCGTGAGCCACAACTACTGAGCCTGCGCGTCTGGACCCTGTGCTCCGCAACAAGAGAGGCCACGACAGTGAGAGGTCCGTGCACTGTGATGAAGAGTGGCCCCCCGCTTGCCACAACTAGAGAAAGCCCTTGCACAGAAACGAAGACCCAACACAGCAAAAATTAATTAATTAATTAACTCCTACCCCCAACATCTTAAAAAAAAAAGAGCAAAGATCTCAAATCAACAATCTAAATTTCTACTTTAAGAAACTAGAAAAAATAGTAATCCTAAAATAAGTAGAAGAAAGGAAATAATAAAGAGCTAAAATCAATAAAATGGGAAAAAATAGAGAAATGTCAACGAAACAAAAAACTGGTTTAAAAAAAAAAAAACTGGTTTACTTCTGTAGCCAGATGGCCACAGGAAAAAAAAGAAAAAAATTTACCAATTAATCAGGAATAAGAAGATATACCAACAGACCCTCACAAACATTAAAAGGATAATAGAGAAATACTACAAACAACTCTACACACATAAATTTGACAATGATAGGGACCAATTTCTTGAAAGCCACAAACTACCAAAACTCACCCAAGAAGTAAAAGGTAACTAAATCTATATTCCTCATGAACAAAGACACAAAAATCCTCAACAAAATACTAGGAAATCTAATCCAGCGATATTATGTAAAAAGAATAGTACACCACAATCATTGTGATTTATCCCAGGAACAAAAGGCTGCATCAGTTTTCCAAAATCAGTAAATGTAATCCACCATAAAACACTTCATTATGTCAATGGATGCAGAAAAAAACATCTGACAAAATTCAACATTCATTCATGATAAATGTTGCCAGCAAACTAGGAAGAGAAGGGAACTTCCTCAACCCAAGAAAAGGGCATCTACCAAAAATCTACAGCTAATATCATACTTTCTGAAGAAAATGAATGCTTTCCCCCTAGGATGGGGAACAAAGCAATGACCTCTGTTCTCATCACTGATATTCCACATCCCACTGGAAGTGCTAGCCAGTGCAAGAAAAACAGATAGAAGGCATACAGATTGGAAAGAAAGAACAGCTGTCCCTATTCACAGGCGGCATGACTGTCTATGTAGTTCCACGGGAATCTATAAAAAAGCTCCAAGGACTAATGTGTGAGTTAGCCAGGTGGCAGGATCCCAGGTTAACACACAAAAATCTATTGTATTTCTGTATCCTAGCAATAAATCATCAAAAACTGAAATTTTAAAAATATATATCAGTTACAATAGATTTGAAAAGAATAAAACACTTACATATAAATCTAACAAAACAGGTACAGGACCTGCACAATGAAAAGTACAAAACATTGAAGAAAGAAATAAAAAACAACCTAAATAGGTAGACAGACATACTGTGTTCATGGACTGGAAGACTCAATACAGTTGCAGTATCAATTCTCTACAAATCGATCTGTAGGTTTAACACGATCCCAAAATCCCAGCAAGATTTTTCTATAGACAGAAACAAGTTAATTGTAAAATTTATATGGAAAGTCAAAGGAATCATCAAAATTTTGAAGAAGAACTAAGTTGAAGGATTCTTTCTACCTGATTTGAGAAGTACTATAAAGCTACAGTAGGGGACTTCCCTGGTGGCACAGTGGTTGACTCTGTGCTCCCAGTGCAGGGGGCCCCAGGTTCAATCCCTGGTCAGAGAACTAGATCTCACATGCATGCCACAACTAAGGAGCCCACATGCTGTGACTAAGGGGCCCGCCTGCCACAACTAAGACCCAGCACAACCAAATAAATAAATAAATATTTCTTTTAAAAAAGCTACAGTAATCAAGACAGTATAACAGCAATAAAAGGATGGACACATAGATCAACGGAACAGAATAGAGTCCAGAAACAGACATACACAAATATGGCCAACTGATTTTTGACAAAGGTGGAAAGGCAATTCAATAGAGAAAGGATAGCCTTTTCAACAGTGTTGGAACAACTAGATGTCAGCAAGTATATAAACCTCAAGCTAGATTTTCCAACTTGTATAAAAACAAACTAAATCTAGATCTAAATTAATATAAAACATGAAACTATAATTCTTAGAATAAAACATGGAAAATTTTTCATGACCTGAGATTAGTTCTTAGATATGACTCAAAGAGCAGAATCCACGAGAAAAAAAAAAAAAAAAGATAAACTGATTTTCGTCAAAACTAAAAACTTGTTCTGCAAGACATGGTTAAGAGAATGCAAAGACAAACCACAAAATGAGTTTAAAATATTTTCAAGTCATGTATCTGGCAAAGCTCTTATATCCAAAGTATATAAAGAATTCTTAAAACTCAACGGTAAAAAACAAATTGTCTAACAAAAAAACAGGCAAAAGACTCAAATGCTTCAAAGAGAATATACAGAGAGCAAATAAGCGCAAAATGTTTACATCATTAGCCATTTAGGGAAATGCAAATTAAAACCACTAGGAGAAGGGCTTCCCTGGTGGTGGCAGTGGTTAAGAATCCGCCTGCCAATGCAGGGGACACGAATTTGAGCCCTGGTCCGGGAAGATCCCACATGCCACAGAGCAACTAAGCCCGTGCGCCACAACTACTGAAGCCCACGCACCTAGAGCCCCTGCTCCGTAACAAGAGAAGCCACCGCAATAAGAAGTCCACACACCGCAACAAAGAATAGCCCCCGCTCATGGCAACTACAGAAAGCCCACGTGGAGCAACGAAGACCCAATGGAGCCAAAATTAAATAAATAAAATTTATTTTAAAAAAAGATAACACCAAGTGCTATAGCCAGGATGCAGAGCAACTGGAACTCTTATATACTGATGGTAAAATGCAAAATAGTGCAGACACTCTGGAAAACCATTCAGCAGCTTCTTATACATTTAAACATACACTTACCAGGGACCTCCCTGGTGGTCCAGTGGTTAAGACTCTGCGCTCCCAATGCAGGGGGCCAGGTTCTATCCCTAGTCAGGGAACTAGATACCGCATGGCTCAACGAAAAGATCCCACGTGTTGCAATGAACATCCCGCACGCAGCAACGAAGATCCCACATGCCGCAACTAAGACCCGGTGCAGCCAAATAAATATTCAAAAAAATAAACAAACAGACACTTAACATATGATCCAGCAATTTCAGTCCTAGGTTTAACCCCAGTGAAATAAAAACCTATGTTCACACAAAAACTGTATATGAACGTTTATAGCAGCTCCATTCATAATCACTAAAAATTGGAAACAACCCCAAATGTCCTTCAACAGTAAATGATTATAAAGAAACTGTAGTACATACCTACAGTACTCAGCAATAAAAAGGAATGAACTACCGATAAAACACAACATGAATGAATCTCAAATGCATCACCTTAAGTGAAAGACAAAACCAAAAGGTTGCATACTCTATGATGCTCTGCAAAAGACACAACTGTAGTGATGGGGAACAGATGAGTGGTTGTCAAGGGGTGGGTGTGACCACAAAGGAGAAGAATGAGAAGTTTTGTGGGTTGATGAAACTGTTCTGTATCCTGATTGAGGTAGTGGTTATGTGAATGTATATCTGTGTTAAAACTCATAGACCTGAATGCCAAAAAAAGTCAATTTTATTGTATTTCAATTTAAAAAATAGAACATGTGGAGACCACCAACATCCTTAGCATGTCCCCAACCTCTAGAGCTCAAATTTCTGCCAGTTTTCTTATGCTCTCGGAAAGAAAATGGTGTGAACTCCCTTATTAAATTTTTTTTCTTGTTGGTTTAACTCAAAACCACAATGTGACGAATTTCAAATTAGCTTTTAAATGCTGTTTTTCCAGAATTCAAAATATAGAATAAAAGCCCTTCAATTTTGCCACTCAGTCATGAAACAAAACAAAAATAATCTAAAGAAAGAAACAGATCAATTTCCAAAACGGGAACCAAAACAACAGCAAGACTGAGTCTACTGGATGGGGCCGACCAGCTAGAGTCTAAAACATAATGAATCATAATGTTCAGACATTAGCTGTGCATTTAAGACTTGTGCACTCCGCAACAAGAGAAGCCACAGCCATGAGAAGCTGGCGCACCGCAACGAAGAGTAGCCCCCGCTCACCGCAACTAGAGAAAGCCAGTGTGCAGCAACGAAGACCCAACTCAGCCAAAAACAAATAAATAAATGAAATAAATTAAAAAAAAAAAAGACGTGCAGTTTTCTGAATATATACTATACTTCCATAAAAAGTCCTTAAAAGCAATAACATAAATCTACAGTTATAACTGCAAAAAAAAAAAAAACCCACCACTCTGTGCCATGCCCCAAAGCAAGTTATAGAACAGCATGTACAATATCCCATGTTTACAAATATGCACACACAGCAACAAAGTCTAAAACAGCAGATACCTGTTAACAGAAGTCCTCCTTAGCTGATGAGAATACTGGTGATTTTTACTTCTTTCTTCATTTTTCTATGATAGTCTTTTTTTTTTTAACCACAGAGACAAATACTTTTATAATCAGAAAAATATTTTTCTCATTTTGGAAAATAGCATTCAAGTTAAAAATGTGATATTTATACTACAGATCAATTTATATATGACTTAGGCTGTGGGCTCCTTGACATAAAGGAGCTTTGTAAGCCTCATACAGTACCAGATTCCCAAAAGACATTTTACCAGATGTGTGTCTGGAGAAGGAAGAATAAAATATGCAAGGCTTCTCACGAGAAGTGGTAACTTCTCTGGCATCTCTGAATAAAAAGAGGGGAAGAAATCAGGCAAGTGGCAAAGGTAGGTCTGGATGGAGGGAGGCCTGTCAGTGATGGCAAAGAGGCAGAATAGATCCTGACACGGAAGGAAGGCAGGGAAGTAGACCGAGAGGGAGACCAGGAAATCTGGAAGAGGTGTGAAGCAAAAGACCAGTGTGCTCACTAAAAATCAGAGAGCTAACTATTCCATCCCTCTCCCCTTCCCACCCCTAAGAGAAATGACCCCAAGGCTGTTCCTTGCACAGGGGTGCCATGCTCAGGACCCCAAGTGCCTGAGGGGGGCGGGTCCCTTACCCAAGGGCAGCCAACCCACAGGATGGCGAGGCACCTCTAATTTGGCCTGGCTAGGAAAGCTCCACCCAAATAGAGACAGTGGTAATCAGGCCAATCAGACACTCTCTGGAATTCAACCACAGTCAGCAAGTTAGCGTCAGAGAGAGCAGACAGGCCTGGGATGAACATTTTAAATAATCTATCAGAATATACTTATAAGATGTACATCAGAAAACGCAACGCCTGCAACTTCGTCTAAGCGTTCTTTTACGACTCCTCTGACCTTTTAGGAGTTGCTTTTTGGTTTATACTGTCATTTACATAAAATGCCTAAGTGCACACACTGCAGAGCCTGAAAATGCTGTCCTGCACTTTTGTGCTGCTACTTAACAGTGAAATGTGGTTTGTTCCATAGGGCCTCTTACTATGGCAATTCCTTACAACAGGAGATTGTGTTTCCCACTGCTAACAAGTTAGGCAGCAATGTTTTTAACATACTCCCCTTTGCAGTCTTTTCCTCAGCCAGTTTTTTCTTCTTGGAAGTAACCAAGCAGAAGGTTCACATTTTATTAAGAAAACTGCCTTCCTCTGCGTAGTTTTCAACCTCCACTCAGGTCCTTGTCCAGACTTGCTGATGGGATTCTTTCAGGTTAACAGCACCCAGGCCTTGGCTACCTGAGACAGGCACCCTGCCACGTGCTGCCCTCCACAGCGGGGCATGATCCCTGTGCCCCTCCAGCCAGTTCTCATCCCCAAGTTCTCAGATCAAGGCAGTCAGTGCTCACAAGCCCCTGCCAGATAAGCCCAACGGACAGATTCCCGTCCCTAAGCAGGCCCAGCTGGCAGCGGATGAGGCACTTGGCTGGCCTCGGGCTAGAACGGGGCCAGCACAGAGCCGAGCAGAGCCCAGTCCTCTTTCAGATGTGATGAGGTCACAGGCTGGGCTATGAAGAGAGGACATGGGCGCTCTGTGGCCCAGGAGCCACGGGCTGCCCTTAACCCAGCAGCTAGAAAGAAAAACTGAGTCCTGCTGAGTGAGCACTGACTCGAGTCCAAGATTCATGAGGCCCAGCTGCTTGGCCCTCCCAGGGTTCTCTCCAAGGCCTGGTGTACCTGGGTCCTGCAGTCAACCCAAAGGAACCCACGTGTCTCTCTGTTCCTGGCAACTCAGAGCTGACCGACACTGCAGGGATGGGCTCAGCCTTGGGAGCAGCCCACCCAGTCAGAGGCACCTCAGTGCTCACACCCAGACAGGAGCTCCTGGGGAGGAAAGTGTGTCAGGATATTTGCCCCGGCCTCGACTACCCAAGCACACATCATCAGTTGTTTGACGGATGTTCTTTCGGAGCGGGACCGAAAGTTTAATTTCAACAACGTGGGAGCTCTTGTTTAAATGAGTCAGAAAGTTAACTTTTTATCTGTGTTCATCCATTCAGTCATTCAGTACTGACTTCATCTTCATGCACACACCTCACAGAGGACCACACAAAAGGCCAGAAGGCCCTGCACATGCTTACCAATCTAAAAAAAATCTGTTTTAAATACCGTATCTGGCAAACAAAATTTAAATTCACATTTTTGTTTTATTTGGTCTTATTTTAAAAATGCACTCCCCTATCTAGCTTAATATCATGGCTAAGCCACGCCTCTAAAATAAGTTTCCCAATTAAATAATCAAGACATAAGCTGCTTCACATGGCACCCGTGTGCCAGTTAGAAACATTCCAGTCCGGGTGGCAACTAGGCTTGGCAAGAGGATAGCAAATTAAAAACAGCACCTGCTCTGGACTGATGAACTGGGACGCTGCCTAGTACCAGGGCACGTGCCTTGGCAAGCAGAGCATGCAGGCTGGATCTCAGCCTCCCTCACCCTCTCGGTTAGACCCCGCGGTGCAGTGCACTGTCTGCCCAACTGTGCACAGTAGCCTTGGACAGTAGAGATGTAGAGCAGGATCTCAGGAACTTTCTTTGCTCCTCTGTGACAATAATAATAATAATAAAACTGCTAAACTAATCTTGCTATAAATCCTGTACTTGGCCGGTCTTGGTGATCTGATTGTCAAATATTAAGAAGTTTACAAACAGGTAGGATTTTAAAATATTGTTTTACTTTGTTTTCATTTATATTGATCTGGTCTGAGACTCAATGATAGATTTCACAGTCCATTAAAAAGAAACAAAGGGACTTCCCTGGTGGTCCAGTGGTTAAGACTCCGAGCTCCCAATGCAGGGGGTCCGGGTTCAATCCCTGGTCGGGGAACTAAGATCCCACACGCTGCACGGCACAGTCAAAAAGAAAAAAAAACAAAAACAAAACTGCAGGTCTCCTACAGAACTCCATGGAGCTAAACACAGAGGAGACCCTTTACAAACTACTGGGCTCCCCCAGGCTTCCCTCAACCTGGCAATTCATCATTCTCTGTGGACTTCACTCATCTAACTAGCTTCGCAACCCCAAGGCCTCCAAGTCCCAGACCAACAGATGAAGCTTTCCCGAAGCATCTAGTGAGGCAGGTGCAGTATCTCCCCAACTGCCTCACCAAAACCACCTCTGAGCACAACGCCAGTAACATCCTCATCACCACCTCGGCCACCATGGCGCATCTCGGGACCATGCAAACAGCCATGTGAATGAGTTCACCTGTGACAAGTGGGGGGTCTGTCTCCCTAGCTTCAGCTCCAAAACCATACTTGAAAGGAATACAGATCGATTTGCTGGCAAATTATCCTGATGTCAATT
Source organism: Phocoena sinus (assembly GCF_008692025.1). NCBI lineage: Eukaryota > Metazoa > Chordata > Mammalia > Artiodactyla > Phocoenidae > Phocoena > Phocoena sinus. The sequence goes on from NC_045781.1 coordinate 39,684,688, forward strand.
TATTATCAGAGAAATTAAGGAACTTAAAAGGCAAATTCTATCTACCAATATCAGGCTTTTGTTACAATCCAAACTTTGAGGGCTCCCAAGTCCGCTGCCTGCCCCAGTACATTCACTTGGGCCATTTGGCTGGGCTGGGTAAACACCTGAACTTTTTTATTTTTTTAATGTTTATTTATTTATTTATTTAGGCTGCACCAGGTCTTAGTTTCGGCACGCGGGCTTCTTAGTTGCAGCATACCTGCGGGATCTAGTTCCCCCACCAGGGATTGAACCTGGGCCCCCTGCTTTGGAAGCACGGAGTCTTACCCACTGGACCACCAGGGAGGTCCCAACACCTGCACTTTAAACAGAGTATCACAGGGGAATCCCCTGGCGATCCCCGTGGTTAGGACTCCCCGCTTTTACTGCTGAGGGCCTGGGGTTCAATCCCTGGTCGGGGAACCAAGATCCCCCAAGCCGTGTAGCGCGGCCAAAATAAATAAATAAATAGAGTATCACAGGCAAAGACTTGATTTATCATATACAGACTTTCCTAAAACTACTATCCTAGAAAATGTCTGAGGATGTTAACTATTCATCTGTCTTCTCCATAATCATATAAAGGGTAAGAAAGATTATCAGAATTCACAGAGCTATCCCACATCTGGCTTCACAGAAAGGAATCAAACTGTCACCCTAGAGCAGGAGCCAGTCACAGGGGAAAGAACGCCAGCCTGAGGCCCAGGTTCCAAGACGACCAACAAACTGGACAGCCATAGGTAAGTCACAACTTCTCTAGGGTCAGATTCCTCACGTGTAAAAGTGCCATAAATGTTAGCTTCAGTATTTTTTTGATGGAGAAATAAACAATGAAAAATAAAAACAAGGAATATAATAAACGTAACTGCCACCTCTTTACTCCCACTTGCCACGGTCCTTCCTGTCCCCAATCCTCACCTGGACTACTCAGAGTCTCTTAGCAGGCTTTGGATCATCTCATCCTTCTCAAAGCCAGTCCTCACACCCTCTAACCCAGCGACAGCCAACAAAAACACGTGAGCCATGTAAGTAATTTAAAATTTTCTAAGAGCCATATTTTAAAAAGTAAAAAGAAATAGGTAGAGTTCACTTTAATAGTAAATTTTATTTATCCTGATATAGCCAAAATACCACCATTTCAACATGTAATTTTACATTCTGCTTTTTTCCTATTACCTCTTTGACCTCCAGCATGTTTTTTACAGCTATGCACACCTGAAAATTCATACTAGCCACACTGCTCAGCAGCCACAGCTCTGACTGTTCCTCATCTCCTTCAGAAGATCCAAATTCATTAGCCTAACAAGTCAGGCCCAAACCGGGTCCCCCTCATCCCTCCCCTTCCATACCTCTGCCTGGTGAACCATACCTGGTACTTCCTTCCCACCCGTTTCCTGGGCTTGCCCTCAACTCCCAGGACCTGGTATACTCCTTCTCCACAGGACACACCACACCTCCTAGCCAAGCCCACAGTCCCCACCCCTATTACAGCACTTGGCTCCGGTGATCAGGAAGGTTGTGTACTTTCTTTGCCTCATACCAAACCCTCCTCCAAATGGACTGTGAACCCCTTGGAGGCAGGGATTTTTGTCCTATTTATGTATGTCCAACAGTATCTGGCCCAGCCTCGACGTTCACACACATATGAAGTAGAGATTTTTTTTTTTAAAGGGGGAAAATATGTTAGAATTTTTACCAACATCTAGCTACTGACCTTGATCTAACTCTAAAGTTATTTAGCCAACTCTTAACCTGAAATTATACACATGTGTAGGGTTTGGACCAAAAATGGTTGAGAGAAAGTAGACAAGCTAAAGAAGCAACTACTGCTGGAAGAGCCATTGCTCCTTGGGGTTTGTTTTTTTTCCACTGGCACAAAAAACTTTTAGCCTTAAACTGTTTTTCATAGCTGTGCTGGAATAAACGGGAAACCACAAAAATGAAGGCTTCCCTTGCACCAGTCATCAAATTGTAGTGGCAAGAAAGAAACCATTCAAAACTATCCACGTTTGATGAAACTCTGAACATTTTAAGTGTTTATTAACCCATTTAATTCCCAAATTTAACCAATCATTTGAAATGTTCAGAGACAAAATTCTGGATTCCAGTATTTCCTACGGGCCTCTCCAATCTTCACTGGAGATGAAGGCCTCCCTTCTCAGGCCTCACAGAACGGCTGTTCTTTTATTTTCATCAGAGAGGTCCATAAAAACAAGCACAAGGACCCTCAGCTTCAATCCAGTTGTGACTTCTTTACACATGTTAAGTGTCTGCTCTAAGGATTCTCAAAATACTGACGTGGCAGATCCTCAGTGACCCTCTCCCCCAACATGTTAATCAGAAAGCAGACAACTTTAGTAATAATTACAGAACCCCTGGTTTTCATTTTATACGTTCCTAAGCAAAAAGCTTGGCAAAGCCTCTTATGGTTTCCCCTCCTTTTACAAAAATCTGTCTCCTAAGCAAAAGCTTCTGTTTCCTAGTAGCACTAGATACACTTAAAACTCACGGTTAAAAAAAGAAAAAAATAATTACAATGGCATTTTATTTCCATACTTTCTCCCCAATATTTTCCACTTACAACAGAGTCCAGAAGCTTATTTGCTTATAAATATATAAATGTTATTGTTTCCTTGTAGATCCCATGTTTTCAAATAATCTGACCTTACAAACTATGTTAAATAATACATAAACTGTTATTTTTTTTCTTTCTCCTGTGAAACAGATATGTGTATTCACCTGTTCATTCGGTGCCTCACTATGGGCCAGGCACTGTTTTAGACACTGAGGATACCTCAGGGAACTCAAAACACAAAGCCTCTGCTCTCGTGGAGTTGGTATTCTAGTTGGGCGGTAAATGCTGAGAAGAAAAGTAAAGCAGGGTGAGGGGGATAAAGAGCAGGGATGGGGGAGTGTCCTACTTTTGGCAGGTGGTCGGGGAAGGTCTCTTGAGCAGAAGAGAAGAACAGCAGTTCTGAAGAACAGAGCCAAGTGGGCATTTCTGGGAAGGGGTGGAGGGGATGGAAGAATAAACCTCAGACGCAAAGACTCTAAGGCAGGAGTATGTTACTCAAAAAGTTAATCAAAGCTTCTGGTCAAGTGAAATAATCAGTACCTTAAAACCCCAGTCAAAACAGAAACTGGCCTTACTCTGTTTAATGCAGTTTATATTAGACTTTCTGAAACACACTTGGTACCCAGCCCCTCATTCTGATTCTCAACCCCCACTTCCATATTAATAAACTCTCCCAGGGGACCCCCCCACTCTGAAAACCAGTGGCAGACCCCACCATTCTATGTGAGGACACAAGGCCACACACGGGAGGTGCTGAGAGGAGGGCTGGGCGCCACCCCTGCCTTTAAGTGAGAATTTTTCACACAAAAATCCCCCCCATCAAGAAGTTAAACCGCTTCAAAATAAGATAGTTTCCAAATGCTAAAAAGGCAAGATTTTCTCCCGAAGGAGGTGTCACTTTCTGACCTCTGTACCCTTCTACTCATCTGTCCCCTCTTCAGCCAGCTGCAGGCCTGTTCCCAGCTCTGGACCACTTTGAACTGAGCCTTTGAAAGTTTAAACTGGCTCTTCGCCACCAGACAAGATGCTGAGGCCATCCCCTCGTCCGGAGTTGCCCTGCTCTCTTACTCTCTGCCTTTCCTCCTCCTTCTAGACCCTCTGAAGTCTCACCCTGCTAATGAATCCAAATCCCAGTTCATCTCGCCCTGCCTTTTACCTCTCTTGCACACACAGGAATCATCTTATTTTCCAAACAAAAACCTCAGGACTCACTGTCAATATATGGTACTTGCTGGTCTAATTTCAATGCTTGGACTATTTCATAATTTAAAAGTACAGTAATTTTTTAAAACTTAGGATGTACTTATATATGGTCTGAGACAGCACAGAAAATTGAGACTGGGTAAATTTAGGCTCTATGATCACAGTTACAGGCCTCTGACTATTGCGCTATGCTCTAACAACTTTATTTTCCAAAGAAGTACGACATCACCCTACAAAAGGATTCGGAGCTACTTCCAGGAATGAGGATAAAGAGGCAGTGAGTGATAGCTGTGGGTTGAAGGCCAGAATGCTGCTCTTTCCAGGTCATTTCAACAGCTCAGGGAGCTAAATGGACCATCATGGAAAATAATCAGCTTTGGCAGCCATACAGACCTCAGCCCTTAATGGGGTGGATCACATATGTGCTGCATCTCAGGTAAATCCAGCACTACCTCTAGGATGGAAATAAGCCTCTCTCCAGCATGCAGGTAAGCATGCATTCATTCTACCAGGAGGGAGAAGCATCATGGATTTGGCAGGGCATGTACACTGCCCTTGCCCCCTCTAAGCATCCTATTAAGTGCCATGACCTGGGAAAGGCTCTTAGTACTTTGTAATTAAGAAAAAAGGTCATCAGGGACTTCCCTTGTGGTCGAGTGGTTAAGAATCTGCCTTCCAATGCAGGGGACACAGGTTCGATCCCTGGCTGGGGAACTAAGATCCCACATGCCACAGGGCAACGAAGCCCCGTGCGCCGCAGCTAGAGAGAAGCCCGTGCGCCGCAACAAAAGATCCTGCAGGCCGCAACTAAGATCCGACGCAGCCAAATAAATAAATATTTTTTAAAAAGAAAGAAAAGATAGGGCTTCCCTGGTGGCGCAGTGGTTGAGAGTCCGCCTGCCGATGCAGGGGACACAGGTTCGTACCCCCGTCCGGGAAGATCCCGCATGCCACAGAGCGGCTGGGCCTGTGAGCCATGGCCGCTGAGCCTGCGCGTCCAGAGCCCGTGCTCCGCAACGGAGAGGCCACAACAGTGAGAGGCCCGCGTACCACAAAAAAAAAGAAAGAAAAGATAAAAGGTCATCACAATGATCATTTTGAGGTGTACAGAAATATCAAATCGCTATGCTGTATAACAAGAACTAACGTAGTGTTGTAGGTCAATTATACTTCAACATCAAACTCATAGAAAAAGAGATCAGAATTGTGGTTACCAGAGGTGGCACGTAGGGGAGAGGGGGATGGATGAGGGTGGTCACAAGATACAAACTTCCAGGTACAAGATAAATAAGTACTAGGGATGTGATGCACAACATGCTGAGTATAATGAACACTGCTGCCGTTGTATATGAAAGTTAAGCGAGTAAATCCTAAGAGTTCTTCTCATCACAAGGAAAAAAAGTTTTTTTCTATTTCTTTAATTTTGTATCTATCTGAGATGGTGGATGTTCACTAAACTTACAGTGGTAATCATTTCATGATGTATGTAAATCAAATCATTATGCTGCACACCTTAAACTTATACAGCGTCTATGTCACATATATCTCAATAAAACTGGAAGAGAAAAAATAATTTTTTTTAAAAAATAAAGAAAGAACAAAGGTTTCCAGGGCTATCAAGAAAGAAATTTTTTTTTTTTAAATTTTGGCTGCACCAGGTCTTACGGTATGCAGGATCTTTTAGCTGCTGCATGTGAACTCTTAGTTGCGGCATGTGGGATCTAGTTCCCTGACCAAGGATTGAACCCAGGTCCCCTGCATTGGGGGCATGGAGTCTTAGCCACTGGACCACCAGGGAAGTCCCAAGAAAAAATTAATTTGGCCCTATGACCCAGGAGGAGTCCTGAAGGTCTTACTGAACTCAGCATTTCCCAGTGGTAAGTTCTTGTGGGTAAGCACACTGTTAACTTGGGATAAAGTGAGACCTTTACGTATGTTGTAGGACCAAGTCCATATATTTTTTTTAATGTTCAGAAATGTAATGATATTGCCCTTTGATCTAGTAATAGCACTCCCTGAAATTTAACAAAAAATAGTCACAGTTCAAAAGAAGAATGAAGGACATTTACTGAAGGATCCTTCCTAATAGCAAAATATTGGAAACCATGATCAGGGGATCTTATGCAGCCTTTGGAAGGGAAAAATTCCAAAGTGCTTTTCATTCGACTAAGATTTTTTCCTTAATTTCCTTTAATGTTACAATGGTTTTTTAATTGAGATATAACTGGAATATAACATTACATTAGTTTCAGGTGTACAACATGATTCAGTATTTCTATATATCAGTATTTGTATCAATGATATACACATTATCACCACAATAAGTCTTATTTAACATGCGTCACCATATATAGTTTAAAGAAATTTTTTTCTTGTGATGAGAGCTTATCAGATCTATTCTCTTAGCAACTTTCAATTACAAATGCAATACAGTACTATTAACTATAGTAGCCAGCCCTATAGGGTAGATTCCTTTCAAATGGGAGAAATTTTTTCATTAGCATCAACAAATTTATTAAGCACCCACAATTGTGCAGAAGGTTTCTTTTTTAAAAAAAAAAACAGGAAAATAGATTGAAAAAACTTTTAAGCTTCAAGTTTCTTCAAGATGTCTGTACTGTATTATCTAAATCATTCTCCCTAAAAGAGCCTCCAAATTACAAAGTAAGAAAGTAATAAAAGGTTAACTAAAGATTATGATTGGTATAATAGCTTTAAGGCTAACCTATACTAAGGTAGAGCTAGTAACAGCTGATGCTTTGGGAATTTTTGAAAAGAAGATATCTGCGTGTGGTATACAATTCAAATACAGTGAAAAATAAATCTCCTTTCCACCGTGACCCTTGGTCACCCAGTTTCCCAATTTGTACCATTCCAGAGATATTCGATAGTGGTAACAGGTTGGTGTGACTTCTATGTGAAAGACACTTTGCTAAGGACTTTGTATGGAAGGCTCACAGGTGCCAGTAACATTCTCATCAGCCCTGATTTACAAATAAGGAGACCTGCTTGTGTCCTGAAGTGAACAAGCAACTGGCCAAAAGTCTCATGGTGATAAGAGACATAAAGTCCATACTCTCAGAGCCCCTCCCCATCCCAGCGCCCAACACACACACACACCTAAACTCCATGTTCTATCTTCATGTTGTGTTGTTCCCTCTGCCCTCAAAACCAACCCTTCATCATCCCTCTGCCTGGCTAACCTGACTTTCCATATCAATTTTAGAATCAGCTTCTCTATCTAAAAAAATCTTGCTGGGATTTTGGGATAATGTTAAACCTACAGATCAATCTGTGGAGAAGCGATACATATTTTTTTAATTTATTTTTTTAAAGCTTTTATATATTTTTTTAATTTATTTTTGGCTGCATTGGGTCTTCGTTGCTGCATGCGGGCTTTCTCTAGTTGCGGTGAATGGGGGCTACTCTTCGTTGCGGTGTGCGGGCTTCTCACTGTGGTGGCTTCTCTTGTTGCGGGGCACAGGCTCTAGGCGCGTGGGCTCAGTAGTTGCAGCACGCAGGCTCAGTAGTTGTGGCTCACAGGCTCTAGAGCACAGGCTCAGTAGTTGTGGCGCATGGGCTTAGTTGCTCCGCGGCATGTGGGATTTTTCCCGACCAGGGTCAAACACATGTCCCCTGCATTGGTAGGTGGATTCTCAACCACTGCGCCACCAGGGAAGCCCAAGAAGTGATATTTTAATAACTATATTGAATCTTCCAATCCATGAGCACAGTATGTCTGCCCACTTATTTCAGTGGTCTTTGATTTCCTTCTTCGGTGTTTTGTAGTTTTCAGCATGTAGATCCTGTACATGTTTTGTTAGATTTAGCCCTAAGTATTTCATTCTTTTTAGAGCTATCATAACTGATATGGGTTGTTTTTTTTTCAATTTCAGTTTCCAATGATTGATTGCTAGGATATAAAAATATGATTGATTTTTGTGTGTTGACCTTGTATGCTACCACCTTGCTGACTCACACATTAGTCCTAGGAGCTTTTTTATAGATTTCCATGGGATGGTCTACATAGACAATCATGCCATCTGCAAATAGGGACAGTTTTTCTTTCTTTCCAGTCTGAATGCCTTCTCTTTATTTTTCTTGCACTGGCTAGCACTTCCAGTAGGATGTGGAAGACAGAAGAGACATGTGGTGAGAACAGACATCACTGCCTTGCTCCCCATCTTGAGGGGAAAGTATTTTCACCACTAAGTATGTTAGCTGTAGATTTCTGGCAGATGCCCTTTTCCAGGTTGAGGCAGTTCCCTTATCTTACTAGTCTTCTTGGCCACATTTATCGTGAATGAATGTTGAATTTTGTCAAAAGTTATTTTCTGCATGCCCTGACATAATCAAGTGCTTTTTGTGCTTTAAACTGTTAGTATGGCGGATTATATCTCCTGATTTTGGAAAACTGAACCAGCCTCTTCTTCCTGGGATAAGTCACAGTGATTGTCCTGTACTATTCCTTTCACATAACATTGCTGGATTCGATTTCCTAGACTTCCTAGTAGTTCGTTGAGGATTTTTGTGCCTGTGTTCATGAGGATGGTGTTCATGAGGATGAGGTCTGAAGCTTTCTTTTCTTGAACCATCTTTGTCTGGTTTTATAAAACAGATGTGTACTAGACACTTTCCTGAGGTCTCGGATGATAATTTTACTATTTTTAATCATCATAAAAACTTAAGAGTGGTTTTAATCTTTGCTTAAATTCTGCTAGAATTTATTTGACTTCAAGTTTTTGACCAGGAAGACAACTCCCAAAGATAACAATCTGCCCAAGGGAAAATGGGACTGTTTTATAAGGAGCCACCTGAAGGTAGAAGTGAGAATCCAATGCAATGAAACTACTTCACCGGCCATTCTCTGCACGCCCCTGCCCTGCTTCTGTATAGTCCAAGAAAGCCAGAAAAGTGAGGGAAGTGCTCACCAGCATGGGATGGAAAACTGACAGTTTCCATCAAATAAAAGATACTTATCACCCAACCCTGAAATGCAAACGCTCACATCTGTCTTTGAGTTGCCTAAGAAAGCACCTGTCAAACATTAACCGTTTAGTTCTTACAATTCCTAAGATGCTCAGTCATTACCACTCACATTCTACTACGGAGGAAGTCAAGAAACAATGGGGTTAAGAGATTTCAAGGAGATTAGCAGAGCTAAAATTTGAATTTAAACATCACCTATTACCCAACTTTGTTTAAAAAATAGTCCTAGGGCTTCCCTGATGGCACAGTGGTTGAAAGATTGCCTGACAATGCAGAGGACGCGGGTTCGTGCCCCGGTCTGGGAAGATCCCACATGCCGTGGAGCGGCTGGGCCCGTGAGCCATGGCCATGGCCGCTGAGCCTGCGCTCCGCAATGGGAGAGGCCACAAAAAAAAAAAAAAAAAAAATAGTCCTAAACAAATGCAATGCAATGTCAGAAGGTCAATCAGTCGTGGGAGGGGCTCAAGAAAGGGATCCAGGGACTTCCCTGGTGGTCCAGTGGTTAAGACTCTGAACTCCCACTGCAGGGGACTCAGGTTCGATCCCTGGTCGGGGAACTAAGATCCCACATGCCACGGGGCGCAGCCAAAAAATAAAATAAAATAAATGTAAACAAAAAAGAAAAAGAAAAGAGAAAGGGATCCGAAGCAAAAGAGCTCCTTGAGAGGTGTTTTTGGATCTTAAAAGCTGATTCTGCTCTTGGCTCTTTTGAGAAGGCCTATCCCCTCAAGGCGGAAAGTGGCAGGTCTGCTGGGTGAGGAACAGGAACTGCACACCTAGGAACAGCGCAATGGCCACTGAGAAATCAAAACCCTTGTTAAGTGTATCACTTCAGCACGTAAAAGTCACCCAAAAAGTCACCAGGCTGACCAAAGACCTCAGAAATGTCCTTGGACTCAAGGTCTCCTCTGCTCTGTGGAACAACTCAAAATGATGTGTTCAGGAGGCAGGAAAGAGCACACCACCTGGGTTCAAATCCCAGCTCCACCAACCACTAGCCACGTGACCTTAAACGAGTCACAACCTCGGTGCCTCTAACTTTCTCAACCATAAAATAAAGGTGATAACAGTAGAGTAAGCACTCATTAATGATGCCTGCTGTTGTGATTCAGAAAGTTGTCCCATCTAGGTCCTGTCCTCTTCTGACACTGTCCTAACATCATGGTATAAGCGATAGTACGCCCCACCCCCATCCCAAGAGCAAAATTCTGCTTTCAACCAAGTGCTTTGGAAAAAAAATCAAAACAAAACAATAAACAAAAGGCCCCTGGGCTTCCCTGGTGGCGCAGTGGTTGGGAGTCCGCCTGCCGATGCAGGGGATGCGGGTTCGTGCCCCAGTCCGGAAGGATCCCACATGCCGCGGAGCGGCTGGGCCCGTGGGCCATGGCCGCTGAGCCTGCGCGTCCGGAGCCTGTGCTCTGCAACGGGAGAGGCCACAACGGTGAGAGGCCCGCGTACCGCAAAAAAAAAAAAAAAAAAGGCCCACATTAACTATTTCATTAAATGATGTCTGAGAGCTAAAAACCAATAAGCGCTCACAGAATCCACATTTAAAAGAAAGAAGGTATTTAAATCAATAGTTTAAACCAACTCTTTTCCTACAAAAAGTACATTTATATTGTTTGAAATAACCACAGGAGATACTCTCCCCAACTAAGAAATAGGTATGAGTTTCTTTTCTTTTTTTTGCGGTACGCGGGCCTCTCACTGTTGTGGCCTCTCCCGCTGCGGAGCACAGGCTCCGGACGCGCAGGCTCAGCGGCCATGGCTCACGGGCCCAGCCGCTCTGCGGCACGCGGGACCCTCCCGGACCGGGGCACGAACCCGTGTTCCCTGAATCGGCAGGCGGACTCCCACCCACTGCGCCACCAGGGAAGCCCCGAGTTTCATTTTTAAAACATATAATCTAGGACTTCCCTGGTGGCGCAGTGGTTAAGAATCCGCCTGCCAATGCAGGGGACACGGGTTCGAGCCCACATGCCTCGGGGCAACTAAGACTGTGCGCCACAACTACTGAGCCTGCGCCCTAGAGGCTGCGAGCCACAACTACTGAAGCCCATGCGCCTAGAGCCCGTGCTCGGCAACAAGAGAAGCCACCACAGTGAGAAGCTCGTGCACGGCAACAAAGAGGAGCCCCTGCTCGCCACAACTAGAGAAAGGCCACACGCAGCAACGAAGACCCAACGCAGCCAAAAATAAATTAATTTTTAAAAAGATATAATCTAAAAAAAAAAAAAAAAAAAGATATAATCTATGACAATACATTGATTAATTTCCATAATATTTCAGATTAGTTTTACTATCAAATAGCATTCCATTTAAAATATCGATTTAACTTTTAAATCACTAGGAAGTAAACTATCTTTAATTCAAATATATATAATTATAAAATTATAATTATAAAATATATAATTATAATTTTGGGGTGGCATTTTCACCAAGTTTCTTTAAAGACAGGAAGTATTACTTAGCAACAGTGACAGCTAACGTTTTATTACACACTAACTAAGCGCCTAATAAACTAGGTGCTAATTTCTACATACTACCTCATTCTCTTAATCCTTTCCGAGAGATATAGGCTCATTTTACAGAAAAACCTCAGCCTTGAGGCTGACTATTTACGGTTCTGATAGAGAACTGATTACTAGTACTGTGTAAGGTTTTAACACTAAAATGATACAGAAAGGTAAGTCTCAAACTTTAATGTGCACGAGAATCTCCCAGAGAATCTTGCTGAACTGCAGATTATGATTCAGAAAGTCTGGGGTTAGGCCTCTGATTCTGCATTTCTAATAAGTTCTCAGGTGCTGGCAATGCAGCTGACCACACTTGGAGCAAGGACCTGCAGGTGGCAATAGGCCACAAACCACAAAAAATGTCTCTAAAACCTAAAACGAAAAAGTCAAATTTTTTTCTCAAAAACTTATATTAGAATTAGAACTTACATTAGACATATTTCTTGATGGGATTCTGAGCTTTGTAACATCTTAGAAATATCTTCAGGGACTTCCCTGGTGGTGCAGTGGACAGGACTCCATGCTTCCAAGGCAAGGGGCACGGGTTTGATCCCTGGTAGGAGAAGTAAGATGCCCCACGGCATGGCCAAAAACAAAAAGAAATATCTTCATAACGACTCTTGCCTTCTTTTCCAGTTTAAGTTGAGAGTCCACTGCCTTGAAGTTTTGTGGCGGTTTTTCCCCCTAAAAACCCTGATTTTTTTTTTTAACAAGGCTGAAAAGCTAAATGCATGGAACTGTTTCACGTTGCCATACCCTTTAAGCAGGTCCCCATCCTTCACTCACCCACACATAACATAACCTCTCGCTGTTTAAATTCTAGAGATTAGACAAAAGACAAGAGTTGGGCGAGATTTTAGGGGCTGGGCCCCAAAGTTCTTCCAGGTGAAAAGTAAAGCTCTACAAAAAAAAAAAAAAAAAAATCACCTTACGAAAAGGCAGTGATAAATACCACTGGCTTCCATTTCTGGCTTTAGGTGACAAAATTCCAGCAATGAGGTGATATCTAACATTTTATATAAACTACTGGATTTCATTCTTTTATCAGATCTTTTGAATGGCAAGCTCTATGTACTTTCAAAAGTCCAGAGTAAACAAAACAAGGTACTTAACAAGGCCCTAAATTCCACCTGGGCCCAGGTTCCCTCCCATCCTGCTCTTTAATTCACTTCTGATTATCAGTGCTGTACTCAAACATCAGCTAGCTGCCTCTTTTTAAAGGCAGTTATACACCTCCCCCACTCCTCCATTCACTTTGCTAACAACAATGCCTAACTACAGAACAAATATATCTCTTGGAACATTCCAATTTACCAGATAAGGTCAGTTTAAAATTCTAGAGAGGAATAACCTGCTCCGCTTTGTCTTTCCTGAGAGCCCTTCAAAAACACCCTCCTGCAATCAGCAGAACAAGCCTTTCACCAGAGCGAGAGAGCGAGAGAGCGAGAGAGCGAGAGAGCGAGAACAGTCTATGATTCTGCAATTTACAAACACTGAGACCTTTATTTAAAGGATATCCACACATTAAATGATTCCCAAGGAACCTTTATCTATGTACTCAAGCACAAGAAGACCAATGCTTGGAAGAAACAAAATGCACATACATTGCACCTCGGTGCAAATGGCTTCTCTAGATGAGAGGTCGCTGCCAGGCCTCAGAGAAAGGCCTACCTGTGTCAGGGGATATAGGGACAGTTTTTTCCGAACTGGAGTATGCTCTATCCACAGCAGAACTAAGTAACAAACCAAAGAGGCCTGTTAGAAAACCACAAAAGAGGGGCAGAGGGGACAGGACCCTGCCCTGAACACCCTGAAAGCTAAAAATAAGAATTCTGAGAAATGAGCTCTACCATAGACAAGCCCAAAAGAAAGTTCTCTGTTTCTGTTACCTCCAAAACTGGGTGCCCTCCCATAGTGATTTAACTCTGGGTACCAACTGGGCAATGCCAGCCACCGTGCTGGGGCAGAGGATTCAGGGATGCCAGTTCTACCTTTTGGGCTAATTAGAAAGAATCAAAACCTCTGCAGCTGGGACTTCCCTGGTGGCCAGTGGTTAAGAATCCGCCTGCCAATGCAGGGGACACTGGTTCGAGCCCTGGTCCAGTAAGATCCCACATGCCGTAGAGCAACTAAGCCCGTGCACCACAACTACTGAGCCTGCACTCTAGAGCCCGGGAGCCACAACTATCGAGCCCGCGTGCCACAACTACTGAAGCCCGAGTGCCTGGAGCCCGTGCTCCACAACAAGAGAAGCCACCGCAATGAGAAGCCCGTGAAAGGCAACAAAGAGTAGCTCCCACTCGCTGCAACTAGAGAAAGCCCCCGTGCAGCAACGAAGACCCAATGCAGCCATAAATAAATAAATAACAAAAAACAAACAAACAAAACCTCTGCAGCATAAACTGGAGACTCTGGGCAGATCTGGGCTCCCCCAATGCATCTAGACTACATGCCTCCATTCAACATTTATTTGAGCGTCTACCATATGCCCAGCACTGTGCTGGGCGCCGGGGAAGAAACCGAGCCACAGTCCCCAGTGGTGGAAGCCGAGACAAACGAGGACCATCCGGAGGAATGGAGGATGTGCGGGCCCCGAACACCTAACACAAGTTGCTATGACCAGCAGTACCCAGGGGACAGCATGACCCCGGCCGGGTTTCGCGCACCACCAAACCCAACAGTGAAAGAGGCTCGCGACAGCGAAGGCTGGAGTGGACAGGAAGGCCCGGGGGCAGGTGTTCAGGTAGAAGGCGCACACCTGAGGCGGCAGGGTCCCCAGGGGAGGCGGGAGGGCGGCACGGGGACCCAGCGAAGGAGAGGGAGCGCAAGGACTGGGGCCATGGGAAGCGAGTGCGCGGTGGAGGCCGGCCGGGCCTGCGCCCCCTGAAGCGTGAGCAGGGAGGGAAGGCGCGCGGCTAGGCCGCCCGCCGGCACCTGGGGCCCCGCCCGGCACCTACCACTTGGGCGACCTTGAGGCAGCCAAACGCGCCGCGCAGGTAGTCCGGGTCGCAGCGCAGGCCAGCCAGCCCGCGGCGCTGGCTCACCGGCTCGGTGGTGGGCTGGTACGGACTGCTGGCGCCCGAGATCATGGAGGTGCTCGAGGCCTCGCCCTCGAAGCCGTCCAGCTCCTCGCCGCTCCGCATGCTGCCGCCCGGCCCGGGCCGCCTTGCGCGGCTGGCCTCAGGCGCCCGGAGCTAGCGGGCTCAGCGGGGCCGCCGCATCGCCGCCGCCACCGCCGACTAACTGCCCGCACCGCCGCCGCCGCCGCCGCCTCTGCGCCCGCCGCCCGGCTGCGGCCGCGGCTCGGTCTGCTCGGGCTCGGCTCCCGCCGCCTCGGCAGCGGAAAGGGAGGGAGGCGGGAGCTGGCGGAGAGGGAAGGAGGCGGGAGCCGGCGCGGCCAGCCGGGAGGGGGCGGAGCGAGTGCCCGCCCGCCGGCCGCTCGGCGGCGCTCCGCGTCTCCCGCGGGTGGAGGTGGCTGCCCGCGCTGCGGGGCCTCGGGAGGGCGGGGCGGGGCGGGGCGGGGCGCCAGGGCCTCTGGCTCCGCCCTCACCTGAGTACAAGCGGGGGTTGGGGCCGCAGCTGCGCGCCAGGCGATCACAGCGTGGGAGGGCGAAGGTCGGGGAAAGAGGGGTAGTGGGGAGCAGGGAAAATGGGGGTTGACGGAGGGTCGAGGTGGACCTAGGGGGCACGGAGCTGCTTTCCCAGAGCGCTGCCTCCGTTTCTTCCCTGGAGGAAGTGGGGTCTTCTTCAGGTAGGCCAGGGGACTTATCGGTGAAGACCAAGGTGTGCTGTGCGACCCCCGTGCTGTGAACAGTACGGGGCCCAGGGTGGGCCTGACTTGGACTGTTTGACAAGAGGGGGCTAAGTGTCTCGGCTCCCACACTGGGCAACAAACCAGTACCTAAGTCAGGGACTGAACGGGACAGGGGTGAGAAGTCGGGGTGAGTGAGGTCGCTTAGTACTGGGTCTGTAAGACAGACACGCGGCAATATTTGTGAATAACTCCCAATGTACGCTCTGGATTCACCGGTCTGACCGAGAATGAGAGCTAGCCCACAGCAGACCCTCGGTGACTAACATTAGTTTCCTCTCTTAGCTGAAAAGGTTTTGCAATCTCTGCCTAATCACCAAGGCAGGTTAAACACAGATTTTTGCACTGAAGGGCATTAATTAGGGACCAATTTGCAATTCAAGTGTGAAGGATAATTTTAAGCTTAAGTAAAACACCGACTTTCTAAGAATTGTCCCTTTGGTATTGAACCCTCCCACAACACAAATATCTAGAGCTTACCATGCTTTAGACACTGAGGAAGGCACTTGAAAGTGTTATTCCCATTTTACAGAAGACCAGACTAAGGTTTCAGACTGGTAGTCCCAGGCCACACAATTGGTGAGCAGAGCCCACTCACTTCCAAATTTTTTCACTACACAGTGTTGCCTAGTATATAATTCAGATGGGCTTGTGAACTTAGGAAGTGAGAAGCAGTAAATGTCATAACTCAGGAGATCTCAATTTAAAGGGCTCTCACCTTTTGGTTACCAAAGATGGAAACAACAGTGACTCTAACACTCCATTCAGCCCACAAATATTTATTGGGCACTTATATGCTAAAGAATATGCTAGGACCTGGAGGTTGCCAATGAAAGATAACAAGTTGAATGGTTGGATGCAGACTCTGGCCTCTGCTTTCTCCCCAAATCCCAGTGAAATGACAGTTACGGGGCATTTTTTAAGGGCATAAAACCACAGGGACAAAGAATGGGAAAGGAGACAATGGCAACAAAATGTTGGAAGCAGAAAAGCAAATGGGCAAGTGGTAACTAACTTAGCAGATCCAAGAAAGCTAAACCCTAAGTTGGCACAGGGAAAGGCTGAAATGCAACCTAGGTCATATCACAGGAAAAAAGGCTCAGGAATGGGCAGCACCAAGCACATCTAGAAGTAGGGGGGTGAAAGCAGGAATTAAAAAAAAAAAAAGACCAAATGAAAGTCTTTTTAAGAAGCAGATGGGGAGGGCTTCCCTGGTGGTGCAGTGGTTAAGAATCTGCCTGCCAATGCACGCAACAAGTTCGAACCCTGGTCTGGAAAGATCCCACATGCCACGGAGCAACTAAGCCTGTGAGCCACAAATATTGAGCCTGCACTCTAGAGCCCACGAGCCACACAAGAGAAGCCACCGCAATGAGAAGCCTGCACACTGCAACAAGAGTAGCCCCCGCTCACTGCAACTAGAGAAAGCCCACGCGCAGCAACGAAGACCCAAGGCAGCCAAAAATTAATTAATTAAATTAAAAAAAAAAAAGAAGCAAATGCATCCCTGGATCCCCACCCATGACCATCCCCCAAGACTGGAATCTTTTTTCTCTGGAGAAGGTAAAACAGAGGGTCCCTTAGCTAGGGATCACTAGGCACAGTTGAGGGCAGGAGTACCATACTAAAGATTATATATATTTATGTGTGTGTGTCCTTGGATACTAAATAAAATGAAAACAAAAATTTTTTTTTTTTTTTTGCGGTACGTGGGCCTCTCACTGTTGTGGCCTCTCCTGTTGCAGAGCACAGGCTCCGGACGCGCAGGCCCAGCGGCCATGGCTCACAGGCCCAGATGCTCTGCGGCATGCGGGATGCGGGATCTTCCCAGACTGGGGCACAAACCCGTGTCCCCTGCAGCGGCAGGCGAACTCTCTGCCACTGCACCACCAGGGAAGCCCTGCGAAAAGGTTTTTAATTCAATATAAGAGTTAAAGAGAATCTCACAGGAAATAGAACCAAAAGACAAAGAGATGGAAAATGAGAGAAAAGATAAGAATATTAGAGGTATAGTCCAAGAGAATAATAGAATAATAAGACTCTAATAAAGTTAGAACAGAGAATATAGAGGGAAGAAAACAAAAAATAATTTTAAAAAAATTCAGTAACACTTTCCAGAACCAAAGGACATGAGTTTTGGCTTTAAAAGACTCACCAGTGCCCAGCACAATGAATGAACATGAATCAGCACCAGGTACACCAGACGACTGGGGGCATAGAGAAGATCCTCAAGGTTCCAGAGAAGAACAGAGCATGTTTCGTTATAAAGGATCAGGAATCAGAAAGGCAACAGACTTTTCCACAGCAGCTTTGGGAATGGAGTAAACCATTCCACATCCTGAGGAAAAATGATCCCCACTTAGAAGTCTGGTTCCAACTGGAGTATCAATCGGGTATGAGGATTGATGAAGGACTCTTTTGGACATGCAAAGGCTCCCTCTGTCTCTTCTTAGGAGGCTGCTGGAGGAGGACACCACCAGAACAAGGATTTAAACCAAGGAAGCAGAGGACATGGGAGCCAGGAAAGGGTGAGAGAGAGAGATGATAAGGGTCCTATGGTGAAGGGGAGAGAGGCCCCTGTGCAGCAGGGCTGGGGGTTAAGCAGCCCAGATTGGAGCAGCCAGAGCTTTGAGAGATGTCTTCAAGATGAAATTAAGAACGTGTTTAGGGCTTCCCTGGTGGCGCAGTGGTTGAGAGTCCGCCTGCCGATGCAGGGGACACGGGTTCGTGCCCCGGTCCAGGAAGGTCCCACATTCCACGGAGTGGCTGGTCCCATGAGCCATGGCCGCTGGGCCTGCGCGTCCGGAGTCTGTGCTCCGCAACGGGAGAGGCAACGGGAGTAGGCCACAGCAGTGAGAGGCCCACGTGCCGCAAAAAAAAAAAAAAAAAAAAAATGTGTTTAAATAGAAAAGAAAGATTTATAGTTTCTGGAAAGTTTTGAGATAAATTAGTGATAAATGCATAGAAAATTAAGCAAATATTCATAGATGAACTGCAGGAAATAAAATGATATATAGAAAAGAAGTATGCTAAATTACATGTAAATAACATTTGCATAATTATAACAATGTAAACAATGAGTGCGGATCTGACCCTATTAGGAGGAGAGGATAGAGGGACAGGATGTGTGCATGTGTGATAGGGAGAAGGGGACGGTGGGCAAGAGACCTAAATACTCATCATCCATCATGGGAGATCAGTAGATGCTTAAAACTGAGAACTCAACAGGAAGCAGTATATGCATGTTAATTAAATATATAAAGGTAAAGGGACTTCCCTGGCGGTTCAGTGGTTAAGACTCTGCGTTTCCACTTCAGGGGGCACGAGTTTGATCCCTGGTCGAGGAACTAAGATCCCACATGCCACGTGGTGAGGCCAAAAAATATATATATATACATATATATATATATGTATATGTAAATATAAAAATAATTGGTTAAAAGTTAAAAAATGTCAATTCTGGGGAGCAGGATATGTAATGGGGGTTATAGGCCTTGTAGAACGATTTGATTCTCTCAACTATGTGCTCATATAATTTTAATAAAAGCTAAATTTAAAATGATTTTTTTAAAAAAGGAACTTGAGAGTCAGATATAGTCCCTGCCAGCACAGACATGGAGACCAAGCATTGAAACCAGTAAATATACAATAGAGCATGTGCTGAGTATTGTTCATGGTGGTATGGGAATTTCCAGGGAGGATTTCATTGAGTCTGTGGGTCAGAATTTCAGCTGAGGTCTGAAATACGAAGAGCAGTTAGCAAGGCAAAGAGATGGTAAGGGTTGGTAGAAGAGCATTCCCGGAAGAGGGAACAACATGTGCAAAGGCCAAGAGATAAGAAAGCAAAGTACAGTGAAGAGGCTCAAGTGCAGAATTCAAGGGTGAAAGGTGGCCTTGGGTGTCCCTGCAGGGCCTCAGGGACCATGTGAGAGGGTAGATTCTGGACTGAAGCGTGTTAAGCAGGAGAGTGGCCCAGTGAGGCCTCCTTTTAGAATGCTCTCTTTGGCTTCATCGAAGGAAGTAGATTGAGCGGAAGCAAGATAGGAGACTCCTCTCCAGTACTTGTTAACTGTTCCCTGTTCCTGGACACTAGCCTATGTTTATTTTTAGTTCCGGGGAAAGACTCGAAATTTTTCCTTCTAGTTTTTAACAGAACTTCACAGACTTCCAACGGGTGTTACTGGGAATCCCACATATTAAGAGTAGATAAAACTTGGTATTGTGCCTTCCTCAAGTGTTCAGTCGTAATACAGCATGAGTCTGTGGCTATAGCTGTGCCTCCAGGTGTCTACAAGTGCTGACGACAAAATGAGGGCGATAAATGACAGAGAAGTGGGTCGCCCTCAGGTCCCTGGCTCCAGGGTCTGGTCCACATATCCAGGGCTGACTCAAGGAAACCAGACTCAGAAGAGACTGATGAAGAAACCAGATGCTACTTTGTTAATTGTTGCCAGTGGATAGGCTCTGCCAGCAACCGTAATGCTGATTCTTATCTCAGTCCCTGAACTCATCCTGAAAAAAAACTGCTCAGAGTATAGCATCCTTAGATACACGCTAAGCCCCAGTATATGCTGCTTCACCTACATCGGGCCTGGCCTCTTCCCAAGTCTCTCAGCCTCTCATTTAGCCGAAGGGCAACCACCTCCAAGCCTGGGGGATTCCCCACTCTAGCCCTCCTCCCCAAGCACACTGATTCCATAAAACATTGGTCCTACAAGGACTTTAGAATCTGAATTCCATGAAGGGCTGGGAGCAAAACACCTTCCCAAACTGGGGTCCCTGCGTGTTCTGTCCCTGGAGGCAGTGCCTGATAAGGTTGAGGAGGGAAGAGGTTCCAGTTTCACTTTGTTTCTTACTGAGGCCCCTCCCCAGGGCAACCCTTAGTGTTGGGGGTAGGGCTGCTTTTCCTGTAACTTCAATTAAGCAATAGTGCTCACCTACTACTTTTAATAAGGTCAGTAATTAGGAGGTCCCTAGAGACTCCTACTTCAAACAGAAAAATACAGACAGCGGTAGTGGAGAACATCGCAAGCATAAAGCATGCAGTGGGAAGACTGAGTTTATCACGAACAACTATCAATATTAAGCATGAACCAAACATCCAAGAAAATCATGTTTAATGTTTCAAGACTAACAGCTCGGTCTGAAATGATTCTCTACCTTTAAAGGGCCTTTTAAAGAAAGGTACTGGTATAAACTCCTAATGTCTGAGGATTGTAGTCAAAGATGTGAAAAACAAACAACTTCTTTTTGTGTTTGAAAGGACCAAATGTCCCTCTCCTCCTCCCGCAGTGTTCCCACGAGCCTGGAGGGAGGGGCCGGGCCTGGGCAGATTCCAGGCGGGAGCGGTTCAGGGGTTAGAGTTAACTGCTGCTTCTGAAAGAACTCGTCCCTTCAGTTGGAAAAATGCTCTCCAAGTCGTCTCTAAAAATAGTGCTCGCCGGGATTTTCCAGTTTGACATTCCTTCGGTTCTCTATGACCAAGGACAACCCCGGGCCAAACCATCTGCGCCCCTTACCGGGGCCTCCGGTGGAATCCCACCCTCCGTGGGACCCCAGTTTGTTGTTCCCGCTGCCTCCAAACCCTGCCGGCACTTGATTCAGGGGAAGATTCGCCTGCTCAGCAGCTGCCTGGCTTCTCCCTGGCTGCCCGGCTCTGCTTTCTCTTCCCAGGGCAGGGGATGGGGAATGGTTTTCTGGGGAAGAAGGCAGAAACTGTGGCTACAAGGGAATGTGGACACTGCCTACACTTACCTCCGATACCCGTGTCCCTGCCGGCCTGGGCTGGCTAAACTAGCCTGTGAGCCTCCGGGAGCTGCCCAGGTAGCCAGGAGGCAACGTACATACACCAAACATTTGCTGATGGCCCACCCCCCTGTCTGTGCCAGGCACCGAGCCACATTGTGGGGCCTCAAGGCTCTCTGAAAAGAACTGTGGAACTGTAGCAGACATGCTTGCTTCTCTCTGCCTAGCACCATCTGCTGCTTTTAATAACAGCAGCCCTCCTTGTTCTGGGGCTGCTCCTCTTCTACACCAACACCTGCCTTCCTCCTCCCAAGTGATGCCCACCTAAGAAGAGTCGGCACCTGACCCAAGAATGACCAGTCATGGTTCTTTTCCACCCTAGATTGGCTCAGGGTGGGCATGGGACCCAAGCTGAGCCAATGAGAATCCTACCCTGGGTTTTTTCTCTCTAGAATACTGGCATCTGCAAACTTTAATGTGCATAGGACTCACCCAAGGGGTAGATTTTCAGGACCTCCCCCAACAGTCTGACGCTTAGGCCTCAGGTGGGGAACAGAAATCTGCTGCTACAATATTTACAGGACTACAAGGCCAGTATAATTGCCCAGGGTGGGAGAGGCCAGGGAAAGCTTTGAGGAGCTAAACTGGGTCTTGAAGGCTAAGTAGGAGTTCACCCAACAGCATGTGATCCTGCCAACTGCTTCTGCCTTCTTGTGACGGTCTCCTTGCATGGCATAGATGGCCCCAGACACTCCAGATTTTCCTCCCACCTCTCTGGTTGCTCTTTTCAGTCATTTTTATGGGCTTAGCCCCTAGAGTTCAGTGTTCCTCAGGGTGCTACCTTCATCCCCTTTCCCATGACCTTTCTCCCCCTAGATGTCACCCTTGGGCGTCCTGAATTCCATTAGGCCAGAACATAACCCATACTCTTACCTGCTATTCCCCCTCCCACAATAAAAACATCCATTCCTTTATAAGGCCAAGAGGAGGAGGAGGAGGGAAGAGGAGGCAAAGGAAGCAGCGGTACTTTTATCATGCTTCCTACATGCCAGAACCTGATCTACTTGGTTTTCACATATTAACTCATTTAATCCTCAAAACAGCCCAGTGTGGATGGCTAACTCCTGCATATCAGGAACACCTTCCTGAGTTCCCAGGCTGGGTCAGGTATTCCTGCCCTGGCTTCCATGGCCCCTTGTATCAAAGTGTTTATTACACTCTGTTATGACTCACTGTTTACCCATCAGTCTCAGACCATGAGCTCTGAGAGGGCAAAGGCCTCATTTATCTCTGTTGTACCCTCTGGGCCTGGCTCAGGGCCAGATACGGGGTAGACATGCAAGAAAGCATTTGTGCAACACAGGATTGTATTCACCGGCTGTATGACCTCAGACAAGTTGTGAACATCTGTGAGCCTCAGTTTCCCCATCTGTAAATTGTAAAGGGTTTAGAATTGTGTCTGAGACAAAGTAGACACTCAGCAAATGTTTACTCATTATTGTTGCCATTATTCTCAACAAGCAAGGCAGGGCAAAGCATTCTGGAAAAAGGACCCAGCCTCAGCAAAGGCCTTGATGGAAAGGCTTGAGAGGTTCAGAAAGAGGTGAGCAGTCTGTGTTCTTGCTCAGGCAGAAAGGGGTTAGAAGGCATGTGAAGGCAGGGACAGGGACAGATTCTGAAGGCCCCTGCAGCCAGGGGAGCCATCGGGCTGCGCTACGGTCTTTAAGAAGCAAGGTGCTGACATGATTGGATTTGGGTGAAAGTAAAGTGCAGATGAATAATTCAGTCTTATCTCCACCGTTATCAAATGGGTAGTAGAGATTGTTGTCTTGAAAGATGTACAGAGCCCTTTATTTTTATTTTAAAATTTATTTATTTATTTTTGGCTGTGTTGGGTCTTCGTTGTTGTGTGCAGGCTTTCCCTAGTTGCGGCGAGCGGGGGCTCCTCTTTGTTGTGGTGTGCGGCCTTCTCACTGCGGTGGCTTCTCTTGTTGCACAGCATGGGCTCTAGGTGTGCGGGCTTCAGTAGTTGCAGCATGCAGGCTTCAGTAGTTGTGGCTCGCGGGCTCTAGATCGCAGGCTCAGTAGTTGTGGTGCGTGGGCTTAGCTGCTCTGTGGCATGTGGGATCTTCCCAGATCAGGGCTCAAACCCATTTCCCCTGCATTGGCAGATGGATTCTTAACCACTGCGCCACCAGGGAAGTCCTACAGAGCCCTTTAAAAGAAGAAAAGTCGGGCTTCCCTGGTGGTGCAGTGGTTGAGAATCTGCCTGCCAATGCAGGGGACACGGGTTCGAGCCCGGTCTGGGAAGATCCCACATGCCGCGGCACCTAGGCCTGTGAGCCACAACTACTGAGCCTGCGCGTCTGGAGCTTGTGCTCCGCAAGAGAGGCCGCGACAGTTAGAGGCCCATGCACCGCGATGAAGAGTGGCCCCCGCTCGCCGCAACTAGAGAAAACCCTCACACAGAAACAAAGACCCAACACAGTCAAAAATAAATAAAATTTAAAAAAATAAAGAAGAAAAGTCTCAGAGCCCCCAAGAGTATATCTCTAGATGCCTAGGGGGTCCCCAGACCTATTCAGGGAAAGCCTGGGACAGCCAGAAAAGCCCCAGGAGTTCAGCAACCTGGTTCTCGGAGCAGGCATGGAGGCCCCCTGGATCAATGGGCACCTGAGCTAAGCGTCAAAAAACAGACAGGACTTAGGTAAGTGATCAGAGTGGGCAGGAAAGCATGATGGTAGGACACACCAAGGGTCAAGTCTGGGAAGCCAGGAGACTAGGGGAGCAAGAATGAAATACGAGTTGAGAAAAACACAAGGAAGTCATGACAGTGGAAAGGTTTTAGGAGTTACTGTGAGTGGCCTGAATGTCACACCACCTGGCTCTTCAGTTCATATGCATGGGTAGACTTGAAGATGGTTTGTTTTAATTAAATGTATTTATTTGGAAACAGTCTCAAAAAAATAGTTGTAAGTGCAGAACGAAGAACTTTTTTCCTCTAAACTATGTGAGAGTAAGTTGCCAACCTAATACTGCATCACCCCAAATACTTTAGTATTTATGCTTCTGTCCTATCCTCCTAAAGGAGGATGTTCTCCTCCTTTACCAGAATACGACCATCAAAACCCAGAAGTTATTCATGTTGCATTACTACCATCTAACCATTGGATCCCATTCCAGTTTTGCCAAATGTCCCTGTCTTTGTAAGAAAATGATCCCATTGAGAATCACATGTTACCTTTAGTCGTCATGCTTCTTTAGTCTCCTTCAGATTGCAAGAGGTCCTCACACTCACCTTGACTTTCACAACCTTCACACTTTGGAAGATTACAGCCAATTATCTTGCAGAACGTCCCTCAGTTTGACTTGTCTGATGTTTCCTCACCATTAGATTCTGATTATACACTTTGTGCAGAAATACCCTACATGTGATGATGTATTCTTCTCAGTACAGCCTATCAGGAGGCACAAGATTTCTGTTTGTCCTATTGCTAAATGGCATTCACTTTTGGGGATTAGGCTTGTGTCTCCCAGGCTTCTCCATTACTCTTTTTTCCCCCTTGTGATGAACAAACCTGGGACAAAGTGAGCAATCAAATAAGTATTGACTGTAATGGATTATAACCCATCAAAGAAATCATATTAACTGAAATTTTGATGAGGCGGGGAATGCTGTTTCTCATTAAACTTTCAATTTATTTCATTATATCAATATAGACTCACGACTTTCTTTTCTTTTAATGGGCTGTAATCCATTACAATCTTTTTTTTTTTTTTTAATGCTCAAATTGTTCCTCAAATCTGGCCACTGGGCTGCTGTGTTTTTTTTTGACTTGTTTCCATTGTTCTCTGAGCCCTTTCTTACTTTCTAACAGACATTCCAAGCTTACTTATACTGTCCCTGGCCCAGCCCTGGAATCAGCCATTTCTCCAAGGAGCCCCGATTTATTTTATTGGAGAATGGTACCTAGAAACTGAGTCTAGACATGAGGTGTGTTCAATGGGCTGTTGCTGCTCCTAGGCCTGAGCTCTCAGTGCAAACAGCTAGGGAATATATGTATATAAACACACACTTACACATACACATATTTACATCTACATATTTTTTCTCTGTGTGTGTGTACTGAAAATCATGAGTTCACACTGGTACCTCCAACTCCAATTCAACGTTCCAGTTTTCTCTCTTTCCATTCTTTGTAACTCCCTTCTAGGGCAGTGAGAAACCTGGCTACTGTCTTTCATACAGTAATTTGCTTGATCAATGCCTCTGTATTAATCCCTTTTCCATCTCCACCATCACCCCATCCCTGCACAGATGCCCTCCTACCACATGACCCCAAACTGGGCCACCCCTCTCTTGTGGAGGCTCTCTTCACCCAACTCAGGTTCTGACACCCCCTCTGGATGCCTTCTTCAGCCCACCCAGGCTGATAGCCTGAGTCAGGTCAGCCCTCTGTGGGTTTGCTCTCTTCACCCGACTTGGGCTCTGACACCCTGTGTCCCCGCCCCCCTCCTAACTCCTGCCCTGCACAGGAAGCTGCCCTCTTTACCCTGCTTGGGTTAACACTCCATGCCAGGCCATTCCCTCATCCCTACCCATAGCTGGGATTCTCTTCACCCAGCTCAGTTTCCAAAAACCAGCTCTGGGTCACCACAGCTCCCCACCCCACCCCAACCTATCATGTTCTGCCCACCTAAAGGGTTTAGGGCCAAATCGGTGGGGAAGAGGAAGAGCTAGCACAAAGACCTCTTTTTTTAATTTGTGCAGAGAAGCTGATTGTGGTGTTAGGGACAGCAGTTGGCTTGTCTCTTGCTCCCGGAAGACTACAAGCCCTGCAGGGGAGGACCCACCTGGTTCACCTATCACCAGCATCTTGAATGTCACCCACTCCTGCCCACAGTTCCTTGGAAGAGGACAGTGGTTGCTGAGGAGAGGCAGGGAGGAGGCCCCAGGAAGCCCCATACCTCAACCACGTATTCGGATGCCCACGCATGCAGATAGTGGAGAGCTGCCTCGTCCAAGAAATCAGGCAGTTGCCCAGGTGATGGAGTTTATGGTGTGCTGCAAGCCTGTCTGCCCTAAAATAGCTCTTGCTCACAGTCTAAACTAGCAATTTCTTTCTTCAGATTTAAGACCTGGTGTTTAGCACTCCCCGGGCTGGGGAAGGGTATGCAGATTAGGTAGCAGAAGGCAGGGAAGGAGCAGCAATGACACTTGGATTCTCAGTCCCAACTGCTCCTTTCTGTGTAACCTTCATAAGTAATTTCCCTCCCGGCCTTATTTCCCCATCTTGAAAGTGGCGATTTCTAAGATCCTTTCAAACACTAAGGTCTGTCTCTCACACAATTAGTTCCGGGTTGGTTCGGTTTCAGGACCGTCTGCACACCAGGCACTGTGCCATGCACCCACCTCAATGCATCCAGCCTCCCTGTGAGGTAGGTGAGATTGTCCTCACCCCTTTCCAGATGAAGATGCTAGGATTCAGAGGTTAAGTTACTTATTTGTCACCCAAGTCCACTAGACTTGAGGTTCTCAGCTGAGTCAGCCCAGGCATCCGGGCTGGAACTGTGGGCAATGGTTTTCCCTTTTATGTTAGAGCAGTTCTAGTTCAGCTCAACGCCAGAAACTCTTCTGGTTCCAAGTGTGGGCAGACTGGCTGGTTTGAAGCTGTGTTTGGTGATGCCTCCCTTAAGGACCCAGAGCCAGCAGCAGGGTGGTGTTTGCTGGCCTCCTTTGTGTCTAGGACCAAGCCACCCATGGGAGTCACTGAAGAAACCTGCTCCCAGGGGCAAAACCTCCTAGGGGTTGTCCTAGTTATGGCAAACCCACCAATTTGAAGCTGATTTCCCCTGGGGTAGTGAGAGGGAAGAGAAGGTGGGGACAGGAGAGAGGATACTGAGAGGCTATATGCAAAGATCACCAGAGTCCACATTCCAAGAGTCATGAAAACATGGACCTTGACCAAGCCTTAGAAACCCTGTGTGTGGATGTTCTCAAAGGGCATTCTGTGGAACCTAGAGGATGTCCACAGTCACAGTCGGCTGGGAAAGCCCACATTTGAGCCTTTCTGAAGACTCACACCTACGCAGTCACTCATAAAACAAATCAAAACAAAAACCTGTTTCATTTAGTTACAACTTGAGTCTTCTAATCCTTCTTAACCACCTATATGATATGCCCAGAACACACTTTGGGAAACCTGGATTTAGGCTTCGACAAATGCGAAGAGGAATGTCAAGGGCAAGGCTGCTGGAGAGGGGCAGAGCCTGCCCAGAACCAGGGGGTGTGCTGGCGCAGCTGCTTTACTACAAAGCAAAGCCTTGCAGTTTGCTCACCTCCTGTAGCTCTGCTGTAAGAGAGAACAGATCCTCTCAGATGGGTCTTCAGGGTGCGAAGCCATCTAACATTAATTGGAACCTCTGAAATACCTCAACATGCACACATCATCTGTATACATAGTTTAAACAATTACAGTGTTTAGTTTCCCATGTACTCCAAAGTCTAATTCCAGGCTAGCATTTGTTAGATGACTGAGTAGGTCAAAATGGATTCACAGTAAAATGGTGCCAAATATTTTAAATATCAAGGACAGATGTACCACGCCATGGGCTGCTGACAGATGAAAAAAGCACCCCACTCTTTAAAATAAATAACTGCCTTAAAATGGGACATAGTTAAAATCTTTAAATTTTTCCCCAAATGAAACTTAAGATCTTATAATCTGAAGTTCATATCTTGTTTGTCTAGAACTTTAAAATAGTTCCATGAAGAAGCTGATTGGGTGAGGTGGGTTTGCGGGGAGGCAGGATGAGGAAGACAGTGGAGGCTGATGATCACTTAGGAATGTTAACTCAGTTCTACACAAAAAAGTTCAATTATATGTTCTAGGAAAACATCATACAATTGAATACCTCATATCACTCTTGAGATCTATCTTGAGTTGATTGATGAAAACAATCAAGATGGAACACAAAGTTAAACGTTCATATTACTGGAAAAAATTTTTACCTTTACCCACATAGGAATTTCTTAACAAGATCAGAAACACTTGGCAGGCTAGGCTCCTCTTGTCTGAAATGCTGCCCAAGGCTGGGGAAAAGATATCATGACCTCTCAACCCTCCCACACAGAACCCTGGCACCCAGTGATCTGGTGACCACCCCATGCCCCATTCCTAGCCTCTCAAACCCCTGCCATCTCAGCAGTGTCTCCTCTCCCTTCAAGCTGTTGAGTCCCTCAGAGCCCAGGGAGAGGCTTCTGAGCTGTCTCAACTGTGGCCTGGCTCTCTGCACCCGTGGGGGGCAATGTCCACCCAAAGTGGGAGCTCTGGCTTCTTCCTCCTGCTCCCAACAACACTGCCACAGGCCTGTCATGTCCATCTCTCCCTAGTCAGAACTCACCATCTGCGCCTCATCAACCAAGTCCGAAGAAGCATCCAGACAGCACTCTGCATCCTCGTGGCTATCTGCAGGCCTTTACAGGGTAAGGAATACAGTACTAAGTAACAAGCACTGTCCTTGCCTCCGGAATCCAGGGCTCAGGCGTGGGATCCCATGGGAACTTCACCAGGTGAACGGTTACAGGAGGATATCCATCCCTCTAACCTCTATTTTCTTTAGAGATGAGATGATATTTAGACCACTAACTGTGAAATGCCATAAATGGAAAGGGTAGATTCTACAGGCGTACAAATGGGGTTGCCGGGACTTCCCTGGTGGCCCAGTGGTTAAGAATCCACCTGCCAATGCAGGGAACATGGGTTTGAACCCTGGTCTGGGAAGATCCCACATGCCACGGAGCAATTGAGCCCGTGTGCCACAACTGCTGAGCCAGTGCTCTCGAACCCGTGAGCCACAACTACTGAGGCCTGCAAGCCTGGAGGCCGTGCTCCACAGCAAGAGAGGCCACTGCTGTGAAAAGCCCGCGCACCGCAACGAAGAGTAGCCCCCGCTCGCTGCAACTAGAAAAAGCCTGGGTGCAACAAAGACCCAACACAGCCAAAAATAAATAATAAATAAATAAATTTATTTAAAACAAACAAAAAGGACTTGCTGGAACAACATTAACTGAAGAGTTTCCTACAGGGTCAACCATCACACTGAAGACCTACTATATGCCGGGCACACGTGCACCTCCTCTAATGTTCACAATGACAGGAAAGAAATTTTATCCCCACTTTACAAAGAAAGGAGGCCTAAGAGAAGTGAAGTTCCCCAATTTTGACTGTTTTCTTGTTCTACTTCTTGATCAATTTCTCATCTGTCTAAACTGTACTTTCCTGATTCAAAAGTAATGAGACTTCCGTAGGTCAAAGAAAGCACCAGGATTGGAACCCACTGGAGCCCATGCCCTCCCCCTTACTTGTATATTCAGGAGTATTTGTACTGATGAAGGTCTGCATCTCAGGCCAAGAGCCCTTACCACAGATGACCCCCAAAGCCATTCATGCCTTAAGACGCAGAGATCCTTCCAAGAAGCAGAGTGGCAGGCATCCCAACCTGCCTTTCTCAACAAAGTGACTGCAATCCCATCCCCCTTTGCCTAGGAAGGTACATCTTCCCTTTGGGTACATTCTCTGCCATTTTTCTTCCGCCTAACAAGAATGTCTCCTTCATCCCCAACAGAAAGGGGAAAAGGTTGAACAGGAGCACCATGTGTGCTTAAGACCACAGATGAAAACACTTCCAATTGCTTTTATTTCCCCCCATTTGCTTTAAAATTGAGTACAATGAATACGAGCACAGCACCGCTAACTGAATTCAAATTCTGGCTCTGACCCTGGTAGCTGCCTCGCCTATCCATCTTTAGTTTGCCTCACAGGGTCTTTATAAAGATTAAATCAATTTACATACAACATCTAAAGGAGTCACTGACTCCTCCTTGCTAATAGATGAGATAGCAATCTCTAATATAAATATTTGCCATGACAATGTTACTGCTAGTATCATCAAATTAAGTAATCCCTAAAGTAAGTATTCACAAAATTTCCTAAACTCAATTTTAAGGCAAAATATAACAAGTTAATAATTTCCACAACTGCTGATAGGTGTACAGAATGATGTGATCTTTATGGAAGGGATTTTGAAAACATCTAACAAACAGATGTTTCCTAAAAATAGGACTACCATATGACCCAGCAATCCCACTCCTGGGCATGTACCCGGAGAGAACCATAATTTGAAAAGATTCATGCAGCACTATTTACAATAGCCAAGACGTGGAAGCAACCTAAATGTCCATTGGCAGATAAACGGATAAAGAAGATGTGGTATATATATACAATAGAATACTAGTCAGTCATAAAAAAGATTAATGCCATCTGCAGCAACATGGATGGACCTCGAGATTATCATACCAAGTGAAGTAAGCCAGACAGAGACAAATACATGATATTGCTTACATGTGGGATCTTAAAAAATGATACAAATGAACTTATTTACAAACAGACTCAAAGACACAGAAAACAAACTTATGGTTACCAGGGTGTAAGAGGGGTGGGGAGGGATAAATTGGGAGATTGGGATTGACATATACACATTACTATACATAAAACAGATAAGGAAAAAAAACAGATAAGGATCTACTGTATAGCACAGGGACTCTACTCAATATTTTGTAATGGCCTATATGAGAAAATAATCTAAAAAAGAGTGGATATATGTATATGTATAACTGATTCACTTTGTTGTACAGCAGAAAGTAACACAACATTGTAAATCAACTATACTCCAATTAAAACAACAAAAAAAAGGGAGGACTTCCCTGGTGGTGCAGTAGTTAAGAATCCGCCTGCCAACGCAGGGGACACGGGTTCAATCCCTGGTTTGGGAAGATCTCACATGCCGTGGAGCAACTAAGCCCATGCGCCACAACTACTGAGCCTGTGCTCTAGAGCCTGCGAGCCACAACTACTGAGCCCGTGTGCTACAACTACTGAAGCCCACGCACTCTAGGGCCCTCATGCCACAACTACTGAGCCCACGTGTTGCAACTACTGAAGCTTGTGTACCTAGAGCCCATGCTCTGCAACAAGAGAAGCCACCACAATAAGACAACACGCACCACAACAAAGAGTAGCCCCTGCTCACCACAACTAGAGAAGCCCGTGTGCAGCAATGAAGACCCAATGCAGCCAAAAACAACAACAACAACAACAAAGGGAGTATTGCAATAAAGCAAGTCACACGAAGTTAAAAAACAAAACAAAACAAACTACATTTATCTTTTGACAAGGAAGACCCATGGCTAGGAATTTACCCTGAAGGTGCATCTCCGGAAATAAAAGCAACACACGCACAAGGTTATTCATCGCAGCATTATGTAAAAACAAAAGACTGGAAATGTCTTAAATGTCTATCTATAAGAGACTGGTTGAATAAACTATGGTACATCCACATAATCAAGTACTATGCAGCCATAAACAAGAATAATAAACTGAACTGATATATAAAATAACTTCTAGGCAATGTTCAGTGAAAAAGTACATATTGCATGTCCACCAAAAGGGCCTAGATGCAACAGCACCCAGTAACACTAAGCATGCCTACAGTCCAGATCTTGGTTTCTAAATACCAATCCCCACTAAAAGAAACCAGGACTCGCTGGGAAAATGGCTGATTCCAGGTCAGAGGCAGGGGAAATGCAAGGTGGGCCTGGAACACCTTTTTGTGCCAGGAAGTATGGAAATGTTCAAAGAACGATGGGGGCGAGTCAAAAGGACACAGCTATATCTGTAAGAGTCTAGTATCCAGAATATATAAAGAACTCTTACAATTATGCAGTAAGACAAATAATTTTAAAGTGGGCAAAGGATATGAATAGACATCTCTCCTAAGAAGCTATGTAAATAGCCAATAACAACATGAAAAGATGCTCAACATCATTAGTCACTAAGGTACCATTTCACTCATTAGGATAACTCTAGTTAAACAAACAAAAAACTCCCAGAAAACAAGTGTTGGCCAAGATATGGAGAAAGAACATTATACATTGCTAGCAGGAACATAAAATGGTTCAGTTGCTATGGAAAAGTTTGCTGATTTTCTGCTAAAATAGAATTATCATATGACCCAGCACTTCCACTTCTAGGTATCTGCCAAAAGAACATATGTTTACACAAAAACTTACATATGAATGTTCACAGCAGCCTCATTCATAATAACAATTGGAAATAACCCAAATATACATCAACAGATGAATGGATAAACTAAATATGGTTTTCCATGCAGTGGGACATTATTCAGCTACAAAAAGGAATGAAGCACTGACACAATGCTACAACATGGATGAACCTAGAAAACATGCTAAATGAAAGAAGCCAGATACAAAAAGGCCACATATTGTATGATTCCACTTATGTAAAATATCCAGAATAGGCAAATCCATAGACAGAAAAGAATTGTGGTTGCTAGGAATGGTGGGAGGGAAGAAATGGGACTAATAGGTATGGAGTTTCTTTTTGGGGTGATGGAAATGTTCTGGAATTTGATGGTGGCAATGGGTGCACAACAGAGTGAATATACATACTAAAAACCCCTGAAATGAACTTTTTTTTTTTTTTTTCTTGTGGTACATGGGCCCCTCACTGCTGCGGCCCTTCCCGTCCCGGAGCACAGGCTCTGGACGCGCAGGCCCAGCGGCCATGGCCCACGGGCCTAACCGCTCCATGGCATGCGAGATCCTCCCGGACCGGGGCACGAACCCGCATCCCCTGCATAGGCAGGCGGACCCTCAACCACTGCGCCACCAGGGAAGCCCTGAAATGAACATTTTAAAATGATGAATTTTATATTGTGAATTGTATCTCAATAAAAGGGGAAAAAAAGGGGCTTTCCTGGTGGCACAATGGTTGAGAACCTGCCTGCCAATTCAGGGGACACGGGTTTGAGCCCTGGTCTGGGAAGATCCCACATGCCGCAGAGCAACTAGGCCCATGAGCCACAACTACTGAGCCTGTGCGTCTGGAGCCTGTGCTCAGCAACAAGAGAGGCCGCGATAGTGAGAGGCCCGCGCACTGCGATGAAGAGTGGCCCCCGCTTGCCGCAACTAGAGAAAGCCCTCGCACAGAAACAAAGACCCAACACAGCCAAAAATAAATAAATAATAAAAATAAAGGAATTCCCTTAAAAAAATTTTTTTTTTAAAAAAGGACACAACTGGTTGAAGAGGCTCCCACTCATCAAATCTGGAACAATTTGAGCATCAAAAAGTATGAGTTATTAGATTATAACACTTTGAATTAAAAAAACAAAACTGTAAATTCATAGTGAAAATAACTACCCAAAAAGGGTAGAGGAAAGAAAACTCTTCTTTATAGATGAATGCCAGCTAATACATGTAGGGGAATGATGGGATAAGAAAATTACCATTTAAGAACTCCTAATGTGGTAACTGATTTAGGTAAGATCATCAGTGGATGTTATAAAAATGATGTGTAAAAGGTGGCTGAAATCCAACATCTTCAATGGTATCACCCCACTTTGATAGATATAGGGGACACTACCTTAAATAAGGCATCAAACCCAGCATCACCAATACAGGGACAACCTGATGTGCAATACTGAAACATACACAATCTCACTTATAGCATTCTTACAAAAAATGTTTAACCTAAATGAAATCATGAGGAAACAATAAGACAAATCCAGATTGTGGGATATTCTATAAGACAACTGGCCTGGACTCAGCTAATATATTTAGGGGTGAAATGCCCTGGTGTTTAAAACTTATTTTAAATGACTCAGGGGGAAAAAAGTATATGTGTGTGTATTGAGACAGATACAGGGAAGGAGGGAGGGAGGAAGAGAGGGACAGAGAAAGCAAATATGGCAAAAAGTTAGTAACTGGTGAATCTATGTAAAAGAACATGGGTATTCAATATATCCTCTTCCAACTTTCCTGTAGGTTTACAATTTTTCAAAATAAAAAGTTGGGGAGAAAAGCTGTGTAATAGATCAGCTTTAAAGAACAGAAAATTCAACATGCTTAAAGTGTTAATAATCAGAAACACAATTCACCTCTAATATAAAGTGTCCGATTTTCTTAAACATACTTTACTGTTGCCCATTTCAGCAGGTGAGAAGCATTATGGTACAGCTGCTCAGAAATTCCTCTATGAATCCTCAAGGCTTCTAAATTAGTTAAGTGAAAATTTCTTACCCAATTCAGATAATCAAAAACTTATCTAATAGACAAGAAAATATGTTGGACAACTCACACCCCTTGCACTTTACTTACAGCCTGGAACTCCACATATATCAAAATATGGTTTTAAAATATTCTTTAACAGAATTTCCGATAATTTCAAATGAGAGAGGTATACATTTTTAGCTACATGGTAGATACCTTATATGACTAGCAGACAATTCAGTGTATCTCCAGTGGGATGATTTATCATAAAGAAAGTCACCAAAAATTGTAAGCAGTCTGGATTCGTGTTTATTGAAGCCAGTAATTAGAGACATCTTCTTTTCCAGCACTAGAAAGCAAGGTTCCACATGACTGCATACTGCATCTGGACAGAGCCACACCCCTGGACTAAGGCTGGTGGGGGAATAATCTGCAGTCCTAATTTTAAGTTAAAAACACCAATAAACCTAGTATAGAGACAACAGTGAACTTTCACTTACAGCATCAACATTGTTAAGGTCATGATGTACAGAGCAGTCACTTTCAACTTTGTTAAACTAATAAAACACATCTTCAGTTTAAATACTGGTTTAAAAATGCCAATCCAAAAAAAAAAAAGTGCAAACAAAATTAAATAATTCTAGCAGCATACCCGTTGCATTTTTAGGAAAGACTAATTCATGGCCGTTATCATGGCCTTATCTTCAAGGTTGGGCTTATTTCTTTGATTTTTCCATTTTAAAGACAAACAGCAGATGTAACCACTACAATGTACTTAAATAGTCATAAAATTATCTTTAACAGTCTACCATACAAGTGTATTCTGCAAATGAAATGAATTTTACTTTAAAAAGTAAAGGCTGTTTATCATTTGGCCTTTGGTTCCAATGCACGAAAACCCCAAAATAACAAAAAATATGCTCCCTCCTCCCACCCCCCCTAAAAAGAACCCTGCAGCTCCCCAAAGTTGGTAGACTTTGGCAACCACTGAGCACATGACACTATACATCAGTTTCTTCTGATCCTAGGAGTATCCACTTGTTATGAGAAACTAAAGTGATCTCCAAGAAACCTTCCTTCACAAGACAGGTGTCTTAGCATTTCTTCGGTTTTAGTACATTTTATATTGACACAAAAAGTGCTTATCAGTTTAAATGATAAAAAATAAAAAAAAGTAAAGTTTTGCATTAAAATTTAAAATCACACTGTATCCCTCTTAGGCATGTGCCGTTCGAAGAATTCTTTATTTCTGAGGTCACTCATTTTGTGCTCCCTGCCCCTGCCAGCTGCTATGGAGGGATTAAGTGACCCCATCATTCGTGTGGCCACAAGCTGTTTGGCATCTATTGGTCATTATACCACAACCATCATTCCAAGTCAGTTTACTGTCATTACCTGGAAAATCTGGTAACTGGAAGCCAGAATACATTAAAAAAAAAAAAAAAACTGAATTAAAAAGGGGGAAAAAAAGTGTATTTTCAACAATAAGACTGGCACAAGAAACACATTTTTATGTTTGTCAGAAAGGCAAGTAAATACTCAGCTTTCTCCTTAACAGTGTTCAGACCTTTACAGAAAAGCAACTCAAGACAGCCTTAGAGTCTTGTTATATAATATACGATATTAAGTTATGTCCAGTATGGTTAGTGGTCAGTCAAATCTGGTATGTAAAAGTAATGACATTAGGGAAGTTATGCTTAGACACAGTACAACAAACATTCATATAAAAAAAGTAAATTCCACATAAGTGAACTGTAGTTTTTCCCTTGATTTGACAACAAATGTTTTATATATTAAATTAATGGTAGTGTTTGCATTTTATGTTCTGTGTCATGTATAAAATTAAAAGTGCCATTTTAAATCCATAGAAGTCACTTCCAGGATGGTGGTGTGACATGACAATGTGCATGAATTTGCCCTACATGGAGACACTTGAAACACTTATTTCCATAAGAAAAAAATGCTACAGTTTATGAAAAACATAAAACAAGAGAAATTTCCATTTTCAATATAAAACATTCACACTTATTTGTCCATCTGATAGCACTGATCAGACCAGGGAGCTAGGACAAAACCCTTTTGCATCAATGGAACTCCACGAAGGTTTCCAATGACCATAACGCAGGGACTGGTGTAAGCCAATTAACTGGAGTGTATTTACATTAAAAACCTCCTTCAAACTTTCTGTAGCACACTGCATTATGGTAAAATGAGAGGTTGGTCACCCATTCTCTACTAGTAGGCCAGCCTGTGGTAGTTAAAAAAAAAAAAAATTTTTTTTAAAACAAAGCAGAAGCTATTTAGAAAACACAATTCAAAGTAAACTAAATTTGTAACTGCTGACTTTAAACATACCCCACAGTGACTGCCCCACGACACACACGCGTGGAGCCCAACACCTCCCACAAGGACATGGCCTGGGCTAAGCACGTGAGTCCTGGGCAGCTGCCATCTTCCCCACCCCCATACCAGCTCCACCTGACTCAGGCATCCCCACACTTAACACATCTTTCGTAAGTTAAAGATGCATTCAGAACAAGTCCAATTCCCATTTTGTTTAGTGTTTAGTTTGGAAATGCTTCTGATTTTAAGTCTTAAAAATGATTATTCGACTTCTACTGAACACACAGTATTTACTAACACTGCTCATCTCCTCCTCCTCCACTTCCTGCAACATTCAGCTTCCCTACCAACACTTCTCTCATTCCTCCTTTCAGTCTTTCTCTTTCCTGGACTTTCTGCTCCTTAATCTGCTTCCCAAGAACAAGTGAATCTGTTAACATGCAACTGGTCAGACTAGCCACCATCTGATCAATGACTTCCTGGTCTCATTGGCTCCACCCTGAAAGTAAGTGGGCCCTCGTTCTCTCCATCTACCTTCCCCTCCCCAAGAAGCCCAGCTGCACTTGCTGCCCATGAGAGAGCCACATGCCTGAGAGTCCAAGGGTTATCCTTCACAAAGGGGTCTGACACATAACCTTCCTAAAGGTGCATTTCACACTCAGACAAGCCAATGAAGTATTTTTTTTTAAGTTCATCTCCCCTGCCCCAAAAAACTGATAGCATGTGCCATATCAGAAAAATCCTGGTCTTAGAGCAGATCAATATAGTTATTTGGTCATTTTACATATGCACTTTTTAAGGAGGATCAGGCTTCATTTTCTGTTGAAGAGTTTGTTACCATGGAGTCTGGTTTTCGAGTCATTCTATCCAGTTCCTCCTGAACATTTGTCAACACAGTCTTTTGTCCTTCAAAGAAAAAAAAAGCAGCAGTGATGAGAGAAGAAAAAAAAAATTTTTTTTAAGTAACATTTAAAATTATACAGATTTCAAAAAAAATTATACAGATTTCTATAATCATTTTTGGTGATAATAACTCCAATAAGAATGAGGAAAGTCTTTTTTCATTGCAATGGTTATAAGGAGACAGGCTCTAATTCAGCCCTTCTTAATTCCAAATGCCACAGGTCTGGGCTCCCCAACTACATTACTGCCCCCTGCCTGGGGATGCCTTTGTGCCAAACACAAAGGCCTTTCTGAAAACCCTCTCGCCCCTATGCTCTCTCATCACCATCTTCCTAGAGATCGTATTTGAGTTTCTGGCATGCAGCAAACGACTTTCTGTGCCTCAGACAGAACAGGTGTTTATGTTTTGTTACTAATTACAACTGATTCACATGGATATCCTGGAACACCATATTTCAATAAGAATGTAAGACTAAGGTTGGCCATTTCGATACAGCACAAAGTTGGTGCACATATTTTTTGTTGTTGAACACTAACTGGGGCCTAGAAGTGACCCCTATTTTCTCCCAGGGAATACCAGTTTATAGCCTGGGCCAACAGATCAGACAGACTCTGAGTCTTCAAGAACTCCAGAGCACCTGAAGGCACAGGCTGACCTGACAATGGAGTGATTTCTTGAGGGTTTCCTTTGATTGGAAAACACCAATTAAGGAAAATACTGTATTAATATTACTTATAGCCAATGGAAAATTAAAACCCTTTGGAAATGGCCTCAAGCTTTCTGGGAAAATTTGTAATTCCCAAGGAACCTGGTTCTTTTGTTTCAGAGACCAAAAAGACATAGACTTGCCCTATGTGCCCACATGGAAGAACAGATGGGTGGGCTGTCACAGAGATGTCTATGTGTGACAAGGGTGGGGAGCTTCATGGAGGAGAAAATGACGACCCTCCAGTGAGACAGTGAGGGTTCACAGGCAGCTAACGGCAAGACTGGAGGCAGTAGAGTGAGCAAAATCCTTATAAAGCAACGCAGAATATTAAAGACTAAATAAAATGTCAATGGTACACTCTAGACCACGACTTCCAATGGACAGAACTTCTACACCTGGGCCATGTACTGGGCTGACCAAAAAGTTCGTTATGTAAGATGTTACAGAAAAACCTGAACGAACTTTTTGGCCAGCCCAATATTTAGGATCTACCTCAACTCACTCAACAGTCAGTTCTTGAGAACCTGAATATACATAAATCCCACCTTAAATGTACCAAGAAACACGCATGGTAATAAGGTAATCCTACTGTAAGGTATACTGCTCCGTGTAAGGTGGAAATCTGTTCAGAACATCAAGGGGTCTGCAGGTCAGTGAAAGCAGACACTCCTGTCCACCACCCCACCTTCTAGCACTCCTTGATCACAAGGGTCCTAAGTCTTTGGGGGCCCTTCAGTACCTGACTTCTTGGCTGTGCCCTGCACCCCACCAGCACCAGGACTTCCAGGAGAGCCTGTTTTTTTACTCAACAGACTATTGAAGAAGCTGGCCAACACCCCTTCACTTGCTGCATTATCTAAGGAAACAGTAAGAAAAAAAGCATCACACAAACTGAATGACCTAATTAAACAGCATCAAACTATTTTTCAGCTTGGAATTATCCATTTATGGTTATGATCTTCCTAGGATACTGAGCAGATTCATTCACTATGATGCCTTATACATTGCCACTGCTAAGGCTGATTATGTGTTAGCATAATTAATAAGTGGAAACCTGTTTAGATTTCCCACCTGTTCAGAGGCATAACAGATAACCTGTGCTCCACATCATCTCCCTGTCCATGAGGCAGTGTTTTTCAAAGTTTTATAAGCCTGTAACGTTCCAAAGCTGCTGTGAAAAGCTCTCATTCAGAATAGAAGATAGTCATCGAACATGCAAGAATTAAATATAATTTGAGGGTTTTACTGCAGCCAACATCTTGGGGTGTTATTAAGTCACTGGGGTAAGGGCTACTTAAACTAGTAAGTAACTGAGCTTGACAAAACAAGTGACAATTCATAAATGGTAATAATATAAACCTAATAAGCAACAAAACCGAGAACTCAAAATATACATTTTAAAGTGACTTCTTATGCTGTATTCTTCTCTGAATATAGAGGCCTAACCAAGGTCTTAAACAAAGCCAGGTGCAAGGGCCACCAATTCCAACAAAGGAAGAGGCCTTGGTCTCTGCCAACCATGAAATCCCTCTCTCAGAGAGAGGAAGTGGGAAGCAGCCCTTCTTGGGAAAGAAAACAGCTCAGCTGCCTTGAGTCTCCACCTTCCAAACCCAGCTACTCAGCCCCTAAAGTAGGAATGAGGCCTAGGACTAAACCACTCTCCAAAGAGACAGGATACATACTTTTGATGTTTGGGTCCGGCTTCTTTACTGACGTGCCTGGGGAGGCACTAGGCACGCTGGCTGGCCCTCCCCGGCCCTGGGTTCTTGGAGAGCCAGAGGGTCCTCTTGCAGGGGATTCCTAAGTCCAAAACCAGCCCAAGTCACACACAGGCATAAAAATAACAGAAAGTACATATTCCAAAAATGAAGACATGCTTCTGCAGGGTATTTTTCACAGTCTAGGGAGAAGGGTGGCAGGAATGGGAGTTTGTGCCCAGCTCAGTCCCTTTTTTAGATCCCAATTTCTCCTGAGAGAAGAGATACCAAGATAACAAAACCCGTTCACTCTAATTCCCAGAGCTGTATTCCTTCATCAGACGTTTTCTGAGTTCCTACCATGTTCCTGGCCCTGGGCTTTTAGGGGGACCAAATTCCCTCCGAATATACAAAAGCTCACACAAATGTAAGCTCTCACAAATAATGGTATAAAGTTTGAAGACATGACATTGGGTCTTGACCCTCTGTTTAGTTTAAGGTACTCACGGAGGCTCTCGTGGGTGTGGCTGGCTGCTTGGCAAGGAGTGACTGCAAAGAGAGGGACACACCGACCATTAACCAAGGCCTGCGTGTACTGAAGGTCCGGAGAAACACTTCCAAGTATTCCACTAGAGGGCACCATTAACAACAACCAAGTCAGAGGTTCTACACTATAAATGCAAAATATTTAAATTGAGCAATTTGGTATATGGTGAACAAAAAATATTCCCAGTAACCAGTTTTGAAACTAAAGAAGCAAGGAGAGGACAAAAGGAAAAGTTGGTTAGAAGAAACATCAACGCCCCCTGCTGACCTGCCTGCATCATCAGGCAAACCCGTGATGTGTCTAACACCACTCAGTGAAACAGAAAGGTGGGACTGGGTCTGCATTCTGAACTGTCAGCTTGGGTTTACTCTCCTCACCTACATAATGTGTATATCAGCTCACCTGCCTTCACGCACAGGGCTGTGTGGGACTATGTGAACTAACGGAAGTGAGGTCAGGGCGTTTGGTAAACTGTCAACATGGGAAATACTACGCCAGAAAATCTACATTTGCAGACAGAACAGGTACTTAATAAGATACTAAGCCTATCACTGTAGGAGAATCTGCAAGGCAGGAAGGGGATCCCCTGAGAGGCCCCCTACCCTGTACCAATCCTAGAAATGGGAGAGAACAAGAACTGGTGGCAACCCCTGTGTCCCTGCAAGCTCTTTGTGATACCCCCACTTCACGCCAGGGAGCTGGTTTCATTCACGAGAAGGCCTCTGCTCTGGCCTCACTGGTCTTCTTACCTGTTGCTTCATTAGGAACACCTGCTCATCCTCCGCTGCCAGCTCTTTGTCGTGGACCAGCTGCGAAGTGAAGTGACACACTCATTCGTGGTCACAGACCAAGAGCACCCCCAACTACTTGTCAAAATTCATGCTGAAAGGAGAATCTTGTGCTCATGTCTCAACATGGGTTTGGGGAGTCCCTGCGGAGACTGCAGAGGTCAAGTCTTTCTAGCCTGGCAAAGACCCTGTTCCAAGACCAGCCTTGGCATATGGCCAAATGACATTTTTTTTTTTTTTTTTTTTTTGCGGTACGTGGGCCTCTCACTGCCGTGGCCTCTCCCGTTGCAGAGCACAGGCTCCGGACGCGCAGGCTCAGCGGCCATGGCTCACGGGCCTAGCCGCTCCGCGGCACGTGGGATCTTCCCAGACCGGGGCACGAACCCGTGTCCCCTGCATTGGCAGGCGGACTCTCAACCACTGTGCCACCAGGGAAGCCCCAAATGACATTTTTAAGTCTGGCAGGTTCTAAACAATACCTCCCAGATCCGGGTCTGCAGGTGATCACAGGAGCAAGTGGGATCTACTAACAGTAATCCAGAGGCAGCAGTCCATCACTCATGCTGTGCCACCCAGAGCCAATTACATAACAGGATTTCATCTAAAGACTTTTTTAAAAGGCCCTTGGATTTTTTTTTACCCCCCCAAATGGTTCAATGTGTAAGACTTGTTTATGTTTCTTTTCCCATGAAAAAAACCTACAACTATTTCTTTTTCTTTTTTGGCGCAGCTTGTGGGATCTTAGTTCCCTGACCAGGGATCGAACCCAGTCACTCGGCAGTGAAAGCACAGAGTCCCAACCACTGAGCCGTTGGGGAATTCCCCACCTGCAACTCTTAAAGTGATTGATTTGGGTACCTTTCTCACAGGAGGTTTCACAATAAAGTCTTCATATGCATCTTCTGGCTTCACAGTTGTGAAATTTTCATGTAAAATAGCTATTTTCTTTTCATTGTCCCAGCCTGCAGGTCTAAAGGCAAAGACACAGAGACTGACTTGCTTTTCCTGGGACTGCCTTATGGAATACTCAGCACACTCCGGGTTAGAGAGGACTCCTGGCTGAGATCCTTTCCCACAAGTTCTGGTCTGCAGTTGCTGGGCCGGCTTGTAGCTTTTGGCAGACAAGCCAATATTCACTGCAAGTGTAGTCCATCAGCTCAACCTCACAGGTCCTGCTCCATACTGAGTTCATGAGGCCCAAGGCCTAAGGAGCCAGAGCGAGATCTTACTGACTATACATGCTGACCCACAGGAAGTGTTCAGAGCTTTTCCACAACTCTGCTGAGAAGAACAAGGACACAATGGGGCCCTGCTCTGACAGAGTGGAGAATACAGAGCAACACATAGGACAGAGCTCAGGATGGGGCTGTTTCTCTGAGAACTCTTCTGACAACAGTTTTCTTATGGATTGGTTAATTTTACTGATGTGTCAATATCTACCCTGGAGCCAAGGGGAGTAGCAGGACCTGCACTATCCTGGGCCTCAAACCAGAGGGACACAAGGAGTTCTTGAGGATCCTATGTGGGAGCTGCCCAGCTTGACATCGCAGGGCAGGATGGCACCCAGGTTCCATTAAGCTAAGCTGCAGCCTAGGGTAAGGAACAATTGTAAAATGCCCTATATGACATACTTTTATCTAGAAGCTCTAAAAGATGGCAACTGATTGTTCCCACAGGCTTCTCATTCTCCATCCAACTCCTGCTCCACAGCTCTAGAACCAAGAAGGTGCTTAGCCAGGGCTCTCCACCCCAATGGCTCCGACGACTTCACTGGCTCCCCAACAGGCAACTACCAACAGGACCAAAGGTGCAAAGGGACAGAGCATGACCAAGATATTGCCATGACCCGTGTCACCTTCAGAAGCTCTGAGCTGCTTCTCCACTCCAGACCAGCCCTGAACACATCCAGTCTCCCTGATCCTCCCTCTCCTCAGGATCACAAGTGATTTGGGTACTGACTGACTCCAATAGCATACCACTCACTGAGAGCTTGTGGCTTTGGTGCTGGCCTGACTGCTCTAGACAACGATTCTCTAAAATCAGTCTAAGTCTCTATGTCTGCTCTCTGGGAAGAGCCCAAGTGAGGCTCTCCCTAAATGTTGAGGAGGCAGCCTATTCGGTCCCGAGAGCTCTCGGCTGTCACACCTTCAGTCTTCTCCCAGACTCTCCCACCCTTCCACTCCTTCTGGCCTGCCTGGGACGCACCACTCACCCTCCCAGCATCACTCCTCTGCTCTCCCTGCCACATTGCCTCTACTACCCCAGTACTGCCCTACCCCTCCTCGGCTGTGTGTGTCCATTAAAGTGCCATGTGCAGGGACCACATCTCGTTCATTT
The DNA here is from genome assembly GCF_008692025.1 of Phocoena sinus. Taxonomy (NCBI): domain Eukaryota; kingdom Metazoa; phylum Chordata; class Mammalia; order Artiodactyla; family Phocoenidae; genus Phocoena; species Phocoena sinus. The sequence continues at coordinate 39,728,005 of NC_045781.1, forward strand.
CTGCCCTCAGCATAGAACCTGGTCTCCGAAGAAGTGCTCAGTATTTGTTGAACGAACTGTAATTCTTTCTTAAGAGGATATCTAAGCCTAAAAGCATGATACTACCACAAGTCCTCTCAGGGACCACACCTTCAACATTTACTTATGCATGCACAACACCCACCATTCTCCACTGAGAGAATGACACAAATTAGGACTAATAGGTATCCAAGTCTCTGCCAGGACAATCAGCCCCAGTGGCTCCTCAAATGTGAAACACCGGAAACACAACAGGCGTTCAGTACAGCCAAAGCCCAAGCTGATGGGGCGCGAAGGAGGGCGTAGGCAGTCATCCCTGCCAATGGATGCCAATAAACCAGATGCTCCAACGGAAAACGTTCAGGATCCTCAAAGCACCAATTCCCTATACTGCAACTCCCTCACTCAGCCGGTATTCTACCAGAGTTGACAGTAAGTGGCAAAAATGTTTTAGCAACTTGCTCTCAATGAAGAAAGGCAGCATCCCTAACCTCACTCCACCCAGTTCCCCCAGACTGGAAGCAGAATGGCAACTAATCTGGAAAAGAGCAGAGATGGAAAGGTGGGTGTATATATCCCCTGTGAGGTCCAACTCCAAGCACTTTGCCCCAAGGTAGTAGAAAGCTGGCTGTATAAGAGAGAGACAGAGCCATCTTACTTGGAAGGATAGAATGTAAAGAGCAAATGTACCAGGAAGAGAAGCGTTTGAAAGCATCACCTATAAAGAACTCACATAAAAACTGCTTCCTTTTCCACAACTAAGGCAGGCGTGGTAAAGTGGAAACCATATGTTTTATGAACTATGTACTTATACAACAAGTCGAGGTTTTTCTCTTCCTTCACTGATGTGTAAATCAAGGCCGCTCCATCTAATCAATCTGCTTAAGGAAAACCAATTCACTGCAAGAGGAGACAAAAGCAAATACATACAAGCACAATCCTCAAAGTACTAGTCACAGGATACTCAGTTTTTGATCAACACACAATTAATAGAAAGTGTTAAAATGTTAAGAACTAAAAAGGTAATAGTAGCAGAAGCAGGTCAAAAGCATAAAGCATGTTGATGATAGCGGGCCACGTAGTTCATTTCTGAACATGTAAACTGTTGTCTTCTGACCCATCAGGTTGCGTCCCAAGCAGTCAACTTAATGGTTCTGAGGGTAGCCGAGGAAAACCCTCAGCATATCCAAGGTACACAGATTCTTTCCTAGACAGATGCCCACATGTGATCAAGTTGGTCATCAAGCATACAAGAGTTGGGTACCTACATGTTATTGGCACCCTCCACTGAGCTGGACAAGCTTAAGAGCCCAAAGGAAGTAGTGGAACCCACCCTTACCCTCCCCCGCCCAGGATGTGGGATGATGGCACCAACTGCTATTGGATTTTTACAGAAACAAGACTCAAAAGTCTGCTGACACAGCATCTCTCTCACGGACAGCACAAAACATAAACATAAAGGAAACCCTGTAGCAGCCAAAACACTATCATGTTGGATAATTGACCTTTCCTATAAAAAAAGCAAAGGTTAAAAAGATTTCCAAGATATGATAAAAATAATTTGCAATAAAAGTATCACATATCAGCTTTCTTCTTAATACAAAAGCCTATCAAATGTACACCATTAAAAATAAAAAGTAATCAAAAATAGGCACAAATTATTAAGTCTCAAATTCTAACACAGTAAACTTTTAGAAAGTAAAATGATGTATACCACGGGTTCCCAACCCCGGGTCCACAGACCGGTATTGGTCCTCAGCCTGTTAGGAACCGGGCCACAAAGCAGGAGGTGAGTGGTGGGCAAGTAAGTGAAGCTTCATCTGCCGCTCCCCATCGCTAGCATTACTGCCTGAACCCTCCCCCGCCCCCCGTGGTCCGTGGAAAAACTGTCTTCCACGAAACCGGTCCCTGGTGCCCAAAAGGTTGGGGACCGCTGATGTATACAATTTCACCCTGGCAAAAAACTATTCTGGATTCAGGAAGTACTTTATCTCTTTGAAGATGCCCCATCTGGAGGAAGCCTGGATTAGCACACACAGAAGGGAGCCTGTGCCCCTGGGCCCCAACACAGCGCCCCAAGGATACACTGGAGGCAGAACCTCCGTAGGTGTGACTGGATGAAGTCAAAGTGCTCGTCCCTGTAATCATGCTCCTTCTCCAGGACACTCACCGCATCACACTGCAGGTAAGACAGAAAGAGAAAGGAGTCATCTTTTTGCCTCTCTGCCTGCTAAGGATGGGAACACTGTCTTCGTCAGTAATAAAGTATCATGGCTTCAAAGGCGGCGGCCATGGGACTTCCCTGGTGGTGCAATGGTTAAGACTCCGCGCTCCCAATGCAGGGGGCCCGGGTTCAATCTCTGATCAGGGAAATAGATCGTACATTCATGCCACATTCATGCGAGTTCGCATGCCACAACTAAGGAGCCCGCCAACCACAACTAAGATCCAGAGCAACCAAAATAAATAAATTAATTAAAAAAAAAAAGAAGGCAGCCACAGCCCAAAGTCCAAGCGTTAATTAAATAGACAAGAGTGAAAAGCCACTGGAGATTCTTCTTTCATCCTGGGCCTCGGTTTCCACATCTATAAAGTAGGGATATGATAGCCCTGATCACCTCACGGTTGCTCTAAGCATCAAACAAGGTCACATCAGGGAACAGGCCCACTGGACATGGCTGTGCACTGCACACTCCACAGGGCTCCATTCTCACAGAATATGATGTGAATGGCACATGCTGCAGTTGGGCAACCTAGTGGCTCTGACTAGGATCAAAGAACTTTTGAAACCCCCCATTTTTTTGTTTGTTCTTTATTGGATTTTTTTCTTAATGCATTTAATTTATTTATTTGCTGCACTGCCAAACCCAGCCAAGCATACAATTCCCTGGCACACACCTTTGTGCACACCACCAACACTGGGATCCCCAGGTTATGAGTCAGCACGTTGTTACCAAGAGGCAGGGCAACATTTTCTTCATCAGGACCTGAGGTCAGAGGCCCTCTTCTCTGTGGGGAACCTTGACAACCTTCCTCAGGCTCAACATAGTCTTGAAAATCTTTCACAACTACAGGTGAAAAAGAAGAAGAAAATTACACACACACACACAGTAAAAAATGCACATGCCAGCTTTAGAAAACTGAAGCAGGTAGTAATAAGCACAAAACATAAAGAGTTGTGACAAACTTCCTAACTGCATCTGACTTAACTGCAATATTAGGGATTTAAGGGTGGTGACACAAAACCTCAATTCTGACATTTTCAGTCAGTCTGAGCAGTATAACTTCAGAGCAGTAAAGATATTCCCCTGGTCATCTTTAATTGCATCTAACTCTTAACAATTAAACAGGTTTTTAAAAACTCCTAAGGCGGGGCTACCCTGGTGGCGCAGTGGTTGAGAGTCCGCCTGCTGATGCAGGGGACGCGGGTTCGTGCCCCGGTGCAGGAGGATCCCACATGCCGCGGATCGGCTGGGCCCGGGAGCCAGGGCCGCTGGGCCTGTGCGTCCGGAGCCTGTGCTCCGCAACAGGAGAGGCCACAGCAGTGAGAGGCCCGCGTACCGCAAAAAAAAAAAAAAAAAAAAAAAAAACTCCTAAGGCTTCAATAGTTCCTACTATGAAAAACAAAACAAAACACTTTTTTTGGACCACGCTGCAAGGCTTGCAGGATCTTAGTCCCGCTACCAGGGATTGAACCCAGGCCATGGCAGTGAAAGAGCCAAGTCCTAATCACTGGACCACCAGGGAATTCCCAACACTTTTCCTATATATTTTACATTTTCAAATATTAGGATAGTCGAACTGTGTTACTTCAACAGACGCAACCACTAGAATAGGTTACAACTTATAAAACTCCTCAGAGTTCTCATCAGAACCACCTGAATTACCAAGAACATGCTGTTGCCATACAGCTGAGGTGCGTCCGTGCTAAAGAGCGAGGCTGGACTTGCCAGCACCATCTGCATCTCATCATCCTCACTCTTGTGGACTCAGTTTCATCTTTAGGAGATCCTGAGTCACATGTGTCATGGACCTGTTCCTGCCTAACACAATAAGGGGTGAGTGATATAACATCTACTTCTTGGCATTATTTTGGCCATGGGTGCAACCCCACAGGAGGGCCTTCAAGCTGAGCAGTCCATGGTCTTGGTTAAGGCAAGTGAACACAAAGTCCACAGACCTGCACCTTTTCCTGGGTGCTTCAAGGTTATGTCAGGCCAGAGAACAAGGACATGGTGATTAAAGCTACTTCGAGCCGGCAGCTCTACTCTTCTACACACAACATGACTAAAGGACCAAAAGGACTTTTACTCTCATCCACAACATGCTCACTGAGAAAACACAGACAACTAGATTAAAGAGAATCTAGAGAAAAGTGCATGTACTCTTCTTCAACCACAGAACAGGTTTCGAATATTTTAAAACAGTGAGTCCTAATTTACAAAGGCTTTAGGTTATTGTTATATAAGCTTCTGGAATTATCTGGGAGCACAATATCTTTCATATAATACTGGGAAAAAACCACTGCCTAAACCCTAAAGCACAGATATGACATTTCATCTCTACAACTTCTCTTTAATTTAGCTCATTCATATAATTTCATTGCCAATATAAATAATCTACTCATGGGACTTCCCTGGAAGTCCAGTGGTTAAGACTCCATGCTTCCAATGCAGGGGGCGCAGGTTCAATCCCTGGTCGGGGAACTAGGATCCTGCATGCCGTGTGGCCAAAAACAAAAAAAAAACGCACAAAAACAATCTACTCAAGAGATTTTTTTTTTTTTTTAACCATCAGTGCAGTTTATTTCTTCAGATTCAATAAATGAATACTCAAGAGATCTTTACTGCATTGCACTTTGGACAAAAACAGAGAAGCATTTTCTGATGATTGCTGAAGGCTCTTAAGAAATCAAAGGCTCCCACATTTTCTCTCTCTCTCTTTTTTTTTTAAATCTGCTTTACTTTAGCTTTATGGAGCCAAGATTGACACACAAGAAACTGCGCATGTTTAAAATGTAAATCTGATTTTTTTTTTTCTTTCTGGCATGGCTCACGGCTTGCAGGATCTTAGTTCTCTGACAGGGATTGAATCCGGGCCACGGCATTGAGAGCCTGGAATCCTAACCACTAGGCCACCAGGGAACTCCCTAAATTTGGTATTTTTGACATATGAATACACCCATGAGTCAGTACCACAATCAAGACAGTGCATTCGGGGGCTTCCCTGGTGGCGCAGTGGTTGAGCGTCCACCTGTCGATGCAGGGGACATGGGTTCGTGCCCCGGTCCAGGAAGATCCCACATGCTGCGGAGCGGCTGGGCCCGTGAACCATGGCCGCTGAACCTGCGCGTCCGGAGCCTGTGCTCCGCAACGAGAGAGGCCACAACAGTGAGAGGCCCACGTACCAAAAAAAAAAAAAAAAAAAAAAAAAAGTGCATTTATCTATCACCCCCAGAAGTTTCCTTGTACCTTTTGGTAATCTATCTTCCCCACCTGTCCTCAACACCATCCCTAACTCCAGGCAACCACTGATCTGCTTTTTTTTTCAATACAGATTAGTTTGCATTTTCTAGAGTTATAAATGTAATTTACATGTATGTAATTACATTTACATATGTAATTACGTTTATAATATAAATATAATTGAGAATATGTACTCTTTTTAGTCTTCCCACATTTTCTCTTTAAAAGCATTTTAACAAATCTTCAAGTCAATGAAAAATACAATGGCTTAACCGTCTGGGTAATATCTATAATTGCCCAAGGTCACGTGAGGCACTCAACCAGGCTTCCAAGACAGTGAGCATGGCAGAGCCTGGAACAGGTTACAGGTAAGCTAAGTGACTGTGGGAAGGAAGGCAGGGGTGGGGCAGCTCCAGCAGTCTGCTCCATGAACCTCCACTACCCAGCATGCTGTATAAACTCTGCTGCATTCTACATAGGCCATGATATGAAAATGGTTGGGAAACCCTGGGCTAGGCTATTCATTCTCTGAAGGAATGACTGAATTATGGCTATCCAAAAACAGTAGGAAATGCACATGTGTTTTTAATAACTCAGCATTTTAGAAAATAAGCTGGAAGGCAGAGCAAATATTCGTAACGGGGGTGGTGAAAAGGAATGATAAAAACATAGTGAGGACTGTGTAATTTGGATAATAAAATGTGCATTTCCCTTAGGGTACACACATACCACAGTATTAGCAGTTTCTCTCTAGGAGGTGGGATGGCCAGTATTTCACAGCAGGGGCCATCAGCCCACCAGGGGCTCCCCTTTAGCATCAGATGGGAGTGGCTATGGGAAGGAGACTGCAGAGCGCCGCCTCTTTCTCTTCTTTTCCCTCCTACCTCATTGATCACCCGTTAGTTCCACAGTTCTGAGAAGACCCAAGAGACTGCACCTAATCTTTTTCCTCTACTTGATAAGCAACTGAAACCCCAGACACAAAGCAGTAAAGACAAGACTAACCTACACACAAGCACCACCTTCTGGCAGCTTTAGGGGTTGCTCTGCCCTCCCCCTCAGACAAACCCTGCAGCCAAGCAGCTGCCGCAGATTCAGGACCACTGAGGAACCTAATCCAGAAAGAGACTGGCTGGCCATGGAGCAGCTTTCCAAACTCAGCAGATTGGAGACTGGTGTTGGATCAGAAAGCAGGTTGGGTGACAGCCCTTTGCTCATTCAATACAATACCTAGAGTCCAATTAATCTGCAAAGTGGGAGTCCTCTAAGCAAGAGGATGGCCAACCACTTTATTAAAATGTAACCTAAAACTAGCACTAACAAAGGCACTCCTTCAACGGGTAACAGAAAGGCGTGAGTACCATTCCAAACACCTCAGAGGAAAGGTGGTGAACACACAAGAGGCTCTCAGAAGGTTAGCCAGAGCTATGAGGCACGGATGTGGTGCCGGCAATCGCCAGCCGCCCTCCAGTGTCCTCTCCTCTTCCTCCTTACAACCAAACCGAGCACTGATACTTAGAACACACGGCCACACAGACTACATTTCCTTAGGAAGTGTCTCCTTAGGAAGACAGCAGGCACACACCCTTCAGCCCTTCTTTGAGTTTCCTCCATCCTGCTGCCTGCAACACAGATGTGAAGGCTGGAGCTCTGGTGGCCAAGAGGAAGAGAACCACACCCTAAAGATGACAAAGCAGTAAGCACAAAGGAGCCAGGGTCCTTGACTTGTCTTCCTCAAGATGCTTTCCAGGCCTGAACTGCCTCTGGATTTCATTCACAGGAGAGAGAAATAAAACCCAGTCTTGTTTAGGCCAGTGTTATTTTGGGCTTGTGTCACAAGCAGCTCAATCTAATCCTAAGCAACACAGACATCAATGACTAAGACCACAAAATAAATTCAGTGTGTCATGGGAGCACAAGCTCCCCAGGAGCAGGCACCTTGTCTGCTGTATGTATCCCCAATGCCTTGAACAGATCTGGCACCAGGCAGACAGTCTCCCTATTTGGGAAAGAAAAATATCCTTGGCTCAATCTCTTCCTTTTTTTGTTTTAACAAATCTTTACAAGGTTATAACTCTAGGAAAACAGGTTCAGAAACTGAAATCTCCTGTGCATTAACCCACTAGTCTGGGTACGATGGTAAATGCGTAGCGAAAGGAGAACAGCTCTTCAGGCTCTGAACTATTCTCAGAAGTTGTCTTTAGGGTCTCTATTTCAGGGGAAAAATAGGCTTTATCTAGAAAGGTCAGTGTTTGAGGACAGATGTGCTGAGCTGCATAAGAATCACTGCAGCACACGTGGGTGTCCCAGGAAACACACATGCACACAGCAAACTAAAGAATTCTATGTTAAACTCCCTGTTTTAGCTAATGTAGTCAGGAGCAAGTGAAGTTATGACAGGAAGACACACAGCAAGAAATCTGATTTGAAAAGCACATCAAAATTTCTGAAACCTTCTGCCAGTACGTTTGAAGATCCTGTGTGCCATGCTCCAGAAGCCCTCATTAATTCACTAAACGGAATGATGTCATCCCGTGGAAATAAGCCAGGCTAAGCCAAGACTGCCCTGGCCAAGACAGCACTGCTGCTGCCACAGCTCCAGCCCCTGCCCCTCCCATTTCCCTGGCAAGTGAACAGAAGCTGATGTAACTGCACAGAAGCAACGAAAAGGAAAAACAAGCTTCTGAACCACATTAAGGAAAACAAAACAAAACAAAAAGAACTTCCTTTAAAGTTCTCTGTTCTCAAAAGGGCTTGGATGCCTTGAGTCTTAAAATATCCTTTCATTTTAATGAAAAAAAAAAAAAAAAGAATTTCTTATTTCTAACTAAAATCATATTTGCTGGAGCCCCAAAGGAACTAAGGTAGGAACTCAAAGATTTATCTTTTGTGGGTCTTCCTTTAAACCTGTCAACAAGAGGGTCCATAGGACCTCAATGGAAATACAGGGAAATGGACTCAAGCTGCAGAGATCCCAGTAAATCTCTACACCCACTGATACTAACTCAGCAGACCACGAGTTAACAGAACAGCAAAAAGACTCACAGAACTGATCACATTTTGGGGGTGAGGGAAGAACCCTTATTATAAAAGAGAACCAATGAAAATAATAAGGAATACTGATTTACTTTCTTCAACTGTGACAGCTGAGATAAAGACTGCTTTGAAGACTTTCTGACTACTGAATCTACAAAAGCAAATCTGAAATAAATGGTGCAAACAAAACACAAACACTCTGTAAGGGAAGCTTTGCAGCCTCTTGACACTGTGAAAAGGAAGGTGGCTGGAACCATCCAAAAAGACGAGTGAATTTTCCAATTAAGAAAATCCTGTTTTACTTACACTTCCGTTCCAGCTCCCTCATTTCTTCTGGTGGAATTTTCATTTTATCAATGTGCTCACGTAAAACACTAGCCCATTTCTGTAGAGATTCCATCATAGTCCAAGGCCTAGACATGTCTGCAACAAAAATCACCAGGGTCTCCGGCAAGAATTCAGCAGAAACTGCAAATTTCAGCAGACCTTTGTGATACAAGTCTCCATCCAGAATCCACACATTGCAGCGTGTGTGATCTAAGAAAAGAAGTGAAGCTAAGTTACTGACAATGACCATCAGCACAGCTCAAAGAGCCACATAAGGAAGAACTTAAAGGTGACAGCCACAGAATTCCACACAGAACAGAGACAGAAACCCTAACCAGAAAAGGGTCCAAGTGCTCAGTGGCAGCAACTCTTCATCAAGGTGCCTTGTGAACTGTTTAAACTATAAAATTTTTTAACAACCATAATATACTGTGTCCACATCCAAAAAGATTCCAGCAATGTCTGAGGAGTAAAGAGTGAAGGACATTTTGTCTTTCAGTAAGCATCAAAAGATACTAATAAAAGCTACAAATGTTCCCCGGACGACTGTGCCATAGTCTAAATAATCCATTCTTCTAAGATATCAGCAATCTGTGAGGCAGCAAGCTGTGCCGAAGAGCCTGTGGTTAAACAAGCTCTTCCTGTGTCAGTCACACTAAACAGTGTGCTCACATACCACAAAGGGTGCCAAAGAGACAGGACCTTTGTATTTAAATGCCAAGATAAATTCATTACTTATATAAAATGAGATATGAATTATGGGGTGCCTGATAATATTAAGGAATTACACTTATTTTTGATATGATAATATGATTATTTTTTTAAAATCCTAATCTTTTAGACATACATATGGAAGTAGTTACACATAAAAAGATATAATGTCTGAAATTTGCTTTAATAATCCAATGTGGAGTGAAAAGAGAAGAGGGTGAGAGTACAGCTGAAATAAAATTGACCTAGAACTTTTAACCTGAAGGCAGGTGACAGATATATTGGGGTTCATCAAAATAGTCTATGCTTTTATGTAGTTTTGTTTTCCACAGTAAAGTTAAAAACATATACAGACAAATGTGCAAGTGCTGACACTTAATGAAGCATGTGATTCTCAAATTATATCTGGAAGATCAAACTGTAGAAGATAGTTCTCCAAATTAATAATATACTTTTTTAAAAAATTTAGACATCTTTTTGAGAATTTTTTTTAATAAAAGCACCATGAGGGAGAAATCCTACTATCAAAAATATCATTTCATTAATTTCTTCCCCAATAAATTGCAACTTACCCTTTAAAAAACCTGTCTTCTGTTAGCTACCTTTTTTTGGGTATAATCAATTCACTAACATGCTGTGAAAAATTTTATATTCATGACTTTATTTCAACAGTACAACAAAGGTATCTACATCTAGCTATACTTTCAACACTCTAATGCATTTCAGATAGCGGTTTTGACTTGGATTCTACGAATGCCTTCAAAAATACTGCACTGTTGGGACTTCCCTGTCGGTCCAGTGGTTAAGACTCTGTGCTCCCAACACAGGGGACACGGGTTCGATCTCTCGTTGGGGAACTAAGCTCCCGCATGCTGCACGACGTGGCCAAAATACAAACAAACAAACTGTACCTGAAGTCTACAGATTTTAATGTATTTTAACTCAAAGGTAAGTGAATATAGTTACTTTGATGCTTGGCATGAAATATGTTTATGCCCCTTTGAAACAAGCAGCTATAGCAATGTCAGAGTATCTACACCATGTTTCATATACTTTCAAAAGGGTACTAGACCTACCACCTGTCTCAAGCACTCAGCTACACTTGACACATGCCACCTCTCATTCTGTCAACCTACAAATTGGTACCATTGCCCAATACTACAAATAAGGAAACTGAGGTGTAGAGTGGTTAAGTCAGTCACAACTAGTAACTAACGGAGTGGATTCTGAACCAGTTCTGCCTGGCTCCAAAGCCCAAGTTCTTTCCACAATAATCATCAAAGACAGGAAGCAAAACACTCAGACATATGAGGCCCCCTAGCCCAGCTCGGTGACCCCTGACTCCCAACCCTACCTACACAAACGCCAGTGGGCCTAGGTGGGCACTGGAAAGCCTCTGCTCTCCTTACACAAGGAGAGCCCTTAGCACCAGGTCTACCTCCTACCTTTCTTTCACATCCTTCAGAGAATGTTCAGTATGGCAAAGGAAGCCAGGGAAGAAGGAGCAGGAATAAAATCTTGGGGTCCTAAGGTGACTACTAAGTTAAGATTAAAGGGTTTTTCCCCTCTATTTAAATGATTCTTGGATCTCGAAGAATTAAGGTGCAAGGAAGGACCTGGGTTCAGCTTCTTCATTTTAGCAATAAGGAAATGGGGAACCAGAGGTGGTGGGATCTGCCCCCTTATATAATCACCCCTACATCATGGTCCTTACTGTACAAATGGGTAAATGCAATTTTAAGAAAGTAATTTAATGAAGATATTTCATCCTTACAGTGTAACTTTTCTACAAATAAAAAAACCTAGGCATTAATAATTATTTACTTTAGAGCCATCCAAGATCTAACACAAAGCCTAAAATTTTACAAAGGAGGTATTACTGACTAGTGGTAACCAAAAACCATTATTCCAATCCAACTCACAATCGTACTTATCACAATTTTAAATGATATCTAATCCTTATAATAGGGCTTACCACGCACTTCTTTTTTTTTTTTTTTACCATGCACTTTTAACCATCCCAATTACCCAGAAGGTAGAAAACGATTATTATCCACATTCTAGACGTGAGAAATTAAGAGAACATTATTACCTCTGAGCCTCTATTTTCTCCACTGGGGGAAAAAACAAAACAAAACAAAACAAAAACACACAAGCAATCAGCATTTCTACACTGTCACAAAAAGACTCAAAACTCTTTTGTGAATATCTGTTAAGCTTTTATACTCTAAACCACATCAATTTCAGATTCTCCACTAAAACTAGGCAGAGTAACAACGGTGCCCAGATCAGTCTGCCAAGTGTTTCTCTCATAGAAAAGTCCAAAGCACTTAAAAACTTCTTAGTTTCTTAATAAATTTTATCTATCTATCTATCTATGGCCACGCTGGGTCTTCGTTGCTGCACGCGGGCTCTCTCTAGTTGCGGCGAGCGGCGGCTGCTCTTCATTGCGGTGCGCGGGCTTCTCATTGTGGTGGCTTCTCCTGTTGTAGAGCACGGGCTTTAGGTGCGCGGGCTTCAGTAGTTGTGGTGCACGGGCTTCAGTAGTTGTGGTGCACGGGCTTAGCTGCCCCGCGGCATGTGGGAGCTTACTGGACCAGGGCTCGAACCCGTGTCCCCTGCATTGGCAGGTGGATTCTTAACCACTGAACCACCAGGGAAGTCCAAAAACTTCTCAGTTTCTTACTTTTATCTGCATTTGAAACTTTACCCTCAGTCTCTCCTCTTAAGTAAGGGCTACCCAGAGCAGCAGGTAACAGGCCCATTCCCCATTTTGCTAACATACTCTGTAAAGAAAAATAGGTAAAGTCCTACAAAGAGATACACTTCATCTATTCCCCTGTGACTAATTCTCTTAGCCCTAAAGAGAAAATTGAGAATGCCTGGGCATGTTGCAGGAGTGGCAACCGAGGAGTCAGAGACTTGCATGGATCAATGCTTCACTCACCATCTCGGTCCTCGTCGTGGACACTGAGGTAGAGATACTCTAGGCCTCTTCCTTTTTTGCCATGCTCAGCTCCTTGAAGTTTAGTCATGAGGGTTGTTTTACCAGAACCATCTTCACCTATAAGTGATGCATGTAAGACAAAGCGTACCGCTTATTCTAGGCAAGGATGGGGAGTCTGGACATTCACACAAGGAACTTTCATGTGGAGCTTGCTATTGAGGTCTCACCTGTATTCATAAACAAAGCAGGACCTGCTGTAAGAGTGGTCAGGGTGGGGAGAGGTGATAAAGGCGGCAATTTCCAAGATCTAAAATGACAATCTACTGCAGTCATCCTTACCTCACAAGGAAAGGAAGAAGGCAGGCCCGCAGGCCCTACCTATAATTTATAACACACGCATCTGGAAAAGTGAAAGTAAAAGGGGGGGCTAGTTTCTCACAAAATAAACTTTTACCATAAGGAAAGCAAGAAATCTTCAGAATATAATTAACCTTAAAACCTAGGGACTCTGAACTGAAAAAGTCTGATCCTGCCTCATAATCATAAAGAATGAAGCTGTTATTCACCTTTGATTTTAGTACATTTCTTTCATAAGCACCCTGAAGGCTAGGAAACTGATGAAAATAATTACAGACCTAAGCAAAACTCTTAAGCACTACCTTAGTAATTACCAAGAGCCCCCTCATCCCCCTCTACCCAGCTAACAACTCTCCCTCCCCCCAAAAGAAACCTTAAACATCAGAAAGAGCCACCACCAAAAAACACTACTAAGCACCCCTGGGATTTAGTAATATGGAATTACAGAACATGAGAACTGAAAGGCATCCCACAGGTCCAAGTCCTCCTTTCCACCCCCAATGCCACTACCTTACTCAGGCCCTCCACATCCCATCTGGACACGGTGAGCACTCAGCCTGACTTCAGTACCTGCTCTTTTTGAGCCACCTGCCACTCTGCTGCCAGCACCCCCTTTCTAAACACACATCTGGTGCCCTTGATCCCCCAATTCGTGAAGACCTCTAAGGGTCTTCTGTTACTTGCTGCAGTGGTCATCAACTAAAGACCAGCCACTCACCTCAAAAACAGTGGGAAAACCACCCTCACAGTGATTCCCGTGAGAATCAGAGGATGGAGGTAAAATAAAAGGCCCTTGAGAATCGGGTGCCTTCAGGAAAAAGCATCGACTCTTCAGCCTTCCACCATCTGCCTCGGACTTACCTCATCAGACACCTTCCACAAGGAGGCTGTGGTAACTTCCAACACCCCCGCCTCGCCTTGTCACCTCTGTATTCCTGCAAACACTAACCCTCTGGGCCCCTACACGTTAACACCTACCCTTCAAAACACCTAACTCCAAACAGCATCAAGCCATATGATGTGCCCCAAATCATCTGTCTATGCCCAACATGGTGTAGTGCAATCACCAACACATCTATCTGTGTCTCACTAAACTGACATTCTTGTGTAGTGTCTGAGGAATGTCTGTGCTGTCCCAGTGCCCAACCGACAGTAAACGACCCACTCAACAAATGGGTCTGCTGTATAAATGAACCCAGCCAAACTCCCTTACTTGTATGAGCAAAGGAGACCAGAGACGCTGAGAGACCTAACCCAGGTAACCCAGCAGTGAAGGCTAAAATAATGTAGGAAAAGTCCCTGGGGAAGACTCCAAGGCCTGCTGTCCTTTGCAGCGCCCCTCCCACCGTGCACCGCTCATCAAGATAGAGAAATGGCTCCTGTGGCATCTCCCCACAGCCCGACGACCCCCAGTCACCTCGTTCGCCCGCCTCCTCCGCTAACCTCATCTACTCCCTCCCCTCTCTACGCCCGCAGTTCGGTGAACTTCGAGGCTATGAGCGCAGGAAGTCAGGGACATTTAAAGCAAAGCTGATGTTGCGGCCAAAAGACTATGGAATGTGCCGACGAGCCCTTGCCAGCATCCCTGGGCTCTCGAAAAGGGGCAACGTCCTGACCTCGGCCGTAGTGGACTTGGCCACTCTCAGGCTGTCCAGCCAGGGTCTCCAGGCTCTCCCGGGCAGGCGGCAGGGGAGAAGAAGGCTGGCACCAGTGAGAGGGCGCCCGCCTCGCCCACCCCAGCTCCCCGGGCAACGCCCCGCCACCGGCGCTCACCGAAAACCAGGATGTTCTTGCCGGACGGCAGCTTGGACCTGGCGCGGGTGGACACCTCGCTCAAGATCGAGGACCTGTGGGGACAATGGCACAGCGGTCGGCCCTGGGGCCAGCCTGAACCTGACTGGCCCGCGACGGCCCGTTAAGTCTGTCCGACGGTCCGGCCCGGCCCGGCCAGCCCAGCCCGGCCGCCTCGCGGTCTCACCATAGGCTCTGGCCCTCCTCCTCCTCAGTGGTCAGGTCGCCGGCGGCCGCCACCGCGGGCCCGTTAGGACCCAGCAGCAGCTTCTTCTCCACCCCCACCGGCGCCATCTTGCCAACTGCAGCCACAAAGAGGGCCCTCCCCCGGGCCCGCCGAGGACCCGCGAGGACCCCGCCGGCCCGCCCGCGCCTGCCGCGCCTCCAGCCGCCCGCCCCGCAGGGTCCGCGCCGCCCGCCGCGCTCCGCCGGGCTTGCGATGTCCGCGGCTCCCGCAGGGTCTTGAGGCCAACGCGGTGGCGGGAGGTGGGCGGCGGTCAGGCGGCCGCCGGGGCAGCCCTGCTCGGGGAGGCGGCGGCGCGAGCGGGAGCCACCCGGGTGGAGGGCGCGCTAGCGGCCTCTGCCGATCGAGGGGCGCAAAGACACCCGTTCCCGGTCCTCCGTCAGCTGGCCGCTCCAGCTGCGCCGTCTGGGGCCGAGGCACCCGACGGACTGAAGCGAAAAGCTCAGGCCTTGGGATGAGATCAGTACAGGATATCTCACTAAATCTTGTCTAACTCTTTAACGGGTGAGGAACTTGAAGCTCAGAAATCTTGAGAAACCTGACCAAGGACCCAGTGCTTCCTGGCTATCTTCTGATAGCATCCCGGTACTTCCAATTTTACCGATCTTAACCTATTCTATCATGAACTTTGCTTAATCCTAATCGAACCACGAATTGAAAAACCGGGCTTAAACTAGACCCCCAAATCCTCACAAATATCCTGCTTTTCACCTCCTCCTTCCTTGACCCTATTAAGACCACGAGGTAGTGATCTTTACTGTAGAAATTCGCTTGATTTTACTTATAAACAGGTGTTTGGTTTTTCTTAATGATATTTTCTGGGAGCCAGCATTTGACACCAGAAATAGGAGGCTTTAATTTCCTTTCTTCAGGAAAAAAGAAAGAAACAGAGAAAGGAAGGAAGGAAGGAAGGAAAAAAGATATGAAGGGGGAAGGGACAGGGGAGAGAAGGGGAAGGTAGAGGGTACTGGAAGAAAAGGAAAGAAAAAATACATTTCACCTATCGAGTTTCACTTTAGGTCTGGCCGCTACCTGAGGGCTCTTGCTAGCCTCTGCGGAAGCAGAGGCATTTTACAAGGCATTTCTAAATATCACAAGAAAGTAGGATATGTCAGAAAAGCAACCATGTATGTGGGATCCAGATGAGTAGGATTCTGATCCTGACTCTGCCAGAATTTTGGCAGCATGAATTATGGCAGATCCAACAAATGGGCATATCATCTGCCAACCTGAATATAAGGTTCAAACAAGACAACGGGAGTGAAAACCTATTAAGAATTATACCCTGGAAATCTAGGAAGAGCAGGAAAAGTGCTCTAGGTCATAAAACGGTAAGCAGTGTCTGAATTTTCACAGGACAAAAGATGGAGTTGAAAACTACAGGCTAGTGAACTTCATCAGCCCTAGGTGAAATTCTCTAATGTGACCAGTTGGAAAAGGAAAAGACAGCACCAGATTTACAGTTTCTATTTTGCAGGAATAGCAGGTAGGAGGATGCTGCAGACCTTGAAAATTCAGATTTCAACGGGGCATTTGCCAATGCACATCATAGACAAGAAAGTGAAATGTAGGCTGGATGATAGTGTTGAGGCTTGTTAAAGACCAGGCCCAGAGGGGGCTGATGAGCAAGGACCACCAGAGGAGGCTGCTAGGGACCTGACCCAATCTCCTGCCCTGACCCAGCCAATTCAGGGTGCCATCCATGACTGGGATGAGAATGCAGCAGCACACTCACAGAAGCTGTGGATGACCTGAAGCAGGAAGGAAGGCCTAACACACTGGATGACAAACTGAGTACAAACTAATTCTAACAAGATTAAATTTAACAGGGGCCACTGAAGTCCTGTAGTGGAGTTAAAAATACATGTGTAAGAACAAGATAGAAATTAATAAAAATTATAAGTCTTAACTATATCAACTATAATCGGAGAGTTGGTCATGTAGAATGCCAAGAAGTATCTTAGGTAAGGTCCATAAAACCTCTTTGGTCCTAGCAAAGAAGCTGATCCCCCTACTCTGCCAGTCAGGCCACATTTCTTTCTGGACACAGTTTATAAACAAAAAGGTATCCAGTGGTCAGTGACTACGCTCATAAGGGGACATGACACTGTTCAGCTGAAACAGGAAGTAGCTGGGGCTCATCAGCATGAAGGATAAAGGATGGAGGAGAAAGTGATAGATATCTATCTGTAACTCTCTCAAGGGCTGGTATGTGGAAAAGAGATTCAACTTTTGTGGTTCTGCAGGAGGTACTCCAGAAAAGTATATTTCATTTTAGCATAACGAAGAACTGACCATCAATTATCACCCTGTGAAATAGTAAATTCCAGGTTTCTGAGGATATATGCAAAACTAAAGATAGCCAATGTCCAGATCGTTGTACAGCAGTTTATGCCTCCGGCAGGGAACTATAACTGAGGTCAGCCCCAACTCCAAGGGTCTGACATTTTAGAGATCCCTTTTTATTCCCTGTTGAACTGGCCAGGTCTGAGTCCCTAAAGTCAAACAGTCCTCTAATATGGGATCATTCTTTGGCTTTCCTTTTGATGTGTATTCACTTACTTTACTACCAAATTCTATTTGAGGGAAAAAAGCAGTTCACATTAACCAAAAGTTAGCCAAGGGTTAGGATAAAATTTCAAGGTTTCAGAAGGCAGTATAGGTTATTTTAAATATAGTGTCAGTGACTGACACAAAACAGTGTCCCAGCTACAGTATGTCATACTCTTGGGGATGCTCTGTAAGTAGTATTTGATTTCCTGTTACATAGATAATTTCCAATCAATCAAAAAAAAAAAACTATTGCCAGTAAGGCTGAGGCAACAGACAAAATATTTTCCCCTTTGACCTAAAACAACATTCATACATCTTGAGAAATACACATCAAAATAACCCAGCAGATCATTTAAATCATCCCCATAGTGCTTAGGAAATACTGACAGATAATGGACTAGAGTCATTCACACTTTAAATGATACAAAGAATTTTCCTAATTGTAAATTATTCTCATGCTTAAAATTTTTCTGCTTATTAACCCTCTGGAATTTTCATTGTGGATCAGAATAAAAGATATTTAATAAAAATTCTGCTTTATCTAAGTAGACATAGTCATGATCTGAAAGGTGAAAGAATCCATGCTTATAGGGAAATACCCTTTGGTATTTATATGAATGACATGAAGCAGTGACCCAATGAGTACATAAGCACAACTGAGCTTTCATGCCTTGATACTTGATCACTTTGCCATAGCAACAGCATTTTAGGTATAATGGAGGATGCATCAGCATGATGGAATATAAAAAGAGTAAGAAAAATAGAAGTTTGAGATCTAATAGTTTGGTTTCCAACTTGAAGAAAACTAACTTAAAAGCAAACAATAAAAAGTTGTTTTAAACAATTTTTGTTGTTGTTGTTATTGTTGTTGTTTTGACCGTGCTGCGAGGCATGTGGGATCTTAGTTCCCTGACCGGGGATCAAACCCATGTCCCCTGCATTGGAAGTGTGGAGTCTTAACCACTGGATCACCAGGGAAATCCAAAAGTGTATTTGTTTTATAAATTATTTTAATAGTTTGATGAGCTACAGCATCACAAAAAGTAATTAAAACAGTATCCCCATTGCCACATTTCCTGCCTCATAAGAGTTTATAAGAATATTTAAAATTTTGTATTTTCAACACACTGTACTTTAAGATATCAAACTAAAAACTAACAAGTCTTCCAATCAAGGAGCCACACACTTGGGGCGTTTGGTCAGCTTGTGGTATTTGTGAGCAAGGTCCACAGCCTTCCGTCCTTGCTGAAAGGGGAAAGACCACAAAATTAAATTCCAGTGATTTCCCATTTTCTTAACTCCATTGAAAAGGTAATTTACTTCTTCTTCAGTAAAGTTTTTACGAATTCTTCTTTTTTCTGCAATTAATGAGAATTGTAGGATACATTAGTACTTGCTGAAAAAAGATTTCTTGAGACCCAAATAAATGCTTAACTTATTCTAAGGATATGGATTACACAGTGAGAAAACTTCATGCCTGGACTACTCATCATATAGAAATCCACTTCAATTAAAACAAAACAAAACTGAGTGCTTACTATTAAACTAGATGCTATCACTGTGATCTCTTCAATAATTGTAACAATCCTATTGTGATAATATTCGCAAAATCCTTCGATCAAGAAACACAAAATTTTATAAACATTTGATTGTTAATTCTCTCAACATTCCTGTGAGGACAGTTAACAAACAGCTTACCTATCTTACAGACACAGTCTTCCCAAAGGGCTCCATAACTTCATAGAATAGAATCCGCATCCCCTGCATTGGAAGGTGGATTCTTAACCACCGGACCACCGGGGAAGTCCCTTAAGCTTTTTAATTCACTGTTAATGCACATTATCATTGTGGGTAGATGCAGATGAGGAAGAGTTTTTGTATTTCCAATTAAGTCTGCTATTTACTTTAGTAGGACCTTGGATAGCTATGCTGGGACAACCTTCGAAAATCTTGCCTTTGCATGTCATGACTGTTAGTCCATCTCTCCTCAGATAGGAGCCATAGTTCAGATCTTTTAAAGCAGGAGGGAAAAATCTTACCAGCAGAAGGCCAAGAAATCAATGAAAATAATGTCTAAATATTACTTAATGGTATTCCTTAGAATGCAGGCTCCATGAAGACTGGGATTTTTGTCTGTTTTACTCCTCATGTGTCCCCAGTGCCTAAGACAGTATCTGACACATAGTAGGTGATCAATAAATATTTGTTGACAGAAAAATGTTACTACCAGTAAAAACTGTTTTAAAACTTATCAATGAAGTTAATTCTTACTTGGGTCTACTGGAAAACTGTGGTTATCCGAGAAATAGATGATTTCAACTTCACTTGCTAAATGATTTGAACTCATTATAATCAGGACCAGATGGGTTATTATAACATTCAAGATATTGGGTCCTGGGGGTGTTCATGTAGAGCCAATCCCCACTTTTCCCCTGCAGTTGCCATCTCACTGACTTTAAATTAGCATCTGTGCCAAATACCTCAAAGGTTACCACAGCAGCATAGTTGACAGACTAGAAGAAGGAAACAGCTCTCTACACCACAAGACTCTCTCCTGTGACTTCTTTAGTGCTCCTCCTAATACTGACTGGGCATTAGAAAAAAGCAGGGAAAAATAGGCAAGAGGGCTCAGTCCTAGAGACTCTTATTTTTCAAACCCTCTCAAGATATCAATCCATCCTAAAAGAGAGCCTTGCCCCCAAGGCTCTTTAAATACTTAGATACTGCAAATGGTCCCTTCTCAAAAGAAGAGTCTCAAATTTGAGTGTAACCTATAACCAAATGAAAGGTGATGAATGTCTCTAGTATGAAAGGGAAATTTATTAAGAGGGGGGAAAATGGCAGTACATCAAATATTCCTGGCCTGCTTGTAAAAGAGATATAAGACCAATCTAATCACTACCTCCTCAAGATGTCTTTCTAAATTTGAAAAAAGCAGGCCAACTTATTAACTATTGGATTTTAGCTAAGCAACTCGAACCTACAAAAAAGATGTAGGTATTTACGAGCTGAAAGTGACTTAAAAATATTTAGGATCCCTCTGTATAATCAATATATAGCCATAATTATGTATATTTCATGATGCTCTGCAAATGATTTTACTATGAAAAATGATTATAGAATACTTTTAGTTGTTATATATTTGCTTTTAAGACAGGCTGCTCAAGAAATTCTATTATTGGGCTTCTCTGGTGGTGCAGTGGTTGACAGTCGCCTGCCGATGCAGGGGACATGGGTTCGTGTCCCGGTCTGGGAAGATCCCACGTGCCACGGAGCGGCTGGGCCCATGAGCCATGGCCACTGAGCCTGCGCGTCCGGAGCCTGTGCTCCGCAACGGGAGAGGCCACAACAGTGAGAGGCCCGTGTACTGCAAAAAAAAAAAAAAAAAAAAGAAAAGAAATTCTATTATTTGATGCCAACTCCTTGTCAAAAAGATTTCCAACTGCAACGTTTCTATGGAAAAATACCCATTTTCTAACAGTTTCTACAGAAAATATTACTTCAAAAAGTGGGCTACCCTGTAGTGGTACTGCGCTTAATTTTAATTTGTATGCAGAAATTTTAACCTAGAAAAAGACCTAGTTATAAAAAGTAAATTTGAAATTTCTTTCAAGGTTTTGGCAGTGAAAATGGCCAAACAAAAGTATGTGGCAAAATGTTTCTTGTATGGATCAAGTCCAAATGTCTTCACAATAAATAACTGAATGGCTCTACAGATATTACTAATTTCAAGGTGACTTTGACAAGGAGTGTACTCAACTGCTTAGTCTTACTCTGCACATACTAATTCCATATGAACCGAAGATAATGGTAATGTTCTTTAAGTCTTGTGATAAATTTGAAATGGTGATTAACCCTGTAGTTAAAGAAAAACTCCTGTAAATTAACTCATAGTTTAGAAATATTTTAATTTTTAAACAGGGCTCTAAGGTTTATACTATTTGTCTCTTCAATTTTGATTGTTCAAAGTGCTACAGATGTGAACCAAAATCTTCCACAAAATTTGTCTGAAGCACTTGTGCATAGGAGAATAATTTTGCTCTTAAAACAGAAAAGTGATCCTGAGGATAGAAAAGGGGATTCTGGAGAAAGACAGGCTTGCATTTGAATCTAAGTTCTGCCATTTGCCAACTCATTGGCAAATTTCGGCTATTTTCCTACTGCTATGCAACCTAAAAGAAAACAAATTAAAGTGGGAATAAAATAATACCTTATCTTCCAATGTCATTATATGAAATAAAGCAAATAACATGTATAAAACAACTAACACATAGGAGGTTCTTAATAAACGTTAGTTTTCTCCTGCCCCTTCCCCAGATGAAAAGTAATAGATGAGCAAGCAACATGAAAAAGGGAAGAGGGAAGCCTCTTTTGGCAGGAAGTATGACCCTCATCAGAAGCAAGGGTTATCATTTAAAAGCCATTAATGATGTGACTGAGAACAATCATTCAGCTGTTCTTTTTCAGGAATACATGAAATTTATATTTATTTAAAAATTAAATATATTCACTTATTCCTCCAGGCGTAGTAGATTCATTATTGAGTTTTCCTCTTCTACGTGGGGTCAGCAGAATTTCTGAAAAATACAGAAAACATTTAGTGTACTTAGAGTATCAATCTGAGTAGTATCACATCAATTCCATTAGTATGATATTCCCTTTTTCCCTCTTCTAATGGGAATCCTTAGGCGGATTAGGAAGAATTTTTAAATTACTAGAGACTAAACCTACTCCCTGGGAACATTTTAAATCACAGTTGCTCAGAGACAGATTTTATTTTTTTTTTTTTTTTTTTAATTAATTAATTATTTTTGGCTGTGCTGGGTCTTCATTTCTGTGCGAGGGCTTTCTCTAGTTGTGGCGAGCGGGGGCTACTCTTCATCGCCATGCGCGGGCCTCTCACTATCGTGGCCTCGCGGCCTCTCTTGTTGTGGAGCACAGGCTCCAGACGCGCAGGCTCAGTAATTGTGGCTCACGGGCCTAGGTGCTCCACGGCATGTGGGATCTTCCCAGGCCAGAGCTCAAACCCGTGTCCTCTGCATTGGCAGGCAGATTCTCAGCCACTGCGCCACCAGGGAAGCCCCAGATTTTCTTTTCAACATTATTTTACCCTTTATCTTTTAATATACTTAATGTTCTAGATCATAGTTCAGAAGGTATGGTTATAATTACAGTTTTGGGTTTTTTTAACATCTTTATTGGAGTATAATTGCTTTACATTGTTGTGTTAGTTGTTGCTGTATAACAAAGTGAATCAGCTATACATATACATATATCCCCATATCTCCTCCCTCTTGCGTCTCCCTCCCATCTTCCCTATCCCACTCCTCTAGGTGGTCACAAAGCACCGACCTGATCTCCCTGTGCTATGCGGCTTCTTCCCACTAGCTATCTATTTTACATTTGGTAGTGTATATATGTCCATGCCGCTCGCTCACTTCGTTCCAGCTTACCCTTCCCCCTCCCCGTGTCCTCAACTCCATTCTCTATGTCTGCGTCTTTATTCCTGTCCTGCCCCTAGGTTCCTCAGAACCATTTTTTTTTTTTAGATTCTATATACATGTGTGTTAGCGTATGGTATTTGTTTTTCTCTTTCTCACTTACTATAATTACAGTTTTAAAATTGCTGAATTAATTACTTTTGTTACAGATAAGTGATTTCCTTAGTCCATTTTTATATCTGTCTTCAGCTTCCACAATGACTTTGTGACGATCACATTGGTATGGGCAAGAGTGTAAGAGCTTGCTAAAAGTTCGACTATTCAGGAATTTTCCTACTGCTATGCAACCTAAAAGAAAACAAATTTAAGTGATGTACAGATGTTACAAAAAATCTAATAACAAATTTATGAAAGCAAATATCTTTATGATGGTACCTGAAGTGAAATCAGCAACTTAATTATAAATACATCAAGAAACTCCAAGTCATGTCATGTGAGAGAGTAAAGACACCAAATATAATACAGTGAAATAACTGTTGCCATAGCGGTGTGAACAGAGTTATGGTGATATAGAAAAGCAGCATCTACCTTGGCCTAATTCTGAGCAGGAGTCACTATCAGGGAAGATGTCCAAAGGAAGTGACCCTTATGCCCAGTCGTCTTTTTTTTCTTCTTCTTTTTTTTAATGTTTTACTATGGAACATTTCAAACACACGAGAATAAAGAGAAAAGTATAATTACCCACCACGTATCCATCATCCAGCTTCAACAATTATTAACTCATGGTCTGTCATATTTTATCTTCCCCCACCTACTCAGCTCTGCCCCCCATGTACACACTGGATTATGAAGGCTGCAATTTGCATTCTAGTATCATTTCATCTGTAAATACTTCATATGCATTCTTAACAGATAAGAACTCTTTTTAAAAAAAACACTTACTTTGTTTTATTTTTTTTAATGGCAAAACCACTATTACACCTAAGAAAATTATGCTTAATATAATCTAATATCCAGTTAGTGTTCAAATTTCCCCATCATTTCAAAACTTTCTCTTTACAGTTGGTTTATTTGAATCATGATCCAAAGAAGGTCCGCCATTACATTCAGCTGGTATGTCTCTTGAGTTTCTTTTAATCTACCAATTCTCCTCTCTTCCTCTTTGTCATTTACTTGTTGTAGACCCTGGGTCATTTGTAATGTGCAGCTTCCCAAAGGCTGGGTTTTGCTGATTACATCCTAGCTGCATCCTTTAAAATATTCCTGTGTGCCCAAGAAACTTGTAATTAGATCTAGATGATTGATCAGATTCAGGTTCAATTGTTTTTTTGTGTGTTTTTGTTTTTTTGGTTTTTGCGATACACGAGCCTCTCACTGTTGTGGCCTCTCCCGTTGCGGAGCACAGGCTCCGGACGCGCAGCCTCAGCAGCCATGGCTCACGGGCCCGGCCGCTCCGCGGCATGTGGGATCTTCCCCGACCAGGGCATGAACCCGTGTCCCCTGCATCGGCAGGCGGACTCTCAACCACTGCGCCACCAGGGAAGCCCAGGTTCAATCGTTTTTCGTAGAACTCCTCACAGGTAGTATTGTGTACTTCTTACTGCATCACATTAACAGGAACATAAAGTTTGACTATCTCTCTTTTTATGATATTAAGATTGATCAGTAGGTTCAGGTAATGTTAGCTACATCCATCCATTATAAAGTTCTCTATCCACCTGTCACCTACAGGAAAAGTTAGCCAGGCAGAAAGTTGGCAAGGATGAGGACATTTCAAGTACAAAGAACACATCAAAAGCACAGAAGAGTAAAAAAGCATAGTATGTTCAGAGAATCACAGGTACTGTGTGTGGCTGGAGTATAAGGTATGAGAGAACTGTGGGAGAAAAGTTGAGGTTGGTAAGGGCTGCAAGGGGCCAGGTCAAAAACAGTCTTGAAAGTCATCTTAAGGATTTTTAACTACTATCTTCAAGTCAATGGGAAGAACTGATGGATATTTATTAAGCAGGGAAATGACAAGATTTGTCTACAGAAAGCTCAACTGAAGGTAAGAGGATCAGTTGAGGGGTAACTTAAACAGTCCAGATAAATAAGGAGGTTCTGAAACACAGCATTTGCAGGGAGAATGCAGAGATTTCTGAGGTAAAATTGGTGAATAATGAGCTGTCGGGGTAAGGGAGACATTTAGGACAATTCGATTGTAATGGATCGAATGGCAAAGTTTGGAATAAGCATGGCACATTTCTGGTGGACTTAAACAGAACAAATTGCAGTAAAATTTAACAAGTGGAAGCAGGACAAAGTTCCACACAATTCTGAAAGCCAGGCAGAGAGTTTGATTTAGTGAGCTACAGAGAAGTGCTGAGGGTTATTTAGCATGGTGACATGATACAAAGCACATATGAGGAAGAGAAGTTAATAGCAATACACGTTACTTGGGGGTTGGTGAGACTTGAGACTGAAAGACTGCTAGTAATTTAGGCATGAAGGAAAAGGGGCCTGTGTGGGAAAGAAAGAAAGAACCAAATATGATAGACTAGAAATAGGGGATGTAAGGAGAAAAGATAGTTATAGATGATTCAAGGTTTGAAATCTGGGGGGCCAGAAGAATAATGGCTACATTAATAAAAATGGAGTGGCTGGAGGGGGGGCAGTTTAAGAGGGAGAAAGATGTTTTGTTTTGAATACATTAAGCTTGAAATAACAAAATATTAAAGTGAGTATGTCCTAGGTACAGCTGGATATGGAAGAATGAGGCTATAACCCAAAGTAGAAGTGAAGTATGGAGATACAGATTTGAAAATCATTGGTAAAACGATAGATGATGCCAGCTGCATCTATGATGCTGCAGCAGAGTTGAGTAAGTGCTGTAGACTATACATTGGGGGGAGTATCTGTAGAAATTTGGCAGGAAGATAAGATAAAGGAATAAAGGTAATAAAATGGAGAGCTTTATAGACTGTAAACTTCCTGAAGTGAGGACTGAGTTCTATTCATCTCTGATTCCAGGGCCTGCTGCAGAATAAGCACTCCCTAAGTGTCTGCAAAATGAATGGTCACTGAGGGAGCAAAGCAACTAGGAAGGAACTATATCAGACAAACTAAGGGATGAAAGGGAGTTAACAGTTATAGAGCATCCATTCTACGAACTGGAATATTTTTGACCAGAGGTTCCCAACTGTCTCACTCTGTGGCATCTTTAAGATCTTGGTGAT
Source organism: Phocoena sinus (assembly GCF_008692025.1). Classification (NCBI taxonomy): domain Eukaryota; kingdom Metazoa; phylum Chordata; class Mammalia; order Artiodactyla; family Phocoenidae; genus Phocoena; species Phocoena sinus. Next base: position 39,754,110 of record NC_045781.1, read on the forward strand.
TGGGACTTCCCTGGTGGCGCAGTGCTTAAGAATCCACCTGCCAATGCAGAAGATACGGGTTCGATCCCTGGTCCAAGAAGATCCCACATGCTGCGGAGCAACTAAGCCTGTGCACCACAACTACTGAGCCCACATGCCGCAACTACTGAAGCCCCTGCACCTAGAGCGCGTGCTCTGCAGCAAGAGAAGCCCGCGCACTGCAACAAAGGGTAGCCCCCACTCACTGCAACTAGAGAAAGCCTGCACGCAACAATGAAGACCCAACACAGCCAAAAAAAAATTAAAAAAAAAAAAAAAAAAGATCTTGGTGATTTTTTCACAGCACCCTTAGGCCAAAAGAAATACCAAATGTTCTGTTAGGTCCAAAACAACTCAATATGTATTTATGTTCTAACAACTTGGTAGCCATTTAAAAAAATAATAGACCTAAATTTGAAATATATATATTTGTATTTCATTCTTATTAATTACAATTACTTTCTAATGGGATTTGTGCAACAATTGGGTACAGCACAAGTTCTCAAAACTTGTAATCAGACTGGACACTGCCACCCTCATTTCCTGTTCCACAGATTTTCATGTGGTGCTTGCTTTTTAAAAATCACAACAACTGGGACTTCCCTGGTGGTGCAATGGTTAAGAATCCGCCTGCCAATGCAGGGGACACGAGTTCGAACCCTGGTCTGGGAAGATCCCACATGCCACAGAGCAACTAAGCCCGTGCACCACAACTACTGAGCCTGTGCCCTAGAGCCCGCGTGTCACAACTACTGATGCCCACAATGAGAAGCCACCGCAGTAAGAAGCCTGCACACCACAACGAAGAGTAGCCCCCGCTCGCCACAACTAGAGAAAGCCTGCGTGCAGCAACAAAGACCCAACACAGCCAAAAATAAATAAATTAATAAATAAATTAATTAAAAAATCACAACAACCACTGAAAACCCAGCTTCAGAAAGATGTGACATCATCAAAAGAGATGTAGTACAATCTAATGGTGAAACTGTGAACTACTTTGAGCTAGTAGTTTACGTGGTGTCCAGAAGATGTTGACCATTTTGTGTTTCACTTATAAAATTTTAAATATTGTGTAGTGCCCTTGTGAGTTCACTGCAGAGCCCCAGGGAGCTCGGGTGGACAGTTTGGGAACTATGGTTTTCAAATGAGAGGAGAGGATTTCAAGGAATGGTAGTTGACAGTGCAGAAATACTAAAGACAATAAGAATCTTTTAAAAAGTCATTGGTTTGGGGGTTAAAAAAGAGGTTTCAGGTAACCTTTAACATTAAAGTTTAGTAGAATGGCAATAAAAGAAGCTAGACTGCAGGGAGTTAAGAAGGGAAAGAATACGCTGAAAGAGAAGGGAACAAGAGCAGGAATCTGGTAATAGATGGTGGAAGAAAGAACAGATGAATACTTGAAGGGATAGCAAATCACACAAAGTATTTGGGTATTTTTTAAGATGAGGAGAAATGAACATAGTTTAAGGTGGGGCAAATGGAGGTAATGAATAGAAAGGGACTAAAGAGAAAGCCTACACAAGTATTATTATAAAATGGAGAGAAAACATAGATGGGATTTGGATTATAGCTAGATATCAGTTTTAGAGTAAAAGAGATAAACCCTTCATCTAAGACAGAAGAATAGTAATATTTTGAGCCTAATGTGGAATAGCCTCAGTTTTCTCCAAAGAGCAGGGTGCAACAGTAAGAGTAAACAAAGAGCAAATACTGGGATATGAAGGAGAAGAAGGGATGGAATAAGCACTGTGGAATTCTGGATTATTTATAATCCAGAACATATC